>NC_141718.1:12503064-13196278 GCF_971803275.1 Cyanistes caeruleus | reverse complement strand
AAAAGCTATCAGGGCTCGTTTGTAATATTAACTTAGACTGGAGCATCTGCAGCACAAGGGTTCTACAAGTCACTGAGCCAGTGTGAGAATCAAACCTGAGGATGGACAGAAGGAAATCAAGCTAAAACTTAATCCTGACACTCCTTGGTTTGAGGCTTCTGAATCAGAAAGACTAAAGCTTTGCTGCAGGAAGCAAAGGGATCAGAGAAAACAGGGCCCAAAGTGGGATCTTTGCCTCTTACCCAAGGGGGAGATTTCTGCATTTTCCAGTCCATTCTTGCAGGGGTCACTGGTTGTCCAATGACTCCTGTCCTGCTGCCTGTTTCCCAGACTGACCACTGGGATTTTAAAGCTTGATTTTAAAACCAGGCCTATTTCCATGTGGGAGAGTCTTGACCTCACGGGTGTTCCACTTCACATTGCTGCACTCTGTCCTGACAAAGGCACTGGAACTCTCCGAGCTCCCCTCTTTGACCCTGTTCCCATGCAGGCATTTCCAGGCTGGCTGCTCCCTTTCCAGGCAGGATTCCTGCAGCCCAGTGGCTCATTTGGCTAGGATTTGCTCAGGAGGAGGAGGAGAATTCCCAGAGCTATGAAACGGTAATTTGTAGGAAATTGGGATGTGCTGGATCTGAACAGAGCTGCAACTGATGGAAACTCTCTTCAGGGTTCCACATCCCTGGAACCAGCCCAGTTCTCCAAAAAGTGGATGGAACTGGCCTCAACCCTTCAAAGTCCAGCTGTGTAAGGCTTTCCTCTCAAACCCACCACAAGGGTGTATCAAGGTGACCAAGGTCCGTAAGGGTCCCAGTCTGGCCAGGAATTCTCAGAGGGGATTGAATGCTCAGTCTGCTCATCTCAGGAACCTCACTGAAGCTCTAAAACCACCCAAGCAGCCTCATGTGCTCACAGGAACTCAGAAAATGAGTTTTACAAAATTGTGAAAGCATTTATGGTTTCAGGTTCAGCAAAACAGAATAAATTTTAAATGCTGTTGCTTTCAGTTGAAAAATGACCCCTCAAGGGTGTCCCACCAAAAACTGCTTCTGCTTTAAATTGGTTGCCATTGTTTTTTGAGACTGTTCTGATGGAAATGCAGAGGGTAATGAGTGAGCAGCATGGTCAGTGGAGATTCTGAAATTTATGGCAAATTTGCAGTAAATTATTTATTACAAATATAATCAGTTATCTTTGTGGACCAGTTTGCATGGAACGAAGCCCCGAGGAGATGTCTGTATCCATCTGTGTGTCTGTTTTCATCATCTCCACACAATCCTCTCCCTCTGAGCTTTGTGAGGGACTCAGGCATAGGCACAGAGAGGGAAAGTCCTTTCTGGTGGTTCTACAAAGGTCACATGCCAGAAAGGAAAATATTTACAGCAGAGAGCCTGAACATCACTGTTTCCCTGCAGCCCCTCCTTCTGAACCAGCTGATCATAATTGTGCACTGAGAAAAGAAGAAATTCTCTTTTAGGCTTTCCAAGGCCTTGGAGAACAAGTGAAAATGGGAAAAGGTGATTTTGGAGGGGCTGTTTCCTTGTGAGGGCCCATCCTCTGCTCTGGGGAAGGGAGCCTGTCTGGGGTTAGGCCCCTTGGTGTGTTGGGTCCCAGGGCTGCCCTGGTCCCTGTGTGGCGAGGGACACTGCTCACACACATCCCTCCGGGCTGCCCTGTCCGCTCTGTGTCCTTTCCTGTCTTGTTTGTGCCCCTCATCCTGGTGAGGTTTAATGCCGGTTCCTGGGACGCGCAGTCTCCTTTCCTCGCTCTGTGCTCAGCACCTTGGACAGCACCAGCAGAAGTGCTGGAAGCAGGGCAGAAGCAGGAGTGTGACCGTTCATTCCTGGTGCTCCACAGCCTGTCCCAGCAGGACACTGAGTGACTCCCAGGTGTTAATCAATCCCCAGAGCCGTGCTGAGCTCTGCATTTTGTTCACTTGGGTGGGGTGGTCGTTGTGCTGTGCTGCATTCAGACACAAAACTAAGCCGTGTGGAATGAAAGCTCCCTGAAAGGCTGGTGCTGCTTTGTGCTTGCATCCATCCAACAGGGTTTTGTGTGGGACAGGGGGAGTTTACTTCTTTCCACGGATTGGTGGGGTGGTGGGGTCTGTGTTATGAGAATGGGGGTAAAAACAGGTAGAAAGAGGGTTCAGACCTTGCAGAGGAGCAAACTTCCTTTGGAAGGAGCCTGGGAGAGTCGGCAGTCAAACCAACAGCTGCCCAGGGCAGGGTGGAGTCCCCATCCCTGGAGGGGCTTAGCAGCCCGGTGATGTGGCACTGGGAACATGGGTTAGTGATTGGTTGGACTCCATGACCTCAGAGGGCTTTTACAACCTGAGTGATTCCATCACAAGTCTCCTTTAGACCCACAAGGCTTTGGTGTATTGAGATGGAGCTTTTCCCCAAATTCTGGACAGCAGTGCTGGATGCACTGAGCGAGTGCTCAGTCCTGTCAACCTGAGGGGTGTCCAACAAGAGGCTGCACTGAGGGGCTCCTGAGCTTCCTATGAAGGCCAAATTAATGGGAAGCTGTCTGTCACTGATTGGGGCATTGAAGAAATACATTCCTGGCCTTATTTCGGTGTTCAGATATGTGTGGCCTCTAAGCCCTGGTCTCAAAGCAGCTCTGAAGAGCTGGGGTGGAGCAGTGATGTTGTAAGGAGCTCTTTGAACATTGCAGATGGTTTTGTGCAGTTCGGGTCAGGAATGAGCCCAACCTCCCTCCACTCTGTGCACACACAGGGCACTGTGGCAGCACAGCTCCTCCAGATGTGCCTCTGGACATGGGGCTGTCCCTCCCCTCCCCTCCCCTCCCCTCCCCTCCCCTCCCCTCCCCTCCCCTCCCCTCCCCTCCCCTCCCCTCCCCTCCCCTCCCCTCCCCTCCCCTCCCCTCCCCTCCCCTCCCCTCCCCTCCCCTCCCCTCCCCTCCCCTCCCCTCCCCTCCCCTCCCCTCCCCTCCCCTCCCCTCGTCTTCCATGGAGAAATTCCTCCTGATGTCCAACCTGAGCCTCCCCTGGCACAGCTTGAAGCCCTTTCCTCTCATCCTGTGGATTTGCAGGGTCCCATCCTGCTTTGCCTTCTGGGATCAGCTGCTGCTTCCCTGATTCCCCGGAGCCTTCTGGACTCCTCCTGTACAATGGGCTTTGCCTGAGGCCTTTTTCTCACTGCTTGAGCTGATAAAAGGCAGAACTCTCTTCTTTTGTGTGCAGGGCTGAAATCTGATTGATCCTTCCCTGCCTGGATCCCCGGGTGAGGTGTGTGATAGTCTGCCTTTTCATTCTGTTATTGCTTCAGATTTTATTCCTCATTCCAGCAAAAATCTTTAAATTGCACTCTTTGGACAATAATTGCCAGCAGAATCATGTCTTCTTCTCACGAATTTTAATGTTGTTCCTTAGCCTGGATGCATCTCCTTTTGGAGCCCTTTTTCAGGGGACTTTGGCTCTGTTGTTCTAAATTCCTTCTTTTCCCTGTGATTTTTGGGATGATCCCTCCAAATCAAACATGCAGCATTATTGCAAAAGCTTCAATCCTTGGCAGAGACATTTCCACCTTTAAATTTGCTCTCCTAACTCCACAGTTGTGGCTCCACCATCAGCCACACCTTTGCCTTCCCCAGCTTTCAGGATCCACCAGGAAAATTCCCCCATGGAATTGCAGTCAGTACAGCACTCCTCAGGCAATGGGCTGTGTACTGTTGAGGGTTAGGTGTCCTTTTTTTGTGTTTTGTCCTTCTGGTCTGCCCGGGGAGTTTTTACCCATTATGTGCTGGGACAACCTAACTACCGGTACTTAGGGGTGCTTGACAACGGAAGGGCCCAGGGGGGGAAGGGGGCAGAAAAGGAGGGTGGGGACAGCTTTTGGGCTGGTTTTATTCGGCTTCGGGGAAGGACGTTCGTGTGCTGGGTCGCGGAACTGCTGCGGTGGAGAGAAGGGAATTTCGCCATCACCCAGACGGAGCTGCTGCTTCTTCTCCTTCTTCCCTCTTCGTTGGTGGCCTCGCACCCCCTGTCCTGCCGGGACGTGTGGCAGTGCCAGGCACCGCCGCGGAGCTGCTGATACACCTCAGCCACCGGCCCAGGATCTCAGCTCATCCCTGCTGATCCACCTCATCCACCAGCCCAGGATCTCAGCTCATCCCTGCTGTTCCACCTCAGCCACCGGCCCAGGATCTCAGCTCATCCCTGCTGATACACCTCAGCCACCAGCCCAGGATCTCAGCTCATCCCTGCTGATCCACCTCATCCACCAGCCCAGGATCTCAGCTCATCCCTGCTGATCCACCTCAGCCACTGGCCCAGGATCTCAGCTCATCCCTGCTGATCCACCTCATCCACCAGCCCAGGATCTCAGCTCATCCCTGCTGATCCACCTCAGCCACCGGCCCAGGATCTCAGCTCATCCCTGCTGTTCCAGCCGACTGTTCCTCGGAGCCCTGCAGGAGCACCGGCACTGCCTGAGGGGTTTGTGAAAACAAAGCCTCTCCTCCATCCCATCTCAGCCGAGAAGGCTGTCACGGGGCCCTTGGTTCTGTTCTTGTTATTGCTGTAGTTATTGTTTGTTTGTTTGCCTGGTTATACTAGTAAAGAACTGTTATTCCTATCCCCAGATCTCTGCCTGAAAGCCCCTTGATTTCAAATTTATAATAATTTGGAGGGAGGGGGTCTACATTGTTTCATCCCAAGGGAGGCTCTTGCTCTCCCTAGCAGACGCCTGTCTTCTAGAACCGAGAGATGTACGAAGTGAGGTTGGGAAGGGGTTTTCTTCCTCTTTTCAACCACAGTTGTTCCCTCCATCAAGGCAGGGAATGACACAGTCTGGTAGATTCTGGGCAATTGTGGAAAATTCTGATTTTTTTCAGCACAATTCTGATATCCCCTGCTCCAGCCCTCAGGTTTCCTGGGATGGACTGAGACCCCATGGCCCCTTCTTGGTGTAAAATACATTACTCACCTTGCCAAGAATGTCCCTTGTTGGAAATAGAGTGTCCAGGAGGAATTGTCCCCATTCTTCCCAGGGTGACAGTGATGAGGGGCTGGGCAAGCAAAGCATGGCCCCAGCCAGCCCCACACCTGGGCAGCTGGGCTGGGGAGGGCTGGAGAGAGACACTCCAAACTTTGGCCACTTCTTTTTGATTTTTTTAAGTGAAGAGATCCATAAGTCTCAGTGAAGTCCTAAAACTATGAATGTCTTTTTCTATGGAAGTATTGCTAGCACCTGTGCAGAAGGGGAGGGAAGTATCCCACTGGAAGTGTCCAATGCCAGGCTGGACAAGGCTTGGAGCACCCTGGGATAGTGGAAGGTGTCCCTTGCTGTGGCAAAGGGTGGAACTGGATGGACTTTAACATCCTCCCAACCCAAACCATTGTGTGATTCTGTGATTCAGTAAGGCAGTGACTTTTCAGAGCCTGGCATGTTTTGAATCAAGCACTTGCAGAATTGGTGACCAGGTTTGCAGGTGTTCCAGGGCCCTGAGCCTCTTTCCACAGCTGCTGGACTTCCAGGGCAGCTCTGCTTTGTACCACTCAGCCCCCAGCCCCACCATGGTGACAATCGGGGTCCCCAGACACAGGGCTCAGGTTCAGCTGCCACAATTCACTGGTGGTGTGCAGCACTTCATTTCCTGCTCTATGGATTCTAACAGAAATTACCTCTTTTATTGTCATGTTTCTGTTTCAGATCAGTAAGAGATAACGGGCAGCACTGGGCTGGGAAAAGATCCCTGGGAGAAATTTCCCCTTGGAAAGAAGAGAACAAAATAAATACTACAAAGGTTAAGTCCACAGAGTGGGTTTAATCCCTGAATTTAGCAGTGAGATGTTCCGAGGTTTCATGGAATAGTTTGGGTTGGAAAAGGATCTTTCAAGACCATCTGGTCCAACCTCAGCAGTGAGCAGGGACATCTTCAACTGGATCATCATGCAGATCTTCCAGATGTTGCCCAACATTCTTTGCCCAGTATTCCCAATGCCCCAGAGCTGCCCAGCCCTGCAGAGCCCCAGCAGGACCCAGGTTGCTGCAAGTCTCCGTTTGCAGATGTTTTTCTGAGACTGTTGCACTCAGCATCCCCAGCCCCACCCGCCAGCCTGGATTCTGTGACAGTGTCACAGCACAGCTCCCAGCAGAGCCCGGGACCCTGTGGCCCTGTGGCTGTGCCAACCTGAGCTCTGGCAGGAATAATGATGGAAGAGAGGCTGTGCCAGGAGGATGTGAGGTGCAGGCTGCACTTCCCAAAGGAGAACCCCTGTGGGACACCAGACACTCAGGGATGCTCCTTCTGGCCCAACACTCATGAGGAAGAACAAAGAATGAAGCCCCCAGTGGGAAGAGCAGGAGAAATCCAGCTGAAAAATTATGCCCAAATACAGGACAGACATTGGCTGCTCTTCTCATTTCCTGCTGCTGGAGGAGGGAGCTGTGTTCCCACCCTTGTGGGACAGACATGGGCCTCCTCCAACACGCAGAAAACCAGGACAGAGGCTCTGGTGGAAATTCCACCTCATCCCAGAGTTCAGCACTGCAACACCCAGAAGCCTTGGAGCCAGGGGAGCAGAACTCTGTGCCTGCTGTGGCAATTCTGCTGGGAAACTGAGCTTCATTGCTTGGGAATGCAGCCCTGGGATGCACTCCTGGATTCCCCACCTCTGGAAATAGGTGAAGATGTTCCATTTTTAGCAAACCAGCACTTGGCACTCTTCATGAGGCCAGCACTGCTCCCAGGGCTGCAGCTCTTGCTGAGCAGAGCAAAATCCATGTTTCAGGTGCTCAAGGAGGCTCAGGTGCCTCTTTCTCTGTGTGAGGAGCCTTGCAGCCATTGGAGTGTTTGCTTCCATGTTTCTCCTTTGAAGTTCAAGCCTGAATTTGCATTTTTAAGTCCCACAGCTCTGCCTTGTCAGTGGGAAGTGCTCACCCGAGGAGGGGAGTATGTGGGATAACAAGTGCATGTGGATCATGCTGGGAGCAAAGCAGCTTGTTCATCACCTGAAGTGCTGCTCAGTGTTTGTGATGAGCTCTGCTGTGCCAAGAACCCACTCCAGGGAGGGGTGGATAAACCCCACGGCCTGGGCATAACATCAGCATCACAGCTCATGCTATGCAAGGAGCAAGTCAGGGAGAGGGCCTCCTGGTGTGTTCCCAGGTTTATCCCCACAAAATTGCTTCTGTCCTTCCTTCAAGGAAGGAAGGATGGAAAAACAAAGGAGATTTCTGTCTCAGCTGTGGTTTCTATGAGCAGCAGAGCAGCCAGGGTGCATCTTGTTCTTCCCAAGTGTCGTGGTTTTAAACCAATAACTAAGAAAATTACTTATTTCTTGCTGTGAGATATGGATTAGAACAAGAGCAAAACAGGCATAAAACTTAAAAGGAAAAAAAAAAAGTTTATTGACAAACTACAATAATAAGAACACCAGAATAAACTTCCAGAAAAAACCTTTTCATCCCCTATCTACCCACTATTCTCTTGTACACATGACAACAGAGACAAAAACCTTGGAACTTTGATGGTTAAAACAGTCCCAATTCTTGCTACAGTCTTTTCACCAGTCTTTGTAGAGAAACATTCTCTCCCATTTTCACATCACTCTGAAGTGTGTATGGGCCATGAGTCTAGAGATAGCATTTTTAAGGATAAGTTATTCAAAGGCAAAAAAGTCTTCTTCATCTGTTTCTGTGAGCTTCACCAGAAAACAGTTTTCTCATTGCCTCTCAAGGCTTCAAATCTCCCAGCACTTCACTATACAATAATTACTCTACTTTTTACTCAAATTTACACTTTGAACACTATTCCTCTCTAGATCCTGTATCATGAATTAAAGGAGTTCTTTTCAGGACTTCATTGTCCATCTCCATAGTTTTAACAGGGAGATATTTCAGCTTAATTAAAGCATCTTCTTAATTCTCTACCTCTTCTGAAGCTTCTTTTCTTTCCTGTCACTGGTAGTTTATAAAGTCTCTTTTCATGTTAATCTCTCTCTCTCTCTCTCTGGATAAAAAGATTAATCCGCAAGTCTCATCTGGGTAATGAAAGAGTTAAAATCATGCCCAGGCTTTTGTAGATGGTTCGGTGATCTCTGCCGAACAGGAGCTGGAGCCGCCTGCGATGGAAGGTTCCTCATAGCTGCTCTGGAGAGTGTGGCTGTCTCTGCTTGCTGCAGGTCCTGAGCCTCTCTCCTTCTTCACTCAGCAGTTTCTAGTGAATTAGTTACAGCAAAACCTGCAGCCGAGCCAGAGATCGGCTCGGCCCGGCCCGGGGAAAACCTTCCCAGGCCCCCCCATCTCCCGGCCGGGAGCCGCGGCAGGCCCGGCCCAGTCCCCGCCCGGCCGCATGGCCTGGGCAGGGAACGGGAGGCCTGGAGCTCCACCACCCTCCACAGCCAGAAAACAAAGAGAACCCAGAGAGCTCTGCTTTTACACTTTAAGGTAGGGTTCACAAGTTGATCCCACTTTTCAATGGCCTAAACTGCTGTCAGTTCCCAGCAATGACCGATAATTGGTCAGGAGAAAAGACTCCAAGCACTTCCCAGCAACTCCAACTCCCTTAAAGGTAAAGTAACTCCATGACACCAAGTCACCCTCCTGATCCTGCACAGTGCATTTTCCATCCAGTGGGATGGCATTTTCCCAGCTGGCACAAGGGTCTGGGTGAAGTGACATAAAGGGAAAGATGTGCCAGGGACAAGACGAGGATAAGAAAGAATCTGTTAATCAGAGAGCCACTGACTAAACCAAACCAGGGGTAAAGCCTCAGCCATGGGGACACAGGGCAAAGGAAGAGAGTTGTTTTCAAGCTTTTTTATTTCTATTCCATCTGGCCCAGTCACTGAGTTCCTCCTCTCCCAGAAATGTGGTTATTCAAGTTTACATTTTAATAAAGCTGGATTTTGAGTTTAAAAGCCCCTTTGGTCTTTGGAGAGAGTTGGCTTAAGGAAAGGTGTGGGTAAGCAACCTCTGCTCCCTGTCAGGGGCTCTGCCAGGTGGGGCTGGAGCAGGCTCCAGGGGCAGGATCCAGGGACAGGATCCAGGGGCAGGATCCAGGGGCAGGATCCAGGGACAGGATCCATGAGCAGGATCCAGGGACAGGATCCAGGGGCAGGATCCAGGGGCAGGATCCAGGGACAGGATCCAGGGGCAGGATCCAGGGACAGGATCCATGAGCAGGATCCAGGGGCAGGATCCAGGGGCAGGATCCAGGGACAGGATCCAGGGGCAGGATCCAGGGGCAGGATCCAGGAGGATTCCTAGCACAGACCAGGGAGGAGAGGGGGGCGAGGAAGCTGCTGGATGAGGGTGATGAGGGGTCTGGGAGCTTGCTCTGGTTCAGATTAGCTCCTTGATTACTGTGCTGTGTTCTCATCAGAGGAGAAGAGGGTTTGATCAAAGGCAGATTATGTCAAATGGGAAGAGGAGGTTTCATTAGAGAGACTCAGATGATACGAAGTAGCTGAACTCATCCTCTGGGCAGGGCAGCTCACCCTTGGGGAAGGGCTGCTCTCCCATGCCCCTGTTCCAGCAGCATCTCCCAGCACAGGCACACCCTGGAGGAGCCCTGCAGCTCAGAGATACTCCAGGACTGGCACACGAGCCCAGATGTTTGTCCTCACCACAAATTCTGTCTCTTTCTGCCACAATTAACCTGAGGAAGGCTCTTCCAAACCCACCTCCAGTAGGAGAAGTAGAATGGGAAACCTCCAGAAATCCTGTACACAATCAGCCCAAAACCTGATGAAAGAGTGTTCAGCACCCCAAACCTGATTTGAGTGTGTGTTCAGCACTCCAAACCTCATTTGAGTGTGTGTTCAGCTTTTGGCTGAGGCTGCTGCAGCTCTGCTGCTGCTGGAGAAGGACAATTCTCCTGCCCCATGTCCCCGTGGTACATAACCCTGCACAAACTGCTGGCTTTGAAACCAGCATCTTCAGGAGATCCAACTCCCTATCACATTAATGCTCCTTTTGCTCAGCTCTCCCCAGATTTTCCTCCAGAGCCTGGCATGTTTAAAAGAAATAATTGCTTGGGTTTTATCTGTCCAGAGTTGTGTGTAAGTAGATGCATCCCATCTTCTCCTGCTCCCCAGGGCTTGATGTCTTGGTTGTCTTTGCAGCTGACAGAAATTGGCACTTCCAGGGCTCAGGGAGGTCTCTACAATTGGAGATGTCTGAAGAAATGCAGCTGAGCTGCTCCCAGGAGCATCCCTGCTCCCCTCTGACACTGGGATCCCAGACAAGTTGTTCTGAAGGAGGAGAGGGAGAGGGAGAGGGAGAGGGAGAGGGAGAGGGAGAGGGAGAGGGAGAGGGAGAGGGAGAGGGAGAGGGAGAGGGAGAGGGAGAGGGAGAGGGAGAGGGAGAGGGAGAGGGAGAGGGAGAGGGAGAGGGAGAGGGAGAGGGAGAGGGAGAGGGAGAGGGAGAGGGAGAGGGAGAGGGAGAGGGAGAGGGAGAGGGAGGTGTTTGCCCTGGGCAGCAGGGCAGGTGTGGAAAAGCAGAAAAGTAGAATGGAGTTAGGGAACCACAGGAATGTGTAAAACGATCCTGGGGCAGGGCTGACAGCAGCTGGCTCCCTTTCCTGTGGGACGGGTATCAGGTAGAGCTGGGTGGTCACTCCTCAGAGCTGGACTCCCAGAACTCACAGCCCTTCCCTCTCCCCACTGCCTCCTCCTCCCTGCTTTCTTTTATTCATGAAAATTTGATTTATGTTCAAGCTGCTGCAGACTCAGAAATGTGCCCAGAGCCTGTCCTAGGGGAGCCATCCCTGAGCTCTCCCAGCCAATTTCCTACACTGCCAACAATACCACTAACCACTGGGTGCTGGTCCTGCCAAAAACCGGGCTCTAATTGGGTTGTAGGGAGTGTCCTTCATGGAATAATCAGTGCTGGGACACTCCCGGTAGGAGGAAGCTTTGTCCAGGCTCTGGATGAGGTGGACATTACGCCCTCTGCCTTGGAAGGGAGCTCCAAGTGCTCATGCAAACATTTGCAGATGAGGGGAAAAACAGGAACAGGATATTTTAATCCTGATATTCTTTAATATCTTTAATATCACTTGCACTGCAATGAATGTCACCTTCAGCCAGGCATCCAGTGTGGAGCATCCCTTGGTTCCAAGGTTCAACCCCTCTCTGTGGGTTCACAGTAACCCCTCAGGACAAGGCTGGGATTTTCCTGGGAGAGGGAAGCTGTGTGAACACCTGAGGTGTCCAAGGTCTAACAGAGCTCTCCTCTGAGTGCACAGAGGCCAAACCAAGAAAGCCAAACAGGAAACAAATGGATATGTGGCCTGGGCAGGGCCAGATTGCTGGAGAAAATCTGTTGGCTGATTTCAGGTGGGAGATTGCCGCGGCGATGGAAGGGCTGGAGCGCCGCGACTTCTCCGGAGAAGCAGCCCTGAGAAGGGCTGGGCCGAAGCGCGTGTGAGCAGCTTCGGGCAGGCGAGTGATTCCAGCTCAGCTCAGCAGCAGGTGAGTGATTCCAGCTCAGCTCAGCAGCAGGCGAGTGGTTCCAGCTCAGCTCAGCGGCAGGCGAGTGGTTCCAGCTCAGCTCAGCGGCAGGCGAGTGGTTCCAGCTCAGCTCAGCGGCGGTGGCAGGCGACACGGGAAGCAGGGATGAGAAAGCTGGTCCAGCGTTCCACCAAGCACAAACCTTTATTCAGGCAGAGCTTTGGCGAAGGGTGCCAACAACAGCGAATCTCCCAAACAGGGGAAAACCCGGGATATTTATAGGAGAGGAGAGGGGTGGGGGGAGCCTGAGATACATGTATCGGGGTGGGACAGCAGGGGGAAACACCAATGGGCACAACAGTTTAACATATGTAACTCAAAGACCACTGGGAGCGATACATTTTCTCTCTCTTACAGGAAAGTATCTTGTCTCCAGGGCAGAGCCAGGAGCTGGGGCTTGGCGGGCTCCTCCGCACCCACAGGAGATCCCTTAGGTGGGAGACGAGGGCAAGGTTCTTCCCCCAGAGGTGCTGGCACTGCCCAGGCTCCCCAGGGAATGGGCACGGCCCCGAGGCTGCCAGAGCTCCAGGAGCGTTTGGACAGCGCTGCCAGGGATGCCCAGGGTGGGGTTGGTGGGGGGTCTGGGCAGGGCAGGGCTGGGGCTGGGTGATCCCTGTGAGTCCCTCCAGCCTAGGATATTCTGTCATTCTGTGATTCTAAAAAGAGATGGAACAAAATGATTCCTCAAGACAATCATGGACTGTGAGACTTTATCCCTGCTTTTTGACCTTGTACTGCTGGGATGAGGAATCCACCCTTTCATCACCCAGCTCCTGAGGAAAGCTGGCAGAAGTGAGGAGTTCAGTGTTCACCCTACACAGCTGAACCAAGGCTTGAAGATGATGGGAACAGAGCCTTACAAGCTCCTCTCGCTTCTTTGGCTTTTCTTGCCCTACCTTGTCCCTCTTTTCCCTTTCCTTATATCCTTGCACAGGATCCTGGCTTTGCTGGGTGCATCCTTTGGGGTATGGAGGAGGCCCTGGAAAGGTTAAGCAGGCTGCTGGGTGATGTCCCTTTGCCAGGTCCTGAAGAACAGCTCACTGGATGTACTGAAGCTGTTCCTCCAACACTGACTTGCATTTGATCTCTCACCAGAGACAGATTTTCTGCTTTGTGGCTCTTTTGGGCCATGTTAATGTGATTTGAGCCTTGTTTTGCCTCATAGAAAGCAGAATCAAATTCCAGCAGTGGCAGCACCTCAGCCTGGTATCAGTGCATTGATTTATTCCCCCTGCCCCAAAAGCACAGTTATTGCTTTCTGTAACAATGTCACAGAGCCTTCAGACAAGGGGCCTTGCTCTATTAAGGGTTTCTGTAGCTAAAGAAAAGTGAGCAAGGGATGCTGTTACAAGGAAGACTTAATAGGCTCCAAATTCCCTTCCCCCCTCCCCAAATTCCTCATTAAAGCTGACATTGGTTCTTCCTGGTTCTCATTGCAAGGAGAATTCCACAAGTGCCACTCTGGGATGTGAGAGTGTCTTCTCTGTACCCAGTGGTGCTCAGATCCCAGTTAATCCATCAGAAATGTGTGGGAAGCAAAGGCATGGAGAGGGCATGGGAAGGATTTCAGCAGCCAAGGGAGTTTGGGAAGTATGCCAGGGCTGTGGCAGAGAGGGAGGACAGAGAAGAGAAGGTTGGACAGAATGGGACAGGAAAGAGGAGGGGGAAATAACCGGAAAAGGACAGAGAGCCATAGGAAATTCTGGGAGATGCATGGCATAAATAAATTATGCACCTGATAAAATTACCTGGGACTGGGAACTCCTGGAATTCCCACCCCTGAGCTCCCAGAGAGCTGCAATCCACAACCTTTGAACGAAGTCCTTCCACTTTCTTCCAGAGCAGCCCCAGACAGACAAAAACCTCCTCCCTGTGTCCTCCAGGTTCTTGTTCCTGCCATGCTCACCCTGGCCTGGCTGCCAGGACAGGTGGATGGTTCTCCCCGAAATTCAGGCTGTGTGAGCATCCCTGCCCACAGTCCCTTGGAATGCCACAGGCTGGGCTGACATCTTTGGTGCATGAATCTTCTTGAGGATGGAAAACCAGAGGGGAAAGGAAAGCAGTGGATTTCTCTCCCCTGAGGCCAAGAGGCAGCCTGAGCTCTTAACCCTGCTCTAGGTAATGACTGCAAAACATTTTTTTTCCTGTAGCCTCTCCAGAGCTTACTTCCAGGGGAGGAAGAAGTCCAAGGAGAAGTCAGAGCCTTCAGGAAGACACCTTGGATTGTCCCCCATTGATTCATAACTCCCATGTCAATGGTTCATGCCCTGACCTGAGACAAACATGGTGATCCCAGGCCCCAGAAAAGCAGATTATTATTGCAATATACCCAAGCACCTGGAGTTCAAGGTCATCCCAGGCTCCACGGCATTGCTTTCCTTCCTGAAGAATGTGAAGAATGTGAAGAAAGAAAAACAATGAAGACAATCTGTTACCGCTGAAGATGAATAGATCACACGGACACAGGTCGAGGTGTGGTGAAAGGAAGAGAAAGTTTATTTTTCCTCCCAGGATTTATAGGCTTCTGACCACGGCCAGGGATTGGATGGTCAGGATAACACTTTCCCACTGCACTGGCCATGAGAGATGCCCATCACAAGACGTGTAACAGAAAGAATGTACACATATCTATGTTTACAGTTACTGTCCTGGGAAAGTCTTTAGAAAACTTTGTCAGCAAGCTCAGAAGCTGAGTTTTCAGGGTGACAACAATCCCCTTATAAGGACCAGGCCCTTGTCTCCCCTAAGGACAATGCACAGGTCCCTGCAGGTACAGAGGAGATCAGCAGCACCTTTCTTCTCCAAGGATTTCCCAGTTTTTTCCCAGAGACTGACTGTGCTCATTGCCCTGGGAATAAACATGCCAAGACTTTTTGTCCCCCACAAGTCCCACTCTGGGATGTGACATGGTCTTCTTTGTACCCTCAGATCCTAGTTAATCCATCAGGAGAAGTCTGTGGGAAGCAGAAACACTGGAGAGGGCATGGGAAAGATTAAAGCAGTCAAGAGAATTCTGATTTATCAAGCCAGACTGCTGTCTGCTCTTCAAAGAATCACACACTCGTGGAACCATGGAATGGTTTGGCTGGGAAGGGACCTGAAAGCCCATCCAGCCCCACCCTTGCCATGGCCAGGGATACCTCCCACTAACCCAGGGTGCTCCAAGCTCCAATGTCCAATCTGGCCTTGGACACCTCCAGGGGTCCAGGGGCAGCCACAGCTTCCCTTGGCAACCTTTTCCAGTTCCTCTTGGAGTTGTCTGGATCTTCACCCTCTGCCAGCAACTCTATTACTCCTTTCCTCAGCAATGAAAACATCAGCATTCCCCACACTGGATGGCATCTCTCTCCTGGCCATCAGTGGCAGCAAAATATAGATCAGAGACTTGGAAAATCCAGGCAAAGCTCTGGGAAAAACCAGCCAGGTCTGGGATCCCACCTTGGCCCGCCCGGTATATCAAAGATACACAGGACCCCTCTGAAGTGCCCAATGTCTGGGAAAGGTGTCTGCCTTCTTCCCTTCCTCCTCCTACTGGAAATGGAATTTCCTCTGGGCAGATGTGACAGGAGAAGGAGCAGTTACAGCTCCCATGTGAGGCACATAGAGAGAAATCCCAGCCCTGCCAAGGCAGGAGTCAAACCTCGTTAGCGTTACTGCACATTAGAGAGGGTCATTATCTAACAGCAAAGGCACTGCACCCAATACAGGGTAATTTATTTTGGACCTCGTTATGATGGATAAAGATTAATTAATCACTGTGCTGGAAGTTAGTGGTTGCCTAGGGAGCCATGATCATGACCTGATTATCTTTAATACAGGCAAAGAGAGAGCAGTCCCCACCAATTCATGTCTATAACACGCTCACACCATGCTTTAAACAGACTCATTTCCCAAAGCTGGGCAAAATGAGCACTGGAATTTATTTGGAGGGAAGTTAGAATTTAAAAAAAAGTGAATGGAGACATGAAGTTCTTTCATGAGGGATGATTAGGTCAGAATTTCACCCCAAAGAAAGATGATTTTGACTGAAAGCCTGAACTGGTTTAGTGGTAAGGCAAAGGAACTGCTAAAATATAAATGCCACATGGACAGAATGGAGACAGGGAACAATTCATGGTTACTGGCATGAAGTGCAGCAAGGAAAGGTAGGAATTGATAAAGAAAAGTGAAGATAACAATAATGATAATGATAATGATAATAAAATAATTCCTAGCTGGCAGATTGGTGAGCAATGTGGGGTTTCTGAAAGCGTGTTTTGGGTTTGCATGGCCAGCTTTTGGGACCAGAGGGTTCACAGGAGTGGCTGCTGTGTCAAGCTGACAGAAGCTTCCCCGGTGTCCAGCAGAGCAATTCCAGTGGCTCCAGATCCTCCCTGGCCAAGGCCCAGCCCAGCAGGGATGGTGCCACCTGCCTTGGGAGGCATCCCCACCTGCCTGTTCCAGGCTGGTGGCATCTGTTCACTGGTGACACCAGTACTTGGGGCACACTGGGACAATGAACTCAGACCAGTTTTACACCTGTTCAGTTCCCCAGCCCAGAAAACTACTATTTTTTCTTTCTTACTTGACAAAACTGCACAGGCAGAAGGCCACACTGGGAAATGGGATTTCCTCATTGTTAGTGCCTTGGCAAGCCAAGTCAGGTTCAGGAGGGATGAGCTGCTGGTGGGCAGGGGTTCAGGGCACCTAGGAAGGGTGTGGGGCTGATGTGCAGGTGTTGAGCCAGAAGAGACCAGGTGCTCTTGTGGTGGAGGGTGCCCAGGAGAGCAGGGACAAGGTTCCCTCCCAGGCTGTGCCACAGGAGACTGGCACTGACAGGTCCCTCTTTTTGTCCACCTGCTCTGACACCCAGGTGCCCCTGGTGGGGAACAGGATGCACAAACCTGTCCCTCCAAAAGCTGTGGCTTCATGAGCACTGCTCAGTCCTGCTCTCTGTGTTTGGGTGGCTGCAGTGACAATTCCACATGTGCCAGACTGGCAGCACCCTCTGGGCTGGGGACAGGTCCCAGTCCTGTCAAACAGGGAGCCTCACCCAGCACTTTGCCAATTCCTTCTCCTGCCCGTGGTCCTTTTCAACCACCTAGCACAGCACAAAATCTCTCATCTGGATTATTAATAACTTCTCTGTGCTGAAGGAAACTTTCCTGCTCCCATTCTGCCAATCCCTGAGTTCCTGACTCAGGACCTGTGGGAGAACATGTGCTGTCCCATGTCCCCACCTCAAATGGCTCAGCTCTCTCCTGTAATGAAAATACTGTGTTTAGTTAGGTACAGTTAATGTTCTTGTCCTTGTTTGCTGTACCCCTTGTTTACTCCAATAGTTGTTAGTAATGTTAATTACTTACCAGTTGTTGAAGTGTTCTAAGAGTTCTTATGGGACATACCTCTACCCCTTTCCCTTACTTCCCTGTTACTATGGAACAAAGCTGCTCCCATGGGGGCTGTGCAACTGAGTAATATGCAAACTAAGGCATGCAAGACACCAAAACAACGAGCTAACAGAGGAACACAAGGACAAAGAAACATATTCTAGCAAGCTATGATGAAGGATAGTCTTCCTGCATCACCTGAGCCTGCTCAGAAACCATCTTCCTGCATCACTGTTATAAACAAGGCTCGAGACTTTTTGATGTAATTAAAGCCTGGCCTGTTTATTAATATTGAGCTGCAGCCGAAGGGAGACACAGGCTAGTCCTGTGTGCTCCCCGCTACAGACCGGGACAGTAACAACATATCCAACGTATCCATATTTATTTCAAACAAAAACGAGATAGCGCACCCGTGACCTCACACTTTAATAACCAGAATCAAAAATACCTACGAAGTGTTATCAACGTATTAGAGTAGAAACAAAATGACAGACAATTGAAAATAATAATAGCTAAATGTAAATACGATCTCTGAGTATAATCGGGTAGAAACAAAATGGTGGAATTGAAAACAATAATTAAATATAAATGTAACCAGGTGAAAACAAACGGCGGACAATAGAAAATAATAACTAAATATAAATGTAATCAGGTAAAAACAAAATGGTGGACAATAGAAAATAATAATTAAATATAAATGTAATCAGGTAAAAACAAAATGGTGGACAATAGAAAATAATAATTAAATATAAATGTAATCAGGTAAAAACAAAATGGCGGACAATTGAAAACAATAATTAAATATAAATGCAATCAAGTAAAAACAAAATGGCGGACAATTAAAATAATAAAAACAAAATGGCGGACAATAGAAAACAATAATTAAATATAAATGTAATCAAGTAAAAACAAAATGGCAGACAATAGAAAATAATCGGGTAAAAACAAAATGGCGGACAATAAAAAGAGAAAGAGATTTCTGCCTCCCTGAGAGGATTCAGCCTCTCACAAAATGGCCGCTACCCTGCCACAAAAAGCTCCTAAAATGGCGGACTCCTCCTCCGCCCCTCCCCTGAGGAGTGGTCTGGGGACTCTTGGCTAGCCCTCACCCCAGAACCTCACTCCCCAGCCACCTGTGACTCCAAAACTAAAATCAACTGACTATAACAAGAACAACTGATCTTTGGTAATAACAATAAAGGGCAATCAAAACAAACTCTATCTTTATGTAATAAACAGAATTCAATATATATATATATATTGCAGACCAAACGATAATTTCTAAATGACAATTCAACTGCCATTAAACAACTAGCAGTCCATTAATCAAAATACACATTTCATTAATAACAAACAACTCAGATGTAAAAAAAAACCCTAGCTTGACAGGTTCTAACCCGTTCTTCCCAATCCTAGTGACTGGAAAGACACTCCCACAGCCGGAGGCCCCTCCCTATAAACCCCTCTCTGGGTTCCTAGCTCAGGGAAGTGAGTCTCCCCCTACAAACCCCCTTTGGGTTTCTAATTCGGGCCTTCGGAGTCACCTTGCTGCAGGGTTTCTGCCTCCCCTACAAATCCCTTGTGTTCCTAGTTCAGGGAAGGATTAAACCCCCCTTATGAACCCCTTGGATTTCTAACTCAGGGAGCCCCTATCTTTCCTCCAGAGTGGGTCCCCTCCCCCTGTCAAAAGGAAGGGCACTCACCTATCCGGGGGCCCCCTTTTTGTGGCAGTCCCCAGGTAAGTGTCTTTCTCCCTTACTCTGGAGTCCTAGTTCCCCGGACAGCGAACTTGCCCCAAGTCCGTTTCTGGGGAACCGCCCTCCAGGTAGAATTTAGTCCTCCCCTACAAACCCCTTTAGACTCTTAGTTCAGAAAACGTTCCCTATGAGTCCCTTGGGTTTCCAACTCAGGGATTAGGCCAAATCCACCCCTTGGAGCCTCCCTCCCTGGGAGGAGCGGGGAGCCTAAGCAAGTAAGGGCGGCTGAAGGAGAGGTACTCCCCGTCTCCCCTACTCCCGGGGGTCCCTAGGGTACTCCGCACCCCCCTTTTGCCTTAAACCCCACTCCTGACACTCACCCACGCATCAGAAGCCTCGCTCCCTCTCAGAGGACCCTTCAACTCCCGGCCGTAGTTTTGTCTGCAGCCTCGGGTACAGCCAGCAAGCCCATCGATGATCCTGAAGTAGTCCAAGTTCAGGCAGCCAAAAACGAGGCTGGACGCGTCACCCTGGTCCTGTCCTACTCCGGGACCACCCTAGGGGCGTGGCTATCCCGGACGAGCCCCCAATTACTGTTATAAACAAGGCTCAAGACTTTTTGATGTAATTAAAGCCTGGCCTGTTTATTAATATTGAGCTGCAGCCGAAGGGAGACACAGGCTAGTCCTGTGTGCTCCCCGCTACAGACCAGGACAGTAACAACATATCCAAACAAACTCACGAACAGAACAACCCAACAGAAAAAGCTCCCGCTAACGTGTAACACCCCGTTTTATACCCTCCCTTAGGCTTGGATTGGTCCGTTTTGGATTCGTCTCAGGATTGGCTGCTTTTTGGGGCTCTGATTGGTCATAGCCACATTCATCCTGGCCCAATCATTTTCCCAGGGCGTTGAATGATTGGTGGATGTTTCTTCCAATCCTTACTCGCACTGCTGATGACATCATGTTCTTGAATGTTCCATTCTATGTCTCCATAAGTCCTCTTATATCTCTTACCAATCCCCCAATCTATCCGCCTGACCCCAATCCAATATCAACCCCGAACATTCCAACATACTAAACAATCATTTTAACAACTTTACACCATAATTAAACATGGTTAACTTTTATCACGGTATTAATTAACTCTCTAATGATAACAACTTCAATTAACCTCCCAAGTTCCATGAAAAGATCCCTTATAACATCACCATGACCTCAAGAGGACTGGAAAGGACTGACCACCCTAGACAACGAGCCAGAACGACGGGCCTCCTGGCTACTTTCATGAAGATGGAGGTCCCAGCTCTGCAGGGTGTGCTGCAAAGCTGAATTGTGCCTCCTCCTTGGAGCTGCCAGTGTGGGACCAGCAATGGTGCAAGAGCTGGCAGTGTGGGAGCAGCAATGGTGCAAGCGACCCCTCAAGCCCACACCCCAAGGTTGAGTCCTAATAAAGGCATAAAACAGGAGTCTGTCTCCTGGCTAATTTATTTTATCTCGCACAGAGAATCCACCGTGAGGCACTGGGGACTTCCACATGGATCATCATCCTCTTCATCATTCCTGTGACACAAGGAGCAGGTCATTCCTGATGGGTCCAAGCACTGCCTTTCCCTTGGAGAGCCCATGGAATGGTGCCAGTGAGTGCCAGAGTTGGTCTGAGTCGTGGTGAGGAGAGAGCCAGGTCTGGGGAGGTGGGTGCTGGCAGGACAAACAGACACAGCAGAATGCTGGAGGATGGTGAGACAAGGCCCAAAGTCTGCAGCAGGGGAGGGGTTCCAGTTATGTGCGGGGATGTGGGTGCAAGCAGAGCTCTGAGCTGCCAAGGCCTGGGGGCAGGGGGGAAGGTGTTTGGTGCCTGGGGAGGTGATAGACATGAAATAATGGCTTGATGCCTCGACCTCATGGCTTTATGCTTGTGGATCGCTGTGGTGGGAAGAAGTGAAGCTCAGACCCTGTGGTGGTTTTACATTAATTGATATTTGGGAAAGGGGTAAGAAACCACACACAGAAGTGGTTTCTTTGAGAGAAGCTGCTGGGAGCTGCCTCTGTGGCTGAGACAGGCCAACATCTGGTTGTTTTGAGAACTGTCAACATTTTGCACCATTTAGAAATCAGATGCTGTAAGTCTGATTCACCTCTATGAATTCCACCTTTTAAAAACCACAAACCTGGGAACTGTCTCTCTTTTGTTTCCAGCCACGAAAGGTAACAGAGCTTCAGTGGGGATGGCTCTGCTCCCCCAAGGCCTGTGTGACCTGTGCTGCCTGTGCTGTCTATGCTGCCTGTGTTGCCTGTGCTGCCTGTGTGACCTGTGCTGCCTGTGCTGTCTGTGCTGTCTGTGCTGCCTGTGTGACCTGTGCTGCCTGTGCTGCCTGTGCTGTCTGTCCTGCCTGTGTGACCTGTGCTGCCTGTGTGACCTGTGTGACCTGTGGGACCTGTGCTGCCTGTGTGACCTGTGGGACCTGTGCTGCCTGTGTGACCTGTGTGACCTGTGTGACCTGTGTGACCTGTGGGACCTGTGCTGCCTGTGTGACCTGTGTGACCTGTGTGACCTGTGTGACCTGTGGGACCTGTGCTGCCTGTGTGACCTGTGTGACCTGTGCTGCCTGTGTGACCTGTGGGACCTGTGCTGCCTGTGTGACCTGTGTGACCTGTGTGACCTGTGGGACCTGTGCTGCCTGTGTGACCTGTGTGACCTGTGGGACCTGTGTGACCTGTGCTGCCTGTGTGACCTGTGCTGCCTGCGTGACCTGTGCTGCCTGCGTGACCTGTGGGACCTGTGTGACCTGTGCTGCCTGTGTGACCTGTGTGACCTGTGTGACCTGTGTGACCTGTGCTGCCTGCATGACCTGTGTGACCTGTGCTGCCTGTGCTGCCTGTGTGACCTGTGTTGCCTGTGTGACCTGTGTGACCTGGGGGAGGCCAGGCCGGACCCCAGCAGCTCCCAGGTAGGGATGGAGGCTGTGGTGCCCCAGGCTGGGCTGAGCCATGGCTCCTGAGGTCTCGCTTACACTAAACCCACCCCAGCCTGCACTGACTGCTCCAGGCCAAGCCAGCAACCTACCAGCAGCTGCTGGGCTGAGGGAGGCACCAGCATGGTCTGAAATCCAACACTGGAAATCCAACACCGAGACTGCTGAGGCCTGGGCAAGACTTAACCACAATTTTATCCTTTCACTACACAGATGAGACCTGCATACCTTGATCCTCTCTCAAGGGAGAGAAAAGGAGTGACAACATGTTGCCCCTGGTGCTGAATAGATCACACGGACACAGGTCGAGGTGTGGTGAAAGGAAGAGAGTTTATTTTTCCTCCCAGGATTTATAGGCTTCTGACCACGGCCAGGGATTGGATGGTCAGGATAACACTTTCTCACTGCACTGGCCAGGAGAGATGCCCATCACAAGACGTGTAACAGAAAGAATGTACACATATCTATGTTTACAGTTACTGTCCTGGGAAAGTCCTTAGAAAACCATGTCAGCAAGCTCAGAAGCTGAGTTTTCAGGGTGACATCTCACCCTTTTTGGTTTAACAAAAAGAAAAGGAAAAAAAAATGAAGAAAGAAACTAGCAACATTATAAACAATCAAAAGGATAAATAACAGGAAAATACAATACTCCATACAATCAGAAGGCTGTAATTTCAGGGTGATAACAACACATGGAAAGACAACGCGAAAACACCAAGGTCAGTAAAGGAAGGAGTCAAGCCTCAAATGGAAGAGGGATGAGGAGATGCTCTAATGGGGCTGAAAATTTTTTTGGTAGGGCCATGGAGATGGGCAATGATACACTGAAATATCTCCTTTAATTCATGAGAGAGTGTGGGGGGATGAAGTATTCAAGCTGTAGGTCTGAGCAGAGGCATCCACTGATGAAGCCAAGCAGATGCTGGAGTAGCTGTGATCCCATGAGAAGCTTGAACAGAGAGAGAGATGAGAGTGAGGAAGATTCTTTGCCCCAGGGAAAGAAGAAGAAAGCTTCTGTTCCCAGAGATGATCACAGAGACAGAGGAAGAGAACCTTTCCTTTGAACAACTCATTCTTAAAATAATACCCCTTGAGTTCATGGCCCATGGACACACCTCTAGGAGGGCTGTGAAAATGGGAGGAATTTCACAATGCAGAACTTTTTGCCTGGGCAGCTGCTATTTGTAGAAATGAAAAGTCATGAGAAAACTGTTTCTTGTGGAGAAGTCTCCATGGCATGGCAAGAGAAAACTCCTCTCCCTACATAGACTGATGGAAAGATTATTGTATAGCTGGTACTGCTTTAACATTCCAGGTTTTGTCTCTACATAGTTTGGAAAGGAAAAAGCTGGGCAGAGGAAGGAAAGGTGTTCTGGAGGTTTTATTCTGATACTTCACAGCAAGAAATGAGTAAGTGCCCTGGTGATTTTAGCCAGAGCTAAACCCACCACAGAACCCCAGGAGGATTTAAGCCCCTGGGCAAGGCTTTGCCAGGCTGTCCCACTGTCCCACCAAACCCAGCCTGGCCCCAGGGCAGGGGAACAATCTCTTGGGGGAGAATTTCCTGGGAGTTGCAGCAGACAGACTTCTCCTCTGCCAAAAACCAGGGGTCTGGACATCTCTAGGCATCCTCCACTAGAGGCCAAATCTTGGTCCCACTGCAGGGATACTCTGCCTCCCTCCCCTCCCAGCACTGAGCAGGAGAAGCTGTGCTGGGAGCACTGCCCAGCTCTGGGAAGGGCAAAGAGGGTGAAAATATTGGCATGAACCAGTGGGAGTTTTGGTGGAGCTGGGGTTCCTACTAGAAAGTGTTTCTAAGCGCTCTCAGAAGGAAGCCCTGGGAATTCACACATCCAGCCCTGAGCCCGCCCTGCACACACCGGCCTTTCCATGCTCCACAATCAGCAGCCTCAGGATGTTTCAATGAAAACAGAGTTTCATCCGTGACCTTGTGGTCCTGAGCCAGCTCCTTCCCCTTCCCCTTCCCCTTCCCCTTCCCCTTCCCCTTCCCCTTCCCCTTCCCCTTCCCCTTCCCCTTCCCCTTCCCCTTCCCCTTCCCCTTCCCCTTCCCTCTGCAGCCCAGGCTCTGCTGCCAGCCCTACCCCAGGACACAGAGCACTCACTCCGAGCCAGTTTATCCCAGAAAAGGCAGGAAGGCACAGTCAGGAGTTGGGCTGGAGCATGGAGAGCTGCAAAACACTTGGGCTGAGCCTGTTCCCGGCTCCTGCTGGGGTTCCAGTGGGGAAGGGGCAAGGGCTGTGCCCAGGGAGTTTTCCCAACTGGTAAATTGTGCTGAGCAGAGCTGGTGGAAGCTGCTGCCAAGTCCAGGGAGAGACACGGGAGTTCCTAGGAAGGAGGGGAATCCTGGGGCAGCCTGAGCCCACCAGTCACACTCCTGGTGGCTGATGCCTCCCAGCACAGGACTGGATGCTCTGGACTCATGGCAAAGAGCTTTCTGTCTAGTCCAGACCAGCTCACTTCCAGATGTGGAAGTCTGAAATGACACAGACAAGTTAAATCCCAGCACCGGTTAAAACCTGTCCCAAAGACTCTGAAAGCCCTTGTGAGCTGCCAGGCTCCATCAGCAGGTGTGGATCAGAGCCACTGTCCCAGCAGAGCCCGCTCAGGCTGGGGCTATTCCGGCAGTTCTGCCTCATCAGCCACTGACAGGATGCTGGGAATTGCTGATACAGTGGGAATGGGAATGTCAAACATCACAGGTATGGCGTATTCCAGGGGGGAAGCTAGACATGCAGCATCCAGGACAGCCTGGGAGGTAGCAGGGCTGGGTCCTGGCAGGGGAAAACAGACCCAAGGGAAAATCCACCATTTCTCAGGGCTCATTTTCTCAGGGCAGGGTGTGCCTGCCTCCTCCAGGCTACTCTTGACTAAAGTTCATCATGGAAGAAAGGGAAAGCACCACATGAAGCAAAGTCCACTTAGTATTTGTCAGTCTAAGAGTTGAGGTCATGTAACTGATACAGAACCCCTTATTTAGGGGTGCAATAAAACCCGTCACACAAAAACTCCCCGTGTGTGTCCTCTCCTCTGGTGTTGTGATCACCCCCACAATGTCCCTGGGGGGCTCTGGGGACTCAGACCTGGCCTGGAGAGCCCAGGTCCCTGAGGCAGTCACAGAGGGGTGGGGGAGCCAGAGATGAGGGCAGACACAGTGAGGTGGGGGACTCACAGGGCGTCACCAGTGTCCTCAGCCCTTTGCTGGGAGGAATCTGATGTTCAGGGTGGGGTTTCTTCTGTCTCCCTTTGGGACACCCCAGAGTTATTCTTTTAAGGTCCCTCTTCCTAAACTCCTGGATAAAGTTTAGAAGCAGCAGCTCATGGACTGCTGTGGGCTGTTGCCAGCACCTGCTGGAAGCAGATCAGGGCTAGGCCAGCCCCGACACCCCAGGTCAGTAGAGGCCTTTGGCTTCCTCCTGGGAATGACAAAAGTTGTGTTTGCTGGGCAGCACTGCCACCACCATCAGGGACACACACACACACAGAGTGCACACACACACACACACACAAACACACACACTGCACACACACACACACACACAGTGCACACACACACACAGAGTGCACACACACACACACACACTGCACACACACACACACAGTGCACACACACACACACACAGAGTGCACACACACACACACACACAGTGCACACACACACACACACACAGTGCACACACACACACACACAGAGTGCACACACACACACACACTGCACACACACACACACACAGTGCACACACACACACACAGTGCACACACACACACACACAGAGTGCACACACACACACACACACACAGTGCACACACACACACACACACTGCACACACACACACACACACACAGTGCACACACACACACACAGTGCACACACACACACAGAGTGCACACACACACACACACACACAGTGCACACACACACACACACAAACACACACACTGCACACACACACACACAGAGTGCACACACACACACACAGTGCACACACACACACACACAGAGTGCACACACACACACACACAGTGCACACACACACACACAGTGCACACACACACACAGAGTGCACACACACACACACACAGTGCACACACACACACACAGTGCACACACACACACAGTGCACACACACACAGTGCACACACACACACAGTGCACACACACACACACACAGAGTGCACACACACACACACACAAACACACACACTGCACACACACACACACACAGTGCACACACACACTGCACACACACACACACAGTGCACACACACACACACACAGAGTGCACACACACACACACACAGTGCACACACACACACACACACAGTGCACACACACACACAGTGCACACACACACACACAGTGCACACACACACACAGAGTGCACACACACACACACACACAGAGTGCACACACACAGTGCACACACAAACACACACAGTGCACACACACACACACAGTGCACACACACACACACACACAGAGTGCACACACACACACACAGTGCACACACACACACACACAGTGCACACACACACAGTGCACACACACAGTGCACACACACACACACACTGCACACACACACACACAGAGTGCACACACACACACACACACAGAGTGCACACACACACACACACAGAGTGCACACACACACACACACACACACACACAGAGTGCGCACACACACACACACAGTGCACACACACACACACAGAGTGCGCACACACACACACACAGTGCACACACACACACACTGCACACACACACACACAGTGCACACACACACACACACAGAGTGCACACAAACACACAGTGCACACACACACACACACACACAGAGTGCACACACACACACACACAGAGTGCACACACACACACACACACACACACAGTGCACACACACACACACTGCACACACACACACACAGTGCACACACACACACACACACAGTGCACACACACACACACACACAGTGCACACACACACAGTGCACACACACACACACACACACTGCACACACACACACACAGTGCACACACACACACACACACACACACACACACACACAGAGTGCACACACATACACTCACACTCTCAGCCGTTATCCCAGCCTGCCTGCTCAGCTCACAGCACAGCTGATGTTTTCACACAGGGTTATGCACAGGAGCTGCCCTGGCACTGCAGGTGCTGTGGGACCCTTGGGTTTCCCTGCAGGCACAGCCTGAGGCCGTAATGGGTGTGAGCAGGGAGCTGTCAGCCCATGTTCCTGCCCCGTGCAGCAGGGGTGGGCAGGTATTTGCCTTCTCCTGGCTACATCAGAAATTTCCATTAAGTCATGGAATTATAGGTTGGTTTGGGTTGGAAAGGCCCTTAAAGCCCATCTAGCTCCCCTTCCCTGCCCTGGGCAGAGACACCTCTCATGAGACCAGGTTGCTCCAAGCCCAATCCAGCCTAAATCAATCTTGGCTTGCTGGTCAAATTATGCTCATTTTAAACCCATGCTCCTCATCCTCCAGCTCATTTTCACCCCTCCCTGAAGACCTTTCCCCTCTCTCTGGCACATTTAAAAAGCTGCCTGATAAAAGCAAGTGTCTTATGTCCTGAATAATCCTCTCCAACAAATTCCCACCCGTGAGCAACTCCTGCTGGAAAGAGCCCTCATCTTCCTCTTCAAACCAGGGCAGGAGCTTCACCCAGGACATGGAGGTGCAGAATAATTTGATTTTCTGTCAGCGTGTGAATTCTGGAGCCATCCCAGTCATTGGCATGTCCTCCCATGGGGACATTGGAGGCCCAGGGGTTCCCAAGGGTGAACTCACCTCCGGATGAGGTGAGTGAAGGGAGGCTCCTGCTCTTCTGCATTTTCAGAGGTGGAATTTTGTCTGCACAGCTGTTCCTTGGGCTGCTCGGGGGCTTTTCCACAATTCTGGTGACAAACAGAGCTGACAGAAGTCCTGGGGACAGAGGAGGGAGAGGAGGGGGATCCCACCTGTGTCCTTGTGTCCTGCCATGCTCTGTCCTGCCAAGATGTGCCAGGCTGGGGCTGCCCAGATTTGCCAGCCCTTCCTGACCCATGAGGTGCAGCCAGAGGAGCAGGTGGGGCCAGCACAGCCAAGCTAAGGGCCAACAATTCCATTTTTCCGTTTTTCACTTCACCCAGAGCAGGGGACCCTTGGAGCTGTCAAGCTGTTGGCCAGTGTCCCCGTGGGAGGACATCCCAATGACAGGACTGGCTCAGGGATTGCCACACTGATACCAAGTTAACTTCTCAGCATGGGGATGCTGAGATGAGAGCGTGGGTGTGCCACACTTCTTGATCCACCTCCTTCTACCTCCTCTTCATGGGGACCATCACCCTGCACAGGGAACATTCCCAGCCCCACTCCAGGAACATGGCCAGGGAATGGAGACAGTGCCAGTGGCTTTGAGAGGAGCCCTGTGCTGCTCTTTCCCTGCTCACACTGAATGCAGAGCTTCCTCATCAATTCCCGCCGCCCAAACACTTGACTCGGGTCTCCAACAACATTATGCTGCCCAAAAATAATGAGATTTTAAAAATTAATAAATTCAGGTGCTGTTTATTTGCCTTCTATTTTTTTTTTATTTTTTTTTTATTTTTATGTTAGGAATTGCATTTCCAGCTTTTCTCTGCAGTCACAAGCTTGGCTCGGATATGATTTTCATTCAGGACCAAGTGTCTCGTGTAATCCCCTCACTCTTGCAGCTGGGGCTGTGAGAGAAGAACAGCTCTCTGAGGGTTTAATCACCAGAGCTGCCAGCCCTGGGCAGCCTTTTCCAGCTGGGAAAGGAGGGCTGGGGATGGGGATGGGGATGGGGATGGAGATGGAGATGGAGATGGGGATGGGGATGGGGATGGGGATGGGGATGGGGATGGGGATGGGGATGGGGATGGGGATGGGGATGGGGATGGGGATGGGGATGGGGTTGCTCCTGAGAACACTGAGGACTTGGAAATTAATGAACCCCTTCACCTGCAAATGCTTCACCTCTGGGTTTGGTGATCCTGCCTGTGGCACAGGGAGATTCTGCTCCTCAGCAAATCCCAGGACGGAACTTCCCACCATGGGATGGATCAGAGCATTCCTGCACCCACAGGCTGAGCAGGACTTAAGGCTCTCATGGGGACATCAGGAAGAGCTGCCTGTTCCACGTGCCTGGTCCCACCTGGCTGCTGCTGCCACAGGTGTCCTTGCAGAGAGGGAAGTGACTTCTCTGCCTGTGATGGCAAAGCCAACATCTGCTGGGTTTGGCTGTGATGTAGGACTGGGTAATGCTTGGGAACATCCAAACAATCCCACACCATGGAATGGTTTGGGTTGGAAGGGACCTTAAAGCTCATCCAGTCCCACCCCTGCCATGGGCAGGGACACCTTCCACCATCCCAGGGTGCTCCATCCAGCCTGGCCTTGGACACTTCCAGGGATGGGGCAATACCCAAAGTTGGATGAATTCCAGCAGATTCAAACATTTTCCCAGCAAATAACATCAAATTCTCACTTGTCCTTTGCCCTTTTTCCACTGAGAGTTCACTTCCTCACCTTGCCAGTAATGCTGCTGGGACCCCTCTATTTCCCCAAAGGAGCAGAGCAGGACTGGCTCCACAAGTGTTCTCCTCTTTGTCCTTATGTCACTGTCATGTCCAGGTCTGATCTCTTTCCAAGTGCACCACCCCAAGGGATGGGGTTAAGTCCTGTGCTTCTCCTTCAGTCCCCGTCAGACAGATGTGCTCAGAAGCTCCACAGGAGAAATGATTCTTTTTCTGAAAGCTGAGGAAAATGAGATAAACAGGGTGCCCAGAGCAGCTGGAAGTGCCCAAGGCCAGGCTGATGGGGCTTGGAGCAGCCTGGGACAGTGGAAGGTGTCCCTTCCATGGATGGTCCCATCCTACTCAAATCATCCTGGGATTCCCTGGAGTCCCAACATCCTTCAGCAATAAATGTGTGAGCGCTGACCCCTCCCAGTGTCCAATTCTCTTTGTTTGTACTCCACAAAGAAGCGGGCCTGGGAGAGCAGAGAGCCTGTGGATGTTCCTGGAGATTCTGGCTTTCCCCAGGATTAACAGGGGTGTCCAGCCAGGTTTCAGGGCTCCTGTCCAGCCCAGGACTCTGCAGCCATGCGGGAGAAGCTCTGACTCATCCCGGCCTGGATCAGCTCCAGGACCTCTCCGCAGTCCCCAGAGCAGAGACCTTAAAGAAAAGGATCTTTGGTAAATGTCAACATTTGTGCACATATTTGTTTCCTGTTTTGTATCCCTGACAAACTGCACAGCCAGGGTTTGATGGTGCTTTGATGGATTAAAGTCAGTTTTATTCCTCTTTTGCTTTGCCATGCTGTCAGAATGGATAATGCAGATTCCTACACGGCAGCACGTCCCCCTGGGAGAAGAAAGCCCTGACATCAGCCTGGCTGGATTCCAAGGCTCCTGCCAGCCCTCTGCCAGGCAGGCAGCTCTCCAGAGCTCAGCACTTGGCTTTGGGACTCCTGGCTGGAAAAGCAGGAGTTATAAATCCCCTTGCTTCTTTTGGCTGGGGATGAGTCCAGGGCAGCCCCTCCCCACTGACAGACACCCGTCTGTGGCACCTAAACCAGGTGTGTGTGCAGGGCTGAAGCCTGGGCCCAGCAGGGCAGGGAGCAGGCAGAGCTCCTCACTGTGAGATGAAGGGATAGGTAAAGGTTTTTTGCAAAGGTTAGTGCTGAGCATAAAAAACTTGGCAATTTATAGCACAACTCAATTCACAGTCCAAGAGGCTCTGGAGGGACCCGTGTATGCAATACAGAAATACATCCATCCACGACATAAATCTGATTATGTATGAACACAGAGTCAGAGAATAATTAAGGTTGGAAAAGCCCTCTAAGATCTTTGAGCCCAGCCATTAACCCAGAACTGCCAGGTTCCACCAAAGCCACCAGAACCATGGTCCCCAGTGCCATATCCACACTTCCAGGGATGGGGATCCCCCCCTGCCCTGGGCAGCTGTGCCAGGCTGGACAGCTCTTTATGTGAAGAAATTCTCCCAAAATCCACCCTGAGCCTCCCCTGGCCCAGCCTGAGGCCGTTCCCTCTCCTCCTGTCCCTGTTCCCTGGGAGCAGAGCCCGACCCTCCCCGGCTGTCCCCTCCTGGCAGGGAGTTGTGCAGAGCCACAAGGGCCCCCTGAGCCTCCTTTGCTCCAGGCTGAGCCCCTTTCCCAGCTCCCTCAGCTTCTCCTCATTACCCTCCATCCTCATTTGTTATCCCAGGATTTATTATACAGAAAATAATTCTGATTTTTTGGCCAAGCATGACCATGAAAAGGGCAGGGATAACCAATGGAATGGGACAGGCCATGGGGTGACAGGGATGCAGAAGAGGCTCAGTCAATGCCTCCTTTCCATTGCCAAGGACTCCCAGGACTCTGGACTTGGAGAGGGGTTCCCAGGAGAACAATTCTCGGTACCAGAGGGGAGATCAAGTCAGGAATCCAAACCCACCTCTGTCTGTGGGACAGAGCAGGACATATTTAGGGTGCTCAGCTGCCAGATACTGGCACTGTCAGACCACTCTGCCACTTCTCTGGAAGGTGAAAGAGCTCAGGGAAGACCCCCAAGAGCTGCAGGGAGCCTCCTGCCACAGCCAGGTCCGGAGGAGGGGCTGAAGGAGGAACTGGAACCACAGCCTGCTCAGACTCCCCCTGGAGCAGGACGTGGAGGTGCCAGGGCCTGGAGAACCTGAGCCAGCTGCTGCCAGCTCTGGGCAAAGCTCACCTTGCAGAGCCCCTGGGCCAGTGGCAGGAATGGGGAGAGCAGCTGGGGCAGCAGGAGGGGCAAAGTGTCACTGCCTCAGCCCAGTGCTGGAACCAGGCACAGAAGCAGTGCCAAGCTGCAGCTTAGAGCACACGTGAGATCTCTGGATGGTGGAAAAGAACCAGCTGGGATTTGTCAGAAAGAAATCATCACAAATCAGAGTCTTTTTTTTTGACAATAACTGGCCCAGTGGATAAAAAGAAGCAATAGATGTGAAATCTCTTGACTTTAAGGCTGTTAACAGAGCATAAGAGGATGTTCCTGAGCAAAGCAGGGAAACAGATCCAGATTTCTGGAGAGGATGAGGATGCAAGCAGGTGAAGGCTGTTCCCAGAGAGCTCCTCCAAAGCTCTGTCCAAGCAGGGCTCTGTTCAGACAGGGCTGGCTTGAGACTGATCCTGTTTTCAATTTTAATTCCTGGTTTACAGGACGGCATTGGGAGGCTGAGCCCTGTGAGGAATGCCCAGCTTGAATGAAGGGCAGGATTCAAACTAGAGTGGCTTGGATGAAATGCAAATGCTCTAAAAACAGTCACCTAAAAGGAGCTGTGGAGAGGATGGAGCCAAACTCTTCTCAGAACTGCATATGAAGTTTAACAGAGAATGGACATGATCTGCAACTGGGAAAATTTCCAGGGAAATATTCTTCAGTTTCAGGACTAGAGAGGTGGGGAAAATCTCAATGCCTGGACATTTTCTAAACCAAAACTGAGAAGCTTGGTCCAGGTTTACAGTTCACCCCGCTGAGAGCACAAGAGGGAAGGAGAGGCATCCAGAGGCCCCTGACAACACAAAATATTTCTATTATTCTATGATGACAACTAAGCTGGGCATTTGCCACCCTCAGCTGTTCTGGGCCAGGCTGGATGGGGCTTGGAGCAGCCTGGGACAGTGGAAGTCCCTGCCCAGGGTAGAGGGGCCACTGGATGGGCTTCCCTTCCCACCCAAACTGTTCCAGGACTTGACGATTCCATGAATAGCTCAGGAGAGAAGGAGCAGCTGTGCAGAAGGCAAAGAAACTTCAGAGGAGCTGAGAGAGGAAATCCAATGCCCCCTAAAAGGGACAATCCCTCAGGCCAAGCAGACTGGCTGCAGGATTTCTTTTCCTTCCCGAGGGATGAGATCCTGGTCCCTGCTCTTTGAGCAACACTCCAGCATTTCTAACAGCACCCCTACTTTGGAAGGCCACAGGTGACCGTGAGTGAATTCCGGATCCCAGCAGGAGATGTTTTCTAGGCCACTGCTCCTGGTTTTCACACTTGTGAAGGTTTTAAGTTGTTTTCCCTATCTGGTACCATGACAAATATCATACAATTTTTGGACACTCGGGGCTGTATCCCCCGATTCCTCTTCTCTCAGGCTGAATGCAGCTGCACAGCAAAGATTCTCTCCCTGAGCCTGCTTCTCCCTGAGATTAAACAAAGAAATTTTAGCAATGTACAGGCATCTCTCAGGTAGATATTTTGTTTTTCTTTCCACAGTCCCCAGGACTGTCCATAGGGGGAAGAAAAGGGGAAGGGGAAGGGAGAAGAGAGAAGACAGGAAAGAGAGAAGAGAGAGGAGAAAAGAGAAGTTTCCTCATTGGCCAGGACCAAAGATGCAGGTGGGTTTGGAAAGGCTCCCTGGACCTCAGCAGGAGGGTCAGAGAAGCAGGGGCTCAATCAGCTGCACTTGGCTTTAGGCTGGACAGCAGAGAAAGAGCCCTGGAGCTGGGATAAGGGGCTGAGATGTGGTGGCACAGTGCTGTGCTCAGGTGTGGCAGAACTGGAGGAGCAGCCAGACCTCTCCACCCAGGGCTCCACTTTCCACCTTCCCTATTTCTGTTCCTATTTGCCTGGAGCAGAGGGCAGATAAATTCCTGGTGAGCACTTAGGAAAGCTATCCCCATTAGGACTTGGGGTCACCTGCACTGAGGGACATCCCACTTATAGTGGCAGGCTTGGGCATCAGTGCCCGGGTCTGGGACAGCCCTGAGCTGCTGGGGATCTCCCTGACCCCTGTGCCAAGGGCTGATACAAAATGCTCTGACTTGTCCTCACAAGAGGCAAAGAGCCTGACCCCTCCAGGAATCCATCCCTGCCTCCCATCCTGCTCATGCAGCTCCAGGCTGACTACTGGGGACTCTCTGCCTCAGTTAACAAATCCATATCAAAGGTCTTGGCTCCCTTTCACCTTTTCATTTGGCTAAAAGTACAATAGCAAACTCTCCAAGTCTTGTGACAAACCCTGGCTGGTGCTTTATCTCCGTTTCCTTCCTCCACTAAATAGCGATGAGATAAATCCTGGATTTACACAGCCTCTCTCATATTTTTGGAATCATGGAATGGGTTGGGTTGGAAGGGACATTAAAACCCATCTCCTTCCACCCCTGCCATGGCAGGGACACCTCCCACTGTCCCAGGCTGCTCCAAGCCCCAGTGTCCAGCCTGGCCTTGGGCACTGCCAGGGATCCAGGGGCAGCCCCAGCTGCTCTGGGCACCCTGTGCCAGGGCCTGCCCACCCTGCCAGGGAACAATTCCTGCCCAATATCCCATCCATCCCTGCCCTCTGGCAGTGGGAAGCCATTCCCTGTGTCCTGTCCCTCCATCCCTTGTCCCCAGTCCCTCTCCAGCTCTCCTGGAGCCCCTTTAGGTGCTGGTGTTCTCCTGAAGGAGCAGAGTTGCAGCATCACCCCCTGCCAGCCTAGCAAGGAGAGATGTGTGCCATGTCCCCTCCATGGCTCCCAGGGACAGCTCAGCTGGCCAGGGCACAGCGAATTTGCTTCCCAGCTGAGGATTACAAAGGAGTAATTTGTAAGTAGAAACATTTGGCTTCGGGAGTTTTTTTAAAGCTTTTATATTCCGCTCCGATGCTCTCCGAGCAGAATGAGCTCCCCCACTGCCCCCCCAAAAAAAGGAAGAAAAGGTCAGGCCAAGCCTGTGCTTGGATGAAATCCCTGGAAGAGCCGGTCTCATTGTGCAGTTCAAATGCTGCTTTTGCCTGATTGAGACACTGCCTCCCCTGCTGGGTTTTTGCATGGATTCAGGAGCTTAAACTGGATTTCCACCAAGGACAGGTGCTCTGAGGGTGTCCCCAGTCCTGGAAGGAAAGTCACTGGGGCTGCAGAGCAGGAGTCACCTCCTTTGCCTTAGTTGTTTAATTTGTGCTCAGTGCAGGCAGCCAGCAGCAGGTGCGGGCTGGGAGCTGCTCCATTAACATTCCCTGGGCTTTCTGCAGCGGGCACAGAAAGAGCAGGGCAGCCACGGCGTAATTAAAGGGCCATTCATTCAAATGTTACATTTCCATCTCCTCAAGTGCTGTCAGGAGCTCTGGCTGGGCACAGGATGCCAGTGCTTGATTAAATGTTCAGCCGTGACCGTCTGGCAGCGCTGAGCCTGGGAACGATCCTGGTCCGGCAGCTGGGTCCCAGCATGTCCCAGTCAGTGTGGGAGCAGCCTCCTCAAACCAGGCACACATCGGGCAGTTGTGGAGCTTGGAAAGGGAATATGTGTTTGGAGGGGGAAGCTTGAGATGATTTTCACAGACTCATTGAATGTTCTGAGTCAGAAGGGACCCAAAGGACCATGGAGTCCAACTGTGAATGGCCCATGTGGGGATGGAACTCACTGTGGGTTATCAGCACCACGCTCTGTCCAGCTGAGCCAATCCCAGCTCCTCCGTGGACAAAAGCTGCAGCTTTTGCTGGAATCAGCGCTGTGAGAGGAGTCAGGATGGCAGCCTGAGCTGAGCTGGGACGGGCAGGGGGAGCTCCCCAGCTCTGTCCTGGCTCCCTGCCTATCTCAGGCCTTCCTGGGGATGGAGCCAGGACATTCCATGTGCACAGGGTGTCACAGTAGGGCCTGAGGGGGCTGATGAGATCAGGGAACACAGCTCTCAGCCCTCCACTCTGGCTCAGGGAGATCCCAGGCAGCTCTGTGCCCAATCCTGCCACTGCACAGGGCATTTCCTTCAGTGCGGGGTGGCCCTGAGACCCGATGGGGATAACTTCCCTAAGAGCTCACCTGGGGTTTATCTGCTCATCCCAGTCCTTGGTGGGGATGGAGACAGGGTGTCCCAGTGAGGCCCCAGGGGGTAAAAGGATCAAGGAGCATTGGGAGCAGGGCTTTGTCTCCCTTGCTGACTTGGAATTATCTGCACCCCACAAGCCTGGCAAAGGGAGGGGGAACATCCCCCACCCTCTCCAGGGCACAGAGGGCTCTGGCCACCTTGACAGGTCCCTTCCAGAAGTGCCTGCTGACATAACCATTGGCATCAGTGTCCCCGTGGCATCAAGCTCTGGGTGCTGGAAACCAGTCTGGGTTCCTCTGGAGCTGCTCAGGCCATGCTCATACTGGTGGGTGCCAGGTGATTTCCCAGCTGTAGTGGCTCCTGCTCAGGGTCACATCAGGACACAGGGGGCACTGCCAGGTAATCTCCCCAGCGATGAAATCAGACAGAGGCCTCAAAGCAGGCAAGAACTGACAGTGTCAGGAGTCAGCAGAGCTGCAGTTGTTGGTGTTTTCTGCTGGAAAAAATACACTGTGGGAGTTCTTCTGCCCACAGAACATTTTCCCACCTTCAGGCTCCATCCCAGGGGTGCAGACAATGACACATGGCTGTCTTCTCTGCTGCTCCAAGAGAAGGAGCTGGATTTACAGGAAACACCCCCTTGGCTTCTCCCCTGCTATCATCCCCAGGAGAAACAATTCCTGCTTGGAAGGGGCAGGGGGGCAATGCTTGGTGCACTGCTGGAAGCACTTGGGTGTGTGAGCAATGGTCCCATGTAGGATCCAGCAGACACCAGAGCAGACAAAGCAATCACTTCAGAGCTTCAGCCACTGTGGGTGAACATCCCAGGATGGGTCAGCCCGGCAGGGAGCTCAGAGGGTCACTGGTGCCACCTCCCTGCTCCAGCAGGGCCATCCCAGAGCACGGGGCACAGCATTGTGTGCACACAGCTCTGCAATATCCCCAGGGAGGAGACCCCACAGCCTCTCTGGGCTCTGCTCAGGGCTGGCCACTGCCCAGGGCACAAGTTCTGCCTCCTGTGCAGGGCAGGGCCTGGGCTCAGCCCCTGCCCATGGCTCTGCTGCCATTGCTGGGCCTGGAGCGGAGCCTGGGCCTGCTCTGCCCCTCCTGCACCCAGGGACACACAGGATGGACAGGGACAGCCAGGGATGGACAGGGACACACAGGGATGGACAGGGACACACAGGGACACACAGGGACACACAGGGACACACAGGGATGGACAGGGACAGCCAGGGATAGACAGGGATGGACAGGGACACACAGGGACACACAGGGACAGCCAGGGACACACAGGGACAGCCAGGGACACACAGGGACACACAGGGATGGACAGGGACAGCCAGGGATGGACAGGGACAGCCAGGGACACACAGGGACACACAGGGATGGACAGGGACAGCCAAGGACACACAGGGATGGACAGGGACAGCCAGGGACATCCAGGGACACCCAGGGACACCCAGGGACAGCCAAGGACACCCAGAGATACCCAGGGACAGCCAGGGATACCCAGGGACACACAGGGACACACAGGGATGGACAGGGACAGCCAGGGACACACAGGGACAGCCAGGGATGGACAGGGACACACAGGGACAGCCAGGGCTGAGGTCCCTCTCAGCTTGGGCTCCTCTCCAGGCTGAGAAGCCCTACCTCCCTCAGCCTTTCCTGGGCACTGAGATGCTTCAGGTCCTTCCTCAGCTCTGCAGCCTTTAGGTACTGGAGGGGGCTCTGGGGTCTCCCAGAACGCCCCCAGCGCTCCCAACCTGGCTACATAGAGAGGAATAAGCAGACATGTGTAGAATTTCTACACACCACACAGACCTTGGGCCTGCCTTGCCAGTCCTGCAACCCCTCAGGACAAGGGAAATTTTCCATTCCAGCTCCTGTAGGAATCAATGTGTGTCCAGGCAATCCAGGGGCAAACATGACCGTGGTGACCTGAAGGATGGAGATCAGACAGGTGAAGGATACAAGGAGCTTACAGGGTGGCAGAGAGAAGAGGAGCTGCTGGAGCCATGGCAGGGTGATGAGCAGGGTGGGCAGGCCCTGGCACAGGGTGCCCAGAGCAGCTGGGGCTGCCCCTGGATCCCTGGCAGTGCCCAAGGCCAGGCTGGACACTGGGGCCTGGAGCAGCCTGGGACAGTGGGAGGTGTCCCTGCCATGGCAGGGGGGCACTGGATGGGCTTTAAAGTCCCTTCCAACCCAAAACATTCCATGATTCTGTGATTTTGTGACACTCAGCCCTTGATCCTGCTTTCCCTGCACACCCAACCTCCCTCCACACTGCCTGACTGTTCAAAATCCTGGGAGAGGTCTCGTTATGCTTAGAGCAAAAGGGTACCATGTCCTTCTCAATGCCCCATTCAGCCTGCAGGCACTGCAGGCACTGCAGGAACTGCAGGCACTGCACGCACTGGGCACTGCAGGCACTGCAGGCATTGCAGGCACTGGGCACTGCAGGCACTGGGCACTGCAGGCACTGGGCACTGCAGGCACTGCAGGCACTGCAGGCACTGGGCACTGCACGCACTGGGCACTGCAGGCACTGCAGGCACTGGGCACTGCAGGCACTGGGCACTGCAGGCACTGGGCACTGCAGGCACTGCAGGCACTGCAGGCACTGGGCACTGCACGCACTGGGCACTGCAGGCACTGCAGGCACTGGGCACTGCCGGCACTGAGCACTGGGTGATGCAGGAGTTGGGCCCAAGGGATGCTCTTCCCTCCTGATTCCCCAGTGCAGACACATCCCATTGATTCCCCCTCATGCCCCCAGCACTGCTTGTGACAAATGCACAAGTGCTCAGAGTGCCTGTGTGTTCCCTCCTCCTGCAAAGCTCTGCGTTGTGTCGGGGGTCCCAAAGGAGCAGCAGAGCAGCAGTGGGCTGGAGGAGCCTGCAGCAGGCAGGGCTGGCTTTGTGATGAATACCCAGGGAAGGCTGAGCATGTTAAGCAGGGCTCTGAGAGGCCACTCTTACCTGTGTCCTTCTTTAGCAAGAACTTGTAATGGGCAGCTGCCTTTGCCTGCTGTGAATTAGGGAAAAAAGATGTGACATTTAAATCTTCTCATGGCACCATCATGTGCTACCTAGAGCTGCATTCTTCCAGCAATGACTGATAAAACAAATGAGAAAGTTTCTCTCCTTGATATTTTACTATTTATTTAATATATTGATATTTATTTTCAATGTCCTTAACTGCTTCATTCCCCAGAGCGCTGACAGCAGTGCTCACCTGCCCCAGGCAGGTGTATTTACAAAGATTTTCTTTCAAGGACCAGATATCCCATGAAAACCCTCCAGGAATTGATCTGAATGGGCCAAACGCTCCTGGTTTGTGTCACTGCAAAGCTGCAGAGCCACCAGGACATAACTCATGTAGTGAAGCCAGAGCTTGGCTGAAAAAAGTTCAGCCCCAGATCCTGGGCTGTGCCTGGATTTCCTCAAACTCCACATTACAAAACAGGGTCTGGAGCCCCAGGAGCGGCTGAGGGAGCTGGGAAAGGGGCTCAGCCTGGAGAAAAGGAGGCTCAGGGGGCCCTTGTGGCTCTGCACAACTCCCTGCCAGGAGGGGACAGCCGGGGAGGGTCGGGCTCTGCTCCCAGGGAACAGGGACAGGAGGAGAGGGAACGGCCTCAGGCTGCGCCAGGGGAGGCTCAGGTTGGACATGAGGAATTCCTCCATGGAAAGGGCAGTAAGAATTTGGCAGGAGCTGCCCAGGGAGGTTTGGGGTCCCCATCCCTGGAGGGATCCAAGGAAGGGCTGGAGGTGGCACTCAGGGCTCTGGGCTGGGGACAAGGTGGGGATTGGGCACAGCTTGGACATGATGGGTTGGGCAGGTTTTTCCAGCCTCAGGGATTCTGGGATTCTAGGAAAACGTCTGTGAGCACCCAACATGCTGACATCATCCAGGAGGAAAAGGCCAATGCCAGAGACATCTGAGGGATTTATTTGGGAAAATATGCCTTGGCTTTAAAGCCTGGGTTTTCATCAGCAATTCGATGTGGATTCATTCAATGTGAATGTCACCTTGTAGGTGACCAAGCCAGAGAACCTCCAGCCTCCTTCTCTTTCTAGGTTCATGACCAACACCCAACTCAGCCTGGCAACTGCGTGGCCTCCAAACCCCATCTCTGCTCTTGGCATGGCAGTGTCTGCCACGAGCCCTCAGCCAGTGCTAGTGTCCCACTGCTCTGCCTCCAGTGCCCCTGGGACCTTCCTCTTGTCCTTAAGGGGGCCAAATATCAACCAGTTTGTTCCACTGACCTCGGCCTGGCTCATCCTCTCCAGACACCCCAGAGCTCTTCCCAGTAGGGTTCATTCCATCTCTGCCCCCACAGCCTGGACTGCACATCAGACCATGTCCCCATATTCACTGACAGCTGTTCCCAAGCAGGCACAGCTCCTCCCAAGGCTCCAATCTCAGCCCTGGGACAGCAGCCAGGGAAGGGCTGGAGCTGGGCCAGGGCAGGCTCAGGCTGCAGAGCAGGGCAAGGTTCTTCCCCCAGAGGTGCTGGCACTGCCCAGGCTCCCCAGGGAATGGGCACGGCCCCGAGGCTGCCAGAGCTCCAGGAGCGTTTGGACAGCGCTGCCAGGGATGCCCAGGGTGGGGATGTTGGGGGGTCTGGGCAGGGCCTGGGGCTGGGACTGGATGATCCTGTGGGCCCCTCACAATTTAGGACATTATGTGATTCTCCTTACAGAACTGTTGTTTGTCAAGTCTGGCATTTTCTGGCATATTTCCCTCTGAGCAGGATTAACAGGATCACTTTTAGAACATACCTTTAGGTGCTTGCACAGAGAAAGAAGATGTGCAGATTTTGATGGATAAATCCAGTTTTTCTTTCCTACTTACCCAGAATACCAAGGTTTTCTGTTTCTCTTGTGAAAGCCCAGGCAACTTAAGAGTTCAAAAATTATTGTTTTTAAAAGTCCTTATTTCTGATTAAAATTTTTTGATTAATAATCCGAAATTTTTCTGAAATTTTTCCAAATGTCCTTAAATTTTACAGATTTTTTTTTTCATTCTGCCCTCTTTCCCTCCTTCTTCCCCTGCTCCTGATAAAGCTCCCTGCTAAAGATAAAGCCACTTCCCAGTAGCCACAAATACCCACAAATTTAACTCCAAGCTGTTTGAACTATTTGTAGGACTCCTGTTGACTTTGCTGATGGCAGCAGCCAGGGCCCTGAGCAGGAAACGAGCAGCCTGTGAGCACCACGCACCAGCTGGGGAGCAGCTTCTGTGGGAGCCTGGGGAGGTCCTGAGTCCATCTGGGATGCCAAGGCCAGACCGTAAAAGCTTCCTCCTTGGAGCCCATCCTGGTTGCTTCTCAGCCCCTCCTCTTCCCAGGGAACTTCTTTCTCCTTCTTGCATCCCTGCAACCCTCCAATGGCAGGAGATGGGGACTGAGCCTGTGCTTGCAAATTTGGTTCAATTAATACTGGCTTAATTAGCTTGAAACACAAAAATTAGGAGTTTTTTCTGTCATTTTGTGGATTTTCAATGAGTTCCCAGTGGCACAGTCTGCCCACAACTTTGTGAATTCCTGAGAGACACCTGGGGTGGTGAAATCAGTGCTTTCCTGCCCTAGATTGCCCAGTGACCACCCCATGACAGCCCCAGCTCAACCCAGTGCCAGGGAAAAGCCTTCCAGCGCTGGCAGCACCAGGAGGAGGGGTTGAGGTCCCCCAGGAGAGCAGCACAGCCCAGCAGAGGACACACCCCAGAGCTCCTCGTGTCCACTCCAGACTGACCATTGCTCTCAGCCCTGCCAGGTGTTCCCTGGGTTGCCAGGCCTGTCCTGTCTCTGACAAACAACACTGGTGGCCACTGCAGCGTTCCCGGGCTTGGACTCCTCCTGCTCCTGTCCAAGGGCCCCCAAAGCCAGGGGCTCTGTGTACCTTGCTCTCTGCCTTTAGGCCATTTGATGGTCAGCTCTCCAGGGTTTAAATCCTTGCTCTACACACCAACCTCCCCCAAAAGTTTTAGGTGAGCTGCAGGTGACATCCCTTGACTCCAGTGCCTCAAACTGCCCCAAATCCTGTTCCTGCTGTGTGCTCTGGGTGACCGCCCATGGGCTGTTTATTCCCAGAGCCAGCTGATCCCTCCTCTCTTCCTGCTCAGGATGTCACAGCTGGTCAGACTTGGGGTGCAGGATGGATTGGCAGGGCTGAGACCAGGCAAAGTGGGGGAGCCCAGCAGGGAAAAGCCAGCTGGGAATCCGGGCTCCCAAGGCATCCCTGAGGGGCAGAATGGGAAATCCAGCTATCTGACCCACTGCTGATGACAGAAATAGCAGTAGGTATTGTTATAACACTTTTATAGATCCAGGTGTGATAGAAGCCTTCAGGCAGTCGGGGGAGCAGAGACCTTCCCCTGCTGGGAGCTGTGGAATCCTCTGATGCCAGAAGGGTTATGAGACCCTGGCACAGAGCAGCTGGGGCTGCCCCTGGATGCCTGGAAATGTCCAAGACCAGGTTGGATAGAGCTTGGAGCACCTTGGGACAGTGGGAGGTGTCCCTGCCCATGGCAGGGGTGGCACTGGATGGGCTTTAAGGTTCCTTCCAACCCAAACCAGTCTGGGATTCTGTAAAATTCTGTAAAACCCACAAACCTGGAGAGCTCAGAGCAGTTTCTCACCCCCTTGCACTCCACTGGACCAAGGGAACTGCTCTGCCATGGAAAGATCATCAGCTGTTGCAGATAAATTAAGTCCCTTAATCCCTTAAATGTCTCCAGGCTTTATCTCAAGATGGAATCTTGTAAATTTGTGCTGCATGGATCCTCACTAAGCTGCTCTTGGGCAGTGCCAGGGGTGGGTGATGTGCAGGTGAGAGGCAGGTGCCCAGTGTGACAATGGCCAGTTCCTGTGGCTGTGGCACTGGACAACCCCCAACCCAGCCTGTGACCAGCACAGAGTCCTGGAACACACTTTGCTTGCTTGCTGTGATGTGTGATTGTGGGTGAGTGTGGAGAGTCTGCAGCCCCAGATTAGATTAAGATTATATGTAAAGGCTTTTTCTTTACATATGTTTGCCCTTGTGCTGCACAGCTGTAGGCAAAGCCTCTCTGAGCTGCTAATCCCCTGCACAGCTGTGCAGGCTGATGTGCTGCTCCTGCCAGGCTGGGCAGCCCTGGCAGCTCAGAGCACTCTCCCTCCTGCGTTTAAACTCCAGCAGAGCCTCCTGCTGAGCCTCCAGTGTTTCCACGCCCTTGGACCCCTCCCGTGGGTTTGGACTCCAGGTGCATCCCAGGTGCCTTTGGGTTCTTCCCCCAGAGGTGCTGGCACTGCCCAGGCTCCCCAGGGAATGGGCACGGCCCCGAGGCTGCCAGAGCTCCAGGAGCGTTTGGACAGCGCTGCCAGGGATGCCCAGGGTGGGGTTGTTGGGGGGTCTGGGCAGGGACAGGGGCTGGACTGGGTGATCCTGTGGGTCTCTCCAGGGAGGATATTCTGTGATTTTGTGATTCTGTAACCTGACTCTGAAAAGAATTCACAGAATCACAGAATATCCTGAACTCAAGGGACCCACCAGGATCATCCAGCCCAGCCCTGTCCCTGCCCAGACCCCCCAACAACCCCACCCTGGGCACCCCTGGCAGCGCTGTCCAAACGCTCCTGGAGCTCTGGCAGCCTCGGGGCCGTGCCAATTCCCTGGTCACTGGGCCATGAACTCTCCTGTGCTGGTTTGCAGATGCTCACGTGGGGCTCTGTGACCTCCTGTTTGTTCCTTGGTCTCTGGCATCTCTTCCTCTGGGTTTGCCAGGATTCCTCAGTGATGCTTTATCAATTCATCAATGGCTGCTTGAAATGAAACATTTGCTGAATGCTTGAGATTGGACTCAGCTTTGGGGTGGTGCTGAGTTATGCTCTGGTTTAAACTTCAGGTGAAAGAAGAGTGAATATGACACACAAAATATCAGTGAGGTTCCTTCCCTGCATCCACAGAGTCATTAACTTGGATATTAAAAAGGAAAAGGCCTCCAAGATCAAGTCCAACCTTCAATTGAATCCCACCATGGTCACTACACCATGTTCCCTATTGCCACTTGTCATTCTTTCACTATTTCCAGGCATTGGGACTCCACCACTGCCCCTGGCTTTCCTTGGCCAAGTTCCTACACTCATTTCTCTCTCCAGACCCAGCTGAGAGCTCTCCAGGGAAATCACAAGCTCTTGTTAAAACACACAGGTGACTTTGGCAACTGCTGGCCCAGCTGAGGTGAGCCCCGAGCCTGGAGTCCCCCTTAGGCAGCACAGCCTTGCAGGAAAGGTTCTTTACATCCCAAGGGTTCGGAGAATGCTCTGTCTGTGGGGATTGGAAGAACAGGATGTGGATGACTGTGCCTTGCTGGGAATGGGGTGTCCTCTGGAGCCTTCGAGAACCTCCAGCTCCTGTGTCCTGCCCAGGGGCACTTTGCCAGGTGGGGTTTGGGCAGAGCAGTGCAGGGATGAGACAGCTGCAGTACCAATCCCTCCCTGGACCCTCTGTCGATCCTGCCGGCCCTCTGCACAGGAAATGCACCTTTAAATAGCAGAGAAGCCCCCTTGAGGCTGTGCCCAAAACCGCGGTGAAAGAGGCTCCATCTTTCCTTCTCTGACAAATCAATACTGTCCGGGCACTGGAGACCCCAGCTAAATGAGGTGATAATTACTAATTCAATAGTCAGAATAAAACTCTCAGGCTGTAAAGAGAAAGGCCACTCCCTCTCGAAGGTGAATACAGCAGTGAACAGAAAGATAGGCTGAAATACAATCCAAGAGTTAGAGCTTAACAGTCTTCTCAAAAGGCTGAAGGCATGTCTCAGTCTCTTCTATGTTTGTGATTTCTTAGATCCAACAGCTTCCTGTCGAAACCAAAATTTGTTGCACGGAGAACGTTGATAACTAAAGTTCAAGTGCTGCAGTCAAAATCTGTCTCGTCTTCTTGTAAAGCCCTTGCAAAAAAACCCCACCAGCAACAAAAAGAGTAGAAATAAAGCTGAGAAATGCAGCATTTGGAGCCAGAAAACGAAAGCTAAAAGCTGTGGTTGCTCTGCATCTTAATCTGACTGCCCTGGCTAAGGTTTCCTTTTCCATTAGTGCATTATTTAGCAGCTAAAATGTAAGAGAGGATGGGAGCTGACAGGGAGAGCCTGTTCTGGAGTGGTTACAGGGCTGTCTGTGCTTCCCCCTGTATCCACAGGGCTCACTCCAGGTTTGATGGATCACCGGGAATGAGGGCTCGCCTGGGGTGGATGCAGCAATTGAACACCGGGATGGGGTGAGAAGAGACAGCCCCGACCCACGGGGGTGCTCGGGCTGTGGAAGCTTTTAGCTGTGGGAGGTACAGCCCGTCCAGATCCCAGCAGGGTTTGTCTGTCCTTCCTGAGGCTGGAACTCCTCCCATAGAAGAATCACAGGATCATAGAATCTCCTCAGCTGGAAGGGACCCACAGGAAGGGATCCAGTCCCACCCCTGTCCCTGCCCAGACCCCCCAACAACCCCACCCTGGGCATCCCTGGCAGCGCTGTCCAAACGCTCCTGGAGCTCTGGCAGCCTCGGGGCCGTGCCCATTCCCTGGGGAGCCTGGGCAGTGCCAGCACCTCTGGGGGAAGAACCTTGCCCTGCTCTGCAGCCTGAGCCTGCCCTGGCCCAGCTCCAGCCCTTCCCTGGCTGCTGGCCCTGTCCCAGGGCTGAGATCGGAGCTGTCCTTCTTCTTCCCCAGGAAAGTTCTCCTGTGGACACCTCAGCTCCTTCTCTCCGTGCTGTGCTGTCCCTGGGAGCTGAGGAGTTCTGGAGAACGATGCCAGGACGAGGTGCCATTTGTCACTCTGGAGATCAGGGGACGCTGCTGTGCCAGCTCCCATCCGTGCTGGCCTGGCCTGACCCTCCAGCCCTCACCGTGACCCTGCAGCCAGAGCTGAGGAGGGGAACTGGAGCTCCTGCCCTTTCCTTTTGGTGCCTGGCACATTCCCAGCCATTCCCAGAGCAGCGGCATCCCTGCACCGGCTCCATGTGCTGGGAGACAGAGTCCCCAGTGCCAGCACAGCTCTGCACAGCCGCTCTCCTCACTGGGCTCAGCAGCAGGACAGCTCCTCCCGTGCCTCCTTCTCCCCTGGAAGCTGTTCCTCCCTGGCTGCTGGGCTCTGCCAGCCCCGCCAGGCAGTGCTGGCATCGACGTGCCCCGCTATTCATGGCCCCATAAAACTGTTTTATGGTGATATAATAACCCTAAATATGGCACTATCGGCAACAGAGAGTTCGTAGTTCTGAGTGCTCTATCCTCGGTGAAATAAATGCCTCCCAGTCATCAATAGAGGAGCTGGATGGAGTCAAGTAAACAGCAGCTTTTCAATCCCTCTCCTCGCTGCAGCTTCACAAGGTATCAATATATCTATTGGAGTCCTTTGTGAGCAAGACATAAATCTGGGCGTTTGTTTGCCGGGAACAAATGCTTTATTATTAGCAAATTGTAAAGCAGGGGCGAAGCACTGTGCTAACAAGTGCCCGATCTGCAATGCTAATGGCAGCTGGCTGCAGCTCACACTCACGCCCCTCCTGTAAACACCTCCGTGGGAGTGAGCAGCATCTCCCGGTGACTGATAGCCCAGCCTTCCCCTCCCGCTCCTGCTGCCGCTTCAGCTGCCGAAAATAAGCTCTGCAATCGCTCCAGGCCTGGCAGACGAGCACGGGGAAGAGCTGGGCAACGCTCTTCACTCTGAGTGGCAGTGGAGCATTTTGACATCTTGCCAGAATTCCTGAAAAAGGAAGGGGGAAAATCCATTTTGTTTCCTTTTTTTTTTTTTTTTTTTCCAGGCTGTTGTTATCAGGAGTGAGTGGGGAGCTTGTGTTTGCCAGGAGCCGTGAGGCTGGCAGGCTGCTCACCACCCATTTGGGGCAGGGAACGCACTGGGAGATGTTCTGGACGTGCTGCAGGGCTCTCCAAAATCCTGAATGATGGGGAGAATGATCAGAGTGATCATTCTGAGTGATCAGAGCCCACTTCAGGACCTGCTGCAGTCAGGACACCTGGACCAGGCTGCCAGGGAAACCCCAGAGCACAGGTGACACCAAGAGCTGTCAGCAGCTTTGGGATCTTCCCCAACCCCACCCCTCCTTCAGAGGTGCTCAGCTCGGCCCTGGTTCAACAGGGAAACCCCCTTGGTTCCCACCTCCCTGGGAAGGGGAACAGCCCCAAGGCACAAGCACAAGATCCTGAAACTGGAGGTTAAGTGAGGTTCCCTCCTGTTTTCCCATTTTCCAGCGCATCACCTTCCTGGTGTGGGAGTCAGCCTAGCCACGAGCATCAGATATTCCATCCAAGGGGAAGGAGTGCCTCCACCGTGAGCTGAAGGGCTGGGGGGATGCTCAGCCCGACATAAAAACTTCCCTGTGCTCCTGGAGCCCATCTTCCCTTCCCAGTGACACACACACTGCTGCCATCCCAGGCACACTGCACCAGTGTGCTTTGCAGAGCTCAGCTACTCCCAGCAGCTGCTTGGGAGCACTGCAGAAGGCACCCACCACTCACTCCTGCCAGGGAACAGCAAACATGGCCAGATATTTGCAAGCTCCATTGCAATGCTTTGAAATAGCTTCTCAAGTCAGTTTTGGTAAAGCTCACAGTGATCTTCCCCACTCTGAGAATGTTTTATGTATTTCAGAGCACTCTGGCACACGCACACAGGAAAGTGCCCTTCAGAAGTGGCTTCTCTGTTGCTTTAGGGTCGAGTTGTTCATGTGATTCACAGACCCTCTGGAGCTGCAGGAAGAGCACCCCCAGACACCAAAAGTCCTGTCACACCCAGACAGTGATGCAAGAGCTTCCCAGCCTGTGGTTTTCCAGAGCACAGCCCCTCTCCACAAGGCTCTGCTGGAGCACAGCTGAGCATGGTCCCTGCAAGAGCAGGAGACAGAGGAACTCCCAGGGGCCTCCTCTTGCTGCTCTGCTGGGAACTCAGACAGTCACAGGTGGGACCAACCAGACACACACACACCTGGGCTCCTGCTTAGTCCCATTTTCCTGCCCTCTGCCCATTCTGAGGTGAGTAATTGCAGGTGAGGAGCTGAGGCTGGGGGGGGTTGAGCCTCAGCCAGGCTCCTTCATGGTGTAATGGTTGTCCTTGGCTCCCTGTCCTTGGCATTGCAGCCCAGGGGAAAATAGAAGTGGCAGGACTCTGAAAGGTGAGAAAGGCATGGGGTGGAGGGGGGGTTCATCTGCAGGGGCTGACAGCCATTGTCTCCTCCACTCCTGCCCCGTTCCTGCCCTGCTCCCTGAGCATCACTCCTGATGCAGAGATGGAGCTGGGCCTCAGCACCATGGCTCCATTCTACAGGAAAAGTCCCTTTCAGCCCTGTCCATCTTCCCAGGGATGCCCAGGGTAGCAGCACATCTTCCATACTGTCTCTGCCTCCAGCACATCTGCAAATAACCCCAGAGCTGCTTGCTCAGCAAAATGTCAGGCTGGACACCAGGAGGAATTTCCTCATGGAAAGGGCGCTCAGGCCTTGGCAGGGGCTACCCAGGGAGCTTTGGAGTCCCCATCCCTGGAGGTGCCCAAGGAAGCCCTGGAAGTGGCACTCAGTGCTCTGGGCTGGTGACACGGTGGGAATCAGGAACAGGTTGGAATCAATGACCTTGGAGGGCTTTTCCAGCCTCAGGGATTCTGGGATTCTGTGAATAAAGCCAATGTTCTCACTTCCAGCAGACTCTGGGCAAAGCCTCCAGCCCTGCAGGAATCTCTAATGGAGAAAAGAAGCCAAAATTGCAGTTCCTGCAGCATGGAAATGTCCAGGGCTGTCTTGCCTGGCACCTGCAGCAGTCTCAGCCTTGTGCTGGCTTTGCCTGATGTTCCCAGAATCTTATGGATCAACTCACAGAGCCCATGGCAGCAGCACTGTGCCAAGCCCTGCCAGCGCTGCCTTTGGAGGGGACAGAGGTGACAGCGGAGCACAAAGTGATGCCCTCTCCTCAGCCTGTCATTCCCACATTCCCGGCCTGTCCTGTGCAGTTCCTGCTCCCCCGATCCCACATTCCCGGCCTGTCCTGTGCAGTTCCTCCCCCGATCCCACATTCCCGGCCTGTCCTGTGCAGTTCCTCCCCCGATCCCACATTCCCGGCCTGTCCTGTGCAGTTCCTGCCGTGGCCGCACAGATGGCGTCGGGCCGGCCGGGTCCGTGCTCACAGCCACCAACACCCCAAAATTCCGTGTTTGGGCAGCGCCCAGCGCTCCGTGACCTGACTGATTGCTCTCCATTTCCTGCTCAGCGCTGTCGCTCTTAAAATCCACTTCAGCGCTGCCCGCCACCATCATCTCCTGCTGTTAAATCCCTGTTCCGTGCCATCCCTGCCTCCTTTGCCATCCCTGTCTCCCGTGCCATCCCCTGAGGGGCTGTGCTGCTGCCTCTGGCCCTGCTGGAGACACTGCAATGTGCTCTTTGCCCTGTGCTCTGTGCTCTGTGCTCTGTGCTCTTTGCTCTTTGCTCTGTGCTCTGTGCTCTGTGCTCTTTGCCCTGTGCTCTTTGCCCCGTGCTCTTTGCCCTGTGCTCTGTGCTCTTTGCCCTGTGCTCTGTGCTCTTTGCCCTGTGCTCTGTGCTCTGTGCTCTTTGCCCTGTGCTCTGTGCTCTTTGCTCTGTGCTCTGTGCTCTTTGCCCTGTGCTCTGTGCTCTGTGCTCTTTGCCCTGTGCTCTGTGCTCTTTGCTCTTTGCCCTGTGCTCTGTGCTCTTTGCCCTGTGCTCTGTGCTCTGTGCTCTGTGCTCTGTGCTCTTTGCCCTGTGCTCTTTGCTCTGTGCTCTGTGCTCTTTGCTCTTTGCTCTGTGCTCTTTGCCCTGTGCTCTTTGCTCTGTGCTCTTTGCTCTGTGCCCTGTGCTCTGTGCTCTGTGCTCTGTGCTCTTTGCTCTGTGCTCTTTGCTCTGTGCTCTGTGCTCTGTGCTCTTTGCTTCTTCGCTCTGTGCTCTTTGCCCTGTGCTCTGTGCTCTTTGCTCTGTGCTCTTTGCCCTGTGCTCTGTGCTCTGTGCTCTGTGCTCTTTGCTCTTTGCTCTTTGCTCTTTGCTCTGTGCTCTTTGCCCTGTGCTCTTTGCCCTGTGCCCTGTGCCCTGTGCCCTGTGCTCTGTGCTCTGTGCTCTTTGCTCTGTGCCCTGTGCTCTTTGCTCTGTGCTCTTTGCCCTGTGCTCTGTGCTCTGTGCTCTGTGCTCTTTGCTCTTTGCCCTGTGCTCTGTGCTCTTTGCCCTGTGCTCTGTGCTCTTTGCTCTGTGCCCTGTGCTCTGTGCTCTTTGCTCTTTGCCCTGTGCTCTGTGCCCTGTGCTCTGTGCTCTTTGCTCTGTGCTCTTTGCCCTGTGCTCTGTGCTCTTTGCTCTTTGCCCTGTGCTCTGTGCTCTTTGCTCTGTGCTCTGTGCTCTTTGCCCTGTGCTCTTTGCTCTGTGCTCTGTGCTCTTTGCCCTGTGCTCTGTGCTCTTTGCCCTGTGCTCTGTGCTCTGTGCTCTGTGCTCTGTGCTCTTTGCTCTTTGCTCTGTGCTCTGTGCTCTGTGCTCTGTGCTCTGTGCTCTTTGCTCTGTGCTCTGTGCTCTTTGCCCTGTGCTCTTTGCCCTGTGCCCTGTGCTCTGTGCTCTGTGCTCTGTGCTCTGTGCTGTCCCTGCACCGCTGCCCTCCCACCCCTGCCAGGCTCCTCTGTCCCTGCCAGCTCCCCCCAGGGCTGCCCCGCTGCTTCCTTGAAACTTGTCCTGTACTTTACTTTGAATGCAGCAGGGAGTCAGAATTCCGCCCACTGTTCCCTTCTATTCTTGGCCCTCCGCTTCCCTCACCTCCCAACCAAAATCTGTTCTTCTTCTGAAAATGGCTTTGGTTTTGTGACGGCGAGAAAGCAGCTCTCCCACGGGGGTTGTGGGGCCATGGGCTGGCACCCCCGGCTCCAGCAGCCCGGCCCAGGGGCTGCCCTTGCCCTCCCTGCCCCCTCTCTCCAGCCACGCTCGGTGCCTGTGGCAGCACTTCCGAGGCTCCTCCGATCCCCGTTTGTCGCGTTTGTCGCCTGCCTTGTGCCAGCGCCACTGAATGTCCGGGTATTGGTGCTGGCAGTCAGCGCCGTGTCCGTGTTTTCCTCCCTTCGTGCCTGCGACTGCCGGGCGAGGCGGAACGCGCTGTTTGTCCCCTTTCCAAGTGTCTCTGTCGAATCAACAAGAACAAATTATTCATCTGCTGCGGGAGGCTAATTGCAGACAGCCAGGAAAGAGGAGATAATGTCGTTGTGCAGGAATGGGCAGCGCTGGCCCTGCAGGTTTGGAGCACGGGTCAAACCCATGCTCACACCTGAGCCACGGCAGCCAGCAGCCTCTGGTGGCTTTGGGGTCCCACTGGCAGGGACACTGCTCAGAGAGGCAGCAGCACAGCCCCATCAGCTCCAGTCCAAGCAGCTCCTGCAGTGCCAGAAACCTCTCCAGCTCACACCCAGGCACATCTGTAACACTGCACCAGCTCCCTGAGCTCCTCAGCCTGCACCGGGGGGAATCCTCAGGTGCTCTTCTTTGAGGTCTCTGCAACACAAAAACCCCCAAACCCGCATCCTTGTGCTGCCATTTTACATCCTTAGCCAAGAGGTGGCACAAACAGCAGCCCCAGGACAAGCAGGAGCCTCATGGAGGTTCCTCCAGTGCAGGAATGTGGAAGGGTTTCGTGGAGATGTGCTTTGTGTGCCATTCTCACAGCATCCTCCAGCACTCCTGGTGGCACCTCAGCTCCACACACAACATTCACCCTGCAGGAGCAGCACGGCCTGGGTGTCCTGAGCCCCTCCTGGAGGCCTGGCCAGCACAGCCTCAGGAGTGCTGGTCCTGCAGGACATGGCAACCACAGCGTTGGATTCCCAGCTCTTGGTGCTGCTGCCAGGGCTCTGAACCAGCAGCTGCTCTGCAGAGAGTCAAGTTTTCAGTGAGAGGAGCTGATTTCCATGCAGCCTTCCCACAGAGCTGCATTCTGTTTTCCTGCAGCCTTCTGTCTTTTCCTGAAAACCACTTGCTTTAGGAAGCTATGTGGGCACTTTGCTTTTCCTGGGGACACTGCAGGAGCAGTTCTCAGCTGCCACTTCAGTGCCTGCACTGCTCTGTGCAAGGGTGGATGATGGAGGGGCCACCAGGCCAGGAGGGTTTGGGAGGTGGCCTTATCCCAGGAGCTCTTCTGGGCTCAGGCTGCTGCCAAAACCACACCTCCTTCCCACTATACTCAGTATTTTTTTCCAAAATACTCAGTTCCATGGCTTTTATTTGCCACTTCCCCTGTGGAAGTGGGTGCCCAAATGTCCCCCTGCTCTTTTCTAGCAGAGCAAAGCCATGGCTTCGACAGGGATGTCTCTAAAGCATTCATTAAGAGCTGGTTGAACAGTGCTGACAACGTTTCCTTAAGGTTGTTTCTTAAAGCTGAAATAGTTCTTGTAAAGCCTTGAAAGTTCCAGCACATCCCCTGGAAAACCTCTGTGGTCCAGAGCAGCAATAATGCCCCAGTAATTCAGTGGTTAGTGAGCAGGGTTAGCTGGGCTCTAACACCAGCAGCTCCAAAAGGCCAAACTCTGGCATTTGCTGGGATCATGGGAGTTTGGGACAATAACTGCCAATCTGGATCAAAGACAAATCCACCAGATCTGAGCTGTTTGAGTATTACTGCACTCTCCTGAATGTAGAGGAAGTTTCAGGGCAGAAAAAAGGTTTGAAAAAGTCCAGGTTGCCACAGATTCTCTCCAGGTGATGTCTGGGGTCAGGTTTAGTCTAAAACCTCCTTGGAGTGTGAGGAATACTTTCGTTCTCCAATCTTCTGCCCAGTCTGGCACGGTCAGTACTGGAGAATTTTGCTCTGAATTCTGCCCTTCCCTGCAGTCCTATGTATTACATTTTCAGGAAAACACACACTAGAATTGTATTTACTCATTTAATTCTAACCAAAGAAGACAATGTCACCTCATACCTCTATGTGAAATGCCTCAGTGTGCTCCAGTTCCACTCTGCTGCTTTCCATGATGAGGCTGAAGACTTGGGACTGACTAAAAGGGCTAAAAACTGAAGAGTCAGACTGGCACCTGTAGATCCATGGGGCAGAATGACAAAGGTGCTTATACCTGGCTTGTCTCTGCTGGAGATCCTGCCTAGGAGGACCCAGGAGCAGTTCAATCCAATCTTTGCAGATAACTGAACAAGAAATCCCTGCTCTACCCCTGCTTCCCATCTTGCACCTTCCTCCAGCTCCATATGTTTCTTTTTTCCATGTGCAGGTTTTCTGCTCTTAGCCAGTTTCTCCAGCAGCAAGCCCTACCAAGGGCCCTGCCAGTCCCAGATTCACCAGGGAGCTGTGCAGGGGCTGGGACACCAAGTCCCTCACACCCCCCAGGCACAGCCTGCTCATGGCACCCCTTGCCTGGGGCCAGGGGGGCTCCTCCTGTTGTGCCCCCAGGGATCCTCAGGCTGTTCTTGGGGGATCTCCTTCTTCCTCAGGGCCACTTCCTCCTCCTCAGGCAGTTTGGAAGGTTTCAAAGGGTGGCTGGGCACAGGTCCTGGTGCATCACACCTCACCCAGCCCCTGCAGTGCCCTCACCCAGGACTGTCACTCTGGTGGGCACATCAGTGTGTCCCATATGGGCTGATCCCATATGGGCTGTGATTTGCCTCCAGCCTGCCCTGCTTCCCTATGCCCGTGTCTTCTCCTTCCCCCATCCCCCATCCCACCTCTGCTTTGCTTCCTGCTCCAGGGTGGCTCCTTTTCCTCTTTGTTGATGGCAACAGCAAAGGGGGAAGAGTCCAATTTTTGGCCTGGAATAGATTTACATTTGGTTCCCCTGGACAAGCCATGGAGCTGGTCCATGTTTGGTGGCAAATCCCCATCAGTGGGGGGAGAAGAGCTGGCCAGGTGTTGATGGGACACCCTGATGTGTCTCATCCCTGTGCCTGCCCCAACACAGCTCTGCTCAAGGTACATAAGCGTCCCCGGAATCTCTGCAGGCCCTGGAGATTTTCAAGTTAAGACATGAGCTAGAGGAGTAATCCAAAATGAATAATTTATTTTGGTGGATTTTCCTTCCCTCTGTTTACAGATTGTCTCAGAGCAGATTGCAGCTTTCGCACCTCAATTCATTATTGGAAACTATTTGCAGATAGTTCCCGGTCTGCAACTCATTTGCTAACTCTGCTGGGAGCACTGCAGATCTGAAATCAGAGCTGTTGTGACCGGTCAGGTGGTGCTGCCATGCTCTCATTCCTCTGTGAGATCTCAGTGATGCTTGGGATGGGGCTGTGAGGGCGGCTGCTCCCGGTCACAAATTCTGTGCTCATTTTCTGCCAGTGCTCTCCAGCAGCTTTCCTACAAGTCCCTGCAGCTGCCAGGACAGCCAGGGGCCTCGGGAGAGGAGGAGTCAGACTTACAAAAATACACAAGGAAATGGAAAACAAACAAACAAACAAAGTGAGGAGGAGAAGCCATCTCCCAGTGAAGGCAGAGGAAGTGTGGGCAGCAATCCCAGGCTCCACCCCAGTGGAGACATCCTTGGATTGGAGGAAAGCACAAAACTGAGCCCTCAAATAACAGCAGATTCCACATGGATTGCAGCCCACCCCAGCATGTGCTGCCCCTGGGAACAGCAGAGCCCCTGGAACCCTGAGCTCAGAGCACTGACAGGACCTGGAAGGTGACCCCAGCTGGATCCCACCGCTGTGGCTGTGCTGAGGAAGAGGAAACTCTTGTAACAGTGACAAAATAGTAAAATAAACCACAGATCTTTATTTGGAAGCTTCCAGGTGTCCCAGTAGTCATGGGCACACCTAGTATTGGACTTTTACAATTTTTATAGATTTAACAAATTAGCATATCTAACAAGTATTGTCCAATTAGAAAAGCAGTTGGTAAGGGAGTTTTTCCCCCAGGTGCTGCCCCCCTGGAGCTGGTCCAGGGTTTCTTTGCCCCACTTCTCATTATGTCTTCTCAAATTCTGATGAGGAAAATGGAATGTTCTTCTTGTCAGTCTTCCACTTGGAAATAAGACTAAACAGTTTTTCAGGAATATGTTAGAAGGTTAGCTTCTGTCGTGGTTTTAAGCATGACAGCTTCTTACTCTGAAATCTAAGAGAAAGGATAAGAGAAATATCAGGAGCTATATAACCAAATATCAGTGATCTACAGATTCACAAATACATGAAAAATACGTAAAAAACAAAAGTCTTCAGGCATCCACTGGGCTGGAGCAGCCATTCTTCAGCTGCTGCTCCCAGGACTCTTCCCACTCCTTGCACTGTGTCCAGCACACTGCTGGTGCTGCAGGGACCCCCAGACTGTGCAGGATGTCCTCACCAGCTGGGACTGGAGGGTGCTGCCAGGGCTTCTCACCCTGAGAAGCTGCTGGGTCTGGATCCTGTGTGTCCTGGAGGTTTGGCATTCAGTGGGGATGAGAGCAGCTGCTGCAGAAGTGGAGAGGCCACGGCTGTGCTGGGCCCAGGTCCCTGGGATGGCCTGGGGGACACTCAGCATTCCCAGTTCAGCCCAGCCTCCAACACCCATGGAATGCACAGGGCTCCCCTGGCCCAGCTCCGTGGAGGAGCAGCTTTTACTGTCAGGTCTTCAGTCAGATTTTGCTGCAATTCTCCCACTCCCCTTGGCTCCCCCTGCATGTGCAGAATCTCTGGGGTGGGTTGGGCCCAGCTGGGTGTTGGGTGCCCACCAAAGCTGCTTTATCAGGTCCCTCTGCACCTGGAAAGGGGAGAGAAAATAAAGGGAAAGGTAAACACTGGGATAGATCCCTCCCTGGTCACCATCACAGACACAACAGCCTGAACCTGGGAATATTGACTGAATTTATTATAAAAAATCAGAGCAGGACAATGAGAATAAAATAAATCTTAAAAACAGCTTTATCCCACCTCTCCCTCCTTCCTGTTCTCTCTGCTCTGGAGCCAGGCTGGGAGAGCTGGAGGTGCTCACCTGGAGAGGAGAAGACTCCAGGGACACCTCAGAGCCCCTTCCAGAGCCTAAAGGGGCTCCAGGAGAGCTGGAGAGGGACTGGGGACAAGGGATGGAGGGACAGGACACAGGGAATGGCTCCCAGTGCCAGAGGGCAGGGATGGATGGGATATTGGGAAGGAATTGTTCCCTGGCAGGGTGGGCAGGCCCTGGCACAGGGTGCCCAGAGCAGCTGGGGCTGCCCCTGGATCCCTGGCAGTGCCCAAGGCCAGGCTGGACATTGGGGCTTGGAGCAGCCTGGCACAGTGGGAGGTGTCCCCCAAACCATTCTCTGCCTGTTCCCAGCTGCTCCACAGTCAGTGCAGGGTGAGCTCAAGGCAGCTCCAAGCCCAGTGCCAGCCTTCAGCCAGGTGAGTCTCCCCAAGGCTGGAAAGGGAGCAGCTTTCTGCAAGAGATGCCTGAAAACATCTGCAACCCTTCCTTCACATCCTTCTGAAGGATTCCTGGCACATCCCAATCTCAGCAGCACCGCCAGGACCAGGTGGGAACCTTTTACAGAGGGGATTGATGTGTCAGGCTGGAGCGGTGCTGGGATGATTTACAGGAACAACTCGTCCACGCCACCCCCATTGCTCAGGCAGGAGTGGCCTGAAATGTGAGTGAAATCACGGAGCAGGAGCTCCAGGGCCATCATTCACTGCTGGGAGAGGCAGCAGCCGGGGGATCGCTGGCAGGGCAGAGGTGGATGCACTGACAGAGAGCAAGCTTTTCTTTCCCTGCTCTGCCCAGCCAGGCTCTGGTGCAGTTTTTCATGGCAAGAGGAGCAAAACAGCCCATGGAACACCACAGACACTCAGTGCTTTTCCCTGAGCTAACGAGGTCTGTAATGAGCTCAGCAGCCAGCAGAGATGGAGTGCCCTGCCTGCTGGGGCTGGAGCCAGGCAGAGCTCACAGCAGGGCCCAGGGTCAGCCAGCAGCTCCCTGCCATGTCCTGTGTCCCTGCACAGGATCCAGGGCTGGCCAGCCGTGCCTCTGTCCTCTGGTCACTGGGCTGGCCCTGCCAGGTGCTGGCTGAGGTGCTCTGGTACCCAGGGCACAACTGCACAACTTCAGGGGAGAAACCAGACCTGGCACACCCCTTGTGTGAGCTGGAGAGACCCACAGGATCATCCAGTCCCCGCCCTGCCCCTGCCCAGACCCCGCAGCAACCCCACCCTGGGCATCCCTGGCAGCGCTGTCCAAACGCTCCTGGAGCTCTGGCAGCCTCGGGGCAGTGCCCATTCCCTGGGGAGCCTGGGCAGTGCCAGCACCTCTGGGGGAAGAACCTTGCCCTGCTCTGCAGCCTGAGCCTGCCCTGGCCCAGCTCCAGCCCTTCCCTGGCTGCTGGCCCTGCCCACTGCAGAGCAGAGCTCAGTGCCTGCCCCTCCTCTTCCCCAGGAAATTCCTCCTGTGAACACCTGGACTCCTTCTCTCCGTGGTGCACTTGCTGTGGGAGCTGAGGTGTTCTGGAGAGCAATCCCAGAACCAGGTCCCACCTGCCACAACTTCACATCAACTACTAATATAGTTATGTGTAAAGTATCTGTTTTTTATTATAAATATTTGGTTTGTGGGTAGCATGATTCAGTATTGGTACTCTGTTCTGCTGGAAGAGTCACTCTGCCAGCACAGAACTTCTCTGCCCACTGGAGTGCATCAGTTCAAGTCCTGAAAATGGATCAGGAGCTACTCTGGGTGCCTGGATAAGTCCTGTCAGCACAGATCTTTCTCGTGTGCTCCCCTGGCTGAAGAGCCCTGCTGATGTAGAGCCTCCCAGAGCCTCCCAGTCTGCAGGGGCCGTGTTCCAGCTGCTGGAAATGTCCAGAAAAGAGCCATGGTCTCGGTGCATTCACAAAAGTCAACAAGTAGAAGGTGTCAAACATAAACCTTGTCAATAGTGCAGTGATGGTGGCTCTGGGGAGCCCTTTCTGTTCTGTATTTGGGAGTCTGCCCCATGGTGTGCCCATGCCTGGCCTCAGAGCAGGTGGAGGCTGCTTTGAAAAGATCTCCTGGTGTCTCTGAAGGGTGGCTCTTACAGAAGGATGGTTATCCCTGGAGCAGGTGACATTCCATCAGCTGCTGATTGCCCAGACTGCACTGCGTGCCCACATCTCCTGCCAGAACTTGGCAGAGACACAACACAGAGTCCCAGGATGCTCTGGGTTGGAAGGGACCTTAAAAGAGAATCTTATCTCCCTTCCACTAGAAAGAGCAGATAACCTGGTCTTTTGGTGCCCTTTTTCTGCCTCTTTGCTCCTCTCAGAGATGTCTTCAGGTGCTCCCAGCCACATCAGACACAGGACAGGTGCAGCCACAAGGCCATGGGGGAGAAAGGTGAAAAGCCTTTACTGGACCAGAACAAGATACACTTTATTCAATATTGGGATTCAGGAGTCAATTCCTTTAGGCTCTATTAAAAAAGAAAGAGGTGGATATGAGCTCAGCAAAGGGCAATAAAATCCATTTCATGTGCCCTCTATATTTCCCCACATCCACCTCTCTTTTCAGTGCCCACAGGCCCAGCAATGGGCCCCAAATCCTTTGGGGCTCCTGTGCTCACATCCCCAGGATGAAGAGAGCAGGGAGGCACTTTGCAAACAACACTCCCAATGCGAAGGAAGAGAATTGATCCCGGTGTGGTTAAGCATTAGGTAGAGATGAACATGTAATTATCCAGTCAAAGCAAGGTGTCTTCATCCCGAGGAGCTCTGGCTCCCCTCCAGAGTTACTCCCACCACAAGAGTGGAGTTACCGCAAGAGTTACTCTGAGCACCCGGCTCCCCCGGGAGATCTCCAGCTTGGGAGACCCCTCCTTCACCCAGCTCTTGCTGGACACCCCCTTGCCACATGGAGATGGGAAGCACAGATGTCCAGCAGGAGGCACAGAGCAGAGGCAGTTCCCTGTGCCCTGTCACAGGGGCCTGGAGGCAGAGCTGGCCCGAGGACACCCAGGAGCATCACTGCACGCCAGGGTCACAGCTGAACGCTGCCCCACGGTGACCTCTGTGTAACAACTGCTCAAACAGCCCATGGAGGTGCAGGAATCTGCGGGAGGAGTCAGCCCCAGCCCTGTACAGATGTGCTCTCTCCGTTTCCAGATTAACCTTTCAGAAATGTCAGCCGCTGCCTCCCTGGTACAACCTGGAATTTTCGGGCTTGTGACTAGAGCTTCAATTAACTCCTTCAGTGCTCCTGCTCACCTTTCAGCCCTCTCCCAGGAAATTCCAGCTCCAGGGTCCTTTCTTCTGCAGCTGTTTGGATGCCCTGCACGTCAGTGACCTCTGTCTCCTGCTGTTCCACTCGGGATGGTGGAGTCAAAGGGCACTGCTGAAACAGGAGTGCTGGAAGGTGTGCTCAGGAGGGAGGAGCAGTGCTAGCTGGGCTGCAGGAAATGCAGGGCCAGGGTGGGATCATCCTCCCTTCCAGATGTCCATAAACCAACAACAAAGTGTGCTACAGCAGATTGCACAGGAATGTTCCTTGTCTCTTCTCAGACCTCACCTATCCTGGCATCCCCAGAAAAGCCTTCTGTTCCTTCAGAGCAGACCTGCCATGGACTGGCCCAAGCACCCAAGAGTGACCCAAGTGGCCCAGCTGTGGCCCAGCTGTGACCTGTGGGCACAGTGCTCCTCTGGCAGCACATTCATTAAGTGCTCTCCTGTTCCTCAAGTGCATACAGGCTTCCTGGACAATCCAGGATAGGCAGGACACAGCTGGGAGTCACCCAGAGCAAACCCCCTCCGAAGGGAGCAGGCAAGGCAGAGGGGGTAGAGGTTGGGGGATGCCTGAGCTGGGCTGGAGGTGTGGGAAAGAAGAGGATTAGGAAACCACCTCTACACTCTTGCATTCTGGAGGCACAGAAAGAGAGTGGCCAGAGTGAGCCCCCTGCCCTCCTCAGGTGCCACCTGCCCTCTCCAGGCTGGAGGAAATGGCTGCAGGCTCTAGGCTGTACAGAACTTCACATCTGCACAGTTCCAGGGTGTCTGGACAGTTCTCCTGGATCATTTTCAGGTGGGGTTTCAAGGACCTAGTGAAGTGGCACCTTGTCCAGGGCAGTGGGATTGGAACCAGATGAGCTTTAAGGTCCCTTCTAACCCAACCCATCCTGTGATCCTGAGCCCAGGACCTTGGGCCAGCTGAGGCTGTTAGCCCAAATAAAGCCCATAGTGGATAAATCACCTCCATCTACCCCGAGTGTCCAGTTGGGTGCCTTTGGTTCAGTTTTTTTCCCCACAGATGATTGTGGGCTCAGTGTGAGGCCTGTGGGTGTGGTGAGAGGGATATTGCACACAGGAGAAACTGAACCCTGGCTCACCTTGCAGTGATGCCTGCATGGAAAGGTGGAAACTGGGCAGGTGTTGCAGAGACATGGCTGTGACACCAGCCCTGAGGGCAAGCTGGAAGAGATGGCCACTGTTGGGCTGACAAACCATAAGTGAGGAATGAAGGTTCAGTAGCATTTCTACAGCTGGTGTACACAGGTAAACAGGCGCGTTGTGGGATGCCAGAATGGATTGGGCTAGAAGGGACCTCTAAGTTCCCATCCAGTGCCACCCCTGCCATGGCAGGGACACCTCCCACTGTCCCAGGCTGCTCCAAGCCCCAATGTCCAGCCTGGCCTTGGGCACTGCCAGGGATCCAGGGGCAGCCCCAGCTGCTCTGGGCACCCTGTGCCAGGGCCTGCCCACCCTGCCAGGGAACAATTCCTGCCCAATATCCCATCCATCCCTGCCCTCTGGCAGTGGGAGCCATTCCCTGTGTTGTGGCACTCCAGTTCTTGATGAAAAGTCCCTCCCTGGCTTCCTTGTAGCCCCTTCAGACCCTGGAAGGTGTTGTGAAGTCTCCATACAACCTTCTCTTCTCCAGGCTGAACAATCTCAATTCCCAGCCTGTCTCCATAGGGGAGTGGCTCCAGTCTCCTGAGCAACTTCATGGCCTCCTCCAGACCTGCTCCCAGAGTTCCATGTCCCACATGCTGGGGACACCAGGACTGTATTCAGAGTTCAGAATGGGGTTTCACATGCATACAGACATATCCACACATTGTCCATGGACCTGGTGGCAGCTGAACCTCTGACTAGCAGGGACAGAGCTGCCACCTCCCCATATTGTGGATGTTCAACTTTCCCCGGCACAATCCTTCCCTCCTCCTTTCCCCACTGAGCAAATGAGTTCACTTAATAAAAATCCACCTTTCTGCTTCCCAGATGGGATGGCTGCAGATGGGATCTGCCTGTGCAGGAGCCCTTGTCCCTCCAGGACAGGGGAGGCTGCCGGAGGGCTCAGCGGGATGGGAACCCAGCTTCACCTGATTCAGCTACAGTGTAACCCTCGTGCTCTTTGGGTAAACTGAGGCAAGCTGCTGTTCTTCCTGCCCGCGGGAGAGGGATTGATCCCAAGGGGCAGAGATGGCGAGAGGACTCAGCCACAGGGAAGAGTTCTCCTTCGGGCTGTACTCAAAGGGCTGTCTGACATCCTTCCCTCGGGAAAGCAGCAGCTCCGCACCCTCAGCAGCCGGGTCTGGTGAGGAAGAGGAGGCACCGCAGGTTCGGATGTCTCTCGGCGCCTCTCCGGTGCGCAGATCCACAGCAGGGGAAAACACCCGCCGATATCTCCGGTGCCTCCCGAGGGGCTCCGAGCCTTGGCCTCGCGGTGCGGGCGCGGCTGCTGCGGGAGGTGGGGAGGAGAGAGCGGGCCCGGTGCTCGGCGCCGCCCGGGCGTCCCTCTCCGCCGCTTCCTTTAGGTGGCACCTCTCCTCCAGGAATGAGGCTCGGGCCCCGCGTAGCCCTGCCCGGGCCGCGGCCGCGCACCGCGGGGGCTCCGCCGCGGAGCCGCCGCCGTCGGAGCGGCCCCTCCTCCCCCCGCCAGCCCGTGCCCGGCTCCCCCGTCCTCCCGCTCACTCCTCCAGCCAGTAAATCCGATCTAGGCTGATTCCTCTCACGTCAAACCACATGATCCCATAAAACATTCATCGCCTCTCCATCCCCGCTCGCTGCCGCTCGCTGCCGGGATCCAGCGCAGCCGGCTCCGCTCCCCGCCGCGGGATCCGCCGCAGCCCCCGGCCCCGTGCGTGCGGCGGGCGGGCGGGCGGAGGGAGGAGGAGGCAGGCCAGGCGAGGCGAGGCGAGGCGAGGCGAGGCAGGGAGGGGGAGCCTCGCCTGGATGCTGACTCCAGCTCCGGGGCTGCTCATTCCCCCGATGAGCGAGGGCGCCGGCACCGGGAGCGCCCCCCCCTCCCCGCGCGCAGCCGCTCCCCGCTCGGGCTGAAGTTTGGCACCGGGATCTGCCCCGCTTTCCCAAGGATTGTACCGCTGCCACTCCACTTTGCGCCTCCAGACGTGCCTTCTCCGACCCCTAAGATGAAGAGGGCGATAGCTGAAGGTAGGCGCTCCCCGCTCCCCCTCCGCCGCCGCCGCTCCCCCGAGCAGGGCACGGCGGCCGCGGCCCCAACTTCGCACCGCGCCGGGAACTTCCCTCGCTGCAACTTTTCCATCCCCCGTTGCGTTTTCGGGAGCGGCCAAGGTGCCACGAGGGGAAGAGAGGCCGGAGGCCGGGCCGGGAGCGGGCGCTGGGGCCGGGAGAGGCGGCGGGGAGGGCGCGGGGGGAGCGGGAGCGCCGCGGCTGCGGGAGCGGAGCGGAGGCGAGGCCGGAGGGGGAGCGAGCACCGGGCACGGCTCGGCTCCAGCCGCGGAGCTCGGCAGCGGGATGGAAGGAGGACAGAGGGATGGAAAGGGAGCAGCGGGATGGGAGGAGGACAGAAGGATGGAAAGGGAGCAGGGGGATGGAAGGAGAACAGAAGGATGGAGAGGGAGCAGAGGGATGGAGGGGTAGCAGCGGGCTGAGCCCCCTCCAGCCGCCGCCCAGCCTCGGCTTGGCTCAGCTCGGCCTTGGGGTGACCGGGCGAAGTTGGTGCCTCCAGGGGAAGCATCCCGCATCCCGCCGGACGAGGAGAGGGGATGGGGCAGCCCGGCTTTCCCCGCTCGCAGCCCGGCCGCTGGAGGAGCTCCGGCCCCGCACCCCGAGCCCGTCCCGCTCGCGGTGCCTCCGGGCGGGGAAGTTCGCGGAGGCTCCAGGAGACCCGCAGGGACAGCGGGTCCCGGGCTGCGGTGGGGGCTCCCCGCAGAGCCCTCCCTAAGGGTCCCCCCGTTGGTGTCCGGGAGCCAGAGGTTGGGAAGGGCTGGGGTACAGGGGCTGTACCCCCTTTCACCTCGCTCTCTGCGCCGGGGCAGAGGCACAGAGCTTGCAGCCCGGCACAGCCGGAGCTCTGCCTTAAGCAGCCCTTTTCCATGGATTTCGGCGATAATCTTTGCTTCCCTGCCCCGGTGTGCCAGCTGGGGCAGGGCTGGCACAGGGACCGGGGGCTGCGGCGGCTCTCGGGGGCTCCGGGGGTACCGGGGGTACCGGGATGCGGCCCCAGCTCGGGAGGGACGCTCGCTGCCAGGCTGCGGGCTCAGCCCGCTCGAGAAGCGTGTGCCACCCAGGTGTGTTTGCTGGGAACCCAGCCCATGGATTGCAGTTTTTAACTGGAGGATCCATCGTGGGAGCTCCAGGGCGGGCCAGGTGCTGGGCAGGCGAGATTTGGGCATGCGGAGCCTTCGGCTGCTCGGGCTCTGCTCCCGGCTGTGCTGGCTCCAGCTCGCTTCCCGTTCCCGTCGGCTACACAGATATAATTCTCTTTTCCTTTCTATTTTGGAGGGCACTCCAGCTGATTTATTTGTGACGATCAAAGGACACATCCAAGCTGTGATCCACACAGCACACCGCCTCCTTGAGAGGCTTTGTGTCGATCTGAAACGTGAAATGGCCAATTTATTCCTGTTTGGGGAACACCTTGGGAGCAGGCTCGGGGGGCAGCTTCTCCCTGGCCCTGAGGGGATCCTGCTATCGGAGCCCCCATTGCCCGATGCAGGGGGTGCCGTGGATGCGAGCCCGGCGGCTCCGTGCCCGTGGCCAGCCCCCGGTGGCAGGCTGTGCCGGGGGCTCTGCCAGCCCCGGGGCTGGCTGTGCTGGCACAGCAGCGGGCAGGAGCTGGGTGTGGTGCGGACCCCCCGATCCCCCGTGCTCCCATCCCCGCTGCAGCGCTGCTCTCCCCACGCACTGACATCCCCGGCTGCCGCCAGCATCGGCTGCAACAACACGGGATAATGAAATATAAAAACTGTGTTACAACGGCTTTATTTATAGAACAAGGCTTGGAGGAGTTTGGGGTTGAATTATTTGCTTTTCTGCTGCAGTTTATGAATTGCTCCTGTGAGAGGCTGGGGAGCCTGGCTTGCTGGCAGGTTTGGCTGGGAAGTCCTTATGAACCTGGGGGATTCTGTTTAGCTGAGTGTCCATCCTGCTGGATCTGGACTACATTTCCCACTGTGGGCTGCCAGGATGCTTCAAGTGCCTTGTAAGCCAGAAATAGCTACCAGAGGCAGTTGGACAGGCAGAGCTTTCCCTGTTCTCAGCACTTGCTGCCTTATTAACACAATTCATTTTTAGGGAAAAAGGGCTTTCTATGCTTATTTTTTTTTTTAACCCGAATACAAACCCCTGTAATATGAGAAACTACATCAGCACCACCGATGTGAGAGCAGCTCTTTTTTTTCCTCTTGAGAGAAAACACCATTCATTGCATTATTCTGTATTTCCTGTCTTTATAATGTAAATTTTTTATCAGGGCGCCGCTGCATTTTCTGGGCTTTGTCCCCTCTTTCCCAGCAGGAGGCACAGACCTCAGACCTGTATTCCATGGGCCCATCCATCAAAGGCTGGAGAGGTTTTCTAAAGAGGAATGTGCTTAAAGAGGAATTTTTGGGCAAAAAGGTGGAGGTGCTGTTGCACCACTCGGTGCCTGGGCGTTGAACTGGTGCAGACGTCGCTGTTCCCTGCTGGATCTGGGATATTCTCCAGACAAAGCTGGGCCAGAGGAGGAGTTAATGAGAAGCACTGAGAAAGTGCGGAGGGCTGTGGGCAGCACGTGCTGAACTAGCCGGGCCCCTCATTAATTCCCTCTATCCCGAGCTCAGGAGCTCTGGGCTTGGCTTGGGAAAACCTCCTGGGAGCTGTTGTGTCCATAAAGAAGTGGGAAGGAGAGGGAGTCACTGGTGGGAAGGAGCAAGGGGACAGTTTGTTACGCAGCTCTCTCTGCTCTGCCCTGCTCCCTGCCCTGCTCCAGGGGCCTGCAATAAAAGGGCAGGAGTGTGGTTGTTGCTCCATCTGCTCATCCTGTGGAGCTGGAAGCTGGCAAGGGCCAGGGGGATGCACAGCTGAGATCCCAAACTCCCCGAGCCAGTCTGTGCCTGCTGACGCAGGCCCTGTGCTGTGCAATCTTCTGACCCCAACAACGACTTTGGCCATTGAACCTTCCAAAGAAATAACCAAAATCCACAAAACCCAGCAGCACAGATGCGAATTTTCTACATTTTTTGGAATCAGCGAGGAGCCTGTGAGCTGGGGGCAGGGAAGGGAAGGATGCTCCGAGGCTGCTGCACCCCTGCAGGCGCAGCTCTGCTGGCTGAGGGCACCGGGGCCTGCCCTGGGAAGGGCTGGGTCTCCTTCCCTTCCCATCCTCCTGAGCCATGCAGAAGGAGAAGGAAAATCGCCTGAGCCAGAGCCTCCACACAAAGCAGGACAAGGAAGATTGCACAGAGCTGAGCTCTTATCTCTGCTCTGAGCTGCCCTTGGTGGCTCAGCCCCGCCGTGCTCAGAGCCCATCCCTGGAGCTGGGATTCACCCTGCAGGGACCGGAAAGGAGCCCCTCTAATCAGGTGTGTGTCCTCTTCCCCTTGGATTTGCAACGCTCTCTGCTGCTGTCACCTTCATTAAGACGAATCTCCGAATGCCAGGCGCCTCTTTGATGTCCCTAAAGAGGTTTTCTCTTTATGCAGGAGGCACAGCCCCAGTGGAGCAGGAGTATCCTGCACCACTGCACAGCGGGGCTGTGAGAGGCAGCATCTCAGCGTGGGGGCTGCGAGGGCTGGGACTTTCTGGGAGGGCTTGTCCCTCCTGGCCATGTGGAAAGCTCTGTGCTGTGTCCCGAGGCCAGATGGATCCGTCTGGGATTTGGGAGTAGCAGGGTGTCAGGGCTTCTCCATCACAGACACGCAGCAGTGTGGGAGGGAGGAGTGAGGCTGGTGAGACACAAAGCCCAGCTTCTCCTCCCCTTTCCTGCTGTGGTTGCAACTCCTGGAGGTTTCCTGAGGCTGAGGGAAAAGGGGACAATTGTACTGAAAAGTCTTAATCAGCTAAAAGAGGCTGAGGGTGGATCCTGGCGTGCTTGCGCAGAGATGCCGAAGGAATTCGTGCAGAGTTTGCTCAAATATGCAAACTCACCTCAGCCTGAGCTGAGTCTGGCTGAGTCTGCTGGGACACACAGGCACGGGGCTCTGGAGTTACCCCTTGTGGGGTGTGTGGGCTCAGGGCAGTGACACCAGGTGACATGGGTGTTTCCCTTGGGCTGCGCATCTTGTAGTATGCACAGACTGACTGTGCTTGCTCTGCTTTTGGAGCACTCCTAGAAGGCCTCTGGAGTCTGGTCCTGGCCCTGCTTCTGCCTTCTTTGTATCCTTGACCAGGTCAATGAGCCTTTCTGTGATGAAGTCTCAGCTTTTCCAGCACTGTCCTCAGAGAGTGATGCTGAGTTATGTCCCAAGAGACCCAAGGTATGTTAAAATTCAGCCCAGAGCTGAAATGTGGAGGTCTGAGCAGTCACTGATCACCTCTTTAGCAGTGCCACACTGTCAGGTGACAAGACTGATGATCTCCTGAGGGCTGTTGCTGCATCCACAGCAGGTCTGTGTCTCTGGGCTGGCCCACCTTCCTCCCAGCCTTCACACTGCAGCTCATCAACAGCACCAGCAGATTTTACAGCATTTATTGTCCCTCTCCTGGAACCAGAGGATTAGAAAATCACTTGAGTTTTATTTGGAATCCTCCCTGGTTGTCAAGGAAAACAGAAGCACTCCACAAGAACATGCAAAGCATCCAGGAGACTGGAAACAAAAAAACACCAATACTCCAATGCTGGGATTTTTAGTTCAGTTTCAGGAGGGCTCAGCAGTTTGAGGCGTCACCCTGATGACTCTCAAGTAGCAGTGTTGGGTCCTGTCTGCATGGGTCAGGCAAGGCCAGGCTCAGAATATTTTCTTTCATGAAATCATGGAATATTTTGGAGGAATCACCTGGATACACCTGGAGTACCTCTGGAGGTATCTAAAGAACCTCTTGCTCAAAGCACAGCTGATTTTGAAGGCAGGTCTGGTTGTTCAGGGCCTTGTCCTGCCCAGCATGGATGTCTTCCCAAGGATGGATGTCTTCCCAAGGATGGAGATACCCTGTCCTCCTCCACAGCCCTGTGGCCTGTCTGGCTGAGGCAGCCCAAGCCCTTTGTCACCTGGCTAGGTCAGCACCGTGGGTGGCCTGTGTCCCTTTGGGGAGGTGGGGGTGCCTGGTTCTGTCCCTGGCACAGGGCTGGGGCAGGAGCAATGGTGAACATGATGCTGGCTCCCTGTGAGGTCAGAGCAGGTGCTGGAGAGGTATCAAAGAGGAGGTAAAAGCAGGGGTGACAGCCAGGCATCATGACAGGGACACCCAGGGTGGCAGCAGGGACACCCAGGATGGCAGCAGGGACACTCAGGGTGGCAGCAGACCCTTGCAGACATTGTCCTGTGCCTGTGTTTGCTTTGCTGGCTGGGGACAAAGCCCCTGGCCAGTTTTATGTGGACTGGTTCCAGCCGCCCCAGCCTGGTGTCCCACATCAATGGTAATTAAATAGAGCTCCCCTGGAGCTCTGTAGTCCTCAGATGCACCCTGTGCTGGAAGCCTTTCCTGACACCCTGCAGGGGCAGGGACCTCTCTGAGGACACACAAACCTGGACAAATCCCAGAATCCTGGAGCTGCTGGTGAGAGGGTCCAGAACAGCGTTATTGCACCTCAGGTCAGGTCTGCTGTGGATTTCTCTGTGCAAGTTTTGGAAACCTCCAATTATGGAGCCTTGCTGCCTTTCCCAGAACTAGAGCTGATCCAAAAGAATTTCCTGCTTTCTGAACTGAACCTCCCAAGCTGTAGTTCTTGGCTGTGGCTCCTTGCTGTGTCACCTGGTCACACACAGGTGTATTTGGCTCTGCCATTCTTTCAGCTGCCTTGGAGTAGGTGGAGACTGGAATTAAATCTCCCTTCACCTTCTCTTTGCCAAGCCCAACCATCATAATTCCCTCTGCCTGACCCTCTAGGACATACTAGGACAGATATTGGGCAGGAATTGTTCCCTGGGAGGGTGGGCAGGCCCTGGCACAGGGTGCCCAGAGCAGCTGGGGCTGCCCCTGGATCCCTGGCAGTGCCCAAGGCCAGGCTGGACACTGGGGCTTGGAGCAGCCTGGGACAGTGGGAGGTGACCCTGCCATGGCAGGGGTGGATTGGGTTGAGCTGAAAGGTCCCTTCCCACTCAAACCATTCTGGGGCTCTATGGTTCTCTGGTTCTATGATATCCCATAGGCTTCAAGTCATCTCTGGTCATCCTTGGCTGTCCCAGCCCTGGGGGGCAGCAGGAGCAGGGCAGGGCCCGTCCCCTGTGCTGGCCCTGCTGGGGCACCTCCAGTGCTGGGGCAGCTCTGGGACCCTCCTGACAAGAGAGCCCTGGAGGGGCTGCAGCGTGTCCAGGGCAGGGAACGGAGCTGGGGAAGGGGCTGGAGCCCCAGGAGCAGAACTTCTGCACTTCCTGTCCCATTCAAGACAATATGACTTCTTAATCCTGTACTCACTCACTCACTCACTCACTCACTCACTCACTCACCTCTGACATTTGGGTACCCAGCACATGATTTCTCTCTTTATGGTGCTGAGGACTTATGTAGCAGTGGGTCAGAAACATCTGAAGGAGTGCAGGGTTCCCACCCTGCAGATCTCCAAATCACCTGTGGAATGGGATTGGCTCCCTGTGCTGCTGCCCCAGTTCCAGCCCAGACAGCCAAGGATGAGCACTGGACATTGGCTCCTTCTTCCTTCCAGGACCTGCATCCTGAGAGGATCCAAACCCTTTCACCCCATGGTGCTCATTTTGCTGGAGCTCACAGAAATGTCCTTGTCCAGCACTTCTGTCCTTGATCCATGGAGGTCTGGAGAGTCTTTGTTCTCAGCTGTGCTCTGATCCCCATCCCCAGCTGCAATTCCACACATGGAACATGGGCATGTGGAACAGTCCAGAGAAAGCAAATGGATACAGCAGTAGAGAGAGATTCACCGCCTGGATGGGAGTTTCCAGCCCATCCCAGCTTTTTCCATCCCATGGGAGCTGGATTCCCTCCCCTGGCTCTGGGAATCCTGGTGCCTTTCCTGCACTTTGTGCTTTGTTTTCTCTCCCTGTGCTGCACCTTTCTCTGGAAACAAAGGGATGTTTGCAATCCCAGTGTGATGCTCCCCTTCCTTCCCTGAGTGCACGGGATAATTACAGTGCCTTGCACTAATTGATCTGTTATTAGTGATAATTCTGATTTACATGGTGCTTTAGGAAGGGGCATTGCTGTAGCAGAGTGATGCTCTAATATCACACTTTGCAGTGGCTTGTGATGTGTCATCTCATTATGGGGGAAACGGGTTCACTTTTATTTTTTTGTTAAAAACCAATCTTTTGCAAGAACCATCTGGCTGCTAAATTCTCCTCCCAGAGCTGTGCGGTTTGCTGGGAGTTCATTTGCGTCTTTAGCTACTAAAGAGGAAGTAAAAGTGACTGATTAGTCTGAGACTGGGACCATTCACATCAAAGTGACAGATTTTGCGAGCTGGATTTGGGGAAGTGTTTAAAACTGGTGTGTTTTCATTAAATTTTGAAGACTGTGGGCAGAACTGTGCTCTCGGCACTGGGGCTCAGCGCTCAGCCCTGCACCCTGGGTTGTTATGTCACAGTGAATTGTGGGGCTGCTCAGATTTGCCTCTGCTTGTTTGATGACTTTAAATACTGATTTTAATTGTGCCTCTTTCTTAAGGCTGTGAGAGATGGTGGGAGCCACGGACAAGATTCCCTGGCACAACACAGCCACGTGCAGCGGGAGCTGGGAACTCAACTTGGCCCTTCAGCACAGGGGAGGGAGAGGAAAGGAAAATATCTTTGGAACCCCCAAATTCAGCTTTCCCTGAACCCATGGGGGCTTTGTCAGGGATGTGCCATGAGCTGCTGGGCAAGCTGGGCTCTCAGAAGCCTTGTGGGGTGCTGGGGTAAGGCTGGGAGGATTCCACACCCTCCCCTGTCCAGAGGGTCCTTGGAAAACCTGAGACAAAGTCCAGAGTTTGGGAATTTGTGGTATTTGTCTCTGCAGAGAGAAATGGTCACCTGGAAGCCAGCAGGACCTGTAGAACTTGCACTGCAAAGATCTGGAGAGACAGAACACAGGGAATGGCTTCAAGATGACAGAGAGTGAGTTTAGATTGGGTATCAGGAAAGATCCTTCCCTGTGAGGGTGGGCAGGCCCTGGCACAGGTGCCCAGAGCAGCTGGGGCTGCCCCTGGATCCCTGGCAGTGCCCAAGGCCAGGCTGGACATTGGGGCTTGGAGCAGCCTGGGACAGTGGGAGGTGTCTCTGCCATGGCAGGGGTGGCACTGGATGGGCTCTGAGGTCCCTTCCAAACCAGTCTGGGATTCTGGGATTGCACATCCCTGTAGCACTGACATGTTTTCAGGAGCAGTGGGAGCTCTGGTGGCAGCAAATCCCTTTCCCTGTGCCCAGGTTCCTTCCAAGCACAGATCCTCATGGGTCTGGCCCTGATCAATGCTCTCTGTGGCCGTGCAAACACGGTTAGCATTGGCTTTACACTAGAGGGCTGTCTGTGCCTTTCCCTTCCGAGAGCAGCCCCTGTGCCAGGAACCTTCCTATCACAGGATCCCACAATTTGACAGCATCCTATCCTGTCGGGTGGAGAGTGCTGCAGGCTGGTGTTTGGTGCTCAGCTCTGCTCTCTGTGCTGCCCAGAACATCCCTGCCCTGCCTGGAGGCACTTTGGAGCTATTTCTGGGTGAAGTGAGGCTCTCTGGCTCTGTCTCCCTGTCCAGCTCAGCAGTAAGCAGCAGTTTCCAACAGGTTTCCTTCCTCTCTTGTTTTTCCAGGCCCCTTTTGCTGTCAGGAGTAGAGCACCCTGTGGTAGCACAGGGATGCCCTGGGTTTCCAGGAGTGTGGCGTTTTCTGCTGCTGCCCTGCACTGGTGAGGAAATTCTTCCCTGCAGCCCTGAACATGGGCACATCCAGCTGTGGGGTGACTCGGACAGGAGTTGCTTTGGAAATGGCCCCTGGGGGCTGGAGCAGCCTTCAGTGTCCCAGGGCTGAAAGAGATTTGGCAGCTTCTGCCTGAAAATTCAGCTGAGATGGCTCCTCTGGCTCTCCTGTCACATGCAGGGCTGGGACCTCTGTGGGGACATTGCCACCATGAAGCCTGGTTGCCTTGGTCCACTGCTGCTGTGTGTTTCATGGAATCACAGAATCTCCTGAGCTGGAAGTGACTCACCAGGATCATCCAGTCCCAGCCCTGCCCTGCCCAGAGCCCCCAACACCCCCACCCTGGGCATCCCTGGAGCTCTGGCAGCCTCGGGGCTGTGCCCATTCCCTGGGGAGCCTGGGCAGTGCCAGCACCTCTGGGGGAAGAACCTTTCCCTGCTCTGCAGCCTGAGCCTGCCCTGGCCCAGCTTCCTGCTGGCTGCACTTAATTATTTGTTTAATTCTGTCCCCACTCACCTTTATCTCAGGTAAGGACAGAACCAGCTGGGGCTTGCCTTTGTCTGACAGACATGGTTTGAACTCAGGCCTGCCTGGAGAATTCCAGCCCCAAACACAACCCCTGCTCCCCCACATTTACACAGCTCTGTGCAGAGCTGCTGAATCCCCACTTTGCTGGGTCCATTTCAGGCCACAAAATGGATTTTAGTCCTTCTGGGTGGGAAGCAAAGGGATTCTGTCCCCCAGCCTTCCTGGGCATGGCAGGAGGAGCAGGCTCAGCCCCTGCAGGCCTTGATGGTTCAGGTTTGAACCTCGATTTCTGACATCAGGGGGTGAAGTGAGAGGAGACTTCAGCTGGGCTTGGAGGCAGAGCCTGGCTGAGGGCTGCACTTCATCTTCATGTGACCTCCAAGGTGACATCCTTGGGTTTGGTGTCACCCACAAGGCTAAGGAACCATTTCTCCCAGGTTTTTACCAAGATCTAATTTCTACCATGACACAAATTTTGGTGCTGAGGCCCTGGGGGCAATGTGGGGTGTGGAAATCGGACAGTGATTGTTTAAACATCATTCCCACTATTCCAGCACTATTCCTTTTTTTCCTGAGGCTGCATCCTGTGCTGGGTGCAGTGTGTGGTCCCAAAGCCCTGGGAAGTGGCTCTGTGAGGGGCTGGGGGGGCTGCTGGCCTGAAATCATGCCCAATCCCTGTCCCCTTCCCTCCCAGGCTGGAAGGGAGCTCAGGGGAGCAGCACAGCCAAAGAGAGACATTTGTACCAGTGGCACAATAAATGACCCCGAGCTGCCTGCAGGGAGCCAGCCCAGGAGAGCCTTCCCTTGGCCATGGTTTTTCAGTGGGAAATGCTTTGCTTTTGCTGTGTTTGTTTTTGGCTTTCCTAGAGTTTCTCAAGGCTTACAATTAATCCTGAGCTTTGGGGTGGCCAGCTGGGCTGCAGGGACAGAGTCTGCCTCAGAACATTGGGTTCGGTCATTTCTGAGGGACCTTGGATTTACTGAGAGCTTGGGAAAGCTTAACCTGGGGCACATGCAGAGTGCTTTGGATGGAGAGACGGCTGGGAGGGACAGGGGAAGGTGTCCTGCCCATGGCAGGGGGTGGCACTGGATGAGTTTTAAGGTCCCTCCCAATCCAGACCATTCCAGGATTCTGTTTTTATATGTTTTTGTAATGTATATATTCCAGATCCTGTTTCTATAGTCTCGAGAACCCCCGAGCTCAGCCTGTGCCTGCTCCAGCCCTGTCCCCTCCCAGCTTTAGGAGGCAGCTCCTGGGTGCTGTGAGCTCTCCTCCTTCCTCTCACTGCAGCTGGGACAGAGCCCCTGGAGGTGTTGGGGCTCTGTTGGTTTCATCTGGGTCTCTGAGTGTTTAACTTGCTCCTCTCCTCCTAAAGCTGAGGCCTCACTGTGGCCCATGTGAGCAGCACTCCCCTGCCATGCGCCCCGAGTGCTGCCCCTGAAGCCGCTCCGCAAGGCTCAGGGTGGGAGCGCTGCTGGGGACACCCCCGACAGCTCTGTGGGGTGTTGGGGTGTGTTCTGTGGGACGTGGTGGCCATGTGTGCAGTGGGGCTGTGCTGTCAGACAATGATTTAGTGAGTGTCACAGGGCCAGCAGCCTCCCCTGTGTGTGACAGAGCACGAGGCGCTCCTGATAAATCCCTGCTAGCTTATCCCAGCCTTTCTGCCGGGAGGGGAGGTGCTGTCCCAGGGTCCGAGCGCCCCTGCCTGTCCCCACGGCCCCTGCTGGGGCTGAGTGTCCCCAGGGGAGGAGCTGGGGTGACCTGTGGCGCTGCAGGCACCGAGCCAGCCGCTCCAAACCGGGGGCTGAAGCTGGAAGAGCCCCGGGAGCCCTCCCTGCTCACAGGGCTGGTGTTTGCTGTGCTCGCCAATCCAGAGAGATCCGTGATCCAGCCCAACACTCGGCATGGGGAGAGGTGGGAAGTGATGATGGAGACGGGGCTTTAGTGGCACAGGTGAGTCAGAGAGGGAAAGGAGCGAGCAGGGTTTGCCAGGGCACCCCCCCAGCTCCTGGGAAAGAGCCCCGAGGCAGCCCTGGGGCCCCTGCCCGAGCAGAGCCCTGGAGCCCGGCGAGGAGCAGGGGGTGGGCACAACCCCGGCCTGGGGGCAGCGGGAGGGACCGAGGGGTGGGGCAGGGCTGTGGGGCCAAAATCACCACGGGGGACGTGCCGGGCTGTGGGGCACTGTGCACACCTGGGGCTGGGTGTGTGACACTGTGCTCACCTGGGACTGGGTGTGTAACACTGTGCACACCTGGGGCTGGGTGTGTGACACTGTGTGCACACCTGGGGCTGGGTGTGTGACACTGTGCTCACACCTGGGGCTGGGTGTGTGACACTGTGCACACCTGGGGCTGGGTGTGTGACACTGTGCACACCTGGGGCTGGGTGTGTAACACTGTGCACACACCTGGGGCTGGGTGTGTGACACTGTGCACACCTGGGGCTGGGTGTGTGACACTGTGCACACCTGGGGCTGTGTGTGTGACACTGTGCACACCTGGGGCTGGGTGTGTGACACTGTGCACACCTGGGGCTGGGTGTGTGACACTGTGCACACCTGGGGCTGGGTGTGTAACACTGTGCACACACCTGGGGCTGGGTGTGTAACACTGTGCACACCTGGGACTGGGTGTGTGACACTGTGCACACCTGGGGCTGGGCGTGTAACACTGTGCACACCTGGGGCTGGGTGTGTGACACTGTGCTCACACCTGGGGCTGGGTGTGTAACACTGTGCACACACCTGGGGCTGGGTGTGTGACACTGTGCTCACACCTGGGGCTGGGTGTGTAACACTGTGCTCACACCTGGGGCTGGGTGTGTAACACTGTGCACACCTGGGGCTGGGTGTGTGACACTGTGCACACACCTGGGGCTGGGTGTGTGACACTGTGCACACCTGGGGCTGGGTGTGTAACACTGTGCACACCTGGGGCTGGGTGTGTAACACTGCACACCTGGGGCTGGCTGTGTGACACTGTGCACACCTGGGGCTGGGTGTGTAACACTGTGCACACCTGGGACTGGGTGTGTAACACTGTGCACACCTGGGGCTGGGTGTGTAACACTGTGCTCACACCTGGGGCTGGGTGTGTGACACTGTGCACACCTGGGGCTGGGTGTGTGACACTGTGCCCACACCTGGGGCTGGGTGTGTGACACTGTGCACACCTGGGGCTGGGTGTGTGACACTGTGCACACCTGGGGCTGGGCGTGTAACACTGTGCACACCTGGGGCTGGGTGTGTGACACTGTGCTCACAGCTGGGGCTGTGTGTGTGACACTGTGCACACCTGGGACTGGGTGTGTGACACTGTGCACACCTGGGGCTGGGTGTGTGACACTGTGCTCACACCTGGGGCTGGGTGTGTGACACTGTGCACACCTGGGGCTGGGTGTGTAACACTGTGCACACCTGGGGCAGGGTGTGTGACACTGTGCACACCTGGGGCTGGGTGTGTAACACTGTGCACACCTGGGGCTGGCTGTGTGACACTGTGCACACCTGGGGCAGGGTGTGTGACACTGTGCACACCTGGGGCTGGGTGTGTGACACTGTGCACACCTGGGGCTGGGTGTGTAACACTGTGCACACCTGGGGCTGGGTGTGTGACACTGTGCACACCTGGGGCTGGGTGTGTAACACTGTGCACACCTGGGGCTGGGTGTGTAACACTGTGCACACCTGGGGCTGGGTGTGTAACACTGTGCACACCTGGGGCTGGGTGTGTGACACTGTGCACACCTGGGGCTGGGTGTGTGACACTGTGCACACCTGGGGCTGGGTGTGTGACACTGTGCACACCTGGGGCTGGGTGTGTGACACTGTGCTCACACCTGGGGCTGGGTGTGTAACACTGTGCACACCTGGGGCTGGGTGTGTAACACTGTGCACACCTGGGGCTGGGTGTGTAACACTGTGCACACACCTGGGGCTGGGTGTGTGACACTGTGCTCACACCTGGGGCTGAGTGTGTGACACTGTGCACACACCTGGGGAGCAGACAGAGCATGGGGACAGCTGCACTTTGGGCTGCCCTTGATCTGTCATGGGACAGTGTGAAAATCAGTGTGGGATGGGCACACAGCTCACGAAGGGGAACGGGACACAGCTGGTTGTCACCCAGGATGGACATGAAAATCAGGGACATGGATCAAAAACAATAAAACAAAATGTTTGTGTTGAACACAGGGTAAGGACAGTCTCTGCCAGGCATCTGGGCTGTGGTCAGCAGTGAATGGGCAGTGTGTGAGCCCATGGGTCTGGAGCTGGTGAAAGTTTCTCCTTCTTCTCCTTCTCCTTCTCCTTCTCCTTCTCCTTCTCCTTCTCCTTCTCCTTCTCCTTCTCCTTCTCCTTCTCCTTCTCCTTCTCCTTCTCCTTCTCCTTCTCCTTCTCCTTCTCCTTCTCCTTCTCCTTCTCCTTCTCCTTCTCCTTCTCCTTCTCCTTCTCCTTCTCCTTCTCCTTCTCCTTTTCTCCTCTCCCACATCTCTGGGATGATGTGGGCAGGGGGATAAAACCTGGCTGAGGAGGAAATGGAAGGTGTAGATGTAAATCACTGCCTCCTCCCTTGGGGAATTACAGTTTCCTTAGCCCCTTCTCTCCTAAAAGACCCAAAATGCTGAGGACACACCGACAGTTTGGCACAGCCAGGGCTCGAAGGGCTGCAGCTGCAAATGGAGATGGAACAGGGGGACAGTGTGCAGGAGACAGGGTGGTGACAAATGGCACAGGAGAGTGTTCCAGGGGCAGGAGATACCTCCTGGGCTCCAAGTCCATGGCAGGTGCAGCAAGGGCCACGTGTTTGTGTTTTCAGGAGATCCAGCCTGCAGCTTTCCCACCTCTGGCAGGGCTGCAGGAGAGCCGAGGCTTGGAGAGAGTCCTGCTCCCTGTGGGAATGCAGGGAGTGACCACGACCAGTGCCCAGCAGAGCAGCTCCTCCTGCAAAAGCAGCAGCTGGTGCCCTCTGCCACTCTGGGGACCCTGTGCTCTCCTCAGGTGACAGTTCTGGGCTCAGGGCATCCTCTGCTCCCTCTCAAGCATTGCCACCTCTGTTTGTGTTCCAGAGGAGCTTCCAAGGAGGTGAGACCAAGAATGGGGATCCCTCAGAGTATCACACAAACACCTGGAGGAGCAGCCAAGGCTTGGGAAGCAGAAGGTGATAGGAAATGATGGATCTGGAATGCTCTTTTAACCGTTTAGTGGTGCCAAAGGATTGAAGGATAGACTCCATGAGCCTGCAGGTCTTTTTCAACCTCAGTGACCCTGGGGTTCTGTGACTGGTGCTGAGCTGAGGGGTCCCAGCTGTGCCCACCTTCAGGGGACCCTCTGCAGCTCCCCCATGTGAGCTGCCCCAGGGGCTCTGCCTGTGCTTTGGGAGCTTTAGGCTGAGCCTGAGTCCTGTCCCAGAGAGCCCTCCTTGCTTAGCCAGAGCCAGCCCTTCCCACCCTTCCCTGCTGGTGATTCTCTCCTGGATCATTCCCTTGGATGTGGAACACCCCATGAGGTGTGGAGTGGGAGCACTGTGCTGAGCCTGGGGCCTTTGGAGCTCTGCTGGGCAGGTTTTGTGCCCTGCCTGGACACCCTGGAGTGCTGCAGTGCCAAGGACACTGTTGGAAGCGGATGTTGTGTTAGGAAATGTGGAGGTGGCTCCGTGGCCCAGCCCAGGGTGCAGCCACGCTCTCCCTCACAGGGACAAGGAGGTGAAGGTGGTTTCCTCCTCCCTGCCCTGGGCTGTTCTGCAGAGGCAGGGCCACAGCCATGTCCCCTCCCCTCCCTCTGCTCCTTGGTTTTGCTCCCTCCCAGAACCAAAGGCTCCTGTGGAGATTCACAGAATCATGGAATCATTAGGGCTGGAAAAGAACTCATCAAATCCAACCTCTGACCAACCAAACCAACCATGGCCACCAAACCATACTGTGAAGTGCCACGTCTGGTCATTTTCTGATGGTGATGGGATGGTGATTCCAGCCTATTCCAGGGCCTGACCGCTCTTTTAGTGAGGAATTTTTCCCTAATTTCCAGCCTGAACCTCCCTTTGTGTGCAGCTTGAGGCTGTTTCCCCTTTCCCACTTGCCCAGGAAGGTGCCTAGTGCCACCTGAACATGTCCCTGAGCACTGCTGGCACAGGCTGTTGGTGCTCCTGTGCCCCAGGCTGGCAGCAGTTCCTCCTGGATGTGTGCCTGGCTCTTTGGAGCAGCACAGGGAATATGCAAATTTAACCTTTGCATTTACTGTGCTGTTCTTTTCTCGGGAAATGTCACTGGGGGCACCAAGCTGGGATTGCCTGCTCTTGGGACTGGGGGAGTGAATGAGCACCAGCATAGGAGGGAGCACCAGAGCGCCAGGAGCTGCCCTGCCCTGCTGTCCACAGGGATGGGATGGGGTGGGGTGGGGTGGGGTGGGATGGGTGGGACATTCTGGTGACTGGAGCCAGCTCCTGAGTGACAGAGGGAGGGTTGTGTCCCTTGTGTTCCCGTGGCTGGGGGAGCTGTCAGCAGTGACACATCTGCTGCTGAGAGAGGCTTAGGAGCCAGTGCCATGCTCCAGGGGTGGATCCAGGGGGTGCTGCTGGGCATGAGGGAGCTCCCAGTTTGCTCAGAGAGAGGAAGGGAATCCCAGCTGGCAGAGCTGGTGGGACCATCCCAGCTCAGCCCAGACTGAGGTGAAGAGTTGAGTTTCCTGGGAGGCACTTGTGGGACAAACAAAAAGGGGGGATTGCAGTGGGGGCAGGACTGATTGTGGGAGAGAGAGGAATTTCAGCACTGGAATAACCAAAGCCTTTATCAACCCTCCTGAAGGTGCTGCCACATCAGCTCTGTGGCTTTTGGCAGCTCCTGCCAGGGTGGATGTACTGATCTCCACAGCATTTCCACCATTCTCATGGAATAATTCCATGATTCCATTGAGGACCGGCTGAGGGAGCTGGGAAAGGGGCTCAACCTGGAGCAAAGGAGGCTCAGGGAGCCCTTGTGGCTCTGCACAACTCCCTGCCAGGAGGGGACAGCCAGGGAGGGTCGGGCTCTGCTCCCAGGGAACAGGGACAGGAGGAGAGGGAATGGCCTCAGGCTGGGCCAGGGGAGGCTCAGGGTGGATTTGGGGAAAATTTCTTCATGGGAAGGGTGGTCAGGCTCTGGCACAGCTGCCCAGGGCAGGGGTGGATCCCCATCCCTGGAAAAGCTCAGAAAGATGTGTGGATGTGGCACTGGGACGTGGGTTAGTGACGCTAACCCTGCTGGGTTAAGGGTCGGACTCAACAATCTCAGAGGTTTTTTCCAACCCAGAAGGTTCTGTGATTCCCCATGGGCTGTGCCTGCTCCAGCTGTGGGTTCTGTGATTCCCCATGGGCTGTGCCTGCTCCAGCTGTGGGTTCTGTGATTCCCCATGGGCTGTGCCTGCTCCAGCTGTGGCTTTGGCCAAGCAGAGCACACCTGGAGAGCCCCGTGAGCAGCTTGGGGTGGGTGGCCCTGGTGCTGAGTCCTCTTCAGCTGCCACTTCGGGTCTGTCTCTTTGTGGGACAAATGCTTGGGGTCAGCAGGGCAGGAGCTCTCCAAGGACAGGCCAAGGCTCTCCTCCAGGAGCAGCACAGGCAGCTCTGGGCCAACAGGACCTGGAAAACCAGAGCAGGTGCCTTCACAAGGCAGCCCCAAATGAGCAAGGCAGGACGTCCACGTGGTGGGTTCCAACAGAACAGATTCAATTCCCAGCTCCCAGAGGGGTTTTGGGAAGCAGTAGAGTAAAAAAGGGTTTGGAAGCAATAGCAGATGCCTTGGAGGTGCCCTTCCGAGCAGCCTGAGCTGTTTGGGATTGCACTCACACCTCCAGAGTCTCTGGGAGGAGCATGGAGCCCTGTGGATCCCCAGATCTGCTGTGCTCCTGGTTTTTGGCTGCTAATTAGGAGCAGGTCGGAGCTGTGCTGTGTGTGCTGCAGTTCTGTACAGTCAGATTAGAGCAATTACAAATCCATCATGAGGTGTATCCAAATCTCCTCGATTAATAACCAATAAACTCAGCAGTCCCTGGCAGAAGGGCTGGGAGTGCTGGAGAGGGAATACAGGACAGGGATGGGGATGGAGTCATGGAGCAGTGAGAGGTGGGGGGAGCAAGGCAGTGAAAGAAAGGGAGCAGGGCAGGATCCACATGGGAAAGCTGCTGCTCTCACAGTTCATAAGCAACTTCCAGAGCCCTTGGATCTGCCAGATCTTGGAATATTCTGAGCATTGTGCCCAGCTCTGAAGTGAAGGGCCCATCCTGGGCTTGACCCTTGGTGTTGTCAGCACCAGCTGAGCCGATGCCCTGTGGCTGCTGGGCTGGGAAAGCATCCCAGGCTTTGTCCCAGCACTGGGGATGGGAAGGTGGGAGCAGGGCAGGGATGGGTGCCAGGCCAGGGCCGGTGCCGCTCAGAGACACTGGGTGAGGCTCCAGGGGACAGAGCAGGGACAGCCCAGGGCCAGGCAGGCTCTGAAGGGTAGGAGCGTTTATACCTTGGGGAATGGCCCCAAATGCAGGTGGGGACTGGAGCATTTGCAGCTCTCAGCAGAGGCTGGTGTGGAACATTCCCTACCCAGCCCTCACTGAGCAAGGCCTGCAACATCTGTAGGATTTTCCTGGGCCTATCTGTAGGAAACAGTGAGAACCAGGACAGCTTTTAATGCCTGACAGAAGAACCTCATCCCAGAGATGAGAGCAAAATTTATCCCTTTTCATGTAAACCATTCTAAGGAGCACCTTTAAGCTGTGTTGATGGGTGGGAATGGCCAAGGCCTGATTTATTCTTTACTCAGGGCAGGGGCTGGCACAGGGTGCCCAGAGCAGCTGGGGCTGCCCCTGGATCCCTGGCAGTGCCCAAGGCCAGGTTGGACACTGGGGCTTGGAGCAGCCTGGGACAGTGGGAGGTGTCCCTGCCATGGCTGGGGTGGAACAGGATGGGCTTTAGGGTCCCTTCCCACCCAAACCATTCCATGATTCCATGTTTCACTGGGATCGGAACTGGCCCAAGGACTGGATCAGGGCCTTGATCCCTGGGCCAGCTTTGGATTTTGTGTGAGCCTTGACCAGGAGTGCCTCTCAGTTCTGGGACACCTGTTCCTGAAACCAGCACTAATATAGAGACTTGCCACCTGATCATCTCCTGATCAAACCTCACCTCTGTGAAGGGGACTCCTCATTCCCTAAAAGGAAAGGCCACTCAGGGGGTTTGCTGCAGGTGTGGTCAATCCATGGTTGCCAGAAGGAGGTGGGTACCTGGGTGGGACCCTCAGGTCCCCAGTTATGCTGGGATTATGTTCCTGGAACACTGTGCCAAAGGAGTATCCTGATTTTACTCAAGCTCTCCCAGTCCCTGTGCTGGCACTGGTGGTACAGCTCCTCCCGGAGTGAGGAGGGAGTTGTTCCCCTTGCTTGAGGGGCTCTGAGGTGGCTGATCCTGATGAGGTGATTCTGGAGCTCTTGTCCAGGCTCCCTGTGTGCCCCCAGTCTGTCCCTGCTCTGTGCCAAGGCTCCAGTGCTGAGCTCAGAGACCAGCAGAGCTAAAGGAGACCTTGCCAGGCACAGGGACAAAATCTAAACAATCCTCAGGTAACATCTGAGAGCCCTGATGGCTCCAGACAGGCAGAACAGATTTTCCACCTGCCCTGGGGCAGGAAACTGCTCTGTTCTCTGCTGGCCCCTCAGGAACCCCTGTTCCTGTCCTTGCAGCCCCTCCTGAGCCTGTCTTGGGGGAGCTCATGGTGCTGCCTTGCAAGGAGGTTCAGTGGCTGTGAATTCCTTAAGGACTGAGGTAGGACCTTGGAGTGTGGCCTGGAAATAGCAAAACAGCCAAATTGCTGTGCTTTTGTGAAAAGCCTGTCTGGTCTGAGGCCTCCCAGTGCCCGTGGAAGTCTGCATGTCTGGAGAAGCAGGGGCTGGGTGCTGAAGGTGCTCACAGGCTCCTCCCCAGCTGTGCTGCCCTGGCTGCCCCCAGATGTTCCCAACAGCTGTGGGACACACCAAGTGCCATGTCCCTCACCCAGGGTCACCCCAGCCCACCTTTGTGGGCATCTGTGCTAAAGGTGTCCAGCCACCACTGCCACAGATCCATGGAATGGTTTGAGTGGGATCTTTAAAGGTCACCTTGAGAACCCCTGCCATGGCAGGGTCACCTCCCACTGTCCCAGGCTGCTCCAAGCCCCAGTGTCCAACCTGGCCTTGGGCACTGCCAGGGATCCAGGGGCAGCCCCAGCTGCTCTGGGCACCTGAGATTCCACGATGAATGGACCAGTTCTTCTGGCATTCAGCTGAGGAAGGACAAATGATGGGGGAAACCAACTCCTGGCTTGTCCGTGCAGAGGCACCTCCACAGGGATCAGACCTCCCTGTGCAGGATCCTGTGGTGTGGGAATGGGAATATTTGTGCCTTCACAGCTATGTGTGTGTGGAGGATGGTGGGGTTCCCATATCTGATCATATTTTGTGGTTACACAAATCCAAACCTGGCAGACATTAGAGAGGGACAATTTACAAGGGAATGTACAGACAGGACGAGGAGGAATGGATTTGAACAGCCAGAGGGCAGGGATGGATGGGATATTGGGCAGGAATTGTTCCCTGTGAGGCTGGGCAGGCCCTGGCACAGGGTGCCCAGAGCAGCTGGGGCTGCCCCTGGATCCCTGGCAGTGCCCAAGGCCAGGCTGGACATTGGGGCTTGGAGCAGCCTGGGACAGTGGGAGGTGTCCCTGCCATGGCAGGGGTAGCACTGGATGGGCTTTCAGGTCCTTCCCAACCCAAACCAGTCTGGAATTCTGTGATTCTGAGCACTGGGACAGAGCTGTTGCTTCCCAAATTCCTTCAGGAGCAAATGTGAGCTGCTGGTGCACATGTGGAGCTGCAGCTGGAAAGGGAAGCAGCAGAGGGTTCAGATGGCACTGCCTGTTTTCCCATTCCAGGGAGAAGTGTATCCTCTTGTAATTGCCTGTCTTATTTGGAAAAAAAACCCCACTCTAGTTCCTAGAAATTCAATATCGAAAGGACTGGGTATGACCCTCTGTGGATTAATTTTGAGGGGAGAAGAAGAATGAGGAATTTAATGCTCCCTCTAATGAATGTCAATCTTCTTTCTTAATGAATAGGAATCACAGTTTGCTGCACATTGTTGGGAAATGAAAAGCATCCTAAGTTCCATTCACTTTCTTTTTTTTTTTTTCCCCCTTCCCCTTTCTTTCTTTCTTTTCTCCCCTCTTTGAGTGAGATAATGCTGTGCACAGCAGATGTGAACATTCATTTGTGAGCACAGAGGATTTTTATCTCTCCCTGTACAAGGCAAGGCTCTCCTTCAGCTGAGCTTTGTAAAATTTCCTGTACAATCCAAATATTGCAATGGAGCTGATCCTGCACAGCCAGGTGGGGTGGGGTTTTTCCCTCTCTCCTGTAGGAAGCCATCCCGAGAATCCAAAGCAGAGTGACCCAGCATGTGCTTGATGTGTTTGCTGCTCTCAGCCATGGGTTTGCTTGTTGGTGAGGCTCTGGTGCCATTGTCCCCCTTGAAGGGACACAAAAGCCCCATCCCATCGCTTCCCAAGCCCTTCCCTTGCCAGAGGGATCCCCAGGGCTGATCCAAAGTGGGTTTCCAGCAAGAGCTCTGGGTTTGGGAAGGCTGGTGTGGTTAGCACGGGCTGAGGAGCTGGGCAGGAATCTGGGGTTTCCAGCAAGGAGAGGGGGAGCTCCCCAGCACTGCCCTGCTCCGTGGGCCTCAGGACCTGGCTCTGGGAGAGGGTGGATGATCCAGGACCTCAGGAAGAGCAGAGCATGCTGATTTCAGCAGGAGGAGGATTCCATGGAGCAGCAGAGCCTTCTGTGTGCCAGGAGCTCTTCCCGTTCTTGTCCTGCCCCATGGCAGCTCCATTCCTGGGGGAGAACCGCAGGTCAAGGGATCTCCTGGGAATTGCTGAGCTCCTGGCTGAGGGCTCTGCTCAGCCAGGCCGGACATTTGCCCTTCTCCGTGGCTCTGTTTGGATTTTGGGGGTATCTCAGAGCTTGGGGACAGTCTGAGGATCCCTCACCTCAGACCCTGGCACTGGAGGCAGCAGCAGCAGCCAGGAGAAGGCTCCATGGCTCTGCCTTCTGGGGCTTTGGGAGGAACTTGGGGTGTACCTGGAGCTTTGGGGTGTGTATGGGGGCTTTGGGGTGCGTGTCCAGCTTTGGGGTATACATGGACACTTTGGGGTCTGTGTGGAGGCTTGGGGTCTGTGTGGGGGCTTTGAGGTGTGAGTGGAGGTTTGGGGTGAGCGTGGAGGTTTTGGGGTGGATGTGGGGGCTTTGGGGGCATATGGGACCTTTGGGGTTCTTGTGGGATGTTTGGGGTGTCCATGGAAGCTTTGGGGTGTCTGTGAGGTGTGGGAGCACACACAGAAGGCTCTTCCTGCCATTCCCAGCATCCAGGGCTCAGACAAAAAGGGATGAGTGGGTGTAGGGGAGGGAAGGGGAATCTTGAGGAGCAGTGGAGGACAGAGCAGAGGGCTTGGCCCCATCATCTGGGAGGTAACCCCAGGAAACCTCTGGGAAGGAAAGTGCCAGCAGAGCCTGGGAGCATCTGTGGCAGTCTGGCACGGGGATACAGAGCTGGGAGCAGGACCTGCAGGAGCCAGGGATCCCTGAGGCCGTGCTTTGGGATGAGGAGAGGGAAGAAGGCAGCTCCCTGGGCAGGGGTGCTCTGCTGCAGCACCTGAGGATGCAGAAGGGGGTTTCCCTCTATTTTCCCTCATGTGCAAATGTCTCCAGCTGAGTGGATGCTGGCTCAGTGCCAGAGGAGTTTAGAGTTCCACTGTTTTAAAATATTTATTAATGTGAAGATGTCATTAGCACTTAAGCCGAGGCAATACAGTAGAAGTCTTTTTGCTGGAGTGGAAGTTAGCGATGCTGAAAAGCCATTAAGCTGTAAATATAAACTATATTAAGTGCTCAGGAGCAACCTTAAATATCCCTCAGCTGGTTGCTCTGCCTCTGCAAGGCTGAGTGTCTGAGAGCGGATTATTCACAGAGATCTCTCTGCACAGGGCCTGGCTCTGCCCAGTGGCTCCAAGAGGGGCCTGAGTGGATTTGCAGTGACATTTCCAGCTCAGGGATTGCTGTTCAGGGCCTGATATCCCCCAGAGCCACAGGATGCCATGGGCAGGGACAGGAAGGGAGAGTGTTCAACCCTGCCCAGCCTGGCCTTGGACACTGCCAGGGATATCCAAGGACAGGTCCCTGCTGCTGCTTCACTCATGGAACCACAGAACAGTTTGGGTCAGAAGGGACTTTTAAAGCCCCCCCAGTGCCACCCCTGCCATGGCAGGGACACCTCCCACTGTCCCAGGCTGCTCCAAGCCCCAGTGTCCAGCCTGGCCTTGGGCACTGCCAGGGATCCAGGGGCAGCCCCAGCTGCTCTGGGCACCCTGTGCCAGGGCCTGCCCACCCTGCCAGGGAACAATTCCTGCCCAATATCCCATCCATCCCTGCCCTCTGGCAGTGGGAGCCATTCCCTGTGTCCTGTCCCTCCATCCCTTGTCCCCAGTCCAGGCAGCCATGGTGAGCCCCAGAGAAGGGCGGCTGTGGGAGATTCCAGGATGGTTGCTGTCCCTGGACATGGCTCACAGTCAATGCATTCAGCCCCTGCTGAGAGGCTCCTGCCCATCCCCATGGGCTCCCTGCCCAGTCTGGGATCAGCCCTGATCCTCCCATCCTGGCGGATCAGGCACAGGAGCTGGGATTTTCTCAGAAAGAGCTACCAGACCTTGCAGTGAGTGTCAGGGAGTCTGTGAGTGCAGTGGCTCTGAGCCCTCTGCTCACAGGGACAGAGGTGAAGGGGGTGGGTGGTGCTGGCCCTGCCCTGGGGTCTGTGGGGTCTGGCTCTGCCCCCCTCAGTGTCTGCTCAGCATCCCCCAAAGCCTGGCAGCAGAAGCCCCTGCACCCTCCTGTGTCCAGGGTCCTGCTGCTGTGCCAGCCCTGCTCTGCTGCCCAAGCTGTGCCAAACCCTCTCATTTTGGGTTCAGGGTTTGGGCCATGGGATGCTCCAAGGGCTGGAGCCAGGCTGGGGGAGCTGAGGGTGCTCACCTGGAGAGGAGAAGGCTCCAGGGACACCTCAGAGCCCCTTCCAGGGCCCAAAGGGGCTCCAGGAGAGCTGGAGAGGGACTGGGGACAAGGGATGGAGGGACAGGACACAGGGAATGGCTCCCACTGCCAGAGGGCAGGGATGGATGGGATATTGGGCAGGAATTGTTCCCTGGCAGGGTGGGCAGGCCCTGGCACAGGGTGCCCAGAGCAGCTGGGGCTGCCCCTGGATCCCTGGCAGTGCCCAAGGCCAGGCTGGACACTGGGGCTGGAGCAGTCTGGGACAGTGGGAGGTGTCCCTGCCATGGCAGGGGTGGCACTGGATGAGCTGCAAGGTCTCTCCAACTTAAACCATTCCATGATTCGGTGATTCCATGGATTTTGTTAACCCCAGGGGCTGATGGGCAGCCTGGCCATGCAGACCCTGCCTCCCTCTGCTGCTGGACACGTCCTTTTGTGCTCCTGCCTAAGGCTGGCACTTGATTTAGTAAACTCCATGCACCCAGGAGAGCTCACATTTCAATCTTTAAAACCAACCTGAATAAAGATTGCAGAAATAAGGAGCCCCTGCTCTGGCTGCTGAGAGCACGGAGTGATATGGATTTCTTAGGCAATTAAATTGCACATAATAGAGTAACTGGATTGTACAAATTTAAAGAGCACCTGGAATATGCAGGCATATTCTGAAATTTCTAATCTCATATTTCAGCTCTAGCCCATTAATCTGTCATATTTAAGGCCTTTTCTATTCACACTGCTCCAGAGTTGGGATATTGCTGGGAAATGCAGCTCTTCCATGTCTGCCTGGATCTCCTGTTCTGCTCCCTGGGCCATGGCATGAGCACCTTTCCCTACTCATCCTGTGGTCGGCATCCTGCTTTTCTGAGGAGAATGGAGCAGGGCTGCAGGATGGAGCAGCTTGGGAATGGGAGCACCATCAGCAGGGACAGCCCTTCCTGGGGACAGGAGCTGCAGCCTCATGTCACGGTCCCCATTCCCAACCAGCCCAACCCTGACTTTTCCCTTCTTCCCATTCCCAGGCAGCTCCCCGTGCCGGCCCCGAGTGCTGTGTGCTCCCAGGACAGGCTGCAGTGTGCAATCCCCTTTCTTGATTTGGGAGTGCCAGCCCTGCCCTGGCCCTCATGCTGGCCCCTGAGCTGCTTTCCCAGCCAGGGGGTGCAGAGGGGTCCCTCTGGAGGGGGAGGATGCTCAGTGCCTGTGCTGGGACCCAGGAACTTCAGCAACCAGAACTGCTGCTTACTTCTCATTATTTGGGGTCTGAGATGCAGCCAGTGGGATCTGAGGGAACACCTGAAGAAGAGGAAATCAAGCCCTGGCACAGCTGCCCAGGGCAGGGGTGGAGTCCCTATCCCCATCCCTGTGGATGTGGCACTTGGGGACACAGGGGAGTGATGGCCTGATGCCTTTTCTGCCCCTGTGATTCCATGATTGCTTGTTTTGTGCTCCCCCTCTCCCTCCCCCAGTGTGGCAGTGGGGTCTGTCCCTGTCTCACCTGCACAGGGCCCTTTCCTGCCTGACTTACAGATTCCCCTTGTGGGAACATTCCAAGTTGCCCAGCTGCAGGAATGCTGCTGCTGAGGGCCTGGCAGGCTCTGAGGCCGGCAGGGGGACACCCCATGGATTTGTAGGTTTGCAGGTTTTGGGTCATGGAGTTACCTGGGAGTCTTTTTCCCTTTTCAAATCCCACTCCTGGCTGCAGCTGTCCCCACAGAGCCCCAGGACTGCCCTGGGGGAGCAGGGGCTGAGGCAGTCCCTGGCCCAGCTCTGTGCTCAGCTGCAGCCAGTCTCGGGCTCTCAGGTCAGCTGTAGCCTTTGTTCCAGCAGACTGCGGGGCTCAAGTCAGGACTGCATCCCTGGAGGCTGTTCAGAGGTAAAACAGACAGGAACTGCAGCTCCTGCTCATTCCCAAATCACAGAGCCCTTTGTCACTACCCTGAAGGTTGCTGTGCTGCAGCCTCGGGCTGCTCCACACCCCTCACCCTTTCCATAGGGATTGTGTCTGTAGGACACTGGGCAGGAATTCCATCTGCTTGTAAAATCATAAAATCACAAAATCATGGACTCATTTGGATTGGAATGGACCTTACAGCCCATCCAGTGCCACCCCTGCCATGGCAGGGACACCTCCCACTGTCCCAGGCTGCTCCAAGCCCCAGTGTCCAACCTGGCCTTGGGCTCTGCCAGGGTTCCAGGGGCAGCCCCAGCTGCTCTGGGCACCCTGTGCCAGGGCCTGCCCACCCTGCCAGGGAACAATTCCTGCCCAATATCCCACTGTCAGGAAAGTTAATCCATTATGCCAGAGGTTTATGTACAAAAAGGAGACAGAGGAGCCCTGTAACTTTATTCAAATAAAGGGACAGGCCATGGGGCATTTCCCCTGGGGTGTCTCACATTGCTAGAGGATGCAGCCTCCTTTTTATCCCAATTTCCCTCTCTCTTTCCCCATTGGCTGAGGTACCTGTAAGATACAGACTTCCCAAATGGCCTAATACAGATCCCCTTTTAATGTGCATCCATCCCCCTCCTTCTTTTTCTTTGTGTCTCTTCTTTTTCTCTAAGTCCAGGGATTTAGCACGGCCTTGGGTGAGCAACAGTCTGTGTCAATTAGTGGAATTCTTATGGAATTTGTGGTTCCTCCCATTGCTTCTTTCACCTCTCAGTATCTGGCTTTATCTACCAGTTTGTTTTAAAGACACCTCATTCCTTTCACCATCTCTCCCAGCCCTCTGGCAGTGGGAGCCATTCCCTGTGTCCTGTCCCTCCATCCCTTGTCCCCAGTCCCTCTCCAGCTCTCCTGGAGGCCCTTTAGGCCCTGGAAGGGGCTCTGAGGTGTCCCTGGAGCTTCTCCTCTCCAGGTGAGCATCCCCAGCTCTCCCAGCCTGGCTCCAGCCCTTGGAGCAGCTCCGTGGCCTCCTCTGGACTGGCTCCAGCAGCTCCAGGTCCCTCCTGTGCAGGGCCCCAGGGCTGGGGCAGCTCTGCAGGTGGGGTCTCACCTGAGTGGGGCAGAGGGGCAGGATCCCCCCTGCCCCAGTCGCTGCTCATGGGTTAAACAAGGAGCCCCTGACGGTGACTGAGGGTTTAAACTGAGTTCAGCTGCATCCCAAACAGGTCCCAGGCTGCACTGAGGATTCCATGGCCCTGCCAGGTACTCTTGGGAAATCCCTTTTGGGGTATTCCTGAATTAAGGTGTCCTCAAAATGCTCTCTCTCGTTTTTGCCTCTGCAGCGGCAGGAGGAAGGTGGAGCTTGGAGGTTGGGCTGCATCACCGGGGCGGCTCTGGAAGTTCTGGGAGCCAAGGGCACGGGGGGGCAGAGGGTTCAGGAGGTTGTGCACACATCCCACCTTCCCTGGGGCATCCCCAGTGGCCTCTGGGGCTCAGCATCTTCCCAGCCCTCTCCAAGGTACAGCATCCTGCAGCCTCAGCTGGAGCAGCATCAGCCTCTGGGAGCTCCTCTGAAACCCAGCCCGAGGGAAAAGACACAAAAACCATCCTGCTTTTGTTTGCTGTGCACAGCCCAGGCTGCTTTAAACTCCTGGCCTCGATTAGTAAAAGCTAAATTGTTTTCCTGTGGAATTGTTTGAGAGTAAAGAGAGGTCTGGGGTGTTAATTTGCTCTTTGTTTTTGCTAAAGGAACCGCAGTGGGTTGGAGCCTGGCTGCTCGGTGAGCAAGGCAGGCAGGTTTGTGTTGGTTTGTTTGCAAAACAAAGTTTCAGGGATTGACTTTGCAGAGCAGAACAAGCCAGGATGGAAGAAAAGATGTGAGTGCTCTCTCAGGGGAGCTTTAAAAGTCTGCACACCTCGCAGACGCTTTAGAAATTCAGAGCTGACCCTGCTTGCTTTGTTTAAAAAAAATTAAAATATAAATAAAATTCCGCTGCACACCACCCCCCACCCTCCCCGTGGCTTTCTTTGCGAGGAACTTCTGACAGACTCGGAAATGCTCTGGCTGCTGAATAAATTATAAACCCCATCCTCAGGCAGAGGCTGCACAGCCAAAAGCAAATTAAATCCTCTTCAGTGCAATACCGAATGGAGACGTTTGCTTCAGTTTGAGGACTGTGGATTCAGAGTATTTCCCTTTTTATCAGGCTGCTCAGGAGTGGGGAATGTCTGCCTGGGAGCCTGGCTGGACAGGGTGTGCGATGCTCTCCAGAGAGAGGGCCCAGGAGAGCCGAGGTGCCAGGGCTGGGCTGGGGGAGGGCTGCCCTGGGCATCCCTTGGGATGGGGCTGGGATGCTGCTGGCTCTCCCCAGAGCAGGGATTGGCACAGGGAGCCAGAGCTGTCACACAAACCCTTGGTGGCTGCTATGCTTTGGGAGCAGCCAGAAATGGCTCAGCAAAGGTTTGGGAAGGTCTGGCCAAAGTGGTCCCCAGGGAGCCTCACTGGGGACATTTTGGAGCCCAGCCCTGTCTCGGTGACAGAGGAGGTCACTGGGATGCCACACTCAGAGGGAGGTGCCCCTGTCCCTGAGCCTGCTCAGCATCCCAGACATCCCAAACCCGTGTGGGATGTGATGCTCCAGGGCTGCTGAGCACAGAGCAGCTGCAGCAGCACCACCTCTGAGCTGGGTGTGAGCTCCTTCTGGGCACCCAAAGCGTGGAAATCGAGGGGAAGAGCGGGTTCAGAGCTGCTCCAACTAGTCTGATTCCCCACAAGTGACAGGACAGGCAAGAGCCAAAGGTTTATACATTAAATTATGCAAAGATTTAACAGCACTTTATGCTGCAGAGCAATCCCAGCTCCAACCCCTTCCTGCCTGCTCCCTGCACCCAGAATGTGCCACTTCCAGCTGGGCCTGGCCCCAGCCTGGTGTCAGCAAAGGCTTTGAGTTCATAGGAAACATAAAGGAGAACAGAATCCCTCCTGTATCTTCTCCACGAGCAGAGTCCTGTCAGAAATATTACAGATTGATCTGTATTTTATCTGGGAGGGAGGATGGCTCCTTAACATCATTAAGTGGTGACCTTTAAAACTCATCTGCTGCTGCCAGTCTGGTCAGGCAATGCATGGAGCAGAGATGGATGGCGGCGGTGGGGAATCAAATAAATTGTTTGCTGAGATCAGTGCGGGTGTGTTTGCAGTGGTGTGGAGGACCCTGGGCCACTGTTCACTGTCTCTTTCTTTTTTACAGCAGAATAAATCCAGTTTGGTGCCCAAGATGAATTTTCAGGGCCGTATGTCATGTTTTACAAGGGGCTAACAGCTCAAATTGGGGCAGAATAATGGTGCCCCGCCCGAAGTCACCTGGATGACTTTATTGGATTCCTCATCCTGGAGCAGATGAGCAGGCTGGGTTTGGGGGTGTTTTCGGTTGGGAAGCCGATCCTATTTAATTCCAGCTTTGAATGTTTGTGTGGGGGAAATGCTGCCAGGCTGGGTGCCAGCTCCAGGGCCAGGCTGGGCCATGCCGTGGTTCACACTGGGGTGCTCCAGGTCTGGGGGCTGTCCCCTGCACCCCTGGTGCCACTTCCCCACAGCCTGGGAATGTGAAGGGGTCGATCCCACACGGATCTGGGCAGGACTGCCTTGGACCCTGTGAGCTTCTGGCAGCCCCTGGTGGTGGGGATCTGCTCCCTCGTGCCCTGGCTGTGCTCTCCTGTGCTCGGAGCCACTTTGTGATCCTGGCACTGGGAAAGCACAATTTTATCAGGGGTGAAAGCTGGATCATGGTATGTCCTCACCTGGCTGTCACCTCCCTGCTCCTGCAGCCTGGGATAGTAGAAGGTGTCCCTGTCCCTGACAGGGTGGTTGGAACCTTTAAGGTCCCTTCCAACCCAAAATCCATTATTCTAGGACTAATTGCTTGTGCAGGACAAATTCCCAAGGAGAAGCAAGAGAAGAGTGGGAAGGAATGAGGTGGAAGTTGAATGGCTGTAAATCCATGAGGGGTTTCAGCTGCCTCAGGGCAGTGGGGGACTTGTGGGTCCTGTTCCCCTGGAGCTGTAGTCAGGGTTGTTATTCCTGCCATCAGCCTGGAGCTGGATCCAGGAGGGTAAATCCCACTTTGGGTCTGTTTCCATTTGTGCTGCTCTCATCCCTGGAGCTCCCAGCACAGCCTGGGATGGTGTTTGGGATGTGGGGTGGAGGGCAGGATGGGACAGGGCAGAGGCAGCCCAGGCACCCTTGGTGCAGTGAGGGTCAGCCTGGGGCTGGATCCTGAGCTTGGACACGGCACGAGGCCACAGTGACCTCTCAGCTCTGGTGGGGCAAGAGGGGGAGGAGAGGGGCTGTGCTGGCCCAGTGCTGCCTCTGCTCCTGCCAGTCATTGTAGGGTGAGGGGCTCCCAGAGAGGAGCAGAGAAGTGCTGCATCCTTTTCATGGCTCTTTCCTTGACCTCTGAGAGGTCAGTGAGGACTCAGAGCTTGTCCTGTGCACTCAGTGAGACCAAACCAGGGGCACAGGGACAGAGGAGCTGCATCCCAAGGGGTGACAGGCCCTGGGGACACCAGGAATAGCTCAGGCACCAGCTCTGGTCCTCTCTGGGGACAGAAATGGTGTGTTTCCCCAGGCCCTGAGCCATCCGCACAGCTCCTCTGCCCCCCTGGGCTAGGGTGTGTTTGTCCCTTGTCCCAGGACTGTGCTCCCAAGGGAAGTGAGCACAGAGTTACCATGTCTCCAGCGAGGATGTGCCTGACTTTGGGATGTCTTTGCAGACTCAGACAGCTCTAAAAGCAGAAGGTTACCCTAATTTATGGGCCCTGGATTTATGGGAGGTATATATCAAGCACAGTGTAATAGCTTTCCTGTGGCCTGTCTCCTGGGGGGGACATCCTGGAGTCTCTGGGAGCAGGGATGGCTGTGGGAGCACTCACCAGTGGCACTGCTTTAACCCCACCTCAGCAGCAGGGAAGGGACGATCCTGCCACTACCCCACACTGCCCAGAGTGCCAAACGTGCTGGGAGGAAGCTGGGAGTGGGATCCAAAGCCCTTTGGCTTCTGGCAGCAAATGGGAGACTTCCCAAAGAAGGGGAGATTTCCCAAAGCTCAACACACCCAACTCTGTGCCCTTCCTGCAGGACCTTCCTGCAGTGCCCTGTCTGTGCCCAGCCCCTCTCCGTGCTCCTGCCCCCACCAGGGGCAGTTTGTCCTTCCTGTCCCTCCCTGCTCGTGCCCAGAGCTGCTGGTGCAGTTCCTGGGCTCCCTCTTCCCCTTGGCCATGGGACCGGCCCCCAGGTGTCCCTTCAGGCAGTGTCACCTCCCGGTGCTCCTGCCTGTGGAGATGCCCTGTGTCCCTCGGCTGCTGGGACAGGCAAACTGGTTCTTCTTTCACTTCCCATTCTCAAAGCTCTTCTGAGCAGCTCGGAGCCCTTGGGAGGGGGATGGACAGGTGATCTCTGTCCTCCCCCTACCCCGTGGTGCTGTGCCCCATTGTCCCCCAGCCCAGAGGGGTGGCCCAGGGGCTGCCCTGGCTGGGGAGGTGCCCAAGCAGGAAAGCAGAGCTGGGGGTGGCTGGAACCACCTGTGGAACAGGGCCCTGGGGGCATCCAGCAGGCAGGGATACTTGGAATTCCTCTGGGGGCTGGGGATCCCAGCAGCTGCTGGATACCTCAGCAGAATCCCAGTGGGAGCTGCTGGGTGAGCCTGGAGCAGCCCAGGGCTGGCCAAGGCTCTGCTGGGTTTGGTACTGGGAGTGCTGGAGAGCTGTGGGGACTGAGCTGGGCTTGAGCAGGCTGCATTCCCTGCGGGATAAATCCCTTTCTGACTCATTCCCAATGCTGCAGGCAGGGCCTGGAGCAGCTGATGGTGCAGAGGCACTGGAAGGGGTGGGGAGAGGGAAAGGTGAGAGCAAGGGTGGGTGTAGGCAGGGTCCCAGGGACTGGGTGCTGCACACAGGGTAGAGCACAAACCTTCCCCACATCCCAGAAAGCAGAAATGGCTGGAGCATCTCTGCTCCCTGAGCCTTTGCTCTCACTGAAATCCTGAAAAGCCTGAAATCAGCAGGAATTCCTTGGATTTCTTCACAGACCCATCAGGGCAGGCTGAGCCCTTTCCCATCCAGCCGCCCCCTCCAGCTGGAGATGCACATTCAGAGCATCTTGTTGTGGCTGTAGGAGGAGGGGGATTGAAAATCTGCTATTCCTGGGTCCCAGGCTCTCCTGTCCTTCCTCCTCCTCCTCATCCTCCTCCTCCTTTTCTGCAGTCCCTCTGTGGAAATGGCTGTGCCCACTCGAGAAGTTGGCACTGCTACTTGAAGATATTCTGCTTCTTTAACAGAGCCTCAGCAGTTACAAAAACTTGTCTTTAAAAATTCATGCTGTTCTGTATCATGTTAAATATTTATTCTAAAGGAACAATGCGTTCTCCCCTCCCCCCTTCTGCTATGATACCTATTTTGCATATGAGCTGATTAATTATTAAGCATCTACATTTTATTTTGACAAACAGAAGATGTGCTCCAGTCAGTTGGATGCTGCTGTGTTCTGCTGAGCTGTGAATTCACCTTCCCTCTCCAGGCACAGAGATCTCTCTGGTTGTATCCTGGAGCCCCCCCCACTGGGAATCTGAGCTGGCCATGGCCAGTCCTGGACCTTGGTGCCCTGAATCCTGCAGAGCCCTGGCCATGGAGAAAACCGCAGGATGGCCTTTCCCTGCTCTCCCAGCAGGAGCCAGGGTGGTTCCTCAGCCCCAGGTGTGTTTTTACCTGCCCTGTCACATGGCTGTGCTCAGGTGAAGGTGATGAGCTTCTCCTGATGGAGACATCCCCCTGGGCTGGGGCAGGAAAGGTGATGCTGGTGCCAGCTCCTACCCTGGGGGGCAGGAATGGGGGGAGAGCTGGGGTGTGCTGGGCCCGAGGCAGCTGTGTCCCAGGAGCTGTGGAGCACGAGCTGCTCCATGGCAAATGTGGCTGGTGGCACAAGGTCTCAGGGGACATTTCCTGCAGCGGAGCTGTGAGCTCCTCTGGGGAAGCCACTGCTGAAGCCCCGACCCAAATTCCCTGAGCCATTCCAGGGGTGGGAGGGCACAGCCGTGTCCTTGAAACAGGGAGCTGCCCTGGGGATACAAATGGGGCTGTCATTGGCACTGCTGGGCACTGCTCCTTTGGTCCTGGGACTGGAGCCTCCTCCCAGGCATTCTGTGGGAGAGAGAAGTGCAGAGTCTGCAGCTGAGTGGGGCTGGAGCCCAGGTATGAGCTCCTCCCTGCAGGAACGGGCCCTTCCCTGGGCAGCAGCTCCAGCACATGTGGGATGAGAGGAGAAAAAGAGCTCTGGCTCCCAGGGACCCGTCCTACTGCAGGGACACCTCATGGCACCACCTCTCTGACCCTGCCAAACTCGGGAACAAGGGCTGAGCAAAGAGCTGAGCCCAGGGCAAACTTAACTCCAGGATTATCAGGAATTAATCCTGCTAAGAAAATGGGATTACTGTTCAGGAAAGACGCCCAAAACCCAGCATTTGTATTCTTTGGGAGATTCCAGTGTTAGCCCCTCTTCTCCCTGCTCCAGATTTCCCAAGGAAGAACAAAAATGACTCTGAAGTTTTCCCATGGAAATGTGATCTCGGCTGCGTTGCAAACGTGGGAGCATCTCTCTCTGCACTTCCCAAGCAGGCTTTGCACCAATAAAAACGCAGCCACAGGATCCATTTTGGAATTGATGTTCAGGAAACCAGGAAAATGAAGCAAATTGTGTTGAGGTGTGCGTTTGGGGAGCTCTGCCACAAGAGATGTGATCCCTCGGTGTGTCCCCTTGTAAAGGCCCTGCCAAAAACCCCTCCTCTGGCTCCAGCCTTGCAACTGGAATCGCAAAAGGAAGAGACTGGGCAAGGTGGAGATTTCCAAAACATCTGGAGTGGATTCTCAGGCTGTCTTTGTCTCGGGATGAGTTTGTAGGCTCTGGCACAGGGAGCAGAGCCTGCCCGGGGGGCTCTCATTAACAGCTTCATTAGTGCCTGGCCGTGGCCCCGCAGGTGGCAGGGAGCTGAAAGTGTCACATCTGGAGGTGAAAGTGTCACATCAGCACCATCCGTGGGGATGGAGCCCCGGGAGAGGCTGCAGAGCCCAGCACAACAGGAGGTGACAAATGGCCATGGCCCCTGGTGCTCTGTGTGCTCTGAGGGGATGCAGGGATCATTTGACACCCCCGGGGTCACTCTTGAACTGGCTGCTCTGAAATTCAGCAAAATCCTGGAAAGCTGCGAGTGGAGAAGGCTTGGAGGCTGAGCAGGGCCCATATGCCGTCACTCCAGGAGCTGTGAGCAGGGCTGGGTTTTGCTGCCTGTCCCACCACTGCGTTTAGGAATGAGAGGGATTGTGAATGTTGGGAGTCCCATCTTGAAGGGGGCAGTTTTGGGGTACCAGGCACTGGCTGGAATAGAAATAGGGCTGTGACATCCCCTGAAGACCCAGAGCAGGGACCTCAGATGAGGGAGATGCAGGTGCTGGCTGCAGCCTGGGCCTGATTGCTGCAGCCTCTCCTCACTCCTGAGGGGCTCTGCTGGAAGAGGGATAGAGCAGGGGGTCGGCAGTGGAGTGTCCCTGTGGAGCAACAGGACCAGGGACAACGGATTTGAACTGTCAGAGGGCAGAGTTGGATCAGGTATGGGGAAGGAATCCTTCCCTGGCAGGGGGGCAGGCCCTGGCACAGGGTGCCCAGAGCAGCTGGGGCTGCCCCTGGATCCCTGGCAGTGCCCAAGGCCAGGCTGGACACTGGGGCTTGGAGCAGCCTGGGACAGTGGGAGGTGTCCCTGCCATGGCAGGGGTGGCACTGGATGGGATTGAAGGTCCCTTCCCACCCAAAGCATCCTGTGATTCTGTGATTCTCTGCTATGGGAGAATGGGAAAACTCTTACAAAGGCAGGAGCAGAGCCTCCCCTGCCTCTCTGCCAGGGCTGTGCATCAGCAAACACTGTCTGGGAGGGCAGGGCTGCCTGGTTGCCATCGATATGGCTCAGGAGCAGGGCCAGGGATGGGGCTCAGCTGCAGGGATTGGGTGCAGGAATGCAGCTGGAATTTGGACAATGTCTTGAAAGGCACCAGCTGATGGAGCAGCTGCTGCTCCCCCCAGCCTTTGCTGCCGTGGCTGATCCCTGTGACTTTCCCTGAACTGAATTCCCTGGCTGGAACCTGGGCCTTGCTTTGCCATCTTCTGCTGGATTAAAGAGCCTTTGAGTGTCCACTGGTTTCCTGCCCTAGAAGTGCTCAAGGGCTGTTATCAGGTCACCTTTTATCTTTTCTTCAGGGGACAGACAGATCAGGTGTCTTTACTTCACACCATTTGTCCTGGCTCTTGACATCATTTTAGGCTCTTCTTCACAACCGGTCTCAGTCTTGTGCCTTTCTCTGAACTCCTTTGGGACAGGTTTCCACTGGAGCAATATTCTAATCCTGTCTTCCTTTTGGTGCAGTGTGGGCCATTTCCCTTCTGGACTTGCAGAAGGCCACCCAGGTGGGATTAATCTTGGAGTTCATTCCCAACACTGTGGCTTGAGCTGACATTGGCTGGAAGCTGCACTTCTTCTGAGGAGTTTCTGGTTTTGGACATACCATGCCAGATTGATGGATGTGTGGAGCAGGAAGAGCTGGATCTGCTGTGTTTGGACACAGAAAATGAAGTTTTATTTCACTTAATTCCCCTCTCTTTGAAGCTGTATTTTGGCTCAAGGCTCATTCAGGAGCATCCAGTGCAGGGTAGCAGAGGCAGGGCTGAGCTCCATCCCCACCCCTGCACCAAGGAGAGACTGCACCCCAAGCCAGCAGCTGGATCCTGGCCTGTTTGTGGCAGCTGGAGGGAGCTGTATCCTGAGGCTTCCCAGGTGAAGAGAGGGAAATGTCATTCCCCTGGAGAAGCCAGAAATGCCGGCTCAGCTGCAGAGAGAAGACATTCCAAGGCCTTTGCCCACTCCAGAGAGCTGGGGACCATGGCCAAAGCAGAGAACTGCTTGTGCAGCCCAGGCTTGCTGGGACAGTGATCCCTTGGCAATAGGAGCCAGCCCCTCTTCTTTGGCCCAGGACACTTTCCTGAGGCTGCCAGCACTGCCTGGGACAGACTTTTTACATTGGATGGCTTTCCTTGGGGCTTCCAGGATAGCCCTGAATCCCTGAGCTCTCCTCCTGCTGTCCCTGTGCCCCAGCAGCTGGGCTGGGCTGTGGATCTCTGTCTGCAGGGTGGGTGCAGAGCTGGGGGCTTTGCTCATGTCTGAAAGGACACACAGCTCTGGCAGCAGGACAGGACAGTCTGATTTTAGTCAGAATGGCCTCAAATCCTACAAAACCTCCATCCCAGGAGGGACAACAGCCACAGACCTGTGGTCCACCCAAGGGTGCCTGGTCCTGTGTCCAGCCATGCTGAGCTGTTTGATATCTGTGTCCTCGGTGACTCTGAGCTCCACTTTCCCTGTTCCCTGTTTCTCTCCGTGGATGATCTGTCCCCACCAGCAAGGAGAACTCCCTCAGCTTCAGGGAGTTCCACATCTCCTGATGATGGAGATGGTCATATCACATCTCCCTCATCCAGGGGCTCTAGGGGACACAGCCAGTGACACTCACGTCTGCACAAACCTCCATGCAGGCACTGCTTGCTTCCCTCCTTTCCCATGCTTGGCCACATTTCCCACAGGAATGCTCTCCCACACAGGTTCTGCAATATCCATTTCAGGTGTTTCCATGGGGTTTGGGCAGGGGAAGCTCTCCTAGACAAAGTGGAGGGAGGGTAATGACTCCATCCTCTTCCACTGTCAGCTCCAGGCCCTGTCCCAGGAAAGCCCCCTCTGTAAACAGCAGGCTGAGTTCCCAGGTTCCAGAGTGCTTCAGCAAAGAATCACATCAAGGGCTCTTAATGCTCGACCTTTCCCATCTCCCTGCAGTTCCTGAGTGCGAGGCTCACGCTGGAAGTGCCTGGGAACACTTTTGAGCCCAGCCAGGCTGTGTTTGGCAGAGAGCAGAGCTGCAGTGGGACCCCAGGGACTGCCCTGGCACCCCCAGCTGCTGCCTTGAGGGGCTGGGACACCTGGGCCACCTTCTGCAGGGTGAACGGTGCTGCAAGACCTGCACACGTGGCTCTGCCACGGGCACTGCTCTGGGAAGAGACTGGTGGCTTGTACTGGATCATGCTGGGTCATGCTGGGTCATACTGGGTCATATGGGATTGTTCTGGGTTATGCAGGGCTGTGCTGGGTTTTACTGGGTTATACGGGGTTGTGCAGTGTTCTGCTGGGTCATACTGGGTGTACTGGGTTTCACTGGGTCATACTGGGTTCTGCTGCTGGTTTGGGTCTCTGAGTTTCCCTGGATGAAGTCAGGGGAGCCCAGTGACCCCAGGAATGTGGCACTGGGAGCTGGAGGAGGTCCCTGGGATCCCTGCTAGGAACTCCACAAGTTCCTGCCAGGAGGGGACAGCCGGGGAGGGTCGGGCTCTGCTCCCAGGGAACAGGGACAGGAGGAGAGGGAACGGCCTCAGGCTGGGCCAGGGGAGGCTCAGGGTGGACATAAGGAGGAAATTCCCAATGGAAAGGAGGGCCAGGCCTTGGAATGGGCTGTCCAGGGAGGTTTGGAGTCCCCATCCCTGGAGGTGTCCTGGATGTGGCACTCAATGCTCTGGGCTGGGGACAATGTGGGATCAGCCCCAGATTGGACTCAGTGACCCTGGAGCTCTTTTCCAGCCCAAATGATTCCATGATTCTGTGATTCTGATTCCACACTACAGGAGCAGCTCACAGCAGCACCGTGCAGAGGCAGGGGCTGTGTGGGGCAGGATCTCTCTTGCCTAGGGCTGTGGGTCCCATCTCACTGTGGCCACAGCAGCCCCAGCTCAGATTCCACCTAGGAGCTGCAGGACTTTGGAGTGGCTCAAGCACTGAGACACCAGATTGCAGAGAACTCCTTTGGTCAGGAAGGGCTTGGTTTCAGCAGCTGGAGCTAAAATCAGTCTTTGAGGAGCAGGAGGTGGCTGCTGGGACAGGGTAGGGGTGGGTCTGGGGCAGCTGGGTCAGAAGACAGAGTTGGCATTTCCCTCCTGAACCAGTTGTGAAAGAGAATTAAATCCAGGGAGTTTGGTTGTGTCTGCTTTTGAGGAGGTCAGAGAAGCAATTCTCTGCTAGGCTGTGCAGCGACTGCAGGCAGGAATGCTGCTGCAGGGACAGGCTGCTGTCACTGCGTGCCCTGCTCGCCCTGGCACACAGCAGAGCTGCAGGACAGTGCCCCGGCCCCATCCCTGGAGGGATCAGAATGCTTGGAGCTGGTGGTCTCAGGGGGCTTTTCCAAGCAGATTCCATGAGTGCATGCCCAGAGGAGGAACATCCTCCCTGAAGGCACACACCTTGCCCTGGATCACTGCTGAGGGATCCAGTGATCCACATCAGCTGCAAAATCCAGCTTTGTACAGAATCCTCTGGGTGTGAAGTGACAGTGGCTGAGCTGTGGCCCAGGGCTGTTGTGTGCAGAGAAACCAGGGTAAGCAAAAAGCAACTGGGGGGAAAAAATAAAATAAATAAATATATAAAAGTTTTTTAAATTTAAATTAGTTTTATTTCTTTTCATGTTGCAAGGCTGCATTTTCTTTCCCTCATTTTCTGCTCCTCTTAGAGGCTGGTACTGCTGAAGTGCTTGTTTTGTGCTTGTTCCTTTAATTAGTTTTGTAGCAGCTTCCCAGCTTTCCTATGGAGACTTGTTCTTCTTCTGAAGTTGATTTCTTAAGGTTAGGCTTAAAAAAGCTCATCCATACGGAAAGACATGAAGTGAAAGGGAAAGCCTGGCTGTAGGAATGATGCAGACACATTTGCTGGGCCTCAGTGTCCAGTTCTGATGCACTGGGAGAGATCCAGGGGCTGTGATCTGACCTTACGATCACAAAGACTGATCATCATCAATCATCACAGAGATGATTAGAGGGCTGAAGCACTTTTCCTATGAGGAAACGCTGAGAGATTGGGATTACTCAGCCTGGATAAGAGAAGGCTCCAGGGACACCTCAGAGCCCCTTCCAGGGCCTAAAGGGGCTCCAGGAGAGCTGGAGAGGGACTGGGGACAAGGGATGGAGGGACAGGACACAGGGAATGGCTCCCACTGCCAGAGGGCAGGGATGGATGGGATATTGGGCAGGAATTGTTCCCTGGGAGGGTGGGCAGGCCCTGGCGCAGGGTGCCCAGAGCAGCTGGGGCTGCCCCTGGATCCCTGGCAGTGCCCAAGGCCAGGCTGGACATTGGGGCTGGAGCAGCCTGGGACAGTGGGAGGTGTCCCTGCCATGGCAGGGGTGGAACTGGATGGGATTGAAGGTCCCTCCAACTTAAACCATTCCATGATTTTATATCCGATCAGAGTTTCCAAGTTGAATTTACTGGGACTTGGGCACCTCAAGCATTAAAATTCTTCAGCAAACCCTTCCCTGTTCCCTTTGGCTGGAGCACGAGGCTAATTTTATCCTGCTCCCTTTGGAAATGTCAGCCCATGTGCACAGGAATTTTACAGCCACTTTGTGCCTTGCAAGCCAAGATCACTTTTTAATGCTAACAAGGAATCAATTTGTTTTGAATGTGCAAAGATTTTATGCCACTAAGAGAGAAGGGTTTTAAATATGGATATAATAAGCCTTATGCTACATCCATGGTTTGAATAATCTATGGATTTCTCATTGTCCTGTCTCGGAAAAGATGCTGGAGTAAAGGAAAAGCTGCTGAGAAGGGCAGCCAGGGCGATCAGAGGGCTGGGGTGGGGAAGGACCCACAGAGAGGTTTTACACTTTTGGAGACCTTTTTGCCAGAGGTGTCCAGGGCAGGGCAGGGGGGCACTGAGGAATTGGTCCCATTTCTAACCCTGGTGGCTCAGGGAACAGGTGAGGCTGGCACCTCACCACACATCACTTGTGGAGGGCTTTGTCCCAGGATGCTGTGGGAGCCAAAGGACAGAGTGAGTTTGAAGAGAGGAAAGGCAGAGTGGCTTTGTGGGATCTGCTGTGGCCATGGAGTGGGTGGTGCATGTGAATAATCCCAAATCTGGAACTCTCCAAAGCTCTGCCTGTTCCCTTTGCCTGTGCCAGGGCAGGGCTGTCACGCTCTGCCCTGCCTCACCTGCTCGGACCCACGTGGAGCCTCTGCTGTGCCAGGGCAGGATGAAAGCCCCATGATCTTTGTACTGCTTCGATATTCCAGTGTTTGTACAAAAAAAGAATTTTAAAAGGGTTCACAGGAGCAGCCAAGACCCAGATTCTGAGCTGCTTGGGTGCTGCAGAAACAGGGATTTAACTTTTAGAAGCTGCAGATTTTGTCCTGGCTCTCGTCTGTCTTTTTTTTTTTTTTTCCTTTAATGGTTTTCTAAAATTACCAAAAAGCACCCACAGATGGTGGATTTCTGATTGGTTTATTGTGTGTGAGTGTGAAAATCCACAGCACGTTGGTGCTCCCTGCTTGGTCTCCAGAGACACACAGACCCTGCAGCTGATTGGTGAAATGAATATCACAGAATTGTGGGATGGTTTGGGTGGGAAGGGACCTTAAATCTCTTCCAGTTCATCCCTGCCGTGGGCAGCGACACCTCCCACTGTCCCAGGCTGCTCCAAGCCCCATCCAGCCCGGCCTTGGGCACTGCCAGGGATCCAGGGGCAGCCCCAGCTGCTCTGTGACAGCCACATGGATCACATGGCTAACATAAATACCCTAAATCATTACAGGTGTTCTGAAACACTCAGAATTATTTCAATGGAAGCTCTCAAATAACATTTCTGACTTTGCCAGTTCTCTGTGCTCTGCTCTCTCGGCTGAAAATTTTGCTGGGAGTGGGATGAGAACTCCCCTTCCCCAAGCTCAGTCTGAGCCAGGGCCTGGCTGTCACCTCCTGAGGACGTTTCTGTGCTCAGGACACCTGATCTCACCAGTCCACAAATGCACGGTGATGGCAAATCTGTCCCAGCTTTTCATCCCCTCTCTGTGTGTGCTGGGGTCAGAGTCCCTCTGGCTGGAAAACTCAGCACCTTCAGCAAGATGCTGTCACCGCTGTCCTGCTGTCCTGCTGTCACCGCTGTCACTGCTGTCACCGCTGTCCTGCTGCCCTGCTTTGGCCTGGGATAGGATCCCGTCCTTCCTGGAGCTGGTGCAGGGCAGTGTTTGGGGTTTGGTGTGAGGATAACATTGAGAACACACAGAGGTCGTGCTTGGTGCCAAGCTGTGCTCACTCCAAAGCCAGGAGTTCTCAGGATCCCAGGCTCTGGCAGTGAGATGGGATGGAATGTAGCCAGGAGAGCTGCCCCACGCTGGCCAGAGGGATGTTCCACAGCACAGAATGTGCTTGGGGAATGAAGCAGGGGAGGGGTGCAGTCACCATCCCCGCATGTGCGGGTGTGGGGGTGGAAGGACAGTGTGCAGTGGTGGCCTGGGCAGTGTCTGCTTAATGAGATCTGTGCTGGGCTCCATGGCCTTGGAGGTCTTTTCCAGCCTTAACTCTGAGATTGTTCAGTGCCTAAAGGGGCTCCAGGAGAGCTGGAGAAGGACTGGGGACAAGGGATGGAGGGACAGGACACAGGGAATGGCTTCCCACTGCCAGAGGGCAGGGATGGATGGGATATTGGGCAGGAATTGTTCCCTGGCAGGGTGGGCAGGCCCTGGCACAGGGTGCCCAGAGCAGCTGGGGCTGCCCCTGGATCCCTGGCAGTGCCCAAGGCCAGGCTGGACATTGGGGCTTGGAGCAGCCTGGGACAGTGGGAGGTGTCCCTGCCATGGCAGGGGTGGAATTGGATGAGCTGTAGGGTCCCTTCCCACCCAACCCATTCCATGATTCCATGTTCTGTGACTTCTCACGTGTGCCCTTGGCAGGGAGAACCACAGAGCTCATGTGCAGGATCCAGAGATGTCCTGGGGCCTCTGGAATCGCATCCACACCAACCCCAGACACCATCTCAGGAGCTTTTTATTCTACGACTGGAGCTTCCTTACATTGGCATCCTGCCCCTGGAGCAGCTGAGGGCCTGCTGAGGAAATGCTCTCCAGTGGATTTGAGAAGGAATCTCTTGGATAAGGAAATGAGACCCTCAAGTGCTGATTTTCTGCCTGTTTGCCTGTTCTTGCAAGAGGCAGTTGAACTGCAGTGGGAGGAAGGTTTTGCAGCACTTTGCAGCTCTTACACTACACCAGGCCCTGGTGTCCCCACTCATTTGAGCTCATTTTTCTCCTCCTTCCCTTTCCACACAAACCTTTTCACTCCTTCACAAATAACTTGCAATAAGAGCATTTCTGAAATCATTGTTTATTTAATATTTATGACAACCTTGGAATGCAAATTAAGTTGTAACAAACGAGCACACAGGTGGGTACTTTGCTCCTACACAATTCCTGAATTACCTTCTTGGAGCCCTAATTTTCCGTGGTTTCCTGGAACGCTCTGGTGCTGCTTAGGAGCTCTGTACTCCACCACTCCCTCTGAATTCCCTTCCATTCCTGTCCTCAAGTCCTCCAGCAGAGTGGGAGGTGTCCCCCTGACCTGGACTTGCCAGAGTTTGAGCAGGAAGACAGTGGAATCATGGAATGTTTTGGGTGGGGAAGACCTTAAAGCCACCCCTGCCATGGCAGGGACACCTCCCACTGTCCCAGGCTGCTCCAAGCCCCAGTGTCCAGCCTGGCCTTGGGCACTGCCAGGGATCCAGGGGCAGCCCCAGCTGCTCTGGGCACCCTGTGCCAGGGCCTGCCCACCCTGCCAGGGAACAATTCCTGCCCAATATCCCATCCATCCCTGCCCTCTGGCAGTGGGAAGCCATTCCCTGTGTCCTGTCCCTCCATCCCTTGTCCCCAGTCCCTCTCCAGTTCTCCTGGAGCCCCTTCAGGCTCTGGAAGGGGCTCTGAGGTGTCCCTGGAGCCTTCTCTTCTCCAGGTGAGCACCTCCAGCTCTCCCAGCCTGGCTCCAGAGCAGAGGGGCTCCAGCCCCTGGAGCATTGGGATGTCCTGCTGGTCTCTCCCAGGTTTCTGACTTGACATCTCCAGCAGCTTGGAGTGCCCAGGATGAGGTAACCACTCTGCCTCAGCTAGGGGGAATCTATTATTTGCATGCAAAGGTTCAGGATATCTGTGTAAGCTGTCTCAGTGAGAGCTTGGTCTGGACATCCCCTCCTTTAGCCCAGGCCCAGCAAAGCCAGGTGTGAGTGCTCTGCCTCCCCTTCACCTCCCTGATCCCTGTGAGCACCTCTTATGAGTCCAGCTGGCTTCTCTTCCTTGTGCACACCCACAAACATTCCTTTGGGGCTTCCCAAGGGATCCCTTCCTCATGGGCACGGCACTCCTGGTGTCAGTGTCTGCTCTCCAGCCCAGCTCCGCCACCGTGGTGCCCGTGGCTCACTCTGGGGTCACAGGTGTGTTAGGACACGCTCCCCTGCTCCGTCCTGCCTCGCCTGGCATTCTCCAAAGCAAAGGCTAAAACAGCAGCACCAAAATCAAGCAAGAAAAACCTTTGTTTGAAGCACCAAAACTTTGCTGCCTTCTGGGTTTCCCTCCTCTGGCAGCCACAGCATGAACAAGAGCAAGATTTAATTCAGCCTGTGGCTTGAACATGGTCTCTGTACTTGTCCTGCAGCCCCTTCCCTTCTCCATCTGCCTCCCTGCCTGCATCTCAGCATGGATCAGATCCCAGCTGGATGGAATGGAGCTGTTGTCCAGCCAGGAGCCACATCTTGCACTGCTTTATCCTGCTCAGCTGTTGTGGAGAAGGAGCAGCTGTGATGTCCCCTGTCCCCAGCCCATCCCTGGGGTTCCCAGCTCTTCCCTGGATGCTGGGTTTGCAGCGTGGGATGAGGTGTCAGGAACAGGAGCTCTGGGCTCCAGCTGGGATAACACTTTGTCCCTCCCCCGTGCTTACACTGACCCCAGTGGCATTCCTGACACCTGGAGAGGAGCTGGAGCACTTTCTGCAGCTCTCCTGGATGAGCCAGGGCTGGGGCTGGGGCTGCCACCCCACACTGCTGTCAGGAACAAAACCTCTGTGGGCAGAGACTTATCCCTTCCCCTTGCTCCTGAACAAAACCCTTCTGGGCTGCCTGAAGGCTCCCCTGCCGAATAAATCACATAAACATGGAATCTCCTGAGCTGGAAGGGCCCCACCAGGATCCTCCAGCCCTGCCCCTGGCCCTGCACACCCCAAAATCCCACCCTGGACTTCCACGTCCCACCTGAGATCCCTCCCTGGCAGTGTTTGCACTCGGGGTGCAGGGAAGCCCAGTGCCTGCAGGAGATGACAAGGGAGATGGAGAGACGATGTAAAGGGCCTGGAGTGCCAGGACAAGGGGGGAGGGATTCACACTGATAAGGATCAGGGATGGATGGGATATTGGGCAGGAATTGTTCCCTGGCAGGGTGGGCAGGCCCTGGCACAGGGTGCCCAGAGCAGCTGGGGCTGCCCCTGGATCCCTGGCAGTGCCCAAGGCCAGGCTGGATAGAGCTTGGAGCAGCCTGGGACAGTGGGAGGTGTCCCTGCCATGGCTGGGCTGGAACTGGATGGGCTCTGAGGTCCTTCCCACCGAAACCAGTCTGGGATTCTGTGATGATTCCATGACCTGGCCCAGTGGGTGGTGGGACAGCCCTGGCAGCAGGGACAGAGGCCAAGGGGATGCACTCCTGTGTGCTGGTGGATCCCAGTGTGGAGAAGGCACTTTCCCTGTATCCAGGCAGCCCTGCTGGCCCTGTCCCATGTCCTTGGGTGTGCTGGGCCCTGAGCAGGGCACGGTATCACATGGCTCCTGGGAGAGCAGCATCAATTCCAGGCGAATATTAATCCTAACAGGGGGAGGCAGAACCATTGTTTACCCTGCTTTTGTTAATCAGTTTGTTTCCCTTCATGATCCCAAAATGAAATTAAAAGGCTCTGTTTACATTGCTGAATTATCATCTGCTCCAGCAGGTAAAGCACTTTGGTGGAGAATTAATGGAGCCACGGACAGATTTGTGTCAAAAATATGTGCATATTTTCCCAGCGAAGGATTTGTTTAACTGAGCTGGAATCTCATGGCTTTGTGTTTAAATAAAACATCAGCCACCAGCCACCCACTAAAGCTGCTGGAGGCTGTGGCTGTGGAACGAGCTCACCTTTAAAACAGCTGAGCTGGAGGCTTTTCTCCTGCTGCATTCTGAGGTGATGCTCCAGGAGCAAAGGCACCCTTGGAGTGCAGCTGAAGGATTTGTAGTCTTCTTGAAGGAAAGATACCACCCTGATACCAAGGAAACACAAGGGAGTGTGCACAGGGCTTGCCCTGAAGCTTTTGTGCTGAATTGTGCTGGGGATGAGGTGGTTTCTTCTGTCAAATTCTCTCCTCTTGTCCCACAGCTCAACCCAGCACAAGGCTGGGCCCTTGCACCTGCCTCAGAAGGCTGAAAAATACACAATTCTGCTCATTCTTGCTCCAGCAGCACTAAATTTATAAGCCAGCACAAGGAAGACAAGATCTAAAAACCAATTTAGCAAAAAATAGCCTTTGCAACTAAAAATTAATGCTTGGAAAGGCCTAAATGAAGCTTGAAAATAGCTTTTTTTTCCCTCTCCAGCCGATGATTCACGTGCCTATTTGCAAACAATTCAAACACAGTAAATTGAGAGGAAATATAAATCAGGTTCCTAAGTGAAGCTGCATAAATCCAATAAATGATTGATGAGAGGATCCTGTTTTCAGGCGCTGCTGTCTGTCTCCAGTGCTGAGTTAGAAAATAACGGGACCTTCTCCTCTCTGTGCCCCTGAGCTGCCCAGGCAGGGCTGCAGAGCGAGGCTGTGCTCACCCAGGGGCTGGCACAGCTCCCTGTGTGTGCTCTCCCTGGGGAGAGGAGCAGGGAACACACACAGGAGCCAGAGCTGCCACTGCAGCTTCAGCAGCCCTAGGAAATGTGACCACTGACTTCTGACAGGGGCATGGAGTGAGGGGACACAGGGAATGGCTGGAACTGGGATGGAGGAGATTTGGATGGGATATTGGGCAGGAATTGTTCCCTGGCAGGGTGGGCAGGCCCTGGCACAGGGTGCCCAGAGCAGCTGTGGCTGCCCCTGGATCCCTGGCAGTGCCCAAGGCCAGGCTGGACATTGGGGCTTGGAGCAGCCTGGGACAGTGGGAGGTGTCCCTGCCATGGCAGGGGTGGCTCTGGATGGGCTCTAAGGTCTTCTCCACCCCAAACCATTCCATGGATCTGTGGTTCCGTGGAGCTGATCCAGTGGGTCAGGAGCCTCTCACAGGGAAAGGAGCAGCCCTGTCCTGCAGAGGCCCTGCTGGCTCTGTCCTGCAGAGGCCCTGCTGGCTCTGCAGTAGGACCATGCTGAATCTCTCCACTCTTGTGGCATGTCTGGGGCTGGACAGACCCTGGGGAGAAGCTCTGATGCTTTCGTGCTCTTGGGGACACCGGGCTGTGTCTTGCTGGCACAGGGGAGCTCCCAGCTCCCTGCCCTAGGGCAGCAGGAAGGGTGGCTGGAGCTGGGGCATTCCCAGAGCTGATGGCTGTGGAGGATGAATGGCAGTGCAGAGACCTGAAGACAGTCCCAAAAATTCATCCAGGAATTGCCCTGATCCAGTCAAGGCTCCTGCAGTCTGTCCCGGGGCTGCTGGCACAGTGTGATATCCGAACCTTTGCTGGGTCAGGGGATAACCAATGTCCTGCTCTCATGGTACATCTGGGGGTGCAGGGAATAACCAGGGCATGGCAGCCCAGGTCACCAGTGAGAGGTTGTGGCCAGAGCACTTTTCTCATGAAGTTCTTGGTGACAGTCCCAGCATCACTGAGGCTGAAAAATCCCTCCCAGACCATTGAGTCCAACCTGTGTCCAATCCCCACCTTGTTCCCAGCCAAGAGCACTGAGTGCCACGTCCAGGCATTCCTTGGACACCTCCAGGGATGGGCACTGCAAACCTCCCTGGGCAGCTCCTTTCACTGCCCAACTGCCCTTTCCATGCAGAAACTTTCCCAAAATCCACCCTGAGCCTCCCCTGGCCCAGCCTGAGGCTGTTCCCTCTCCTCCTGTCCCTGTTCCCTGGGAGCAGAGCCCGACCCTCCCCGGCTGTCCCCTCCTGGCAGGGAGTTGTGCAGAGCCACAAGGGCCCCCTGAGCCTCCTTTTCTCCAGGCTGAGCCCCTTTCCCAGCTCCCTCAGCCGCTCCTGGGGCTCCAGCCCCTTCCCCAGCTCCGTTCCCTGCCCTGGACACGCTGCAGCCCCTCCAGGGCTCTTGAACTGAGAGGCCCAGAGCTGTCACCAGCACTCAGGGGCCTCAGCAGTGCCCCAGGATCCTCATTCCCTGTTCTCTGTGGGACAGCAGCCCCAGTGACCACGGCTGGACAGGATGTTTGTGCTCCCTCCTGGCTCTGCCTGGCTGGAGCTCCTGTGGGAGAGGCAGTGCAGTCAGCAGATCCTGCTCCTCCAAAACTCCTCCCAAACTCCATCCCGTGAGCTGGTGACTGCTGGGGGTCCAGCCTGCAGGGAGCGATGGATCTTCACTGCTGGAGAACCCCTCGGGGCAGAGGAAATGGAGATTCCAGCTTATTCCAGCTGCCAGCACCCTGCCCCCAGCACGGAGCAGATCCCAGAGCATCCCCAGTACCCTAAAGTGCCCCGGCTGCCCGTCCTGCTGGGAGTGAACATTTCCAGAGGCCCTGGCAGAGTGGGATGTGTCACACACTACTGCTGCAGCCCTGAGGGCACGGCAGGAGCAGCTTTTTCCATCCCCACAGAGATGGGAGCATGGGGAACGGAACCAAGCTCAGGGGAGTTGCTCTTGCAGCCATGTGCAACACAATAATTTTGGGATGCCGCCTTTTCCATGTCTCTCAGGGCCCTCTGAGGGACAGTGAGCACCGTGAGGGGCAGGGCTGTGTCCCACCGGTCCAGAGCAGATCACCCTGAACAGACCTTTCATCTCCTCGTCCTGCCCCACCAGCAGCACCCCAAAGAGTGAGGGAAGAGGATGAGCTGCTCCAGGAGGGCTCAGTGCAGCCAGCAATGCAATGCCAAGGTGCTGGGAAGATCCTGAACAAAATCCAGAGCCTTGGCATTGGGAGGTTCAACCACTTTTTCAGCATGTGACAGGCCAAGGCAGCTGCCACCAGCGCCTGCTCCCAGCCTGGCATAAATCAGCAGTAGAGGAACAAGGTGACTTGTCTCCACTCCAGGTTGTCCCTTTTTGGAGCTGGCACTGACAGGGTTTTCATGAAAAATTTATTTTGCAAGAAAATGGATTTTCAATCAAAGCAGGCGTTTTTGCATGAAATATTGTTTGCATTGACATTTCCCCATTTTTTTTCAATGATACACTTCCCTTCCTTCCTTTTCCCACTTTCTTCCAAAGAGACAAGCCCCAAAATAATTCAGAGGCAGTGTTAATTTTTCAGTGAAAGTGTCTGGCTTTGGCTAACAGAGGACTGCATATTTTGAGAGAAAATCAAATATTTTCCCTCCAAATGGAGGAAAAGTCAGTTTTCAGAAATGAAACCATCAGGTGCTAATGGAGTGGGGGTATCAGGACGATCTGGGGAAGGGTTTTTGCACAGAGGAAAGAGGGATACTGTGTCCCTGAGCATGGGGAGGGGACAGCAGTGTCCCTGCCCTCGGGTCTGTCCTCCTCCTCATGACCCAGAGCCCACGATATGCCAGGATTCCCTGTGCCCATCTCCTGCTCTCTGCCCAATCCTTGGTTTGATCCTAACGGGGCTGGATGAGAAACCTAATTAAGGCAACTAATGAATCCACTCTGGTGGCAGACGGTGTTGGGCACAGGATGGAGGAGGCACTGTCTGGGTCCCTGGGGACACCCAAATGAACAGATTCCCTTGTGGGCTGCCTGCTGCTGGGGCCATGCCAGCCCCTGGTGCCCTGCATTCAGCTTCCCCTGCCCTATTTCTGTCTGGCACATCGAGATGCCAAGGCAGGCTCAGCTTTCCAAAAGTATTCCACAGGCAAAGGCTTTGCTTCTCCGAGCCGTAGTGGATCATCCCTGGATGTGCCTGGGAAGGAAAGCATCACCTGTGAGTTCTCCATCCTTTGGGTGCTGGGCTCCACTGGTGTGGGGCTCAGGGCCAGTCTGGGGCACTCCAGGGGCACTTGGAACGTTCAGCTGGAGCAGAGGAGGCTGAGCTCAGACCTTCACCAGGGGCTGCAGCTCCTTCTGAGGGGCAGCTCTGATCTTAGCTCTGGGATAGGGCCAGCACCCAGGGAAGGGCTGGAGCTGGGCCAGGGCAGGCTCAGGCTGCAGAGCAGGGCAAGGTTCTTCCCCCAGAGGTGCTGGCACTGCCCAGGCTCCCCAGGGAATGGGCACGGCCCCGAGGCTGCCAGAGCTCCAGGAGCGTTTGGACAGCGCTGCCAGGGATGCCCAGGGTGGGATGTTGGGGGGTCTGGGCAGGGCAGGGGCTGGGACTGGATGATCCTGTGGGTCCCTTCCAGCTCAGGATATTCCAGGATTCTGTGATTCTATGACTCCATAACCTGTGATCCCACAGGAACCCTGATCTGGGTGTTCATCCCCTCTCCCTGGGCTGGTGGGGAACAAAAGTGCTGCAGCCACAGAGGCCTGGGCCATGCAGAGCAGCTGGAGCTGCCAGGGCTCTGCCCCCTGGTCCTGCATGGGGGATGCTCCTGGCCACCCTTCCAAGGAGCAGAGCCAGCTCCACAGGGGCCTGCGAGATGCTCCCCCTGCCAGCTGTGACTGGCAGCTGGCTGGGCACCCGGCCTTGGGAAATTCTTGCTATTTTCCAGCTCTTGCTCTTTTGCAGGGCTAGCAGAATTTCTCAGTGTAGAGACATTTGTCAATTTGCATAATTAAAGCACTGCAAACTCATCCAGATTCACAGATCCCTTTGCTGGCCTCCCTGGAGACTCCCCACTTCTTTCCCATGAATTATTTATGGGCAGTGCTGGCTCTAACAGGGCCCTTTGTCTGTGCCTTTGCTCCACATTTCAGCGCTCCCAGGTGGAGATGAGGCAGGGCTGGGGACACGAGCAGCTCCATGTCCCACAGCCCTGCCCTTCCACTCTGCCGGGTGGCAACAACGAGAACTCCTGGAAGCTGTGGGGCTGCTGAAGGAGAGGGAGCTGAAGGTGTTTGGTCCAAGGCTGGACGCGATGATCCTGGAGGTCTTCCCGAGCAGGAGGGATCCTGTGAGGGAGATTCCTGTGGAGATGGAGGTGTCTGCAGCAGGGCAGCCCAGGGCTGTCCCCACACTTCTTCAGGCTGGGGAATCGCCAGTTCAGGGTGCCTGGCACTGTCCCTGTGTCCCACCCAGTCCCTGAACGGGACCTGAGGGCTGGGAATGTCCCTCCACACCTTTGTGCTGGCCCTGCTGGGGCACCTCCAGTGCTGGGGCAGCTCTGGGACCCTCCTGAAAAGAGAGACCTGGAGGGGCTGCAGCGTGTCCAGGGCAGGGAACGGAGCTGGGGAAGGGGCTGGAGCCCCAGGAGCGGCTGAGGGAGCTGGGAAAGGGGCTCAGCCTGGAGAAAAGGAGGCTCAGGGGGCCCTTGTGGCTCTGCACAACTCCCTGCCAGGAGGGGACAGCCAGGGAGGGTCGGGCTCTGCTCCCAGGGAACAGGGACAGGAGGAGAGGGAACGGCCTCAGGCTGGGCCAGGGGAGGCTCAGGGTTGATATCAGAGAACATTCATGGAAAGAGCTGTCCAGCCCTGGCACAGCTGCCCAGGGCAGGGTGGATCCCCATCCCTGGAGGGATTGAACAGCCCTGTGGATGTGGCACTTGGGGACATGGGGCAGTGGTGGCATTGGCAGTTGAGCTGACAGTTGGACTCAATGGTCTTAGAGGGCTTCTCCAACCTTAATGACCCTGTGATTCCATGAATCCAGGAAGGAAAGGGACAGCCTGAGTGGTCACTCAGGAACCCATGTGCTCCCAGTCTCAGGGGCTGCTTTGCCTCTGGTGAGGGCACCCAGTGACAACTTTTTCTTTCCAGAAACCACAATTCCCTGGGTCAGGCACAGGAAAAAATGGAGATAACATGAGGGAGAAGCCAGAGGGAGGGAGAAAGGCAGGAGCAAGTGGTGAGTACACAGAAACCTCGCCTGTATTTGCAGGCTCTCCCTGCTGGAGTCGAGTGTGTGCTTGTAAATCCCACAGCAGAGGAATACAAATATTTGTGCTGCAGAAACACTTCCCATGAACTCTTGGAGCTCCCCTGCTCATTTCCTTCTAGCCTTTCACTGGGCTGTTGTACTTCTCAGGCTATGGGACATGGAGCTGCTTTTGCAGGGACAGGAAAGGGGAGAAATGGTTTTGAATTTAAATAGGAAAGATTCAGATCAGATGTTAAAAAGGAATTGTTCCCTGGGAGGGTGGGCAGGCCCTGGCACAGGGTGCCCAGAGCAGCTTGGGCTGCCCCTGGATCCCTGGCAGTGTCCAAGGCCAGGTTGGACATTGGGGCTTGGAGCAGCCTGGGACAATGGGAGGTGTCCCTGCCATGGCAGGGCTGGGATGGGATGAGCTTTAAAGTCCCTTCCAACCCAACAATTCCATGATTCCATGATTTTTCTGGTTCCCTGGATCTCTCAGTGGTGTCTGCAGAGTAGTGTGGAGCTGAAGCAAGAATGAAATCAGAACTCAGACCCAGGGCTGTGTAATTCCAGGTAAATCTGGGTGGCAGCTGCTGAGTGCAGCTTTGCTGGGCAGGGGTGCAGGTCCTGGGATGGATCATGGGAGCAGGGGATGATTATGGCACATGGAGTGCTCCAGGGACACCAGAGTGGCCCTTTCCAACCCAGTAACCCAGACTGTCCTGTCACCCTGGGGCTGGAGCTGGGCCTGCTGAGGCAGTTGGCAGCTTCAAACTCAGCCCTAAAAAGTTGCAGTGCGCCCAAATTCCAGGTGTCTGTGCAGTTCCCATCCCTCCTTGCGCAGGAATATGGATTCAATAACACAAGCTCTTGTTCCAGGAGCTCCTGGGGCTGTTCCATCCCTGGGGTTGCCTTGCGTGGGAATGGCCCATCCCTGAAGGTGTCTAAGGCCGGGTTGGACAGGGCTTGGAGCAGCCTGGGATAGTGGCAGGTGTCCTTGCCCAGGGCAGGGAGGTGAAATGAGATGAGCTTTAAGGTCCCTTCCCACTGAAACCAGTCTGGGATTCTCTGGCTGAACTGGGAGCACTGGGAGCTGGCACTGGCTGGAAAATCCACGGTGGCTTTTTTGTCATGAGCCCTTGTGCCATGGCAGCAGGGCTGAGGGGTCTCCTGGGAATGCTGGTGGAGGTTTCCCTGGATGTGGAGCGGCAGGCTGGGCCCTGGGAGGCTGGAATGTTTATTTTGGCCAGCACAGCACTGGCTGTGCTCATCACAAGGTGTGATCACGCCTGCGGAGAGAGGCCCCCAAGAATAATTTTCAGCTCCCATCTCCTTGGTTCCAGCAGACAAGGCGAGAAATGGTACAATGCAGTTGGGGGCTATTGTGAAAAGCCTCTGCAAAGGATTTCTCACAGTGTGATGGAAGCTGGAATACTCATCTGGGCTCCTTTGGTTCTTTATTTTTATTTATTTATTTATTTATTTGGTTTTCCCGGAGCCTGCTGTTGCTGATGTATTATTTATACAGCAGGAAATTAGACTCTGAGGACTCAAGTATTCTTCAAATAAGCTTCCTAATTCTGTCAATTAAGAATGCACAGGCTGCTGGGGCTCTGGCAGGGGATGAGCCGTGCAGGAGTGAAATCTGCCCCTGGTCATTGCTCTGATGTGGTGCTGCTGGAGATCTGCAGCTGGAGGAAAAATCTCTTGGTCCCAAAATCAAAGGTGTGAGATGCTGGGAATGGCTCTGGCTGATCCCAGGGGGACAGACAAGTTCCCTGAGCTCTGGCAGGGGAATGCTGAAGTGCTGAGTGTGTGCTCGCTCCTTGTTCTGCTCTGCAGTGAAATCTGGGGCTTTTCCAAGCTGGTAACAAAAAGCTGCCAGGGCTGGGAGCCTGACAGGGATGAGTTCAGGGTCATTTACTCCCTAATTAATGCAGTAATTCTTCATATGCTCCCGGTGTAGCTCTAGAGCAAATTAGTTAATGTGTAATTAATACATAAAAGAGCATCTTCCCTCCTTCACTGCCTTTCTTTAACCAACCATTTGGAAACGACTTTGGAATTTCCTTCTGCACCAGGGCTGGGGCTGCAGGATGGGCTGTTCCCACCACCCACAGGAAGGGAAATTGGTGGGGCAAGGGAGCAGGGAGAGCCTGTGTCCATCATCCAGCTGGGAAATGGAGTTTTCCCTCTGCCTGCAGAGCGCCCGGCCCCAGCCGTGCCCAGCAATTCCAGAGCTGGGGAAAAGCCCCCGGGTAGCTGGGGCCGAGGGAATTCTTGCCAGCACATTCCCAGTGTTCTGGTGCATTCCTGCACAGGAATCCAGCAGGGGAAGAACTGGTTGCTTGTCCTGCCCTTGGGTAGCTGTGAGAAAGGTGGGACCTCTCAGAGGTCACCCTTGTCCCCTCCTGTCTCTCCTGGCCTGGAGAGTGTCCTGGCCACCCCAGGCACTCCCAGGGCTCTGCCTGAGGGAAGCAGCTTTATGGCTGCAGCACAGTTTTTCTTTTTTATCATTGCTGTGGATTTAATGTCCACTGCAAATGCAGATCTGCCTCTGGAGGAGGAGTGGAGGCTGCTGTGCCTGCTCTGCTCAGGAACCCCACAGGAAGACATGGACACAGCCCTCAGGTCCTGCCCAGGGGACAGGACTGTCACATCTGCCCAGGGCAGGGCTGGCTGGGTGATCCCTGTGCTCCTGGGGGACTGCCAAGGACCAGTTCAGGAGAGGATGGATTCCTGTGTGCCCCTGGGAATGTGGAACCAGCCCCTCTGCAGGCAGAGGTGTCCCCACCACCCTCCAGCCCTTCCCAGTCCCCAAAGCCTCGCAGGGGACATGGCAGGGCCTGCCTGGCACAGTCTGGGCCAAGTGAGCTGGGGATCCCCAGCCACAGGGGAGAGAGAAATAATTCCCATTAAGGGTTCTGTAACCCTTTGTGGCCTTGGATCTCTCTCCCTCTCCTCTGTTAGCTGAACAAGGGTCTCCTCCCAGCCCTCTGCAGCCCCATCCTTGTGGAAAACTGGAGCTGCTGGGAGCAGGGCTGTGGCTCTGGAAGCAGTTTATGATCCTGATGGCAGTGTGGAGAGATGAGATAGCTGAGCCCTTTGGAGTCACACACAGAGCCACAGCTCAGCAGCCCCACATCAGCTGGGTGGTGCTCCAGGAGGTGGATGTGGGAAGTGTCCTCTCCCGTTTTCCACCCAGCCAGAGCCAAACCCAGGGCTGTGTCCTTGTGCTGCCACAGGCAGCAGAGGTGTTATGGGGTGGCAGTGGCCCTGCAGTGCCGGGGGAGCACAGTGTTGCCCCAGGGAGCAGGGTGGGACAGAGCAGAGCCAGAACAGGAGTGTCCCACCAGCCCTGATCCAGGGGCTCTTCCCTTTTGTGGCCCTCGACATGCCCAACCCCTCCCTGGGGTTTTCCAGGGCCTTCATCCCACGGCTCTGGACCTTGTATTTCCCTGCCTCCCACAGGACCCAGCGCTTTCGGCCACCTCCACCTGCCCTCAGTGCTCCCACAGCTGCCAGGAGGTGCTGGTGCCCTCAGAGCCTTCTGCTCTGGGCAGGTTTCCCTCTGTGCTTGGTGGGCAGCAGCAGCCCATCCTCCCCTGGGCACAGCCTGGGCTCCTTCTGGAGAACAACAAATCCATAAACCGGGAGCAAACCTCAGCTCGGAGCCACAAAGGCTTCAAGGCCTGCCTTGAGCTGGAGAGAAAAGCTGCCAGCAGGCCCTGGCTCACAGGCCCTCCCTGCTGGGAGGAAGCTCATGGACTCTAAAGCACTCGAGCCACTGGAGCTCCCGGTGCCCTTCATGCCTGTGGGGGAATAAAGGCTTTTCTTCTCCGCTCTGCTGAAGGGGATGAGCCTCTCCCTCGGCAAGGCTTTGCTATGGAAACCAGGCCCTGCTCCTGCAGCTGCAGCCCCAGCAGCGAGGAGCCAGAGCTCCAGGGTGGGCAGCAATGAGCAGGAGAGAGGCCGTGAGCCTGTGCCACAGCTCACCGGGACACACTGGGACAGCTCCACCGTGAGCCTGTGCCACAGCTCACCGGGACACACCGGGGACAGCTCCACCGTGAGCCTGTGCCACAGCTCACCGGGACACACCGGGGACAGCTCCACCGTGAGCCTGTGCCACAGCTCACCGGGACACACCAGGGACAGCTCTGCTGTGAGCCTGTGCCACAGCTCACCGGGACACACCGGGGACAGCTCTGCTGTGAGCCTGTGCCACAGCTCACCGGGACACACCGGGGACAGCTCCACCGTGAGCCTGTGCCACAGCTCACCGGGACACACCGGGGACAGCTCCACCGTGAGCCTGTGCCACAGCTCACCGGGACACACCGGGGACAGCTCCACCGTGAGCCTGTGCCACAGCTCACCGGGACACACCAGGGACAGCTCTGCTGTGAGCCTGTGCCACAGCTCACCGGGACACACCGGGGACAGCTCCACCGTGAGCCTGTGCCACAGCTCACCGGGACACACTGGGACAGCTCCACCGTGAGCCTGTGCCACAGCTCACCGGGACACACCGGGGACAGCTCTGCTGTGAGCCTGTGCCACAGCTCACCGGGACACACCGGGGACAGCTCCGCGGCTCTCCGGCCTCGCTCCCAGCTTGGGAGGGCAGGAGTAGAGAGGGGAGCATAGGACAGCAACAATCTCCCCATTCTGCGCATTTCTGAAGGGACCCTTTTCTCCTCATTATTGCTCTTCTCAATGTTTTCCAGCCCCTCCAGACAGGGAAGCACAGTATTAAGCAGTGTTTTTAAGAGGCAGCACACTTACAAACTAGGAGATGTGTCATTAAAAGTTTGGATTATTCCTCCTTTTCTGCTTTTGCCGGGACCACGGCAGGTTCCTGCCAGGCAGATCCTGGAATGTAGAGGCCGTGGCTGAGAAGGAAGAGCTGGACAGTCCTGGGGATCATTTTCCTGTCGTTCTCAGGCACCTCTGTCATGGCAGGAATGTCCCGCAGTGCTCAGGAATGGGGGAACCAACCCATCGGGGCTTTGCCTGCCCACGTTCCCAGCCTCTGCTGCCAGGGCTGTCCTGAGTGGAGCAGCTCCCTGCAGAGCCAGGAGACGAGGGAGGAGGCTTTGTGAAGCAGGGGGTCAAAGCCTCCTCCCCTCACTGGAAGCTCTTGCACAGGTGTCACTGCAAAAAGAAAATAAAAAAAAAGGCGATCGGATGGGGATGTGTACATCCAATCTCCTTGTCCCGTGACGTTTATTTAGTCATTTGAAAGTCCCTTGCAGGTCACCTTTGCACTCAGTGGAGCCCGGGGTGTGGTGCTGCCTCCTGAACAGCAGTTCCCCAGAGCCTGGAGCCCAAACTGATGCCCTGCCCCAAATCTGAGTCGTGAAATGCAGCTACAAACACCACCCGTCCTCTGGCATCTGTAGGGCACAGCAAATCCGTGCTTGAACCACAGCTGGCCCTTGAAATGGGGGAAAAGAACTTATCCTTCATGTGGATCAGCTCCAGGAGCCTTTCTGGGGAGTCCCTGGCTCTCCCATTCTCCAGCCAGTCCCACATTTCAGGCAGGAACGCCTGAGCTGCCTCTGCGGCTACACCAGCTCTGTAAATCACCTCCCCCTGCCTGCCTGCCCTCCCCAGGAGTGCTTAAATCAACCCTAAATGAGCTCTTTTAAGGAAATGCGGGCAATCAGTGCTGAGTTATTGCAAGGCACAAGGGCTTTCTTAAAAGCGACGAGCACTTATTGGTCATCTGCACTCCAGAAGGCACAGCCCCGTAAATCAGAGCCCGCGGCCAAGCCTTGAGCTCAGCCTGTGCTGGAGGATTGTCAGCATTGTCCTCCTTCCCTGCTGGCTTTTCAAACCATCCCCTGTCCTTCCACACCATCCCCTGTCCTTCCACACCGTCCGCTGTCCTTCCACACCATCTCCTGTCCTTCCACACCGTCCCCTGACCTTCCACACCATCTCCTGTCCTTCCACACCATCTCCTGTCCTTCCACACCGTCCCCTGACCTTCCACACCATCTCCTGTCCTTCCACACCATCCCCTGTCCTTCCACACCGTCCCCTGTCCTTCCACACCGTCCCCTGTCCTTCCACACCATCTCCTGTCCTTCCACACCATCCCCTGTCCTTCCACACCATCTCCTGACCTTCCACACCGTCCCCTGACCTTCCACACCGTCCCCTGTCCTTCCACACCGTCCCCTGTCCTTCCACACCGCCCCCTGACCTTCCACACCGCCCCCTGACCTTCCACACCATCCCCTGTCCTTCCACACCATCCCCTGTCCTTCCACACCGTCCCCTGTCCTTCCACACCGCCCCCTGACCTTCCACACCATCTCCTGTCCTTCCACACCATCTCCTGTCCTTCCACACCGTCCCCTGACCTTCCACACCATCCCCTGTCTTTCCACACCATCTCCTGTCCTTCCACACCATCCTCCTCAGTGCTCAGGCTCTGGTTTTGAGCCCTTCTCCTGCTCTTTCCACACTGCCCTGCTTGAAACCTGCCCAAAATCAGAAAATCATGGAAAATGGTGCCCTGTTCCTGAGGAAGGAGTGTTGCTCTCTCCAGGGGTGATGTGATTTGAGAGCTTGTTCCTGAGCCTTTCCTCATCCACCTTTTGCAAACAGCTGCAAACCTCAGCAGTAGAGAAAGGAGATTCCCAGAGAACACATTTTGGGGTATTTCATAGCCCTCCATCTCTCTGAGGTTCAGGTAGAGTTCATGTTTTCATTTTCTTTACCAGAAAAATAAAGTAACATTATAAAGCAAGTTGTGAGGAGCCCCCTAATCCAGAAGCTCGCACCTCAAAAAATTTGCTTTGTACCCTGAGATCAGCGGCAAGCCCTGAAATGTGGTGAGAGCTGCAGTGTGGGAGTGCCTCACATCCCCTGCCTTTGGGCTGAGCTCAGGGAGGCTCCTGAAGAAGGACACTCCCCAGCAGCCTGAGCCCATCATTTCCCTCTCGGCGCTGGCAGTAAGTGACAGCTCTGTAATCTCCCTGGGGGAAGTCATCCCGTGGGTCAGCCTCTGTCAAGGAAAGCACAGGTAATGTTTGGAGCTCCTGCTCTGAATTCTCCTGCTTTAAAAGCATTTCAGAGTTCCCTCTTGTCTGTAATATCAGGGGAGTGATAAATGTCATCCCTCCCCTGGGATATTGTACCTGCAGCCATGTGTGGGTTTCCGATAGGCTGAGCATTTTTAGGGTGCAGAAGGGGGAGCAGGAGCTGGAGTTCAGCACAGGGAGAGGCTGCAGGAGCAGTGGGAGAGCAGAGCTGAGTGCCAGCTGTCAGGAAAACAATGTCTTGGGATGGCAAACCCTCGGTGACCTCTCTCTCCCCGGAGCTTGACACTTTTCACTCAAGTATTATTTTTCCACACTGGGTGTGCCCTCTTGGGTGCACAAACCCAGTCATGGTCACCCAATCAACCCCAACTCCTAGGCCCTGGAAGGGGCTCTGAGGTGTCCCTGGAGCTTCTCCTCTCCAGGTGAGTACCCCCAGCTCTCCCAGCCTGACTCCAGAGCAGAGGGGCTAAAACCCCTGAAGCAGCTCCATGGCCTCCTCTGGACTGGCTCCAGCAGCTCCAGGTCCCTCCTGTGCAGGGCCCCAGGGCTGGGGCAGCTCTGCAGGTGGGGTCTCACCTGAGTGGGGCAAAGGGACAGAACTCCACCCCTCCCCTGTCCTCAAGCTCAGGTGTCCCCAGATCCCAGCTGCCATCACTCCCTGATCCTGATCCTGATCCTGATCCTGATCCTAATCCTGATCCTGATCCTGATCCTGGGAGCATTTCCCTGGGCTCCTCTGGACTGGCTCCAGCAGCTCTGAATCCTTCTGCTGTTGGACCCAGGGCTGAGAGCAGTGCCCCAGGTGAACCAGGGGTCAGCAAAGAATGAACTCCAAATAATTTGTGACACCTCCCTGTGCTTTGGCACCAGGCTCAGAGGTGGGGCAGCCAAGGCAGAGGCTGGAATCCGTGGTCCAGGCTGCTGCCAGCGGCCACCCCAAGTGATGGACAATTGAGAAGGGAGAGGGGAGGGAAGTGGTGCTCTGCAGCTGGTCCTGCCCATCCCAGATGCATCCATCAGTGCAGGGATCCCGAGGGAGCGAGCAGAGGACAGCAGGAGCACACAGTGGGGGAAGGAACCCTTCCCCCTTGCCCTTCTCAGCAGAGCACTTCTGGTTTTTAATTCCCAGCTGTGTCATGTCAGATACAGGAACAGCCCTCAGAGCAGGGCCTGAAATAAACCTTCTCCGTTCTGTTCTCTGTCCTGCTCTCAGGTTCATCTCTTGCCTCATTTTGTGCAAGCTCTGGTTGTATTTGTCATGGCAGAACTGTTTCAGTTTCCAGTCCTTCTTGACAAGGTTCCTGACCCAGCCCATTCATTCCTCTCAAATCCACTTGGATGTGGCTGTGAGCTGGAGAGTTCCACTCCTGAGTGTCCCCCTTTCCCTGGAGCCCACCAAGCACGGAGATGCTCAGGGATGCACAGACACAGCTTGAAGCTTGGGAATTTGCCTGGGAAGTGCAAGTAGACACAGACTTTCATAGGACACCAGGTTGTGGAGGAGCCTCTCCTCATGCTGTAATGCTCCTGCATCAAAATTATCACTGTGAATCTGCCTTTTGCAAGAAACTGGTGATTTTTAACCTGCACATGGGATCTGACATCAGCTTTGCAGCTCTGCTCCCAGGATTTATGTGCCTTGGAGGGCACCTGAGGGATGGCTCTTCTCTCCCAGCAGTTTTGAGAGTGTGTGAGAGTGTGTGTGCAGAGTTTCATCCTGTGCTGCTGGGACAGAGCTGCAGCTGATTGTCCAAGAGGGACTTGGTTGTTAAAAGATCATGAGTCACACCCAAGGGCTTTGCTTTCCACCCTTTTAATTCACCTTCCCATTTTCCTGGGATCTGTCCCATGCCGTGCTGCTGTTAACAGGGTCTGAAATGTTTAGAACTCTTCATAAGCAAGAATTTCTCAATTTACAGCTTCATTTTTGCTTAGGGACGGAGCCCATCAGCATCTGGGTTTGTTTGTGCTGTGCTTGGCCAGTCCAGGCTGCCACACCAGCTCTAGAACTGTGACTGGGCTGGCACCAGCCCTGGGTGTTGCCTGTCAGCCGAGGTTTCTGCAGCTGATGTAAACTTTCCTCGCAGTCTGAAGCTGTTTTCTCTCTGTGTAATGTCAGAGTGGCCGCAGAGGCCGTGCTCTGAAATGTCACATTGTTTGTGCTTCCCCCGGGGGATATCGGGGCAGGGATTGCAGCTGAAGGTCAGCCCAGACCATTCCTCTTAAAGGTTGGCCTTCATGCAAATGTTGGTAATGATCTCAGGCAGAGCCGTGGCCCCTTCCCTCCCCCTGCTGTCATTCCAGACAGTCCCAGGGACAAGGTGAGGGATGAAAAACTTATCCTGGGCTCCAGCTCCACACCTCAGGTGTGCAGAAGAGATGGGGATGTGCTCCTTCAGCTGATATCCTACTCTCTGTAAAGCTGAGTGGGATCCTCTGCTCCATCAGAGCCCATTCAAACGTTCTTCAAAGTGCCACACATTCTCTGAATCTCCAAAATCACAGTTACAGGATCTGAGGGTGGGTCAGCCCGGCAGGGAGCTCAGAGGGTCACTGGTGCCACCTCCCTGCTCCAGCAGGGCCATCCCAGAGCACGGGGCACAGCATTGTGTGCACACAGCTCTGCAATATCCCCAGGGAGGAGACCCCACAGCCTCTCTGGGCTCTGCTCAGGGCTGGCCACTGCCCAGGGCACAAGTTCTGCCTCCTGTGCAGGGCAGGGCCTGGGCTCAGCCCCTGCCCGTGATATGTGGGATAGAAAAGAACTCTGTAACTCACAGAGCAGTTATAAGAGCAGCTATGAGTTCATTCAGCACTGAGGTGCAGGGCGGATATCTCCTCCAAAAAGCATGCACACCTTTGAGATTTGGCTTTCTCTGTTTATCATTTACAAACTGGGGTTGCACAATACACCTCATACATATTCATTTCTTAACTCTGCCTGTCTTCACCTCATATTACAATTAGCTCTACGTCTTTTTGCAGCTGCACACTGCTCGTTCTTGGTCAGTTCAGTGCTGGTCTGGGGGTCTTTGGGATGAGGTCAGCAATTTTCTCCTTGGCTGAACTTTCGCCTTGTCTTTCCACACATGCCTCTTTCAGTCCTTTGACCACTCTTTGGACTCTGATACCGTTCCTTCCGGCTTAGGGGTCCAAGGAATCCCCTTATCCTGTGGTGCCTTTGTCTTTGCATCCTGTTTGTGTATTCGAGCTCTTCATCTTATCTTGCAGTCTTGCTTTTTCCCTGCTCTTGTGGAGCAGGGTATGGTTTTTGTCAACTCCTTTCTTTAGTCAAGCATTTCTTTATGTTTAATTCCTAATTCTTAATTTCTCTGTTTCACCTGTGGCTCTGCTGCCATTGCTGGGCCTGGAGCAGAGCCTGGCCCTGCTCTGCTCCTCCTGCACCCAGGGACACACAGGGATGGACAGGGACAGCCAGGGACAGCCAGGGATGGACAGGGACAGCCAGGGATGGACAGGGACACACAGGGACACACAGGGACACACAGGGACAGCCAGGGACACACAGGGACACACAGTGACAGACAGGGACAGCCAGGGACAGACAGGGACACCCAGGGACATCCAGAGACACACAGGGGCAGCCAGGGACAAACAGGGACACCCAGAGCTGAGGTCCCCTCTCAGCTGGGGCTCCTCTCCAGGCTGAGCAGCCCCAGCTCCCTCAGCCTCTCCCAGAGATGCTCCAGGCCCTTCCTCAGCTCCAGGAGCTCCACCCCAACCCAGATCTCAGTTGAACTGAGGGTCTTTGGTCTGTCTCTCTTACCCTGGAGGGTTTTTCCTCTCAGTTTAGGGAGTTTATAAAAATCTTATAAGTCAGAAATGCTGATTTCATGCTTTTTGTCTTTAATTTCACTCTGGTGCTGAGTTGCTCGTGCTGGGTGAGATCTGATCAGTGGTGACACAACGTGGATTCAAATGTGTGCTTGGAAGCTGACAACCTCTTCTTTATATGTGGGTTTTGTTTTTTAATCAGAGCCCTACACCACTGATTTATTAATTTCTGCACGTCTCAGATGCACCAAGGCTTACAAACATCTCAACAGAAACCTTTTGTGTCCCTGCTTGCCAGGGCTTTTCAATTCTCTCTTTCTCATTTAGATTTTCTTCTCAGTCTCCTGTAAATGCCACTCAGCCATAGGCTTTGCTCCTATTGTGATTGTCAGGAGTGGTTGAATTCCCACCCCCCAGGCAGGAGGGATCCCTTCCTTCTCCAATTGTGGGGCTGCTCCTCCCAACATCCAGGGATTATTTTGACAGCTTAGAGAAATTGCTTTGATTTTGTGCATTAATGCTGCTCTCAAGCCTTAACACCTTTTTTTTTTTTTTTTCTTTTTTTTTTTTCTTTTTCCCAGAGCTTGCTTTGTTGCCTCGTCTCTGCTCTTCAGGAGCTGTTTTAAGTAGTCAGACTTCCACATTTGCCTTGAATATCTTCTCCCTCTTGTTTGAAGTCCCTGCCTTTAGCAAAGGGTTTAAGTCATTTAGTCTTTCACTGCTGTGGTTTCAGAGAGCACTTGGACTGCAGCTGGTTTAAGTTGAAGGATTCCAGGGAAGTTCTGACTCTGGAGAGAGCAGAACTTGGGACAGACACACTCTGCCCACATTTCTGCCATGGAAACGTGACATTGTATTGTCCCCTTTTCTCCAAGCATTTTCTCCTGAAATATTCCTTTTTGGGGAGCACCAAATATCCTTTCCTTCCTTTTCCTTGGATAGGGATGACAAAAAGGAGGCCAAATAATGCTGACCTCTGGTGCTGTGCTGGTCTGAGGGATGGTTTGACAGCCAAATCACAGAATCCCAGAATGGTCTGGGTGGGAAGGGACTTTAAAGATCATGGCAAGGACATCTTCCACTGTCCCAGGGTGCTCCAAGCCCAGTCCTACCTGTTCTTGGACACTTCCAGTTGCTTTGTCCCAACGTGACACAGACTTTAAGCTGGGATTATTTTGCTCATAATTTCCTGGGTTTTTCTGTTTTCCCAGCTTTTTGCAAACTGCCAGGGCTTTTCCTGGTGTGCCTTTGCTGTGTCCTCATGGAACCATCCCACAGGGGGCTCCCTGCCATGGCACAGCTCCGTTAGGAGGTAAATCTGAACTGGAGAGGTCACACATTTTTCTCTGCTCTCTTTGCATATCTCATTGTTGATAAACCCTGGAAGGCCTGGAGCTCCTCCTCCTCCAGCTTAGTTAATTCACTATCTCACGCTGTGTCCTCCTGTATCTCCAGGTTCCTCCAGCTCTTTGGACACACAATTAAGACATTTCCACCTGTGCTGCTCCAAGTTCACCTGTGGATAAAGCTCTTTCTCTCCCCATTACTCTGAGTTTCTTGGTGCTTTTGTTGAGGAAGAACATCAGCCCCTAAGAGCTGTTGGAACAGGGATCAATAACAATTGGATTCTTTCTGATCGACTCCAGGAGCCCCAGGCAAGGAGTAACATTTGGCAATATGAGCTCAGAGCAAAAATTCCCTCCAAGTCCCCCTCCTTCCCTCTCTCATTATCAGGCATCACCTCTCAGCTCCTGGCAGCTCCTCACACACAACTCTTTTATCTCCAGCCTTTCCCCATCCTGATGAGGTGGAAGGAGGCTCATTTTCCCCACAAGGAGCAGTTTACCAGCCTAGAACAATCTGCCAGCTCTTGCCACATCCCTCCCTGTCATTTATCCATCCCTACTAAAGCTGAAACCTTCCCCAGCTCAGGAGGGGCAGATTTAATTAACCTGCTATTTTCTGCCCTTCTCATTAGACCATTAATGAGAGTTCTAATGAGTCTGGCTGTGACAGTGGTCCCAGTGGCCTGTCACAGCACATGCCCTCTTCTCCATACATCAGCCACTGAACACTGGGTTGGGATCTGCCAGGCAGGAGCAGGGATTCCTCCATGGAATGCTGTGAGAAGTCATTCCTTGGTCCAGCAGGAGCTGTCAGGAACGAGCTGTTTGATGCTGCAGCGTGGTGTGGTCCTGCCTGTGGGGTGAGGGTACAGGGCTCTCCCTCAAGCCAGGCTTTGGAAGGCTGAGATGAACAGATCTCCCTCCATTGTGATCCTGGGTGCCTTAGGAATGGTTAAGGAATGGTGACACACCCCTGGACACCTCTGGAAGCCTCCCAGTGCCCAGCTGGCCAAACAAAACCCTTCCATCAGCACCTAGGGATGGAAATGTGTACCCTTGTGCTGCTGGGTGGCAACAGAATTCACGTGCCAGAAAAGTGCCTGAAATTTCATCTGAATGTCACACCTAAAATTCCCAGGGAAGTGGGATGAGTTTGAGAGGTGCAGTGGCAGCTGCAGTTCAGGAGCTGGCAGCTCCTGGGGACATTTGCCACTGCAAGAGTCCCCCTTGTCCAAAGGACAGGTCCCTGCTGCTGCTCCCTCATGGAGCCACAGAACAGTGCCCCAGGGATCCAGGGGCACCCCAGCTGCTCTGGGCACCCTGTGCCAGGGCCTGCCCACCCTGCCAGGGAACAATTCCTGCCCAATATCCCATCCATCCCTGCCCTCTGGCAGTGGAAGCCATTCCCTGTGTCCTGTCCCTCCATCCCTTGTCCCCAGTCCCTCTCCAGCTCTCCTGGAGCCCCTTTAGGCTCTGGAAGGGGCTCTGAGGTGTCCCTGGAGCCTTCTCCTCTCCAGATGAGCAGCCCCAGCTCTCCCAGCCTGGCTCCAGCCCTTGGAGCAGCTCCATGGCTCCTCTGGACTGGCTCCAGCAGCTCCAGGTCCCTCCTGTGCAGGGCCCCAGGGCTGGGGCAGCTCTGCAGGTGGGGTCTCACCTGAGTGTGGCAGAGAGGCAGGATCCCTCCCTTGGTCCCCCACTCTTTGGGATCAGCTCAGGACATGCACAAAACAGAGCAGAATTCATCCCTGGTTCCTTTGTCACCCTGATTTGCTGGTGCCTTCCTCCAGAGCTGGTGCTGCCCCGTGTGGGTCTGACCAGGCTGTGCACAAGGGACAAGGGCTTGGGCTGTTTTGCAGAAGCAGGGCTGTGTGAGGGGGGTGTCACCCCAAATAATAGCTAAGGAGGAAAATAGGAAGGGAGAGGCCACAGGTGGTGAAGCAGAACCAGCAGCATCACATCCAGAGAGGAAACATTTCCATGAGTAGTGATGTAGGATTTGGACTCTGGAACTGAGGGGAGATTGGCTGAGTTTGCTCTGAAAAAGACCTCAAGGAAGAGACAGCAGAGACAGAGGCATCACAAGTAAGGACATTTGGAATTGCCAGCTTCACTCCAAAGCATTCCTGGTTTTCCTGTGAGAGGTCCTGGCCTGATGCCCCACATGAGGCTGGGAGGGGATTTGCTGGGCAGTTTTTGTGGAGTTTTGGGGTAGGGAGGTGGGAATACTGAGCAGGTTTGGGAACCAAGGCTGGCACCAAGAACATTTTGGGAAGTGATGCTGGAGAGTTCCCACTGGTACCAGCAGGGTTTTTGCTCCTTGTCCTTGCTCTTGTCAGAAGCTGCATAAATGATCTCCCCAGGGAAAGGAGAGTTGGCTTTCACTTTTCTAAGAAAAATAAGAGCAGGAGAACATGAAGAAATGTTTTTTTCTCTCTTCAAATCCACAAGGTTTACTCTTCTTTTTCCTTGACTTGCATTATATGAGAAATCCCCCCCAGAAAACCCCGTGAATATGCTGGGATGAGGCTTTTCCAGGCTGAAAGAGATGGGATATTCTTCTTGGAAATGAATATATTACCCATGAGGTGTCATTTGGGTGCCTGATGCTATTGTTCCTGCAGGTTTGAGCTTTCCAGTGGCATTTCTGTGATTCTGCTGTAATTGCTATTCATAATTTGACCAATTTCTTCCTTTTTTTCACTTGAGTTCATTCCTTTGACAAGGTGATTCATATTTCCCCCACATCAGCAGCTGGTCCTTGGTCTCCCTTCCATGCTGAAGGAGGTGAATTAAACAAAGATGGCAAATGAAACGGAAAGAAATTCACTTAGTGCCATGAAATATTAACAGGCACTTATGGGAAGTGAGCCCTGCTGCTCTGGAAGGGCTCTGCTGGAGGGAGGGACCTGCAGGGTGACAATTCCCCCTGGACATTTGCAGAGCCTGGCTATGGTGATTGTCTTCAATCAAATTGGTGGTTTGGTTCTTTCAATTACGAAATGAGCCCCAGGGACTGCGCTCAGGGACAGCCTGACCCTGTGTGCTTGGTGTGGAAGAGGAAGGACAGCTGGCCGTGCCACCAGGGCGTGGTGGGGTGACAGGAACACCCAGGCCTGGTGACAAACAGCTCCCATGGAAAGCAGAAAACACTGTTCCTATTTAAGGAAATATTTTCTTTCCTCTGCAATGATCCTGCTTGAACAACTTGTCTGTGCAGAGGGATGCCCTGCTCGGAGGAGAGCCCACCCACCAGGATGGTTTATGGACAATAACCCATGGATGGATGCTCCAGCCCCTTGCTAAGGAGTGTGTGTGGGAGCAGAACTTGCTGACCAGATCCTGGTTCTAATTCCTTACAAACCTGAAAACCAGAGAATTCCCAGAGGCAGGGAAGGTCAGGGAAAGTTGGAAGCAGCAAGTGTGAAAGCCCCAGAAGTGAGGAGAGGCTGCTCAGCTCGGGATCTGTGCTGTGGAGAAAGAGGAGATACTAACAGAGCTAAGGATCTGGCTAGGATAAAGGATAAAGAGATAGAAATACAGAGAAAAATACCTGGAAAAGCACTGAAATGTGCTGTTAGAGAGTCACCATCCCTGGAATACTCCAGAAACATGTGCCTGTGGCACTTGGGGATGTGGTTCAGTGGCACTGGGTTGACACTTGGACTTGGAGATCTTAGAGGGCTTTTCCAACCTTTCCACAATTCCATATTTCCAATTTCCACCAATAATTTCCACTGCTATATTTCCCAGATTTTTTTTCTAAACCCAGTTGTTTGGGGTTTTTTTTATTCTGATATCCTTTTTAAAGATATTGATGTCACAATTATTAATTGATGGCATCACCTTGATGTCAGCAAGCCCTGGGCTTGGACCAATGTCCTGGTGGATGAGATGTGCACAAATTCCCCCAGCCTCTGCTCATGGATCTGAATTATCATAATAAATTCAGATTTATGTCAGGCACTTGATTTCCGTGGTGGAAAATATCCTGCCTATGGAATCAATGGGCAGTTATTAAATAGATTAAGAACCAGGCAGCTTAAAGCCCTCAAAATGCGATTGTTGGTGGAGGATCAGTGCAGAACAAGCTGCTTGCACAGGAGCTTTGCAGGGTTCAGCTTCCACCCTGCTGGATTTCCCTATTTTCATGAATGATCTGGAAAACATCTATAAATGACTGGCTGTGAAGCTGGCAGCTGACTGGGATTTTGCCCTGACAAATAAGGCTGAAGGCTGGGCTCTAATGCAGAGCAAGTACAAGTGCCTGGGAGGCTGGCAGCAGGGAAACAAGGATCTAAATCCAGCTAGGTGCCTGGCCATCCGTCTGGGAGCAGGGAATGGGAGCTCCAGGTCTAAAACTGATTGAAGGCCACGTTGGAGAACAGGTGATTATGGACATTATGGCCCTGTAGTGGGGAAATGGATGGGCACAGGGAAGAGGGGAGGCTGCAGGCGGAACAGGAGCTTTTATCCACCTGGAATGAAAAGCAGGAGGGGGCTCTCATTTCTCTGCCTGCAATGAGACCTTGAACTGAGGACTTTGAGCATGGAAATGTGGTGTGAATTCCTGGTGGAATTCTGTGGGAACTCAGGGTGGCTGTGAGGTGAGGGCAGCTCAGCCCAGCACCAGGGGCTCAAACCCTGCTGGGCTGCAGGATCCTTTCCCCATTGCTCACTTCCCGATTTCCAGAAAAGCAGGAGCTTGTATCATGAGCAGCCTGTTGTGTCCTTGTTCAGCTGGGCTTCACAGAGCTGCACATTTCAGAGGAATGTGTTTGTCTGTAGAGCTGTGGGTGTCGTGCTCCTCACCTCGGGAGGGTGGCTGAGTGAGCTGCACTCACCTGAGACACACTCACACTCACCAAAAACCAGTCCCAGCTTCATCTGGGAATGAAAGGATGAGTCAGGGGTGTGTGCCAGGAGCTGGGAGAGATGCTGAGGGAAAAGGGGAAGGGAGGGAGAGGGTGAGCATGGCCCTGGAGGCTGGAGGGGCCGTGTGTCCCAGAGGGATGAGGAATGTCCTGAGCCTGCTGAAGGCCACGTTCAGGTGGAGACCTCACAGATCGCCGCAAGGCTCTGGTCCTCCAGGCTTGGCAAGGGGAACAAGGTGTGAGCAGGGCAGAGAAATCTCATCTCCAGTCCCGTGTCTGCTCTCTCCTGTGGTCATTTCCAGCTGTTCTCGGCAATGGGGCTGTGGCTAAGGTTGGAGTTGGAATGTTCTCCCCCTTCCTGTCCTGCCTGGGGCTGTTTGCTCACTCTGCATCCACACACACAGCCAAACTGAGGCCATGGGGGATGTTTGGAACAACTGTCCCTTCCAGGCTCCTAAACTTCATCCCTGCACTCCACATGATGCAGATGCTGGGCTGCGAGCAAAATCTGAGATAATATTATTTTAGAGGAAAACAAAAGAAAATGCTGCCTTGGGCAAGGGGCTTTTCCAGAAGCTGTGGGGGTGGGATTTGCAGCTGGCAGGGGGTGCAGTCCCAGATGGCTGGGGAGGAGCAGGTGTAAATTCCATCTGGAGCTTCACCTCTCCTCTCCCTGAGTCATTCACACACAAAGCAGCCACCAACGCCAGGTTTGGAGCTGCAGGAATCTCTCCTTCTTCCTGAGAAGGTTTTGAAGCATTCTTGAGGTACTTTGTGGCCCATGGGAGACCTAAATCATCACAGGAACCCGCGTTTCCTTCCTTTGAACACCTGTTTATCCCTGATTTTTCACAGATATGGCACAGATAATCCCAACTTCTGGAGGAGCTGCTTGTGATTCACAGTGAATATTTTGTCACTTCATTCTTCCCAGCGTGGGGATGGAATGGTGGCAGGATCACACATGATCTTGCTTGTGCAGTGCTCTGGATGCATCCCATCTGGAGAGGATGGGAGTGAGGATTGGGACCACTCAGGATGCCCTCAGTGCAGTGCTGAAACGAGGAACAGCTTTTCTGGTCTCATTCTTTGGGATCTGCTGGGCTTGACTTTACTGGGCTGGGTGTGGGTTTTGGCCATGGGACTCTTGGCAAAAGGCAGCGGGACAGGGACAGATCTGGGGAAAAAATCCTTCCCTGGCAGGGTGGGCAGGCCCTGGCACAGGGTGCCCAGAGCAGCTGGGGCTGCCCCTGGATCCCTGGCAGTGCCCAAGGCCAGGCTGGACATTGGAGTTTGGAGCAGCCTGGGACAGTGGGAGGTGTCCCTGCCATGGCAGGGGTGGCACTGGATGGGATTTAAGGTCCTCCTCACCCAAACCATCCCACAGTCCTGTGACAGCTGTGACAATACCATGGCTGTTGGTGGCTGTCACTTGGAGAAAGTGCAGCTGTGACATTTCATATAACCCTGGAATGGTTTGGGTGGGAAGATGCCTTAAAGATTAATTCATTCCAAGCCATCTGGTTATCCCAGGAAGGAGCCCTTCCTCCTCCTCCTCAGCTCCCTGTGCTCAGTGTGGCCAGGCCTAGCCTCGCAGGTGCCCAGTGCAGCCCTGAGAGGTGGATCAGGATCACAGCAGCTACTCAGAGCTGCTCTCCCAGATTAATTCAGTGGGATTTGGAGAGTTCAGCAAGTGCCTGCAGGCTTTCAGGGATCTCCTCCTGTCCTGCAGCCTTCCTGCCTGTCCTCTTCCCCTTTTCATGCCCATTTTTCCCAGGAGTGCCTCAAGTTCTCCACATGCACATTCTAGGCCACGTGCTTTCACCTTCCCCTTGGGCACTGGGCCTTTTCTGCCTCTCATCCAGCTCCCACAGCCTTGGGTGCCTTTGGCACAGCCAGCCCCTGCTCTGTGCATCTCCAGGAAATTTTGCCCTCTCGTCCCGCTGTCGCTGTGGAATTTGGTCCCTAGCAAAAGATCAAGTCAAACTCACCTGCTCTGAGCCAAATCCCCACAAATCCCATGTGCTCCATGGAGTCCAGAGCCTGCTGCTGCCGTGCTGGGGCTCTGTGGTGTCACACTGGTGGAGAGGACACCAGGACAAGACTTTATGCTGTGTGTTCAGGAGAGCTGGACATATCTGTGGTTATTCCAGCTCCAAACATGATCACACCCTGAGGAGCTCCTGCATCAGGGCAGAAACCAGTTCTGAGGAGGGAAAGGGGAACACTGGGAGTTTGGATGGGCCAGCAGCATCTGAGACCTGCACTGTCTGCACAGAAAGGACCAGGGTTGGACTGTGTCAAGCCCAGGACTGGAATAAACCCACCTAAGAGTCTTTTCCACAGGAATTCTCCATGTTTTACTTTAAGCTCATAATCTTCTCTGTTTAAAAGGTCAGGAGCTTTCCTCTTCCAGATGTGCCACAAATGGAAAGAGGACAGGTGGCAACCATGCAGATTTGTTCTGTATTACATGAGAACAGCTGAAAATTCTCCTTGTGCTGATTGACGTGGAGGGAGAGCCCTACCAGGTGAGGGGCAGAGCACAACACTGGCAGGAGCATTCACTGCAGAATGGACTGGTGTATCCATAGGATTTTCCAGTGCATATCCATAGGAAACAGGGATAACTAGGTCAAGTTTTCAGTGCTTAAGAATCTCAAAGATTATTCCTGATTTCATGAAAATAATTTTAAATACCATCTTTAACCTGTGTGGGGCTGGCCAAGTCCTTATTTATTGTTTCTTGTGAGGGAAGGGAGGTACTAAAATGGAAATTCTAGAGAATCTGTGGAACTTCTGTAAAAGTCCTTCTGAACCCCTGCATAAGTTTGTTAAAACCTCTGCAGCTGTCCATCTAAATCTGTGCAAAATTCCATCTGAATCTCTGCAACAGTCCATCCAAACCTCTGCAAAGTCCATCTAAATCTCCTCAGATGTCCATCTGAACCTCTGCAGAATTCCATCTGAACCTCTGCAGAATTCCATCTGAACACCTGGAAAATTTCATCTAAACCTCTGCCATGGTCCCTCTGAACCTCTACAAAACTCCTTCTAATCCTTTGCAATTTTCCACCTGAACTTCTGCAAAATTTCACCTAAACCTCTGCCCAATTCCATCTGCACCTCTGCCATGGTCCAAGCTGCCCCTGCACCCCAAGTACTGCCCTCCCACCCCAGCAGTGAAGAGGAAAAGCTGTGGAGTACAGCAAAAACATCTGGAGCAGCATTCCTACAGGCTCCTAGGACTTGGAATCCCCAAGAGGGGAAGGAAGGTTTTATTCCATGGAAGCTCTGCCTCAGGCTGCTGTTTGCCCAGGGCTTGGTTGGAGAAGGTGCCAGGGAAAGGCTCCCACTATTTAGAGCTGCATTCCCACTCCCGTCTACTCCTGGATCCCACCTCAGGCCAGCCCAAATGTCCCTGGCCTGGCTCCCTGCAGCTCTTCTCACCTTCTTTTATTGGAATCAGGACTTTTCCCATTCACTGGCCTCCCAGGGCACTCCTGGGCTGTAATAATTGATAATTGTTATTGTTAACCTGGGACCCAATGACTCCCATGATATTTCCCCTCAGAAGGGTTCTGGTGACCTTTTCTCTGAGCAGCTCTCACACCTCTGTGCCTTGCAGCAAGCCTTGGGAATTCAGCAGGATAAAAACCCTCTGGCTACAGAAGAAACTTTAATTTCTCTGCTCCTTGTCGAGTTCTCATTCAAATGGGCTGAAATGCAAACTGTTCACTCTCCCCTTCTCCTTCCTCTCCCTGCTGCTTCTGAGGGAAATGCTGGCAAAGCACCAAAAGCATAACCCTGACCAAATGTTTTCAGGCTAAATCCAGGCTGCTGCCAAAATTTTGGGAGTGAGGAAGAGCCACTGGCAGGGATGGGGAGCCCCACATGTGGGAGCTGTTTTGGCACATCCAATGGAAGGATGGAGCTGTCCCAGGGGAGGTTTGTTCTGCCCTGAGCTCCTGGAATGAGCTGTGGAGCTCAGCCCCCAGCGATGCTGAAGAATCAGTGTTCAAACTCCCTGGAGGTTCGGGAGGATGGAGTGGAAGAATTGCACAAGATATAACTCGTTTTTACCTTCTTCACTTCAAAATATCCCTGCAGTATTAAGTCCAAAAATCGCATTAAGGGAGTGTGATTTAAGAGGAAAAGATGAACACCAGAAGTAGGGAGATGGCACATCCACTGCCTGCCTCCCTGCCAGGATGCATTACAGAAATGACCTTTCAGCCCTGACCATAGCTGGGATTTTCCCTGCTCAAACCCTGTTTAGGGCACAGCCTGGATGTTCCAGAGGGGCTGTGCTGCCAAAGGCAAGGAAGAGCACCTCGGTCCCAAGGTTAATGGGTCTGGATGCAGTGTCAGAGGATGTGGGATCAGGGACAAGTCAGGGCTGGGGTTCAGGTGCTGCCCCTACTGCTGCTCACATCCCAGCAGCTCCAGGTAGGGCTGGCACACGTCTCACACGGAGCTGTGCCAAACCTGCTTGCACCATTCCTGCTGCCTCAGGCCCCCAAAGATGTCCCAAAGGGAATTAGCTCTCTATTTTTAGGCCACTGGGATTCACCACCGGTGTTCTGGTGTGAGCTGGGGCTCGAGCTCCAGCCCCTGGACATGGAGTGATTCAGAGCCCCAGAGCTCGCCCACCCCAGTGACCTCGCTGATTGTCCCACCTAAGAGGAGTGTCTGACACCCAAAAGCCCCACCGAGATGCAGAGGTGCCTCAGGACCTGCTTTGGCCCCAAAACGTTGTTCTGCAGCTGCCTGAGGGTGGCAGGGACCCCGCAGCTGTGACTCTGGTGCCTGCCCCAGGTGTTTCACGGTGGCAAAGCTTCACCCCATCCTTGCCTCCCAGCTGGAGCCGCTCCAGCTGCACCATCATGCTCCATCCTTCCTGTCCGCTGCAGAAGGGAGGGAACCTTCTCCAGAACCTCCAGACTACACCGAGTCCATCGCCCTTCCTCACTGACCTCTCCATTCACCTCCACTTGAAATGCATCAAAGCACTGCCCTCTTTCCCTGGCACAGGCACAGCCCCACCTTTGGCCACAGGACAAAACAGGAGGCACCAGGAGCAACCAAGAGCGGAATTTCAAAGGATGCCCACGGAATTTCAAAGGATGCCCACTCTGAGTGGGGAATTCGGCAGCTCCAGTGTGTCCCTACTATAAACAGAGGCAAAACGCTGTGTGCATCAGCAAAAGGCTTTGTATTGTAAAGTGCTCCCTTTATGTCCGAGCAGGAGAGAATTCAGATGATTATTGACCCTCCTCTGCAGGAAAGCCACATTAGAATATCTCCAAATCAATGGAGACCGAGCAGAGCAGCGGGGAGAGGCCGTGGCTCTGCAAACGGCACCACACTGCAGCTCGCTTTGGCCTCCTGAAAAAAAAAGTTTGCAAAGCATCTGCTGGAGGTCCCCGGAGCCTTTTCCTTCTAATTGCCACGTTTGACAAGGCGATGGCCCCGGGGAGCGGCGGAGAGACAGATAATGGACCCACTTTAATTGCTTCCAGTTCCGTGAGTCAGAACACTCGGGGATGGCAAAAGGGACGCGCTGCAGATTCACTGAAGGAGCTTCCTGGCTTTTAAGAAAGCTGTGGAGGAACAAATGCTAAACTCAAAGCCAAAGTCTTGGAGGGACTGAAGGTTCCAGGTTCTGGAATTTCTTTCATGCTTTGCTTTTGACAGGAACTCTCGAGTTAAGTTTTAATCATGTTCTGAAAGAGGGAAGGATGGTTTCTCTGCTAAGAGAGTAGGGGACAGGAGTCATTCCAAGAGCCTTTTCCTCAGGGATGGGCACTGGGATGGGTCCTGAGGTGGAGGAGTCCAGCTGGAGATGGAGGATCCAGCATCCAGTGTTGGTGGGAGCTCAGTGCAGACACAGAAGTCAGGATGGATTTATCTGGAAGGTGAAGGGGAGATGCTGCTCCCCACTGGGAGCTGAGCATGCCATGTTCTGGGAATGGGCAGACAGGGAACCTTCTGACCTCCCTTGTCCCTGACAGCTGTGAATCACAGAATCCTGGAATGCTTTGAGTTGGGAAGGACCTTTAAGTTCATCTCATTCCACCTCCTGACACCTTAGCCTCCCACGGCTTCATCCACTCCTGCCCTTCCCCTGGCCCTGCCCTGGCTGGGGACAGGCAGCGGCTGGGCTGTGTCATGGATCAGGCAGGACACGGCTGAGCTGCACGGCAGCAAAGTCACTGGAAAAAGGCTTTGGGGGGTGATTGACAGGAGCTGTCTCGGTGGAAGGAGCTAATCCGAGCAGCTCATGAACACCAGGTCCCTAATTAAAGCGCACAGCCTGGCCCTGCTGTAATTAATTTCCCGGTGCTGCTGGCTGGCAGCGCTCTCAGTGCCACTGACTCACCGCTGCTGGCAGCCTCCGGGGCATCGGAGTGGGACAGGAGAAACGAGCCTCGAGCCTTGGAGGGGAGTAGGATGTGCCCCTTCCCTCCTGGAGCCACAGAACTCCACAGGAGCTGGGACAGGAGCCTGGTCCAGGAGCTTCCCACAGCAAGAGAGATCCTGTGGATCACCTGTGCCCGCTCAGCTGCCGGGATGGGCGGCACAGGGCAGGCTCATGGCTCATCCTCTGCCAGCTGCTTCCCGTCCTCTTCTCTCTCCTCGTGTATACGTGGATTTACATGGATTTATTGTGCCCTTGGCTGGAGCTGGGACAGAGATGATGTGATTCCTCTCACTGGGGAAGGGGTTTTTGCATTCCTTCTGCTGTTTCCCATTTATTCCTGAGGCTGTGGGATGCACGTGGGCTGTGGCTGGATTTTCCCCAGGCCGTGGCAGGGACAAGCAACCTGGGGACAGTGGGATCCTGCCCCAGTGTCCCAGTCCGAGCTGTTTGCTGAGTGGAAGGTGTTGCATGAGGAGGTGATTCCCACTGCTCCGGTGCCACCCGAATCACGGAGCTGCCGAGAGAGGCTCCAGAAAGTCCCATTTCTCTGCCCATGGGGTTTCATTATCACTGCAGAGGGGTGGCCAGAGAGTTGCCAGCACTGTTTTAATTTCCCAGGAGGCTGCTCTTGCTGTGCCATGGCTGCAGCAGGCAGTTTCAGTTGTCTCATTTTACTGTGCTTCATGCAATGGGACGTGACGTGTCAAAACATGACAAGGCAGCCAAAATGTGTCACAACACTGCGCTCAAACTCTGCCTTGCAGGGTTGCTCAGCAGCTGATAGCATCAGGCTCCAATTATCTCTGCATGCTGAGCTAGGGTTTTATCCCTTGTGGAATTTGATATATGGGAGTGTCCTGCCTGTATTGGCCTCAGATTTATTAACCACATATGGTGAATCGTTCTGAGCAGACTGACACCCAAACCTGGGATCCCCACCCGTTCTTGCAGGAAAGAGACTTTCCCACCTCAGCTTTTCCAATTGTTATTCCTTCAGTAAATATTTGGTGAGGTTTCCATGTGACTTAATTTGTTATTATTGGTGTTTGATGTGGTTTTATTTGCCACAAGAGCATCTGCCAGGCTCTAAGGGAGGTGCAGCCACTGCCTTCAGACTCCCCCTTGGGAATTTGTGAGACTGGATGTGGCTCCAGTCTCCCCAGTTCATCCCATTCTGCACTGCTGGGCTTTCCTGTCTGGCTTTTTGAACTCTGCTTTTCCACCTTACTTTGTAATGAGGCACCAACATTCTGGAATGATGTTTTGAGGTTTTCAAAGGAAAAACCCTCCCACGAGAGAGGCAAAGACGCTCTTTCCCTGGGCTGGAGATTCCCAGTGATGGGGAGGATGTGCCCTTTGGCCAGAGGTGCTGTGACGAGCTGGGAAGAAGTAACAGTGTCCCTGCTCACATGTGGCATTCCCAAATGGAGCCTCCTGCTGCTCAGACTGCTGCCCATTCATTTTATCTCCTGTTTGGAGGAATCAGACTAATTACTGGCTGCTAATTGCTGGGAAAGCACTGCTGGTACTGCCTCCCTTCCCAAGGGGAGCAGGGAACAGCCTGGCTCTCCTCAGGTCTCTCAGCGAGACCTTCAGGGACCCTCGAGGTCCCTTTGGAGAAGGTGTCCATCCCCTCCCTCCCTCCCTCCCTCCCTCCCTCCCTCCCTCCCTCCCTCCCTCCCTCCCTCCCTCCCTCCCTCCCTCCCTCCCTCCCTCCCTCCCTCCCTCCCTCCCTCCCTCCCTCCCCTCCCTCCCCTCCCTCCCTCCCTCCCCTCCCTCCCTCCCTCCCTCCTCATTCCCAGCTCCCCAGCCGGGGAATTGGGTGAACCGAAATGCTTCCTTGGGATTCCAGAGTAGCCAAGCTCCTGGGGAAGTGGGTGGGCATCACCAGGAAAAAAATGTTCCTCTCTGGGGTTTTCCAGCCCCATGGAGCTGGCTAGCATGCTTGGGCCGTGTGGAATCTATTTCTGCCTTGTACACTGGTGGGGTCCCTGAATGAAGCCTTGCACAAGACTTTCTCCTACAACAGCACGATGGAAAATCCTGCTGTTTCCTCTTCTTCCTCGGTGGCTGCACAGGTTCAAAGGGAAAAAATATGGGGAGAGAGGAAACAGGAATGTGTGGCTTAAAATTTTGAGCAGGAGAAGGAAAGGATCCTCTTGGCCCTGAGACTTCTCCAGGCAGGTCTGACCTGAAAGTTATTCTGGGAATGTCTCACAGTTATTTCTCCAAGGAAGATGAAATCAGTCCAAAATTATTTGTGGAAAGTCACAGGTATGTTTTGAGAGCAGTGTGGGGACACCTGCTTGTTTGAAAGAGTTGTTCCGTGACCCTGCAAAGTGAGGAACTGGTGGCACTGCTGGGATGGGATTTGGACTTTCCTGGTATATCCCTGGTCCTTTTCCAGTGGCTGAGCTGTGCCAGGAATGCCCATGGCAGAGGGAAATGCCACAGAATTCGTTCCCTTTGCTCACAGGTAAGATATTGGGAACAGGGCTGATGTTGGATGTGCAAATCCAAAGCGTTGATCCCTCTCTTTCATCTCCTGAGGGTGCAGGGCAGAGATGGCTGGGACTCCATCTCTGCAAGTGTGCACTGATCTAAGCTCTTGAGTTGAGTGGCAGAGTCCCATTTGCAATACTACATTTTAATCACTGCCTGCCCTGGCATCTGTTTGTGGTTGGTGGTGCTGGACTTGAAGGGGGAATTTCAGGCTCCTCTGCAAAGAGAAGCGCTCTCCATGACCCTGCCTAATTCCCACCCTATTTCTATCATTCCTCAGGAAGCAGACTGCTGATTTTGGTGCTTTGCTTGAACATCCCATCACAAGTGGAGTCCTGCCCCGGGGCCTGCGTATGCTACAGTGAACCCAAGATCACCATCAGCTGCCAGCAGCAGGGGCTGACAGCCATCCCCACGGAGATCCCCATCCAGAGCCAGCGCATCTTCCTGCACAACAACCGGATAACGCTGGTGAGGGCCACCAGCTTCACCTCCTGCCGCAACATGACCATCCTGTGGATCCACTCCAACAACATCAGCCTCATCGAGCCCGGGGCCTTCTACGGGCTCACCAAACTGGAGGAGCTGGACCTCAGCGACAACACGAACCTGAAATCCATCAACCCCGTCACCTTCCGGGGGCTCGTGCACCTCCATACCCTACACCTGGATCGCTGCGGGCTCCTGGAGCTCTCCACGGGGCTTTTCCGAGGGCTGTTCTCCTTGCAGTACCTCTACCTTCAGGATAATAACCTCCAGATCCTACTGGACGACACTTTCATCGACCTGGCAAACCTCACGTACCTGTTTTTGCACGGGAACAAAATCAAGAGCTTGTCGGAGAACGTCTTCCGTGGGCTGATCAACCTCGACCGGCTGCTGCTGCACCAGAACAGGGTGAGCCTGGTGCACCGGCGCGCGTTCCATGACCTGGGCAAGGTGATGACCTTGTACCTGTTCAACAACAACCTGACCGTGCTGACGGGGGACACCATGGCCCCCCTGGTGTCTCTGCAGTACCTGCGCCTCAACGGCAACCAGTGGATCTGTGACTGCCAGGCCCGCTCGCTCTGGAATTGGTTTAAGCAGTTCAAGGGCTCCTCCTCGGAGCTGGAGTGCCACCTGCCCCCTCGCCTGGCAGGGCGGGACCTGAAGCGGCTGCAGAGCTCCGACCTGGACAGCTGTGTGGACTCCTTCAACCAGATCCGTACCAGCGTTTTCAGCACTAAAACCAGGCTGGCGAAGCTCCCGACGGGGCTGCCCCCGCTGGGCTCCCATGACGGCTCCTCCAAGTGCTGCCAGCCCGAGATGGACAAGTCTTTTATTTATGAGGCTAAGGGCAAGTCAGGACCCTCCTCCCACAGCAGCCGCTCGTCCAACAACCACCTCAAGGAGAAGGAGAACATGTCCAGGCCCAAGTACATGGAGACGGACCCTTCCAAAAATGGCAGCAACAAGCAGATAAACGATTCCCCCTTTGGGACCTTCCCCAGCATTGTAGACCCTCCTTTGACCAAGTTGAGACCCGAATTTCTAGAGCCCATTGAACCTTCCACAGTCCCAACCAAAAAGAGGCAGGGCTGCTCTAAAAAGAACAGATCAAAGGCCCAGTGCCGCCTCACCCAGCAGGGGAACAGCTCCACGTTACAGCTCAGCCTAAGCCTTTTGATCCCCCCCTTGGTGTGGAGCTTACTGTTATTCTGCTAAAATTAACTCTTTTCCTGGGTTGATGACACTTTAATACTCGACTTTTGCTGACCTCCATAAATGTTGCAAACAAAAGCAGGACTCCCATCTGCCCTGAGAAAGCTTTGTTACACAAAACTTAACTGGATGCCTTTATTAAAACAAACAAACACAAAACAAAACAAAAAAAGACAAATACTGAGATGTACATAATTTATTTGTCCTGAAACCTGTGAATTATACCTTTGGTCTTCAGAACTGCACTTGCCCACAAAGCAGCTTTTTGCTACAGCAGATGGTAAAGAAACATGGTTTATTTACAGGAAAAAAGAAAAAAAAAAAAAAAGAAGTGTAAGAAATGCTCTGAAAAGAATGTCTAAAATCTGTTTGTAACTTGCCATCACACTGAACAATGTTGCAGGTTTCCATTTGCAGAGGTAATGGATTTGATGCTGTTTTAATCCTATGTTGATGACTCTTGCAGTTTTTCCATCTCCATTCCATCCTTCACACCACGTTTACAGGCAGCATTTGTTAAAGAATGCTGCCTTCCCCTTCACAAGATTGCAGTATATATAGATATGCATTTTATTTTACTTGTGTACAAGTATACAAAAAAAACTATAAAATAAAGATTTCTTTTTCCTAAGTGGTTGTCATCTGCGAGGGGTGAAGGACTCGGAGCAGCTAAAAAGATGAAGATTTAAAAGGATGTGGAGTGTGATCTGAGCATTTAACACCACAGTGATAAATAAGGCATTTTTGGATGGTTATGAAACCTTTAACTGGTGCCAGCAAAGGGTTTGGTTGTGTGAAACATGCTCTGCTCATACTCCTGTTTCCCTTCAAAGTGTCCCACCTTCTCCTGGCATCATTCAGATTCCAGGATGATCAGAAGAGCAGGAAACACTGGCCCAGCCCCTTGGAGCTGGGGTAGAGGAATGTCAGGAACAATCCCAAGATTTGGGCAGGGCCATTTCTCTCCTGCTCTGCACAGATGAGCTCGGCCCTGTGCTAGGTCCTGAGTGGAGCAGCACTGGGATTTAGATTTCATCTCCAGGGGGACCTTGGCATGCTGAAAAAATAAACCATTAGGGTGTGTGCCACCCCATGGGACCCAGTGGGACATAAAGTGGAGCTGGCTGTGCCCTCCTGGCACTGCAGCCACGCCCTGGGCCAGGCTAGGAAGGGTTGGGCATGGAGCTTTTCAGGAGGCTGCTCTTCCTCTCGTTGCTTTTCCTCTGTTGCTTTTCCACAGAGATTCTGCTGTGCCACTCTCTCCTGTTGGGGTTTGGAGGTCTCTGAAGGCAGGAGCAGCCTGTCACACACAGCTGGCAGGGGATGGGGGTCAGAGAAGGGGAGTGGGCCAGTCCCATGGGAATGTGCATTCCAGGATTATGTGTGGAAGTCAGACTGGGGGGCTCCAGGCTGCACCAGCCCTTGGGCTTCCCAGCACTGGGACTGGCACTGAGCTTCCCAGGAGGAGGAAGGCACTGCCAGACAGGACTGAAAGGCATCAGCAGGGACATGGCTTCCTTCCAGCCTTGTTCTAGACCTGATGGCTCACGAGGAGCAGAGGGGAGGAGCAGGAGGATGCTTGGATGGCCAATGTCCCACCCTGGGCTGCTGTGGTGCAGGGTCTGTGCCCCACTCTGGGGTGCTGCTGGATCTCAGCTCTGCCACAGCTAGCTCCCACCTGGGTGAGTGACAGGCAGTGCCCAAAGGGCTGCATTCGTGATCTGTCTCCAAATCCATCCCTGGTGTGGCACAGACCCCTGGGAGTGAACACCTCCCTGTGTCACTGAGATGGGGACAGACCTGAATCTCCCAGCTGGGCAGAACAGCCCTGGGACCCCAGCAGATCCCATTCCTGCCAGCCCAGCTCCAAGATCCAGCCTCTGCAGAGGCTCCTGGTGTGTTTGGGTGCAAATTCATTGTCCTGCCAGAAGGACAGAGCAGGAAACTAGTGCCTGTGCTGGGACAGTGCTGGGGTGAGCTGGCCAGTCCTGCCAGCCCTGCTGTGTGTGCCCAGTTTGGTGGGCACTGACTGGGACCTCACCAGCCACTTCCTGACATTCCTTCTCTGATTTGTCCCATCATGTCAGCACTGAAGGATTTCCCAAGGTCCTGCATTCTCTATCTCATCCCAAAAAATGTCACCGAGCCTCTTGAAGGATTCAAACCTACACTGGACTCTGAAGCTCAAGAGCAGAGAGCAGCTTGGTCACAGGGTCAGCACCACCCCAAAGCCCATGGAAAAGCTGGAAGATTTGCTGGATGCTGCGACAGGCTCCCATGGAACCTCCTGTTTGGGTCACAGGCTCAGTGTGACTCCCTTGTACAGCAATTAGTGACTCTTGTGGTCCAAATTCCTGCTCCATGGGCATGAGGAAGCCAGAGCAGGTGGCAAAAATGCAGGATGAGCCTGGAAAGGAAAAAATTGAGAAAGAAGAGACCATTGTGGCATTTCCTCCAGCAACTGAAGGGCAGAGCTGGGAGCTGGGCTTGCCCTGCCTAAAGCAGGATCTCAGGGAGTTTGGCTCCCTGTGCACAATGCAAAGCAGATGAGGAATTCCTGTCACTTACCCTGAATGGAGCAGGAGCTGCACTCTGCCAGCCCAGTGACACCATTCCCGCTTTCTAGAGCTCGGCTCTGCTGTGCTTTCAGTGGTTCCTAGGACTATACATTGGCCACAAGCCCAGAAGAGTCCCTCGTGCTAATTTCCTAGATTTCCTGCTGTCCAGATGCCAATTCCTGTGTTTACAGCCATTAGAAGGCCATTGGAATGACAAATATTGGAGAAGGGGATGCAGTGGGCAGTAGGAATTCTCATAGAAGCTTGGTCTTCCAAAGGCTGAGCTCTGGTATTGGTGAGGTAGCAAAGGAGTTCACATGAAGGGAGTTTGACTCCTGCTTTGTGCTTTGCTGGGGTTGGCACAACTCTTCCCGATATTCCCAGACTTATTTTACACTCGGATGTCACTGAGTTGAGTGGGATTCACCAAGCAGGGCTCAGGACTTTACTGGCTGTTCTCCATCTCAGGATCCTTCCTCTCCCTTCCTTTCTCACCATGCAAGTCACACTCAGTTTTCTGCTCCTGTCACTGATGCCAGCAGTGAAATCAAAGAGACAAAGGTCAGCAGCAAGGAGCCAGGAGGGACGAGGGAGAATGGGCTCCCCATCACCAGCAGAGAGTGCAGCACCCAGCACCCACTGTCCCCTGGCACTGTCCCCACACAGAGCCCTGGCAGGGCTGAAGAGGCAGAAACACCACAGGCCTCCAGCAGTGGTGGGAACACACTGTATTCATCCCTAATGCTCCAGAATTTGTCTCCATGGATTGCTGGCTGGTAGTTCCATGCAGGAACAGAAACAAAATGCTTCCTCTAAGTTTTCAGGTCTATCTGGAAGGACAACCCAATCTGTCAATGAGATGATTGTGCCCCTCCTTGTCGAGGTCACATGGAAAGGTGTTTGTCCTCTGCCCCTCCCTCCCCCTTCCCATTCTGCTCAGGGATGGGGCTGTTCCTCTGCCTGTGGATGGGGAAGAGGATTCCAAAGGCCTGTGCAGGTGGGGATTTGTCCCACCTGAATGGAGTCCCTGACACACAGGTGTGGTGACCCCCACTCCAGGGGGCCCCATCTCTGCTGCCAAGCTACAACATCTGATGTGGACAGATTTGGTGGAAGAGAAATTTCATCCAACTGGTTTTGAAAGATTTCTTTTTTTTCCTTTGTGAAAGGAAACTCCATGGAAGGATCTTGTGGCTCTAATGTAATTTCCATCAGCGAGATCGTTCCCATCAAAGCTGGAGTCAAGAGAAGGGAAATGCAATGTGGAAGAAGCTCCCCGTGATGGCCTGGTTCAGCAGATGTCCTGGCCATGGATCAGGAAGGACTGAGCTGCTCTGGCACCTGTGGCTCAGGCAGTTCAAGTGTTCTCTGTTCCCTTGAGGATTCCTCCCTGTTCCTGCCCAGAGCCCCTCCAAGCCTTTGGAATATGAACAATCTGAGTCTGGGCAGTGACAATGCCCCGTAGGGCTGGAGCTCATGGCTGCAGCTGCCGAGTCAGCCCTGCTGGGAACAGCCAGCAGTGACTGGGAGAGGCTGGGAGAGACTGGGAGAGACTGGGAGCAGGACAGGGGCAGCCAGAGGGATCATAGGCAGGCTGTGTTCCCAGGAGTGTTCCAGGCATTTTGCTCCATGCAGAATGACAGGATCATGGAATATGCTGAGCTGGATAGGACAAGGATCATGGAGTTCCCTCTGGCCCTGCCCAGACCCCCCAACATCCCACCCTGGGCATCCCTGGCAGCGCTGTCCAAACGCTCCTGGAGCTCTGGCAGCCTCGGGGCCGTGCCCATTCCCTGGGGAGCCTGGGCAGTGCCAGCACCTCTGGGGGAAGAACCTTGCCCTGCTCTGCAGCCTGAGCCTGCCCTGGCCCAGCTCCAGCCCTTCCCTGGCTCCTGTCCTGCTCCCCTCTGTCCTGCTCTGGTGGTGTCTCTTGGCTTCAGACTTGAGGAATCCACAGTTGCCTCAAATGTGTTTGTTTCCCCACTTCTCTCTCTTTCACTGGATGCAGGAGGAGCTGCCTTTGCCTCTCCTGCCCTTCCCCTGGGACAGGGAGCTCCCATTCCCGAGCTGTTCCCCCTGACAGCAGCACTGGGGCTCTCCCCCTGCTCAGCTTCCTGAGCTGAAATCAGCTCCTTAAGGAAGCTCACCTGAGTCCTGCTTAGCTGCATTCGGGGTCTGGAGACCCTTTTCCCAGGCTTTTTTCTCATCTGAGGCTGGAGTCTCCCCACTCCTCCTTGGAGATGGGGAACCAAAGGAAAAGCCCCAAATCCCACAAGAATGAGGAGAGCAGCACTGAGAGCAGTGTCAGGGAGCTCCTGTCCTCACCTGTCCGTGGAGACACCTGGGCTGCAGGCAGGCATCTCTGCTCCCTCCTTCCCCAAAAGATGATCCTGGATCAAAGTCCCAGCTGGCTGTGACTCCACAGGGATGAGATCTCTGCTCCTAAAGAGATTCCCCATGACCCTGTGAGCAAGCCATGCTTCCCCATCTCTGCTCTGACACGGAGCAGATGATCCGAGCTGCTGAGTTTTGCTCCAAACAAACATGATGCATAGAAATAATAAAGGCTGGAAGGGTTTTTAATTCCAAGCTGTGTTTCTGGATTAGTTCCCCATCATTAGGCAGTCAGGGAGTAGAGTTACTGCTGTTTTGCCTCCCTCTCAAAATCAGGAAAGGATAAAAAAACCCAGAGTCATTGAGACCTGGGGGCGGGCAGGAGAGCAGAGAACAGGCAGGAGAGACAGGATTTTTTTTAGGCATGATGTTGGACCACGTCTTGGGTGCATGATTGCTGGTGGGAAGCTCTGGAGACAGCAGGGACTCTGCCTACGACCATGGTGAGGGTAAGGAATCTGTGAAATCTTTCTAAATCCAAAGTCAAACATTTGAGTCTGGCTTGGGCCAGAAACTCTAATTAGAGCCCCCTTGATTTGTGCCATAAGTAGGACACCACAGGGGGAACTGCTGAGGCAGGTGAGACTTATTGGAATTGCATCCCAGGATATCTATAAATAGGGATAACAGAGGCTTGGCAAAAAGAGGCACAATGAAAATAACCGTGCACCCTGCCCACTCACTGAAGGATGAGGCACTTCAAATCTCAGAGTGACCCACCTTCCGTGCCGGTGGAGACTTGTTCTAGGTCAGCAGGTACCAAAAAGGCCCAGCTGTCATCAAGCACAAAAACAGGGCCGTTTTTGGGGATGAAATCATCGCTTTTGATAGCCTGCTGCACTCCACATGGCAGCGACACGGGCGCTGCTCGAATGACTCACGGGCTGGGCTCCTTCGCAGCCTCTCGCTTGTGGGCGGCTCCATCTGCACTGATTTACTGGGGTCAGGGTCCTCCTGCAGGGCCCCTCTGCTGCCAGTGTCCACCTGCAGTGATTTACTGGGGTCAGGGTCCTCCTGCAGTGATTTACTGGGGTCAGGGTCCTCCTGCAGTGGTTTGTTTTGGGTTGGGGCTGTGGGTTGTGCTTTGCTAACTGCTCATCTCCTCTCTGCTGGTGTGGTCAGGGCTGGGTCCCACTTTCATTTGTTGTTCTGTGGCTGGTCTGAAATGTTATCCCTGGAATTTCAACGAGGAAGGGAACAACTGCAAAGTCTGGTGTGAGGAGGGAGTGCTGGACTTTTCCATGGGAGCGGGCAGCTCATGTTTTTGAAGCAGTGAGGCTGCACCTCTTGGCTGGTGGTGGTGGTTGCTGAGGTTTAAACTGGAATTCCTGCAGCTCCCTGCCGAGCTGAGACATCCTGCTCTGCTTTCTGCACCAGCCCCTCCAGTGCAGGTTGACCCAGCACCTCTGGAGAAGGAGCAGGAGGTTCCTGGCATGGGCAGCAGGAGCAAAGCAGCACCTTTCACCAGGTGTCCTGACAGTCTGGGGACCCTCCTGCTGCCCTGGGCAGGGGCTGTGCTGGGCTCTCCTGCTGCCAGAGGGGCCCAGCACCTTCCTTCCAGAGCAGCCCCCATGGGCAGTTCCCCCAGACCCTCCGACACCATCCCGAGGAGCTCTGTTTGCCTCTGAGGGCTGGGGCATGGCCAGGGAGGTGCTGCAGAATCACTGGCACACGGTGCATGCATCCCTCAATCCCCTCCCAGGGCCCACCTGGGCTGGCTCTCCAGACACATCCAGGCTTCTCCTGCAGCAGGACAAGGGCAGGATGCTCGGCCGCTCTCCCTGTGGCCCTGCAGTGGCTGCCTGAGGGCTCGGATTGAGCTGCACGCTGCTAAATAAGGGCAGAGCTGCTCTTTTCTCCCCGGTGTTGCCATTCAAACCACAACAACAGCGGCAGCTCCCATGGAATATTTATGAGCTGCTTGCAGAAATGTTAAGAAGAGCCAGCGGTTGTATGAACACCCCCTGGAGCAGCGGGCTGGGGAAGTTCTCCTGCCTGATCTTTACTCCAAGCCTGCGTTGGTGGTCACAAGGGTGTTCCAAATCCCTGTGGCATCCCCATGTCCTGACACCAAGGCAGGAGCCGGTCACCATCACTCCATCGCGGGCACCTTCGCCCTCTCCCCATCCAGCAGCGGCTCCCGGGGGCTCTGCTGGCCAGGGAGGGCTCCAGGAGCTGCAGGAGGCTGGGCAGCAGCAGCTCCTCACCCCCACCAGGCGCTCCCACCAATTCCAGGTTCGCTTCAAGACTCCAGGACTAAATGTTCCTGTTTGCTTTGGGCAGTAAAAACTGGAATTCTAACGAGGCTCCTGAGCCAGGCTGTTACATCCTGTATTTCACTAAATGCCTTTTCTTTGCTCTTTTCCTGCCTTGCTGCCAGGCTGACCTTGATGGGATGTGGGGATGAAGGAGAAGCAACTTGAAGCCTGGGAATGAATTCCCACACACACCTGACCTCTGTGAATTAGGGGTGGGAGTGGAAAAAAACCAGGATGTTTAACTTTTCTCTGTATGTTTTAATTTGTGTGTCGCTTTTAGGAATTTTCCAACAATTCCAGCTTACCAGAGGTGTTCAATGACAGCTTTCTCCAGGCTCCATGTGGGTAAGTTCTAAACTGTGGGTTTGGTGGGACCTGAGACGTGCTTTGGACATTGCTCTTGGCCAGCTCTTGTCAGCTGGAGGGATCAGGAACATTTAGGTAACGTCAGAGGACCCTTCAGTTTTTGATTTGTTCCCTCCCTTAGATTATATTTTCTATTTCCAGCAGATTTGTGAGCTTTAAACAACCTAAGAGATGATTTCTTTAGGGGAAGCAGAGCCATCCCAGAAGGAATGGAGGTTTTGTAGAATCACGGAATATCCTGAGTTGGAAGGGGCCCACAAGAATCATCAGTCCAACCCCTGGCCCTGCACAGAGACCCCAGCAACCCCACCCTGGGCCTGGCTTTGTGGGAGAAAATATTTGGGAGAAAAAGTGGCCTGAGAGTTGAGGGTTGGAGCAAGGTGACCCTCAGCAGCCCCGTTGTGTTGGTGGTGCAGCTCCCACCATGCCCTGCTCTAACTCTGGCTGTTCCTGGTCCCGACCAGCCTGGTTTGGTGTTTTCCCCCCAAACCCTGGGCCCTGGAGCTCCAGTTTTGTCCAGCCTGGTGCCTCCAGGCCACACTGGGCTATGCTGGTCTGCACTGGCCATTGCCGTGTCCCTCCTGCCTTCTCCATTTCACAGCTTCCCCTTGGAGCTGTGTGGGCTCCTGGCTGGACCTGACCACCATCCCTTGGTCTTGCTCCCTCACCCAGGTCCTGTGGGAAAAGCTGTGCCTGGAGGGGCCTTTTCCAGTCATGGCATTCTAATCCTGGCCTTCCCTGAGGGAGCAGCTGTGCTCTTGCTGCTCCCTGACATCCCAAACCTCAGAGACTCCAGCTCAGAAGGGATGAGCAGAACAAAAAGCCACCCAGGTGGCCAAAAACTGGATCTAAAGCGTCCTTAGCTTTCTCCAGAGCTGCTAAATTTTGCTGCCTGCAAAAGCTTTTGTGGTGCTGGAACAATGCATGTGTGTATAAGGGGAATCTAGGCAAGATTTCTACTTTCCAGGTTATTTTTGATTTGCTTGGAAAAAAAAAAAATGAGGAGGAGAGGACTCCAAACCATGTTCCAAAGGCTGGAAAAGAAGCATCTGGTGTGCCCAGGGGTTGTCATAGTGAAGATGAGTGACACATAATAATGATGAATCCAGAAACTTTCACCTTGATTTCCCTGCCTGGTGGAGCTTTGAAGTGAGCCTCTAATATTATGTTAGCAGTTTATTGTGTGTGCTTCATTAAAAATACATCACAGGCCTCTCGGAGCTGGAAGGGACGCAAATTAGGTCAGCGAGTCCAGGCTCCTGCTGCTCTGCCAGGGCTCTGATCCTGCTAATGACTCCAGCCCAGCCCTGGCAGGTGCTCGTGTGCTGCCAATTCCGGCTCTAGGCTGACAGGGAAAACACGATTTCGCTCTTTAAAACTTTCAGTTCTTGTTAAAAGGGGTTTATTTCATGTTCCGTTCCTGGGCGGTGTTTGAGTGTGAGGGGGGCAGCTCTGCCCCAGCCCTGAAACCCCCCTGCCCTGGGCTGAGCCCCAGCGTGGGCAGTGGCTGGGGGGGGATTCTGCCCCTCTGCCCCACTCAGGTGAGACCCCACCTGCAGAGCTGCCCCAGCCCTGGGGCCCTGCACAGGAGGGACCTGGAGCTGCTGGAGCCAGTCCAGAGGAGGCCATGGAGCTGCTCCAAGGGCTGGAGCCAGGCTGGGAGAGCTGGGGGTGTTCACCAGGAGAGGAGAAGCTCCAGGGAGAGCTGAAATATACTGCAGCTCTCTCTGTGCTTTCAGCCAGGCAGAACCAGGCTCTGGATTCAGCCCTGGAGCAGTGCAGGTGTTGGGGGTATGACATGGAGCTGCTCTCCTGTGGGACATCTCCTCCAGGCTGGAAGCACTTTGGTGGAGGAGTGAATCCAGGGATGCGACTGTGGTAGTCCTTCCTCATGGCTCCCCAGCCCTGCTGTTCCCTTGGCCGCTCCTTTGGGACATGGTGCAGGTTTAGGGAACCAAGGGAACAAGAATCCCTTTGTTCTGAGTTCTGTAACACCAGAAATGAAGGTCTGCCTCCAACTCTTTGTCAGTCTAAGCTGGAGGACATGAAGGACTGAGGAACCCCAGGGCTTGCTGCCACCCCATTGTCCTTCTGGGCTGACTCTGGAGGGCTGAAACTCTTGGGGGTCGGTGGCACCTCAGCCTGGGTCTTTGTGTCTAGCCTGGGCTGCTGGTGCTGTGACTGAGCCCAGGGCTAGATGGGATATTGCGAAGGAATTCCTGGCTGTGATGGTGGGCAGGCCCTGGCACAGGGTGCCCAGAGCAGCTGGGGCTGCCCCTGGATCCCTGGCAGTGTCCAAGGCCAGGCTGGACATTGGGGCTTGGAGCAGCCTGGGACAGTGGGAGGTGACCCTGCCATGGCAGGGGTAGCACTGGATGGGCTTTAAGGTCCCTTCCCACCCAACCCATTCCATGATTCTGTGATTCCATGATCCACCAACTCCATCAGCCTCCTGTGTGCATCCCAGGGGATCTGGGCACCAAGCCCTGCACCTAGAGCTGTGGGTCCTCCTGATGTGGGTCTGGCTCTCAGCAACCTTGGAGATGCATCTGAGATGTTCAGAGAGGAACAACCTGACCCAGAGTTTGCTGCTCCTGGAATTAGGTTTGGCTGGGGTTGGTGTGGGGCTGGCACACAGCGGATCTGTAGCACTGGGGTTGGCCCTGAGGGCCCATCACACTCCAGAGCTGTGTTCTGCACTGAGCTACATGACCTGGGATTGATCCTGTGGGGAATTCAGAGCCCCTGAGAGCTCAGGGACCCTTCACTCAACGCCTGTCCTGCAGGACCTGGCAAGTCCGAGCCCCCTGAGGTTTCCAGCCTGGACTCTGGCAGAGGACACTTATTCCAGCTTGAAGATGCTGCTGTTTTCCACTCTGGCTCCCCGGGGGAAGGAGAGCACAGCCCTTCATTAGCTGTAATGAGTGTCTGGCTTGGGCTGGGGCCACGGGCTCTGGGCTCTGCCAGAGCTGTGCTGAGCAGCCCGGCCTGACCCAGAAAAACCCCTTAATGTGGTGTTCATTTTGCGAGGGGCAAGGCTCTTATCTAATCACCAGCCATCCTTGAGCAGCACAGCCAGCACAGCCCCCTTAACTCGATTAGGAAATCACCACGCCGAGCTATTTACAGCCTGTGTTCAATGGCTGCAGCAACAGGAGGATGGTACCATGGAAAGGAAGGGTACAGTGTGCTGGGATGGGATCAGGGGCATTCCCCTGCCCCCCTGGGCTGTGGCAAAGCCCTGCTGTTCCATGGGGCTCTCTCCTTCCCACTGAGTCCCTCTCCCTGGGGCTCTTTGTCATCTCTCAAGCTTAGAGAAACTCTCACATTTCCAAAGCATTTCATCTGGAGAGGGAATATGCTGTGGGGTTTTTTTGTCTTTTTTGGGGTTTTTTTTTTCCCCAAGAATCTAATTTTAAGGCTTCCTCTGCTCCAGCTGTGCTTTGCCTTGTGTTGGCCTACTCAAGATGTCACAGCTGTCCCCAGGGGTGGCACCTCCTGCCCAGGGGATGGAGCCCAGGTTCTGTGCTGGATACGGGAGGGTCCCCAGGGAATGGGGTCAGTCTCTGGAAGGTGTTTGCAGCCTGGGAGGCTGCTCCTTTAGGGCTCCTGGCACCTCTCCTTCCCACCTGCAAGAGCTAAATGTAGCCAAAGCAGAGTCTCTGGAGCCCTGTGTGACAGGAACTTCCCAGAGGAAGGCAGAGCTGCTCTTCCACACCTCATTTCCTTCAGGAAGGGCTCAGACCTGTGTTGTCACTGCTCATAGGGCAGTGGGGCTCTGGGTGAGTGAAGTGCCCCAGGTGGCCTCAAAAGGGGGAGAGGAGAAGAGAGATTTGGGCACAAACTGCTGTGTCTTCATCCAGGGCTCACATAATATTCAGAATTCAAATCCTGAACTGAGCAACAATCAGCATCTTTCCCAAATATATAAATTCACTTATAATGGTTTCTCCTTTGCATTTCCTCTCATGTCTCACTACCAGAGGAATATATCAGGTCTGAGTGGATTTCGGAGACATTTCCCCCCTCAGGATGGGTAGCTGGAGCTGGAAAGCCTGGCTTGGGGAGCGACCTTGTGGTGGGGTGAGGCAGGAATTCCAGGGCTGGCAATCATTCCTTCAGATGAGAGATGAAATGATCTCATCATTTTCCCATGGCCTCACCTCACTCAACCTCGAGAGCACCGGGGGTGGAAGAGCAGCTCTGTTCTGCTTCCCACAGGCATCGTCTCATGTGTGGCCTCTCTCCCCAGCCCTGCTCTGGGTACAGCACTAAAAATGGGCTGCAGCTCATTGCTGTGATGCCCAGGAGCTCCCCAGCCAGCCAGGAAGGTTTTTGAACGTCAGGAAACAGGGAGGGTGTTTTATCAGCATTGTAGGCACTGTTTTCTTCCAGCTGCTTGGACAGCAGGGTTGGGGTTGGTGACCTCTCATCTGCCCAAAATGTACCTGGGTTGTCAGGTTGTCAGAGCAGCAAAGTGCCAGGAAACTGCTCCCAAACTCCTCTTTTTCAGCAAAAACAAAATATCCCTGATTGGATGGCTCTGAGGATGACATACAAGTTAAAAAAAAACCCAACAAGATCCACAAGAATAACAAAAAAAACCCCTAAAAATTGTAGCATTTCTATTATTTTAATTCCAAACATTCAGCTAACAGGCAGCATTTATAAATCATGGAATGGTTTGTGTTGGGAGAAGCCTTTAGAGGACATCCATTCCCACCGCTGCCATGGCAGGGACACCTCCCACTGTCCCAGGCTGCTCCAGCCCCAATGTCCAGCCTGGCCTTGGGCACTGCCAGGGATCCAGGGGCAGCCCCAGGTGCTCTGGGCAAATTTCCCAATTGTCTCTAATGAGAGCATTTTGGGGTGCAGGTTCATTCCCTGAATTTGGACCCCACACCAACCCTCAGCACTTCCATGGCCACACCAGGGTCTTGAAGCTTTTCCAGCGTTTTTTGTGTTCCCAGTGCCACTTCCCAGGGCAGTTTGGAAGTCTCAGTGTTCCTGCCTCAGTCTCAGTAGGAAGCTGAGCCACCCAGCATCCCACTAATCCTTGAGGCCAGAAGAGTTGGACCCAATGGAAATATCAGCATTATTCCAATTTTTAATTTTTTTTTTTTTTTTTTTGCCTAAGGAAGACTGGAAAGACAAAAACTGTGTGTTCAACAGAAAAAAAGCTGTGGGATGGGTTCTATTTCAGGTTTGACATTGGAAGCAGAAGCTCAGTAACAGCAGCCTGCAGTGAGTTTCCAGTCCCTGAGAGAGGTGGGTGGAGGCCACCTCCTGTCCCTCAGGCCAGCCCTGGGAGTTCTGCCCAGGGTGGGGAGCACAGGCCTGGTCCCTGCTCTGCTTCTGCCCCTCTGAGAGCGATCTCAGCAGTAGCCAGGAGATGGGGAGGCCCCAGGGCACCCCCTTTGCTGCTTCTCGTGGTCCTCGTTGGGCTTGGTGTGAAATCCCTCAGCTCCCTTCTCCACTGGGGTCATTGCCTCGGCTGCAGCACCGTGCCAGGCTCTCCCCATGGGAATGCAGGTGAGCAATCCCACCTGTCCCTGCGCCCTCTGCAGCACCTTGGTCTTCCTTCCCCTTTGTCCCGAGCCCTGGTTTCCCATGTGAGCAAGGACGGGCTTTGTGCCTCAATGTCCTTGTGGTGCCACATCCCACACCGGACTTCCTGGGCCTGGGGTGCCCAGAACCACCCTCAGCATTTCCACATGGTGCCCATGGGTGTTGTAGAATCATGGAAACAACCACAGAATCACTGAGTTTGGTGAATCCAAGACCATCAAGTCCAACCTTTGACCGTGCCCAGTAGTCTCCAGGTACCACCTCTGCTCATTTTTTGAACACTTCCAGGGATGGTGACTCCACCACTGCCCTGCCAGCCTGTGCCAGTGCCTGACCACCCTTTCAGGGAAGGAATTTTCCAAATATCCAAACTGAGCTTCCCCTGAAAACTGGGAGCTTCGCAAATGTTTTTGTGCCCAGTGTCACCACGCATGGAAGCTTGGAAGGCTCAGTGCTCCCACATCAGTCTCAGGGAACTGAGTCACACAAGGACTAAAATGTCTCCAAAACATCTCAATTCCTTTCAGGAGCTTCTTTTTTTTTCAGCCTCAAGAAATGTTTCGCATGTTGAGAACAGCCTGAGTGCCTCCTGCCTGAAATCAGTGGGCTTTTGGTCAAGATGGAGCTGAGGGAAAAAATCCCCTCTGAAAAATGGGCTTTTTCCCAAAATGCCTGTGGACATCTGTTAAAATGGAATCTGATAAGAGCCTGGATTCCTTTTCCTCAAGTTTTTGCAGGAAACATTTGCAACAGGAACATGCTGACAGATTTCTCACAAGGGCACAGAGTGCCAGGACAGAGGGATTGGATTTAAGCTGGAAGAGAGAAGATTTATGTTGGATAATTGGGAGGAAATCCTTCCCTGACAGGGTGCTGAGGCCCTGGCACAGGGTGCCCAGAGCAGCTGGGGCTGCCCCTGGATCCCTGGCAGTGCCCAAGGCCAGGCTGGACATTGGGGCTTGGAGCAGCCTGGGACAGTGGGAGGTGTCGCTGCCATGGCAGGGGTGGCACTGGATGGGATTTAAGGCCTTTTCCAACCCAAACCATTCCATGATTCCACAAATCCACAGCACTGTAACTGTCACAGAAAAAAAACCCAAAGACAACAGCTTTAAAAAATGAAAATTTTAGTGGAAAACTGCAATCCCTGGGTGATTTCCTTTCCCAACACTAAGGGGAAATGTTGAAAAAAGTGGAATTTTGCTGTGAAGGAGTGGGAGCTGTTGCTGTTCCTCAGGCAGCTGGAGCATGAGCTCATAGAGGCAAAATAGAAGTGGAGCCTGTGCTCTGGGGGCGAAGGCGTCTGGGGAACAGGAGCAGATTGTTGCACCAGGGAAAGGCATTAGGATTCAACAAGTGCAAACTGACAATCACGAGGAAGAAGCAGGGAGGGAGAAGATCAGGTTAATTAGCAGCCCGGAGGAATTGGAGGCCACGAGCTCAGCAGAACTTTGTGGAGGAATTAATTAAAGGTTTGTTTGGAGCTGAGCTTGACGATAAAGAAAAAAACCTAAAACTCCCCTGTTGCATGCTGACACTCGGAGCTGGTCCTGGAGCGCTGCCAGGCACTGGCACAGCCCCTGTTTACACCTCCAGGAGCTGGTGGACAGCAGGGAGAATTAATTGCCGTGAGGCAGACGAGGCTGTCAGAGGAAGCCGGGCAGAGCTGCCTCATCCCTGCTCCCTGTGGTGGGCAGGATGGGGACAGGGAGCCGAGCAGCAGGAGGGGATCATTCCAGGGAGGCTGGATGTGCCAGGCATCACTCAGTGTGCAGCGCCATGGGGACAGAGACAGCAGGACTCTGGGGACAGGGACAGTGGGACTCTGGGGACAGGGACAGTGTGACTCTGGGGACAGGGACAGCAGGACTCTGGGGACAGGGACAGTGGGACTCTGGGGACAGGGACAGTGGGACTCTGGGGACAGGGACAGCAGGACTCTGGGGACAGCGACAGTGTGGCTCTGGGGACAGGGACAGTGTGGCTCTGGGGACAGGGACAGTGGGACTCTGGGGACAGGGACAGTGTGGCTCTGGGGACAGGGACAGAGTGACTCTGGGGACAGGGACAGTGGGACTCTGGGGACAGGGACAGTGTGGCTCTGGGGACAGGGACAGAGTGACTCTGGGGACAGGGACAGTGGGACTCTGGGGACAGGGACAGTGGGACTCTGGGGACAGGGACAGAGTGACTCTGGGGACAGGGCAGGAGGCAGGGGGACTCTGGGGGCAGGACAGGAGCAGTCCCTGCAGGTCTCCATTCCCTGTGGATAATCCACTCACTGTGCTGGATAAAGTACAAGGGCAGGGCCTTGCAGAAAGGTTGTGCTGCTGCTGGGGCACCACAAGAATTCCCTCAGGAGGAGCAGTGGGAATGCAGCTGCTGGGCTCCTGCCTCAGGACAGAGCAAATTCCTGGCTGGACTTGGATCAGAGAATCCCAAAATGGTTTGGGTTGGAAAGGGCCATAAATCTCATCCAGTTCCAGCCCTGTCTCAGGGCAGAAATGCCTTCCAGTATCCCAGGTTGCTCCAAGCCCTGTCCAACCTGGCTTTGGACACTTCCAGGACCTCAGTTTTTGCTTTTGAGCTGCTGCGAGGTTCAAGGACCTTTGTGTGTGGTGTGACTGAAGCAGGACACAGAGGCACGATACTGGACTCCAGGCCACTGAAGTCCCTCTCAGCTTGGAGCTGACAGATATAACCATGAAAGGGACCTGACATCATCCTCTGTTTTTAAACATTAATATTGGGCATTACCTAATCCATGTGAAATGGGTTGGGAAGTGACAAGAGACTACCAAACACAAGTAATCAACACAAAACTGTCACTGAATGGGGACATTTCTGCTGGGATCGCAAGGAAACACTGAAGCCTTTGTACTTTTCAACTTTTCTATCAATTATCTAAAAATAAATGTGAAATTTGCAGATAAGATCGGGCCTGGCAGGATGGATGTACAGATAAAAGCAGGCAGCTCTGCAGCCTGAGATAATTCCTGGGAGCGGGGCTGCTCCATTAAAATGTGTTTTCTCACCAGCAGATGAGTGTTGGATGGTTTGGGGCAGGGCACCTGGAGCTCCAGCAGGGAGCAGGGGAAGGGTGCTGGATGTCACTGCCAGACCAATGCCTTGGGGGGGATCTCACAGCATCCAGGACAGGGGGGAAAAGGTGATCTTGGCTTTACACAAGGCACTGGTGGGACTGGCAGAAAGATGCTTTTCCTTTGACACTCTCTGCTGAGTGAGTTCCCAGGAATAGGGATGCTGTGGGTTTAACTGGTGCAGTAACTGGTGTTACTGGTGGGCAGTGTGCTGTCAGCTCAGGCCAAACTGGGGCACTCCCTGTGCCCTGGGGTGATGCAGCTCCCCTCAGGCAGCAATCACAGGGAGATTCCATCCCCAGATTCCTGCAGGATGTCCCTGGAGGGGTGTTTGTGCTGGGCTGTGTGCCAGGGAGTGCCCAGGGTGCCCCACATGGATCACTGCAGGTGTTTCCACCAGGCCTGGATGCACCAGGACAGCTCTCCCAGAGCCCAGCCAGGTGTGACACCTCTGTGGGACCCAGCTCTGGGGTCCCTCTGGACCTCCTGGACTGACAGAGGGAAGAGTCAAACATGACTTTTCAGCTTCTTTTCTCTTCCCAAGGGATGTGTGCCAGGTTGGACCCCAGTGGACACCAGCGTGGGATTCCTGAGGAGCAGCAGGAATTGGGAATGCTCCAGCCTGGTGGTGTGGATGCAAATGACTAAAAATGTCCCTCCGTGCATCATAGAATCATGGAAGGGCTTTGGGTCCAAGGGACTTGAACAAGGCTTTGGGATGATTTATTTTGTCTCAGCTCCGTTGCATTTAAATCATTTCAATTTTACACCTGAGTAGGAACAGCCCTGGCTGAAGCTGTGTCCCAGGGGCTCCTACAATTCTGTATTTAAAACCTGTTCCTGCTCTGTGGCAGGTTACAAATGTCCTGTGAGGGCATTTATGTGACATCAGGCACAGCTTGTCCAGCTTTGAGGCCAGAGCTGGACCTTCCCTCTGCCTGAGCAGCACAGGGATGGAAGGGAACTGCCATTTCCATGGATGCAGGCTCCAGCACAGGCAGGTGCCTGGAAAGAATCAGCAAAGTGCTTCTGGAAGAGGGATTTTAGTAGGAATATCACGTTTTGCAGGATCTGTTACAGGTTACAGATGAGGGGCAGGGTCTGGCTGCAGCCACTGCCATGAGAACTGGAATCCTTCCCCAGCCTGCCCAGAGAGATAAATGAAGGGAGCTGAGGCCAGAGGAGAGGAAGGTGGGAATGCTTTGGGATGCTGGGGTGGTTTCAGCTCTGCAAGGAGGCTTTTCACAGTCATCTGTGCAGAACTAATGATAGATGTAAAGAGGGAGCTGGAATGTTACAGGAATCCTGAGATCAGAGGGAAGATAAGCAGATGTAAACATCTCAAATTCCTACAATAGGGGGATTCTTTTTCTGGAGGTGCTGAAGAGAAAAGAAGAATTTTACCAGCAGCCCCGGAGCTGATTGGGGGTGAGACAGCAGCCCCAAGCCTCCTGAGAGAGGGGGATTTATTTAGAAGACAACCACAGGCAAATATGTTCTTTTTTCTTCCCTTGCTTTTTGATGAGGAATATTGCTGGAATCAGCTCAGGGGAGGGAGGCTTTGATCATCCTTTCGGAGAGTGAAAAAGCTGCTTTGAATTCTGCTGCAAAGGAGTCCCAGGAGGGGCTGTGGGAGGGATGCTCACCCTGGGGCACAGCCCCTGGGCAGGTGTGGCACTGTCAGGGAGACGCAGCGTCCCCTGGCCCCATCCTCCCTTCAGATACACCTGCAGGGGCAGAGAAGCCTTGAGAGCACAGAATTATGGAATTGTTTGGGATGGGAGGGTCCTGAAAGCTCATCCCGTGCCACCCCTGCCATGGCAGGGACACCTCCCACTGTCCCAGGCTGCTCCAAGCCCCAATGTCCAGCCTGGCCTTGGGCACTGCCAGGGATCCAGGGGCAGCCCCAGCTGCTCTGGGCACCCTGTGCCAGGGCCTGCCCACCCTGCCAGGGAACAATTCCTGCCCAATATCCCATCCATCCCTGCCCTCTGGCACTGGGAGCCATTCCCTGTGTCCTGTCCCTCCATCCCTTGTCCCCAGTCCATCTCCAGCTCTCCTGGAGCCCCTTTAGGCCCTGGAAGGGGCTCTGAGGTGTCCCTGGAGCCTTCTCCTCTCCAGGTGAGCACCCCCAGCTCTCCCAGCCTGGCTCACCCTCAAAGTGCTGCTAACAAGGTGAGGAAATAAAGGTGCCACACAAACCTGAGCTGCTCCTTGAGAGGAGCCCAGAGCACCAGGGATTGCCAGAAGACAACACAGACCAACCACCTTAGGCCCTGTTTTAGGATAAAACCATCCAGAATCCAATCCTGGAGTGGGGGAGCCCAAAGTGAAAGTGGCCAAGGCTTCCTTGGTGGCAAAACCAGTGCCTGGATGAGCTCCTCAGAATGGGAGGGAAGGAAAAACAAAAGTTTGGGAACAGATTCCTGGCAGGGGAAGTTTCCTGCTCTGCATGGAAAAGTTGTGGCATCAGGGAATATCCCAGAAGAACAGAACTTTGGTTTGAAGTGGGTCATAAAGACCCTTCCCCCAGGACAATGTCCTTGGGATTTTTGAAGAGTGGCTGAGGACAGAGAGGAGCCAGATCCAGGTCTGTGGAAATGTAAAAAACCCAATATTTGTGGATTTGCCTGCTTTGTCCTGCACTCAGAGACAAGTGTTTGTTTCAATGGTGCTAATCAGAGGAGCATGAAAAATTCCCCAAATAAATGTCTTTCTTAATTGAAGAGCCAGTATTCCTCTGAAGGAAATTGCTTTGAGGGACTGAAACTAATTTTCAATTTTTTTTTCCATTCTCTGCTTCTATTTTAAGCAAACAAAAAGAAAACTTCACAAGACTTTGAAAGTGCATTTTGTTGAGTGGGGGTTTTTTTATTCTCTTTGGCCATTGAAAACCCCTGAGAATGGAGAAAACTCAGTTTCTCCCACGTGGGTATTGGCTCCCACCTGATAAAATAAGCTTTTTTCCAAAGGCAGCTTTATGAAATCATGACTATTTAAGCTCAAAACGTCACTTCTTAAACACGAGGAGCTCTCCTCTGCCTGCCCATGGTTTTGAAGTGGACAAAATTCAAATGAGAGGGAAACTCCACATGGGTAAATGAAATCCTCCTGTGAAAGGAATTGTAAAGACATTTCTTTGCTTCCCGAAAATGCCGTAATTGAAAAAACAAACAATCAGAGGCCACCTCGGTTCTCTTATCAGTTTCAGCGTTATTATTTCCCTGAACCATTTTCCAAGATTTTTCTCTGGCTGCTGGTGGAGACAAACCAAGGAAAATTTATTCCCAACACCTGCACAATGTGGCAAACTGATCCTGATAAGTATCCCAGATAATTGCTATGGAATGCCTTCCTTTTGGGAAAAGCCTGCTCTGGCACCACAGCTTTGAGCATTAAATCACATTTATCTCCCACCATGGGATTAAACCATAGGAAGGGTGGTCTAGGAATAATCCTGGGAGCAGAGCTGGGAAAGGGGCTCAGCCTGGAGAAAAGGAGGCCCAGGGGGCCCTTGTGGCTCTGCACAACTCCCTGCCAGGAGGGGACAGCCGGGGAGGGTCGGGCTCTGCTCCCAGGGAACAGGGACAGGAGGAGAGGGAACGGCCTCAGGCTGCGCCAGGGGAGGCTCAGGGTGAATTCTGGGAGAATTTCTTCACTGAATGAGTGATCAAACCTTGGAAGGGGCTCTCAGGGGGTGGTGGAGTCCCCTGGAGGTGCCCAAGGAAGGAGCAGATGTGGCACTTGGGGACAGGGTTCTGTGGTTGAAGGTTGGGCTTTCCAGCCTTAATGACTCCACTGGGCTGTGCCATCAAGGCCTTCCTCACCTTCCCACAACAACCTTTGCTGGAGCTGATGCCGGAGCTGCTTGGAAGTGTGGGAAACAATCCAAGGACACAGCAGGGAGCCCAGGAATTGCAGCCCCACGGATGCTTTGGGTCCAACCCCTCTGATTCACCCTCTGCCTCCAAACTCAGCCCTTCCCCCGGGATCCTCCTGGGCCTGGCTGCTCTGCTGGGAGCTGGAGATGCTGTGTCCCCAGCTGTGTCCCTGGTTCTGTCCCCAGCTGTGTCCTTGGTTCTGTCCCCAGCTCTGTCCCCAGTTATGTCCCCAGTTCTGTCCCTGTTTCTGTCCCCAGCTCTGTCCCCAGGCCCATCCCCAAACCCCGTCCCTTGCACTTTTTTGTTCTCCCATCTCGATTTCTCCTCTCAGCCAGGCAGCACTTCCAGCCCGGCAATTAACAGCGTCAATTAAGAGCTGCCGAGGTAGGTGTTTCCCCTCCGAAGGGACCTGATGTTCTCCATGCTGAGCAGGAGAGATTCCCACCGAGGGAGCTCCTTTGTGCTGATTAGGAAATGTTGTCCTTGCTGGAATCAGAGCTCAGGCTAAAAAGTTGCAAAGTATTAAATTGGTTTTGTGATTTTTTGGGTTTTTTTTTTAATCTACTGCCAGTCCCAAATCCCTGTCAAAATATGAAAGCACATAAATTTCAGGTGATTGCTGCCCAGTCTGTGCTTTTGAGAGTTCAGAAAATCAGGTGAACAATGAGGAAAAGCAGCAGTTACCCAGGAAAGGGCTCTTTTCCCACATCCACTGGAAGGGAATGGCTGTTTAGAAAGGGAGGATATTACAGTTGTCCATAGGATGCAGCCACTGCTAAGTAAATGCTGCCTCAAAAGGTGTCTGTGGAGCCTCTCAAACCCTTTAGTGAATGATAAAATAGGAAAAGCTGGGAAATAATGGGAAAAGATAATCTGGACCCAAATGGAAAAACCCATCTGTAAAAATCTAATCAAGCCACCAGTGACACTGAGCATTTCCAGTGACTTTTAGCTCAGAATTCAAACACTCCTGGTGTCCAATAATGACATTTTATGTCTTGTGCACTGAGTGCCAGTGTGGAATTAACCAGGAAAATATGGATTTTTATAAATAAGACTGGCTTTCAGTACCTGGAAAATAAGTTTAGGTCTCACCCTGCTTGTTCTCAAAGTGATCTAATGTTGAGAGGGAAACAAGAACAGCCTCCACCACTGTCTGGGTGCTGATGAGAAATGATTAATCCAGTCCTGGCTGGAATATCTTCTTAGGCATCCCCAGGACAGCTGGATGGATGGGGCACTCCACGGAGATGAAGCCTTGTGCAAATAAAACAATGAGGAAATAAGGGAATGTTATTGATGGAGATTATTTCTCCCCTTTCTCCATCATAACAGTTTTATATCTGTGTAAAAATGAATTTTGCTTGGTAATGTGGTCTCTGGGAGTTGTATTTATCCTGTTTATTGCTATCAGGAACTTATTCCTTTGCATAAATTATTCATGGGAATTAGACATGCTCGGGAGGCCTCATTTGTGTGGGGAGGGATGGGGAGCAGGCAGGCAGTACGAATCTTCCTGCTTTGGCTCCTGTGGAGGAAGAGCGCCTGGAAATCGGGAAGTGAGGAAAGCCCAGTGGGAATGGATCACGGCACGAAATTCTCCTGGGCACAGGAGCCGTGGGGCCACAGGGACAGAGCTCTGTGTGGGCACAGAGGGGCCCTCAGAGCAGCAAAGAGCAGGAGAGGAGGAGCTCCCCCCTCGAAGTTCATCCCCAGGCTCCAGAGGTGCAGCATTCTGTGCAGACAGAGCACTGGGGGGAGATCCAGCTGCTGGAACATCTGTTCTCCCTCGGCCACAACACGGGGCTGGCCAGCCAGGGGTGGGAACGCAGCACCAGTGTCCCCTGTGGGGAGGAGGGTGGGACAGGGAGCACAGAGCAGTCCTGGCTCTCCTCTGGAGCTGCCAGGCAGGAGGAGCCACGGGATGAGGGACAAAGCCCTGCATGGTGCCTTCAGCTCTGCCCACCCAGCTGGCAGGGCAGGGGCTGCTCTGGCCTTGGCCACGGGGGCTCTTGCAAACCAATTCTATTTTAAAGTGCATTATTGTGCTTAAAAGCAAAATTCTTCCCCAGTGTGATGGGAGCATGATTTAAATATTGTCCCAGTGTGGTTTTGGTCTCAGGAGCTGGGTTGGTGGGGCTGCTGCAGCTGCAGGGGATGGAGCTGCACCTCTTACCCCAGATCTCTCCTCCCCTTGGTTGTTCCTGTAAAAGCCTTTCCCATGTAGCTGCCGTTTCCTTGCCTCTTTCCAAGTGGTAATTCAGGAGGCCTGGCTGATGTGTGTTTTTGGGACAATTCCTGGCACTGCTGGGGTGTTTTTGTGCCCACCTGAGCCCTGTGTGTGTCCCAGCACAGCTGGCCCTGCATGAATCAATCCCCAAGGGCCATGCTCTCAGCAAAGCTGCACAGCCTGTCTTGATATCCCAGCTGGAGCAAAGCTGGGAATTCCTCTGGAATTTCTGCAGCTGCTGGCTGGATTTTCTGTGCAGCATCCACAGGGTTGTGGTGCACACCGAGCCAAGAGCCCCTCTGGGTGAGGAGCTGAGCCCACGCTGAGGCTCCCATGGCTCCATCCTTGGAAAAAAGCAGCTCCCTGTGAGCCCCACAGATGGCAGCTCCAGGGCCTGGGTGTCACTTCTGAGCTGTCAGGTGGCTCATTCCTCCTCTGGAAGCCTGGGATGCTGTGAGGAAAGCGGCCAGGTGCTCTGGGACTTGCTCTTTAGCATTGGCAAGGGAAGAATGGAATATCCTGGCAAAAGCCATGATGGAAAACACAGAACAGGGCAGGAGAAAAGTGTGATATGACTAACTGGCAGCTTCTTCTCAATGCACACAGGAATCACTTAAAATCCTCCACTCACTGAGGAAGAGGGTGAGGAGTTCTTCCCCATGGTGTCATTCCACATGGGAAATCTGGTGAAGCAAATCCCCACCGAGCTGCCCAGCCCCAGCTGGGAGCTGCCCCCCACCTGCTGCTGCTCTGGGGATGTTTCCAGCCCAAAACCTTTCAACTCCTTCCCAGCTGAGCTGGAGGAAGCTACAGGAAAAACACTGGCAGATCCAGGTCAGCTGGGAAGGGTCAGTTCCTGATGGAGTAGCTGAGGACACTTGGAATGTTCAGCTGGAGTGAGGGGTGACTTCACAGGGGCTGCAGCTCCTCCCGAGGGGATCAGAGCTGAGCTCTGATCTCAGCCCTGGGACAGGGCCAGCAGCCAGGGAAGGGCTGGAGCTGGGCCAGGGCAGGCTCAGGCTGCAGATCAGGGAAAGGTTCTTTCCCCAGAGATGCTGGCACTGCCCAGGCTCCCCAGGGAATGGGCACGGCCCCGAGGCTGCCAGAGCTCCAGGAGCGTTTGGACAGCGCTGCCAGGGATGCCCAGGGTGGGATGTTGGGGGGTCTGGACAGGGCAGGGATGGATGATCCCTGTGGGTCCCAGCTCAGAATATTCCATCATTCTGGGATTCCACACATAATCGATGTGCATCAGAACCCACCAGACTGGCAAGAGCCTCATTCAAGGCACAGACAGCACAGATCAGATTGGTGATATGAGAAATGATAAAGCCATGACCCCACAAATGACTGGGAGATGAGCAGAGAAAACAACTTAATGGGAGCTCACTCTGAGATAAGGAAATGGGATGATGAGCAGGAGCCAGGAATTTATTCATAGGGAAATGCCAAGTGGAGAGAAAGAGGTGCTGTGATTTCTGCATCCAACAATGGGGAGAGATAAACTGTGCCCCTCGAGCTGATATCCACATTGTTAAAACACGTGTTGTCACGCTGCAAAAGGGAGACAAAGCCTCACAAGGATGAGTCAAGGCTCGGAAAACCTGAGTGTGCCAAACAGAAGCAGCTCCATCCTTCAGTTTATTAAAGTGAAGTTTGTGAATAATAGCACAGCACAAAAATCCCCCCAGAGGGTGCAGATTCCTGATAGCAAAACAATGTCTAATTTTGCAGATAAGCACAGATCAAGATCCAGGGGTAGGAAATTGCAGGCATGGGAGGCTGAGGCTGGGAGTGACGCAGGGACTCCATTCCTGACAACAGGAGCTCTTTGAAAAGCTCAGGATTTGTTCTTAGAACCTCTGAAAACGAAACACTGGGGGTCCAGGCTGGAAGGGCTGGATCTTACAGAGAAATCCAAAGCCCTGGGTCTACAAAGAGCCCAAAGTGAGAGGTTTGTTAAGCATCAACCTGAGTTGGCATTTTAGGAAATTTTGGATATTCCTGAATTACAGCCCGAGGCAGGGCCACCCACATGTTCCTGGGTGTTGCCTTGGTGGACCCCAATCCTTCAGTTTTCTCAGGGAAAGAGGGAATTCTGCCATAAATTCTCATTTCAGGCAGAAGGAGCAAGGTCATGCTGTATCAGATGCCAGGCTGCTTCCCTAACTCTGAATCCCAAATATTCTCTGCTCACTGGGGGCATCCTGCTGCCAGTTTTCCACAAACCAGGAAGAATTAGCTCTGATCATGGATATAAAAATAAGAAGATGCTGCTGTCAGTCCCCACTTCCAAGGTGTGATTTGGTTCCTCAGACAATCCCTCTCCACAGAGATGGAAATGACACTAAAAACACCAGGGGATATAGTGGAAACCACTGGAAATCAATCCAAGAATGACCAGTGAAAAGGAAAACCCACCTTCCATCCATCCTGCCTGGAATCTGATCCCCATCATCACTGCACAGGTGGCAGGGCTTGAACAGACATGGAGCTGTCTCTGTGCTCTCTGCACTTGGGAATCCCCCCATGGAAGGAGGGAGGTGGGATTTCCTAGAAAAAAGATGGGACCTGCAGCTAAAATCCTTGGAAAATGTTTTTCCTTTTTTATGTTGAACTCGCAATGTAATTTCTCCCTGTTTTCTGAATTTCTGAGATTTATGTGCTCTTGTTGGCTGAAAGCAATGGTGGCAACAAGCACAGAGCTGTCCTGCAGTGGAGAAAAATCCCCAGGATGTCGCTAAGAAACTGCAAATATTTAATTATTGATAGCTCTGGGCCAGGATCCGTCATGATTAGATCCCCTCTGTAATCAGTCTAATTGGGAACAGCCCTGAATGGAGGTGCTGGGCTCTCACTGAGAGCTGCTGTGCCTTTCCTGGAAACATCAATGCTGCCTGTGACGTGGGCTCTGCTTGCATCTCATTTCCCTTCCCTCACCCTGGCTTTTCCATGAATCTCCAAACCACATCCATTTTCTGAATCACAGCCCCATCCCACCCTCACTGCTCCGGGCGAAGGAGCTCAGAGAATAATTCCCTTTCCTGGAAAAGGCCTTGGTTCTGTGGCCCTGGGAGCGGGAGCTGGCAGCAGTTGGGGTGTGCTGGTGACAGCTCAGATCTTCCACATCCTTCTGCTCTTCACAAATGAGGGGCAAGGCTGCCTTGTTGGATTGTCAGGAGCAGGGATCTGCAAGGAATTGTTCCCTGGATTTGGCCAGTGATCCAGAAAAAGATAATAGCCTGAGGCTGACCCAAAACTATTTTACTGAGGTTTTTGTGAAGTGAAACTGCTCCTTTTGGGGTAAAATGCCAAATGAAACATCTTCTCTGCAAGAATTGGGTTTTTTTACATTGGGGGGGTTGTTTTTAATATGATTTGTAGGAAAGGGGGAATTTTAGTCCCCAGCTGCTCACCTGGCTTGTGTTGGAGCTGAGATGGGAATCTAGAGGCTGCATGGACACTCCCTACACTGAGATATGGGGAAGAGACACAGAATCTTGGAATGGTTTGGGTTGGAGAGGACCTTAAATCCCATCCAGTGCCACCCCTGCCCTGTCCAGGGACACCTTCCACTTCCACTGTCCCAGGCTGCTCCAAGCCCCATCCAGCCTGGCCTTGGGCACTGCCAGGGGTCCAGGGACAGCCACAGCTGCTCTAGGAACAGGGATGGGGAATAGGGGACCAGGGAGGATGGGATGTGACCCTCAGAACTGGGGGAGGATGAGGCTCCCTCTGGATGCTGGTGGGTGCCAGAGGGATCGGCGGGATCCATCTGCACAGACACTGGGGCAGAATGGAGAAGTCTCCATCCCAGTGATGATCCAGAGTCCCATCATGGTCAGCACTGAGGGATCCTCCCTGCCAGGAATCCCCCCATCCATCCATACTGCCAGCAGGGAGATCTCTGAGCAGGCAACAGCAGTGGTTTTCCTGCTGAAACCTGGATTTGTCTCCACTTGGCTCCATGTGCTGAGGCTGTTGAAGGATAAATTTGGGCTGATAAATTTCTCCTTTCCTTGCTGCTCCTCCAGTTTCCAGTTTCCTTCTGGAGGAGCAGGTGCAGGACTGGAGGAGCATGCTGGGTGTGGGGCACGGTCATCCCCATCCCTGGGGCTGCTCTGCGCGGGCAGAAGCTGCTCCTTGTCCAGGTTCTCCCACTCCAGATTTGCACCTGCAGCTCCTCACAGATCTAGAATCCACATTTGGAAGCAGATTTTCCCTCAGCTACTACAGTTCATGGATTTAGGTCCTGCTTTGTGTCCTGTCCCCCAGCGCTGGGACACGGCCACAGTGGGCAGCCACGGGGACAGGCTTGTGCTAACCTCACCAAACACTCCGCAATTGAGAATTGCTGAGTTTGGAAAAGGAGGGAAGCAAGAGGAATTGAGCACAGCTGGAGGTCAGGAGAGAGGGAATCTTCTTTGGGAAGGCCAATACCTGCATTGGCCTTGGTGTTCAGGTCACAAACCCACCCTCCCAGGCTGTCCTTGGTCTCTGCAAAGTAAAGCTGGGGCTGAGAGAGGACTGGGGAGCACAAAGCAAGGGCACTGAATGGCTCCAGTCCCAAAACAATCCCACCTGGAGTTTGGCAGGGGTTTGGGAGCTCCCACCCTGAGCCAGGGTTTGGGGGCTCTTTGTCTTTCTCCACCCCTTGGTGGCTGATTCACCAAATCCCAGCCATGGCTGTTGGGTTTCCCACCTGGAAATCCAGCTTTGTCAGGAGGGTTGGGAGAGTGAATGAAGGCTGTCTGCTCCTGGTTAGGAGAAATATTCCCTTTATTCCCACAGTAAATGTAGGATAAGCCCTGGAACATTTGCTGCCCCAAACAGGCCTTCCTTCCTTCCTTCCTTCCTTCCTTCCTTCCTTCCTTCCTTCCTTCCTTCCTTCCTTCCTTCCTGCCTTCCTGCCTTCCTGCCTTCCTGCCTTCCTGCCTTCCTGCCTTCCTGCCTTCCTTCCTGCCTTCCTTCCTGCCTTCCTGCCTTCCTTCCTGCCTTCCTTCCTTCCTGCCTTCCTTCCTTCCTGCCTTCCTTCCTTCCTGCCTTCCTTCCTGCCTTCCTTCCTTCCTGCCTTCCTTCCTTCCTGCCTTCCTTCCTGCCTTCCTTCCTGCCTTCCTTCCTGCCTTCCTTCCTGCCTTCCTGCCTGCCTTCCTGCCTTCCTTCCTGCCTTCCTGCCTTCCTGCCTTCCTGCCTTCCTTCCTGCCTTCCTTCCTTCCTTCCTGCCTGCCTTCCTGCCTTCCTGCCTTCCTGCCTGCCTTCCTGCCTGCCTGCCTGCCTTCCTGCCTTCCTTCCTTCCTGCCTTCCTTCCAATGGAAACACGCTCCTGGGTGATGGAAATCCCCTAAGAAGAGACGGGAGGCACCTGCTGTGCTCCACAGTCTGGGATCTCTCCTTCCTGGGAGTGACACCTGAGGGATGCAGGGGAGCAGGGCCGTGGTCCTGGTGCCATTGGCCTTCTCCCATGGATTGGTGCTGGCATTCCCTCACTGAACAGAAAAGTTCTCCTGGGAATTTTGGTGTCCATGCCTTTTGTCCTTTCCTCCCAAGCCTTTGATTTCTCCCATCTTGCGCTGGGATTTCCCTTCACACCGAGGAAGGCCCCAGGGAGCTCTGGTCCATCCATGGGCAGCATTCCAAGCACAGGGAGCTGCTGAGCACCTCTGGGGAAGGAGGACAACAACCCCCACATGGCCCATCCCCAGCAAATGCCAAAATGTCAAACACAACCATTTTCCAAGACTTTTATCCAGAAAACTTAGCTGGGAACGGAGAACGTCCCTTCCCGTGCCCTTCAGTTCCCTGCCCTGATGCAGATCTCATCTGGGTTTTGCACATGAAAGGAAGAAGAAAGGAAGGAGAAGAGCCTCGGACTGATTTGCTGACTGAGTATTTATTAAAATAGACTGGAACAATTAAAGACAAAAGCTCCCCGAAGTTGGGATGCAAATTGAGGAGTTGGAAAACACAAAAGGAGAGGATCTGGTGGCAACTTGAATTCTGTACAAACACAGATTTTTCACAGAATCACAGAACTCAATTCCAAGCTAATGCCAAACTGAAATTTTTGGGAAAGCACAAACTCAAAGAAGAATTTCTTCTGGCTAAAGTGAAAATTAGTTTGACAAACCACAAACATTTCAATTGAAAACTGGGACATCCTCTTTTCTCTCTCTCCTTTTTTAATTAACCTCAAACTCTCAAAAGCACAATGATGGGAACCCAAGGAATGTGACATTGCCCAAGTGTCTCTAATAAATGCACAAGTTGCAAAACAAATATGGATTTGCAAAACATTTTGTTTTCCCCACATTTCCATTTTCCCTGACTAGAAGTATTCCTGCAAAATTTCAGCCAATTCCCTCTCTAATATTCGGCTGTCTTAATGCAATCATTTAATCCTGATTTAAAGGCTGTGAAATGAAGGATGAAGAGCTGATATTTCTCTGTAACCTTTTGAATTTCTATATTCTGACTCCGGTCCATTGGATCCATAACATCCAGATTGCAGGAGCAGAAGGGATTTTTTACATTTATTTTCATAATTTAATGTTTGTTTTAGAAAAAGGAGGGGAGGCAAAGCTGCCAGGGCTTAATCATGCAGCAATCTTGAATCTCACCACGACTGGGGGAGGCAAAGGAGCTTTGGCATCTTTGCTGCAGTGCTAATTTGCATTGAGGAGGATCTTTCCCCTCCGCAGCTAAAAAAGATGAAGTGCGAACTTCCAAAGTGACATTTTGGAATTTGTGTGGAGCTTCTCCCGCTGCCGAGGCTGCGCTCAGCGCTCCGACTGTTGCTTTATTGGGGGAGATTTGTCCAGAGGAATAAATGCTGTGGGGGAAGGTGTGGTGTGGGGGGATAACTCAGGAAGGGAAGCTGAGCCCACAAATAAATGGAGGTGGTAGGAAAAGCCAGAGTCTGGATACGCAGGAGGTGAAAGGCACTGATCACCCAGCCATGGGGCCCTCAGCAGAGATCCCCTTGTGCCCAAGGGCTTTTCTCTGGGCCAAAATCAAGAGTCAGAAGAAACAGCATTTGCTCCCAGGACAGGAAATGTTCTGTACCTGCAGCTGGGGCTGCTCCACAGCCCCGTCCTCCACTGGGAGGATTTCTCCTTCTGCTCTGCCAGAGCAAAGCCTGCCCCTGACCGGAGCAATCCACAGCGAGCCAGGAATGGCTGGAGGGAAGCTCTGGGAGGATTTGGGGTGCAGGTGGGTGAGAGCTGGAATTGCCCTGCCTCTGAAACCCCCCTGCCCTGGGCTGAGCCCCAGCGTGGGCAGTGGCTGGGGGGGGATTCTGTCCCTCTGCCCCATTCAGGTGAGACCTCACCTGCAGAGCTGCTCCAAGGGCTGGAGCCAGGCTGGGAGAGCTGGGGGTGTTCACCTGGAGAGGAGAAGCTCCAGGGACACCTCAGAGCCCCTTCCAGGGCCTAAAGGAGCTCCAGGAGAGCTGGAGAGGGACTGGGGACAAGGGACAGAATGACAACGGGACAAAGGGGAATGACTTTGAACTGAAAAAGAATAGATTTAGATGGAACATTGGGAAGGAATTCCTGGCTGTGAGGGTGGGCAGGCCCTGGCACAGGGTGCCCAGAGCAGCTGGGGCTGCCCCTGGATCCCTGGCAGTGCCCAAGACCAGGCTGGACACTGGGGCTTGGAGCAGCCTGGGACAGTGGGAGGTGTCCCTGCCATGGCAGGGGTGGAACAGGATGGGATTTAAGTTCCCTTCCCACCCAAACCATTCCATGATTTTATAAAGGCCCCTGTCCAGGAGTACCCTGGTCCTTGCTCCCCACACGATGCTGGGAGCAGCCGTTGTGCCACCGCCACTTCCACAAGCTCCTGGCTCTCCTGGGAAGTGCATCCATAAGGGGTTGTGTGAATGGATGTGAGCACGGATGTAGGGAGATCCTCCCCTTGTCCTCCTCTGCATCCCCTCACCCTGGCAGCTCCTTGGAGCATCAGAATGCCCAGGATGGTGTCTGCTAATCCAGGTGCTGCCCTTCAGTTCCAGCTCCTCAAGCTTCATCAGAGCTCTCCATTAGGCATTAATGAGAAGCCTGAGGAATGGCTGCTGTGTGCTGCCAGCGTGGAGCAGCCCTTGCAGCTCCCTGCTCGTGCCAGTCAAACCTTTATTGCAGGCATTTGCACAGTGGGTGCAGGGACAGAGGGATTGTATGGAGCAGAGCAGGAAATCTCAGCTGTGGTGGGCAGGGAGCTCTGCTCACCCCTCCTCAGAGCCCAAAAACAGGCACAGAGGTCCTCTAAAGATATTTATTGGTGGGTCATGAAATTTTGGAACACTGACTGCATATGGTCCTGGTAAAAAGGAGCTCCAAGTCTGGGGGTTTTTATTGTGTTTAAAGGCAGTCTGGTGGAGGGGAAAGGCTTTTCCAGCATTTAAAGGACTTTGGCTGTTTTTATGGTTATTATGATGGAGAAGAGGATGGCATCCTGGATTTGGGGTAGTATATAATGGTTGGGAGCTGTATTTCCATTTCCCTCCTCTCCTCAGCGTCCCTCAGCCCAGCTGGGCCCCACGTTCTGAGCAGCTGGGCCAGCGGAAGGTGTCCCTGACCATGGCATGGGATGGGCTTTAGGATCCCTTCCCACCCAAACCATTCCATGAATCCATGACTCTACTTTGAAAATGTCTGGTTTGGGTTTGTAGCAACTCCAGGTCCTGCTGGAAGGGTCACAGGAGGGTGCCAAGAGGAGCAGGGAGCAGCAGGTGAAGAATTCCATTTCACACCCAACTTTTGGGTTTTTTTAATTCATGGGGAAAAAAAAAAACAAACTAAAAGAAAATGCCAAGGGCCCCTTAACCCCTTCCCAAAGCTCTGCCACATGTTCCATTTCCAAGTCTGGTCACTGGGAGGAAATCCAGGAAAATGCTGGGCTCTGCTCCTTCCAGGCGTGGCTGCAAAGGCCACATGAAGGGCCTGCTTTGGTGGCTGCTCACTGGGACTTCCTGTCCCTTGGATGGGCATTGGGGAAAAACCACCCTGGAGAAAAAACAGGGGAAGGCAAAGCATTTTCTCATCCTCAGTTCTGCTCAGTCCTTCCCCAGCAAATCCTGGAAAGGAGAGGCCGTCAGGGAACCTGCTGAAGAGCTCAGGAGCCAATGGTGACCCGAAGGTGGTGGAGGAAAAATGACAGCAGAAAATCCCTGTTCCTGTTGGTTCTTTGCACTGGAACATGGAAACAATCTTTGGCCAGGGCCTTTGGGTGGTGGGAGAGGCAAAGCAGAGGAGCTGAGGAGTCAGAAGAGAGGATTTTAGAGTGAATCCATCAAGGGAATAATGACAAACTGTCCATCCCAGCCTCGTCAAGGAGCCCAGGAATGGAATTGCTGAGTTCTCCCGTGCCTGGGAACCCCTTGCTGCCACTGGCCCTGGTGCCAAAGGAAAGGGAGGTGGCAGAGGAGATGCCAAGGTCTGAGAGGAACTGCCAGGGAAGCACGGAGCAGTCTGACTGCTGCCCTGGGAACACTGAGAACAGCTGCAGTGCAGAATGGAGGAGCAGCAGGGAGGAATGCCTCAGACATCAGAGCCCTTGGAAGGAGCTGGCAAACACAGAGAGGAGGGTGATCCTGGATTTCCCAAATGCCCCTGAGTGTTCCCTCATTAGGAGCTCCTCAGGAACCTTGGCTTTGGTGGGAACACATCACAGGTTAAGGCAGAGGAATAAAGAACAGCAGTAAATGAAAATGGCTGCCAGGAGTGCTCCCCAAAGGTCTGCACTGGGATTTGGGATGTGTAATATTCCTAAACTATCTGAAAAGAAACAAATTACAAGGAGGCAACATCTGCATGGGATGTGTGTTAGAGAGCAGCCAAATCTGAGGCTGCTGGCAGGAAAGGGAACAGGAATTAACAACATCCATGGGCTGGGAGTTCATTGCTCAGGATAAAGGTTGATAAAGGCAAAATAAAGTAGATGGGGAAATAATCATCAATCCTTCCCACCTGAGTACAGTAATGAGCTCAAAAAAATACCCTGCTTGGGAAGGGGAAGAGCTGGACAAGGCTGCGAAGGCTCTAATCAGCAGGAAGCAAAGGGAAGTTGGAAGGGTGAGGAATAAGGAGCAGAGCAGCAGGAAGGGGTCTGCACCTGGCAGGACAAGGGCCTTCCTGGTTATCTCATTTCAACAGGATTACATGGGAATTAAGGAAAAAATCAGTTAGAAAAGGGCAGTGAGGATGAACAGAGAAACAAACCCACTCTCAGAGGGCAGAGAGTGCTCCAGCTTCCCAAGGAAGGGATTTCACGTCCCTGTGGAGAGTGGGGATGGAGCTGAACAGGGAATATTCATTGGCACCAAGGTTTCTTGGGACAGATCCAGCCCAAACTGCAAATGGTGATGTCAAAGTTTTCTTTTTAAGTTTTTTTACAGAGTTATGGAATGGTTTGGGATGGAAGGGACCTTAAAGTCCATCCCATTCCTACCCCCTGCCATGGCAGGGACACCTCCCACTGTCCCAGGCTGCTCCAAGCCCCAGTGTCCAGCCTGGCCTTGGGCACTGCCAGGGATCCAGGGGCAGCCCCAGCTGCTCTGGGCACCCTGTGCCAGGGCCTGCCCACCCTGCCAGGGAACAATTCCTGCCCAATATCCCATCTAACCCTACTCTCTTTCCATTTAGAGTCTCTTTTGCTTGGGGTTTTTTTTGTTTCTTTTCGTTTTGTTCATTTGGTTGAGTTTTGAGGGGTTTGTTCGTTTCTTTATTTCAGAGTGTTTTGGTAAGTGTTTCATTTTGTTCTGAAAGATTTTCTGGGAGCTGTCCTGCTTGCCAGCCTGACAAATCCAAACCTTCCCTGATGCAGAAGCAGCAAAGTGGGATCCAGTTTCCTGCCTGGAGATGGCTCCAGTATGGACACCTGAGTGTGGATCAGCCATGAGCACCCTGCAGAGCCAAGGAAAACCCTTGAGCCAGTGAGTCCCCAGTTCTTCCTCCAAGCAGGATGAGGATGCAGCCCTGGATTCCCTGCGGACTGGAGGACCCTTCCTGACCCCTTCTCCTGCACGGATATGGCTGTGCTGCTTGAAGGCAAAGCAGGAAAATTCCAATTTTTCTGGAGTATTTTTTAGGCATGGTCTCCCTTCAGCTCCACCCCCAGCACCTCTTCCAGGTGTCTTCACCTCCTGGGCCTGCTGCATCACCTGGACGAGGCAGTTTTCCAAAGGCAGTTTCCAAAGGCCGTGGCCAATCCCTCAGCTCAGAGGAACAACTTTCCAAACGCTTCTTCTCAATCCCCAAGGCAGCTCAGGGAGCCAAAACAATCCAAGTCTGAGGGCTTGGGCAAACCCTACCCAGAGGTGCTGCCACGTCCCAGCTGTGACATTTCCACTGCCCCCATGTCCATGGGACACCCAGCACACAACACATCACTGGGATCAAATCCTCCCGGGAGGAGCAGGGCTCTGGCAGCAGCTGAGACTCATTCCAAGCCCTCCCGAGCTGTGGGGATCCCTGGGAACCCCTGGCTGTGGGATCTCAGTAACAAGCAGGGCACAATGCCCAGCCCAGCAGCGGCCCTGAGCCCCGGCAGTGCCACATCAGCTGCTCAGCTCTGTGACAAATATTCCATGGCTCATTATCCTTGAGAGGAATCTCCCTCTCCAGTGCTTTTAAGACCTGGAGAAATTGGCAGTTGCTGTTTGCTTTTTGCTCAGGCAGCACCGAGTTCTCCAATTAGGAATTCCTTGGGAGCCCCCCTGCACATGGAGCCCGAGGCCAAACCTGGCTGTGCCAGAGAGGGGCTCCCAGCTGACCAAATCCTTGCCTTTGGCACAGCTTCCATGAAAAACCTTTCACTTCAGCAGGAGAGTGTCAGCATTTCCCTCGGCAGCACCTGCCTGCCTTTAAATCAGAAAATGGGGATGGTTTTGCTCTTGGAAAAAGCCAAATTAGGAACAGAGCAAAGAGGCCTTTTGATGTTGAGGAAAACTGGAATGCTGCATGTGGAGAATCCATGGGGATTCTTCCCAGTGACTGCTGAGGGCTTCTCCATCCGCTGCCTCCATGTGCTGGGGATTCATCTTGAGTGTTCAGGATCAGGGAAAATGCAGGGATCAGGGAAAGCTCTGGAAAGCCTGAAACCCACTCATGCAGCTGTCCCTGTGTGCCCATGATGTTATTCCCAGGCTTTCCCTGGGAATACCTAGCACAGCTCCTGTGTCCCCATGCACCATCCCAATGCCACACCAATCCAGTGCTCAGGAAGTTATGGCAAAACCAGCTCCTTCATCAGCCTCTCCCATGAATATGCAGCTCATTGGGTAAGGATTGATATTTGAGGGAGACTGTTATGCTCATTATGACCCCAAATCCCAATAAAAACGGGAAGTCCAGGTGAGACTTTCATGATGCTCAGAAGAGAAAATAAAACAAGGAAAAAAAAAGGAAAACAAGGAGGAGGGAATAAAATCCAAGAAGTGCTTAGTGACCTCTTCAGGATTCCAACTATTTCCCTACAAATTCACCAGCAATTCCTGGGATGTGCAGGAGAGGGATCTGGGGGATGGGAACAGGGTGTCACTTGCAATGTGGAGAGATGGGCAAGAATTTCCTGCCCAAGCTCTTCCTGGATGGAAAGTTGGATTCTTGACTAAACCAAATCGATTTCACAAAGTTCCTGATTCCTGTAGGGATATGAAATCATATTTTCAACTGAAATTTTGAGGCAGAAAGGGAGAGCTTTGATGAAAAGTCAGCTCGAAGAAATGAGCTTCTGTCTGCAGCCATTTCCCTCCTGATCCAATATTGTTACAGCTGCTTAATATTTCCCCAGTTAAGTCCTATTTTGATGGAGAATTGAACATTTTTTCCTAAACTACTCCTTTTTTCCCCCAAGTTTTTCCTGTGCAGGCTGTTGAACTTCTCACAAAACCACTTCAGATAAACCCCTGGCTTTAATTTTTTAATGAATAATAGAAAATGCTGAGGGAAATATGAAAATCATTTTCTAGAGACATTTTCATTCTGACAAAACCCAGTCCTGAAAGCAAAATTTTCCTGGCTGCTGATGCCTCTTCAGGCTCTGTTTTTTTGTACAGCTGGTGCTCCCCAAGCTCCCAAAATGCTGGGATCAGGCAAGCCCTGATGGACACGCACACAGTGCTGGGTGTCCCAGGGGTTTCCTTAGGAATGTAGAGGGAAAGGCTGTGCATGGAAGGCTGGAGCCCCATTAACAGCACCTGAAAAGGGATGTGTGAGGTCCAGCTGTAGGTCTGGGGATGCTCCACTTGTCTCTTGCTCCAGGAAAGGTGGGATGGGGCCCTGGATAACCCTGCGGATGACAGAGATGATGTTTAAGGACTCTTCCAACTCAAACCACTCTGGGATTCTGGAATTCAGCATCACTCCAGCACCTCTGGAGCTCCATCCCTGGGGAGCTCGTTTAATACACAAGTCAGTGAGCAAGGGAGGGACAAAATGAGGCATTTCAGGGCAGTACAGCTCAAAATAAACTGGGTTTATGAGATACCAGACAATGATTTGGGTTATTGCCTCTCCTGTCTTATCTGCTCTTTGACCTGCCAGTACTGTTAAACTCCCCATGCAGGGCAGCCAGAGAGCTTGGGGGATTTATCTAATGTGCTGGGAAAAGGGTGGGAAGTCAAGGAGAGGGAAAACTCACGGAGGGAAAAGCGGAGACTGCAGTGGAACGGGAGATTCAAGGCAGAGCTGGCACCACAGGAGGGCAACAGGGAAGGACATGGGTGACACAGAAGGGAGGAGAGGAAGGAGCAGGGAGAAGGGGAGCAGGGGACACTCTGGGGTCCCAGGACAGAACTTTCCTGCTTGGAGATTATGGCAAAATCCAGTGGGGACACATCCTGCAAAGGAGGGAAAGGCAGTGAGGGATAATGAGGGAGCCTTGCAGCACAATCAATTAATGAGCGAGTCAGCTGCTGCTGAATGAGATTTGAATTTCACACCAGTGCTGGAAACCCCAAAATAAACCTTCCTCCTCCCCAGTGCATCAGAAATTCTGCCTTTTAAGGCAGCATCACCCGCCAGATGTTGGAGGGGCAGATGAGGGACAGAAAATAAACTCCAGTGCCCCTCCTCTTGTGTCTCTCCAGCCCTTTATTCTGCTCTAATCCTCAGATCCTGGTGGCCTTGGGAAGGGCTGTTTTCACCCAGGAGGGAGGATAATTCCCATGGGATGGAGAGCAACAGAATTCCCATTTCTGCTTCAGTGCCTGCAGCATCCTGCAGCTCGTTAGTGGTGGAAAAAGGCACCTGGCAGGGTGTGTTCCCCTGGGAGCTGCCCCACCTGTCCTGCTGGAATGGTCCTGGAAAATATTGCTGGGGGAGCAGGGCAGGCTGAGGGCACCTCAGTTCCATGGATGGCCTGGGCAGGCTGAATTTCAGTGGGAGTCAGCTCCAGTCAGAGCACCGGGATTTAATGAGGCAGAGAATTCGTGTTGCCCTCAGCATCAAAGGGGCTTCCAGGTGATGGCAAAGATTTCATTCGCAGATGAGCATGGAAATACCTGAAAATCCTCAGCATCTCCTAAGCCCTTCCTAACTCCAAACAGCTCTGCCAGTCCCAGGGAAAAGCCTGTCCAGAGCCAGAGCACCTGGCATTGTGTTGGCACCTCAGTGACAACACAGCTGGGGATTTTGCCAATGGATCACCCATGTCCATGGAATCATGGAATGATTTGGGTGGGAAGGGACCTTAAAGCTCATCCCATCCCAGCCCCTGCCATGACAGGGACACCTCCCACTGTCCCAGGCTGCTTCAAGCACCAATGTCCAGCCTGGCCTTGGGCACTGCCAGGGATCCTGGCCCACCCTCCCAGGGAAGAATCTTTGGGGGCATGAGATGTTTTACGAGGAATTCTTCCCAGGATTTGGTACCCCTTGAACTGGGACTGTCTGCTCATACCTCTCTACCTTTTGAAACAAGCATTACTTCCAATCCTCCTCCCTCTCACCTGGATTTAAGTCTCTTCCCATGGCAATCTGGGAAAATTTCATCCCTCTGGACGTATTTCCTGAAGTTTCTGACTCCCAAAGTCTTCTCAACTTCTCATCCATCCTTTCTATGTGGTAAGAGAGCTGAGGACCTTCTCATCACATGGAACCTCCTCAGTACCCCCTGGGCAGCTCCACAGGCTTTTCTTCCTCTCCTCAGCTCCTGAGCCACCCACTTGTGCCATGTCCCAACCTCCAAATCACTTTCTTTTCTTTATACTGAGCCATTTTTCCACATTCAACTTGCCCAAGCCCCAAGACCTCTAGATCATTTAGGAGAAGCCAGAACTTGTGACTTGTGATGAGTTTTCCTTCTCTTAAAGCTTCTTTTTTGGGGAAGACTGAGCTGATAATTCTATGCTACATGTAAACAACAGTTTTTACCATGTCCAAGACACTGGAATTTTATGGGCTTGTGGGAAACCTCCTTAAAGAGCTGAGTGAATTCCTTCTGCCATAGATTATTCCCAGAATGTTTATTTCCAGTGCAGAGGGACTAAACCACTGCATTTATTCTCCCTCACAGGAATAAACACGAGTGGTCCCAGTCCCCCTGAGCTTTACCACAACTCCCTGTGCCTGCTCTGGGAAGTCCCACAGTCTGGATTCCCCATCCTTTTACATAGGAAAGGATCACAGGGTTCCTTCGCTGCCTCCCCCACCCTCCTCTGCTCTCCCTGGCATGTGAGGAGAGCCTGATTCTTTCCAGCAGGATTTTTTCCACTGTACCTGTAAAGCTGCACCAGCACTGGCCACGTTCCTCCTGCTCCTGCCTGGATTCATTCTTGTGGGGACTTCTGAGTTCCTCTGCAATCCCTTCCTCAGGATTTATATCTGCATCCTCCCTCCCTGGTCTCCTTTACTCTGCCAGGTCCTGGGGATGGATGGATGGATGGATGGATGGATGGATGGATGGATGGATGGATGGATGGATGGATGATGGATGGATGGATGATGGATGGATGATGGATGGATGGATGGATGATGGATGGATGATGGATGGATGGATGGATGGATGGATGGATGGATGGATGGATGGATGGATGATGGATGGATGATGGATGGATGGATGGATGGATGGATGATGGATGGATGATGGATGGATGGATGGATGATGGATGGATGATGGATGGATGGATGGATGGATGGATGGATGGATGATGGATGGATGATGGATGGATGGATGGATGGATGGATGATGGATGGATGATGGATGGATGGATGGATGGATGGATGGATGGATGGATGATGGATGGATGATGGATGGATGGATGATGGATGGATGGATGATGGATGATGGATGGATGATGGATGGATGGATGGATGGATGATGGATGGATGGATGGATGGATGGATGGATGATGGATGGATGGATGATGGATGATGGATGGATGATGGATGGATGGATGGATGGATGGATGGATGGATGGATGGATGGATGGATGGATGATGGATGGATGATGGATGGATGGATGATGGATGGATGATGGATGGATGGATGGATGGATGGATGGATGGATGGATGATGGATGGATGGATGATGGATGATAGATGGATGGATGGATGGATGGATGGATGGACAGTGCAATGCTGCCAAAGATCACCATCTCTGCTCCTGACTCCACCCTGCAGCTCCACCACCGCCATCCCTATTTCCCAAGGATTCTGACTGCAGCACCAGCAGCCCCTTCAGCAGCTCCAGAGGGATCATTTCCCAAGGATGAAGAGCTGAAGTTGTGCTGTGTGCTGGAAGGGAATCAGCAGCTTCCCAGGACCTGTCTTTGGACTGGCAGGGACCTTCTACAGTGGGAATGCAGCAGGATCCATACGGAGGTCCCACAGTTAAGCGCAAAGCTCTCCTTTCCCACATCAGCTGTTCACTGCTGGCCAGCCCACCCTCCCCTTCCTGGTGGTTTATCTCCCAACATCCCAGCAGGGGTAATTTCCATATGGACTGCTGGAGTGGGCACTTTTCAGGATATTTAGAGGCTAAGTCTCTTCCATTTGCACAAAACTCAAATGATTTTGAAGTGTTGAAAACAGTCCACAGGAGAAAAACAGAAGGGAAGATCATAAATTCCTCTTCCTTTGCCTCTGGGTACAGGAAAACTGCTAAAGGTGCATCCTGGATCAGTGCTAGGAGAGCAGGGAGCGGCTTTGGAGACAAACCTGGGGGGAAAAGGGAACCTGTGGAGAGGGAAATGAGCATCTGCCCACACATGCAAAACAAGGAGGGGGTGTCAGGTCACTGTTCCCAGTCAGAAAGGTTGGTTGGATCTAGGAATTCAGCTCCATTCATTCCAATTGTTCCCTGACTTGATGTCCCAAGGACTTCATCTCCTGATGTTTCCTTGTGTGCCCAAAGAGCCTCATCCCTTTATTTCCCTGATCGGGACAGTTCCTCTGAGCTGAGGAGCTGGGAACAGGGACATGGGACACCTGGGAATGGGGACATGGGACACCTGGAACAGGAACATGGGACACCTGGAACAGGGACATGGGACACCTGGGAATGGGGACATGGGACACCTGGAACAGGAACATGGGACACCTGGAACAGGGACATGGGACACCTGGGAATGGGGACATGGGACACCTGGGAATGGGGACATGGGACACCTGGAACAGGGACATGGGACACCTGGGAATGAGGACATGGGACACCTGGGAATGGGAACATGGGACACCTGGAACAGGGACATGGGACACCTGGGAATGGGGACATGGGACACCTGGGAATGGGGACATAGGACACCTCCCATCACACAGCTTTGCCCAGGTGAGCAACACCCCAGTGCCAGGGCAGAGGATTCCCTTGGTCCAACCAGGGAAATCACAAACGGAATTCCCATCAGGGCTGGATGGACTGGAGGAGATCCCAGCCTTGCTTCCCAAGATGATCCCTGCAGCAGCCTCTACTCCACGCTCCAGCCTGTTTTCCCTCTGGTTTATCCCAGGATAGCTCCGTGCTGTGTTTCATCCCAAGCAAAGCTCTTCTCTTTGTTTACCTTGGACAAATATTTGCAGATTCCAGAGCTCAGATCCTTGGGAGGGATTATGCAAAAATCCCTGTGGCCCCTTCACCTCCCAGACGGGATCTGGGATGTGTTGCCAAGCTGAGCCCTGCTCCCTAAATCCTTAAGCTGTGCTTTACCTGCCCATTGCCTGCATGCCTGGGTGCCTGTGCTTTCCCATGAAGGCTCTGGGAAACACCGGGAAGAATTTATCCATGGATTTCGCTGAAATGGCATAAATAGAACAGCAAGCAAAACCACTGCAAATCCTTTTCATCCCATTGGCTTTGATAGAGATACAGGCTTTGTTTGCTGTTTAATTTTTCACGTTAAATATATAAATAAATATGGGATTCAAGAGGGATTTTTCCTCCATCCCTATCCATCTCCTCCCATGCCTGGATCTGAGGTATTGTGTAACTGGTGGAAGAGGCTGAGTGGCACTTCGGCTTCACTGGGCACCCAGCTCTCAGCAGGGGCTGGGAATTGGGGCAAAAAGTGGGCAGCAGGGAAAGGCTGTGATTCATTATTGAGGGAATGGGAAGCACCTCCCAATCTCCTCTTGGCATCAGCTCTGCTCTCTCAGCATAAATAACCGGCTCATCCCGAATAACTCCGCTCTCGTTAAGGGGAAACTTTGTCTTGGAGCTGCGCAGCCACTCAGAATTGACCCTGCATCCTGCTGAGTGTGAGGCAGAGTGGCTTTGACCCCTGTGATCCATGGGGATGGTGCTGAGCAGGAGAATCCGTGTCCAGCTCCCCCTTGTCGGGGGAGATATGGGGGTGCTCTGGTCAGCCAAGCTCCCAGGAGCTCCTGGAAGGCTCCATCCCCACCTGGCTGAGGGAAAAGGGGATGCTGACCATGGGTGAACCTCCTGGAAGCTTCAGGAAGCCTCCTGCCTCACCTGACTGATGGAAAAGGAGGTGCTGACCATGGGTGATGCTCCTGGAATCTCCTGGAGGCCTCTTTCTCCACTTGGCCAATGGAAAGGGGGCTGTTGACCCTGTCTGTCCTAACAGCCTGTGGATCCCATGTCCTCCAGAGGAACAGCCCTTTGAACAGCCAGTTGGGCTTTCCATATGCCAGGATTCTGGGAATCACACAAAAGGCACCTTTGGCATCCCACTGCCATGAAATGTCTCACCACTCCCCCAAAATCCATTCAGGGCAGGATAATCCCACCAGACTCCATGGCTGGCTGGCTGCACTCGCTTCTTTCCCAGACTTGGAGCTCTTTGGAGAAGGAAGGATCTCGTTTTGTTTGTTTGCTCCAACCCCAGCAGGGTGGGATCTTGGCCCATGCTTGGGAAACCTGTGTGTTCTATGAATACAAATGTAATTAATTAATGAGAAGAACCAGTGGGGAGGCAGAGATCATGGCTGGAAGGGCTGATCCCGGTCAACGAAATTCCTTTTGTTCATTCCAAACTCTTCTGTGCAAGAATCAGCTCTGGAGCTGGCATAGACCTCCAGAAGTTCTTCCACCTGTTCCCAGCATTTGCCTTTGCAGCTCCAGCTTAGGTGAAATGAGGTCCCAACCCCCTGCCTGGCTGGGAGTGTCTTAAGCAGAGCTCCTCAGCAGCTCTGTGAGGTTGAAGGGTCCCTCTGGTGTCTCAGAGCCAGGCAGGAAAGAGCTCCAGGGCTCCTCATTAATCAGCCATCACACAGGGAAATTCCAGTGTCTTCTAGCAGGCTTCTTCCTCTGGATGAGGAAGCAGCTGCCTCTTAATTAGAGGCCAGCTAAGTGCTACTGTGTGATCTGTGAGGTTGTGCATATTTAATAACTCAGCTCCCAGCTGCTGCTGCTTGGTGCTGTGTTGGAGGAGGCACAGGCTGCAAAGTCCCCTTTGATGTTTCCCCACGTTGGCTGTCCTTGGAAGCAGGGGGAGCACAGCGACCCAGCCACTCCCAAACCCGGGGAACTACGTTGGGCAGGGAGGGGCCTCCTTGCCTGCACTGATCTGGCTGCTTTATCCAGGGTGGGGCAGGGGCAGGAGCTGTGGATGCTCCTGCTGAGGAGCAGGACTGACCTGGGGAGGGGAGGGAAGCAGGACACTGCTGCTGCCCTTCCTTACCCAAACACATCCGTTCTGGACTGTGCCACTGGATTCCTTCTCCTGGTGCTGCTGGGGATGGAGATGAATGTCAGTGTGATGGAGGCTGGTCCAGTTCCTCACACAGTGACCATCCAAATGTGGCCACCACTGTGCTGGAGGTGGCAGAAGGAGGTGTGGAAGTTCTCCTGCCAGGTGTTGAGAACCTAAGCATGCCCAGATAAATTCTGCCCATCCCTGAACACTGGAATGTTTCCCTGCCCTGCTCATGTTCCAGCCCTTGCTAACCGTGTTTGAGGATTCTTCAGTCTGCATTTTCTGCTTTCCAGTCCATGTTCTCCATGTAGCTCCCTGGATATTTCCATTTCTATCTTCCCCTCCATGTCTTGATCCTCCCTGAGGCATTTTGCAATTTTAAATTGCAGCTCTGTGGCTCCTCACCCTTTCCAACCCAGTGCATTGAGGTGTCACCAAATTGCTCTCAGTATTTTCATTTTTCCTCTTTGGATGTCAGGAAAGGGCTCCACAATATCCACGTAAAATTTATGTGTAGGGAGACATCCATGGAGGGTTAAGTCAGCCTGGTACTTGTAGCTCCTTAAGGATTTACAGAATCACAGAATCCCTGAGGCTGGAAAAGCCTTCCAAGATCATGGAGTCCAAGCTGTGCCAAATCCCACCTTGTCCCCAGTCCAGAGCTCTGAGTGCCACATCCAGCCCTTCCTTGGCTTGGACCCTTCCTTGGACACGTCCAGGGATGGGGATTCCACCACTGTCCTGGGCAGCCACTTCCAATGCCTGACCACCCTTTCCAGGGAGAAATTCCTCCTGATGTCCAACCTGAACATCCCCTGGAGGCCGTTCCCTCTCCTCCTGTCCCTGTTCCCTGTCAGCAGAGCCCGACCCTCCCTGGCTGTCCCCTCCTGGCAGGGAGTTGTGCAGAGCCAGAAGGGCCCCCTGAGCCTCCTTTTCTCCTCCTTTGTCCCCCTGTAGCAGCTGCTCCCATCCCTGGTGCTGCTTCCTCCTGCCAGAGCCCTTCATCCCAGAGAGCAGCGCCTGCAGCCCGTGAGATCCAGGGAGAGGAGAGCCAGGACAGTCTGGTTGCTGCTCCCCAGAATTTCCCCCAGGCAGGGGTTTGCTCCTTCTCCATCCCCTCCAAGGTGGTGTTCCCTCTCAGCCAAGTGGATTCTGAAGTCCAGGACCAAGCTCACGTCATTCCTCTGCAGGGACCCCAAATCCACAGGAGCTGTGAGCAGCTGGGAAGAACCAGATTCCCAATGGCTGACTCACCCATCTGGAAGGATGGCCAGGAGCAGCTCTGTATCCAGACAAAACAGGCTTTATTTGCAGCAGCAGAAGCAGATTTTGGGTTGGGATGGAGACAGCCAAGAGGCTGAGCAGGGAATTTGCTAAATACAATATTTTTTTGCCACCCTTCACTTATGTGCTTATTTTTTTTGTCAAAAGTGAAATGTCTTGCTGGAAAGTCTCCATTAAAGCTGAACTGGGAAAGCTGCCAAGATCTGGGATGGGATCTCAGGTCAAAAATGTGCTAGGGAGTCAACCTCAAAAACAAGGCTGTGGTGCAGGGGGTTTGCCATGGAGAGGGAGCTCCGTGCTCCAGTCCCTTCTGGAGGATCAGGATTTCATTGGAGTCTGATGTCAGTGCCCCAAACACGGGGCAAAGCGTTCTCGTAGTCTGTCACTCACTTATTAAAAGTTTGCTCCTGGACCAGAGAAACAATTTTCCCATGAATATTTCATCAAAACCGATGTGTTTGGGTGGGAAAAAAAAAAGAAAAAAGATGAAATGGTGTTTTCTACAAAACAAACACACACTGCATCCAAAGCAATTCCGTGCTGCCCACCCCCATTCTGCAGGGCCCCCCTGGGTCCTGCCAGGCTCCTGGACCTGAGCCTGGAACTAAACTGGACATTGTCTGGATTGATATCCCTGACCTTCCATTCCTGTCCATTGCAGGAGGAAGGGAATTCTGGCATGAGGAGATTGAGGGGTGAATTCTGCAAGGGTGGCTCCAATCTCTGGTCCTTGGGACAGGGCCAGCAGCCAGGGAAGGGCTGGAGCTGGGCCAGGGCAGGCTCAGGCTGCAGAGCAGGGCAAGGTTCTTCCCCCAGAGGTGCTGGCACTGCCCAGGCTCCCCAGGGAATGGGCACGGCCCCGAGGCTGCCAGAGCTCCAGGAGCGTTTGGACAGCGCTGCCAGGGATGCCCAGGGTGGGGTAGTTGGGGGGTCTGGGCAGGGACAGGGCTGGGACTGGATGATCCTGGTGGTTCCTTTCCCTCTCAGGAGATTCCATTATTTTAACATTTCACTGTGAAGAAAAAAAAACCAAACAGCTCTGTTGGAAGAAGAGACCTGGAAGTTTCTCTCCTGGCCATGGATGCAGCTGATGGCATTGGGGTGGGATGGAGGAGAGGCTCCAGGGATGCTGAAGGACACATCAGGCTCCTCAATCCTCCAGCACAACTCCCGCTCAGCCCACTCTGGGTGGGAACTGAGTTAATATTTCACTAACAAATCTCCTAAACTTGGGCTCCCCGTGGGGCTGGCATTGATCACTGATCCGCAGAGCTCCCCTCTTTCTTCCTTCAAACCTTCCCTAGGCTGGAAAGGCGGCTGCTGATTGATATTCCAAGGCAAATGTTGCAGTCTTTCAAACATTGCCAGGCTTTATGAAGAGCTGTTAATAAAATGGATTCACCCTGGCACTAGAAGCAAAGGGAAGAGGGGAGAAAGGGCTAGAATGAGCAGAGAGGGAATTTCCAGACAACTGAGGGCTTTTCCCTACACTGCCTCCAAGGTCTTGGCTTGGGATTGTTCAGGAACAAGAATTCCAAGGGCAGATTTGCTGGGATTTTAGCATCAAAGCAAAGAGCTGATGTTGAATTTGTGAGAGGGGTTTGGCTTCAAGAATTTGGATTCAGCCATCCTCAGGTCTTCAAGATTCCAGAGCACTGGAGGATTTCTGGGGAGGAAGTTGTCAGCTATCCATGTTTTATGTCACCGAGGGGGGGCAGATGTTCCTTAAAGAAAAGGAAGGATCGGGCCAGAGGATGTGGCACCTGAACCCCCCCAGCAGGAGCCCTGTCCCTGGGCACTCAGCAGTTCTCACTTTGTGCCACTTTCTGACCTCTCTGCCTTTGCAGGAGGAACATCCCACCCCCTGTGGGACCCCTGTGCCACAGAGAAACCCTCCGAGCACCTCGGCTCCCCTTCTTTCCAGCATCCCTGAGTCTTGTCTTCAGCAGTGGGGAGCCAAGAAAACCAAGTGATTTCAGAGAGATCAGCTTAGAAGAGCAAGTGACAGATTAAAAAAGGCATCCCAGCACTGCCTGGAACCAAGGCATTTCCAAGGTGTTGACAGTGAGGAGGAGGAGGGAGGTATACTTGGCTCCCAGCAGCTGGAAAAGAGAGCAGAATATGGTTTCTTTCCTCCCCCACAAGGAGAAGGGCTGGAGGTTCCCTTCTCTGGTCACAGCTTTGCTTGGGGTCTGTGTGGAGAGGGAGGGGACCTGCCCTAAGCAGGGACTGACCTCAGGGTGAGGGGCTGGGGTGGCCCCACAAAGGCCATGCTCATGCCTCGCTGGAGACTGAGGGTCCCCTGCTCCTGAAACCTCTGTCACCAGCTTGGGATGTCCCTGCACATCAACCATGGGTCCTCTGCTCCTCCTCACTCCCTGGGCTGGACAGGTTGGCTGGGTCACACACACCTGGGCTGGGAGGGGAAACAAGAACAGCCACAATTCCAGAGCTCCAGGAGCACTGGGATAGCTCTCCCAGGGATGCACAGGGTGCGATTGTTGGGGTTCCTGTGCAGGGCAGGGAGCTGGACTGGATGGTCCTTGTGGGTCCCTTGCAGCTCAGGATATTCCACGATTCACCGTCCTCTTTGTACCACACTACACTGTCACCTTTGGTGATTTTTAAAGCATTTTTAAATCTCTTTAAAGGACTTTTAAACCCAGTGATTTTAAAGGATTCTGCAAAGCAGTGTCTGAAACACGGGGTTGTGTGCTGGAGCTGGGAGTGTCAGTGAAGGCCCAGGCTGTGCAGTGCTTCCAGAGCCTCTGACCGTCCCATTCCGTGCTCTCCTTGACATTGGAATGATGGCACAGCCGCCACAGGGCTTTGTCTGACAGCTGCTCCACTCTGGGATTTCCTGACTTGATTTCTCAATTTGGGAAGTCCTGGGGGACTCAGTGGCTGAATGGCCATTGTTTACTCCAGCCTGTGAAGGACATCAGGACTTGTGCCCACACTGCTGGCCTGGGAGACTGACTTGGACACGCGGCACAAAGCACAGAGTGACTCATCCTGCTTTGGAAATGACTTTCAGCCTGCTCGAAGGTCACTGGTGCTTCTCCTCACTTCTGCAAGGGCTGAGGTTGCTCACAGCAGGAGCAAACCCCCTCAGGAAGCCCAAAGAAGGCACCGGAGTCCTTCCTCAAGGTGACCATTGCAGGCTGTGCCTCCTCTGAAGCCTCAGGGAATGTGGAGGGGCCTCCACAATCCAGCCACTGTTTTGGGAAGGCCAAGAGCTGCCACTGAATAGAGGGAAAGACTTTCCAAGGGGTCTGCTGAAGCTTCCAACCCATTACCAACCCTGTATCCCATCTCTGCAGCGATGGGATCTGCACCAGCCCCTGCTCCTGGCACCTTCCTGATGGACACTGCTGGGGTGAGGGAGCAGAGCCAGGAGGAGCAGGACCGAGTTATTCTTCCAGCCCAAGACCACTCATTAGCAAAGGACTCTTTGTTTTTGATGTTTGAGAGCTCAGGCCACGGGAAAGGTCAGGAATGTCTGGCAGAAAGTCCCTCCTGAGCCTGCCCTTCAGGCACACGAACAGCATGGGGACATGAGAGGTCACATCCATGGCAATCACATGAGCCTGGCACAGGTGATTCCTGGAGCAAAGGCTGGGATCTGCCAAGGACTCTGCTCTCCACAAGGAGAGGGAGCAGATGGGGATGAGGGCACTGACTGGGCAGGAATTCCATGGTGCATCTCCTGCTCTGCCTTTGAGCCTGCTCCTCTCAAATTCTTAGGACAATTTGCACATTCCCTTTGAAAGGCATTTTCATGAAGGCTGTTCCATGGCTGGGATGCTTGGAATGCTGGGGTCAGGGGGCCGAGCACTCTGTAAAGTCTCACTCTGGTCTTTGGCAGTGAGGGAACAGCACCCTACAAGAAACAGCTGCTTAATTATTTGTATCTCTTCCCTCATTATTAAAATTGGGTCCTCCAACCTACTTTCTGAAGATCTCAGAGCATGTCTGTCAATGCCAGTTTAGCTCAGCTGGTTTTATTGTCTGCAGGTCACATTCAGGGACCAACAGGGAGGGGCTGGGGGTCAGGGACTGGCTCCTGCAGCCAAGGGAAAATGAGGAACAGCAGGAACAGCCCAGCTCCTGGGATAATTTCAGCCTGTGCACAGTGGGAGGAAAGAAGAAGAAACCAGGATGTGAACACCCCTCAGACCAGGGGTTTGTGGCCAAGCAGAGCATCCTGCAGGCTGGGTTTAGGCACTGGGTTGGCAGCAAAATTAGATTTGATCTGCAAGTTGTTCATCCTTCTTATATCCCAGGGTGTTCTGCAGAACCAGAGCTGCTGGGAACATTCCTCACCAACCTCCCTTCCCCAGGCCAGCGGAAGGGCAAAGTCACAAATAATTCCAGAGCCAGGAGGAGAAATGAGATGCCCACACCCCTCCAGTGATGTTTTGTATCCTTGACACCTCCTTTTCTCACAACAACCTCTTACCCTTAGGACCCACTCTGGGACCACTTTGTCCCAAAGGCCCGTGCTGGAAGGGACCCTTGAAGGTTTGTTCCCACACCAGACCAGGTCTCTGCTTCTGGATCTACAGTCCCAGAATATTCTGAGCTGCAAGGGACCCACAAGGATCATCAAAGTCCAGCTTGGTAAATCTTGGTCAATTCAGCTGTTCCAAGATTTTCCCCACCTCTCTGGTGGCCTGTCCCAGGGCTTCACCGCCATCCCAGGGAACAACATTTTCCCAATTCCCAACCTGAGCCTCCTCTGCTTCAAGCTGTGGCAACTGTCCCTTGCCCCGCTGCCACAGAAATTGGTGGCATCACCCTTTAAACTCCTTGCCAAGCACAGGTGTCTCTCAGACTTCTCTTACCCTCCTGCTTTCTGCCAGACCCAGCCTCCCCCAGACTGTTCTCATGTGCCCATGTCCTTCTCCATGGCACCAGCACTTCTCTAGATAACTGGAAGGTTTAGCCAGACCCTCCACGGGCGCTATACCCACCCTTGGAGCACGGATGGAGGGAGCTCTTCGCAACAAGATCCAGAGAACTTTGGCTCTCCAGCCAGCATTGCTCCAGGCAGACATGGGAAAGTGTCAGTGCTGCTGCAGGAGCCTGCCCTGCTCTGGATTTTCTCTGTTTTGACCCTCAGCTGGTTCTTTGCAGCCTGGACCACTGAGCATCCCAGCAAGTGCAGCATGAATAATCTTCTGCCTTTGGATCCCCTGGGGAGCACCAGGACAGACCTGGCTGGGTTCTGTGTCCATCACATCCTGGCTGGGTAAGAGGAGGTGAAAGCTCTTTGCTCCTGTCAGCAATCCTCGGGAGCACCCCTCTCACAGGGAAGTGCAGCTTATTTTGGGCAGCTGAAGAGGAGGTGGTCACAGAGCCAGGCACACTCTGGGAGCCCTTCAGAGGGGTTCTGGACACTTTCTCTCCACTGTGGCCATAATTCCCATTTCCACATTAAGCACGACCAGGACATGTCCCTTTCCTGCGTTTCCTTGATCCCAGCGGCTGCAGCATCGCTCGCTGTGGCTCCCCTGGCGCTCTCTGCATCCTCCTCCTGCTGCTGCTTCCACCTGCCCTGGGGCCACCGCAGCAGTTCAGGCAGCAGCCACCAGGCTGCTGTATTTCCCTGGAAATACCAGAACAGGTTCTGCATATGTAAAAGCCTGGGAACGGTGACTCTCGGTGAAGGGAATGAATATTCCTGACCCGGCAGCCGCTCCAGGCACAGCCTAATCACAAAGTGCCTCCCAGCAGGCTGTGCCTGCTCTTATCCCCTCCTTCCCAGCCACTCCAAGGGCTGATTTCCTGGATCATCTGCTCTTCAGGCGGCATAAGGGGATTTAGCGCCAGGTCTGCCTTCAGAAGAGCTTTGTTTAGTCCCACAGCCCAGTCAGAATTGTCAAGAAGGAAATATCCCGGAATCCCAGGATGGGTCAGCCCGGCAGGGAGCTCAGAGGGTCACTGGTGCCACCTCCCTGCTTCAGCAGGGCCATCCCAGAGCACGGGGCACAGCATTGTGTGCACACAGCTCTGCAATATCCCCAGGGAGGAGACCCCACAGCCTCTCTGGGCTCTGCTCAGGGCTGGCCACTGCCCAGGGCACAAGTTCTGCCTCCTGTGCAGGGCAGGGCCTGCGCTCAGCCCCTGCCCGTGGCTCTGCTGCCATTGCTGGGCCTGGAGCGGAGCCTGGGCCTGCTCTGCCCCTCCTGCACCCAGGGACACACAGGGATGGACAGGGACAGCCAGGGATGGACAGGGACAGCCAGGGACACACAGGGACACACAGGGACACACAGGGATGGACAGGGATGGACAGGGACAGCCAGGGATGGACAGGGACACACAGGGACACACAGGGACACACAGGGACAGCCAGGGATGGACAGGGACAGCCAGGGATGGACAGGGACACACAGGGACACACAGGGACAGCCAGGGATGGACAGGGACAGCCAGGGACACACAGGGACATACAGGGACACACAGGGACACACAGGGACAGCCAGGGATGGACAGGGACAGCCAGGGATACACAGGGACAGCCAGGGACAGATACAGGGACACACAGGGACACACAGGGATACACAGGGACAGCCAGGGACACACAGGGACAGCCAGGGACACACAGGGGCAGCCAGGGACAGACACAGGGACAGCCAAGGACACCCAGAGCTGAGGTCCCCTCTCAGCTGGGGCTCCTCTCCAGGCTGAGCAGCCCCAGCTCCCTCAGCCTCTCCCAGAGATGCTCCAGGCCCTTCCTCAGCTCCAGGAGCTCCTGTCCCTGCTGTTCTGAGGATCCAGAGCTGGACACAGCACCCCAGAGGTGCCTGTAGGGCTGGGCAGAGGGCCAGGATCACCCCTGACCTGCTGGGAATGCTCTTCCTGTGTCCCCAGGATCCCACTGGGCCCCAGGTCACTCTCCTGGCTCAGGGACACCTCGTTGTCCCCAGGTCCCTCCTCACAGAGCTGCTCCAGCAGGTCCCCCCCAGCCTGTGCTGGTTGTTCCTCCCCAGGTGCAGGATCTGCATTTCCCTGGTTGAACTTGGGACTTTTCCTTCCAGCATCTCCCCAAATGTTCCCAGAGGATGAACACAGCTGCCTTGGGCTGTCCTACCCATAGTTTCCCACCCAGTCCTTAACCTTGGGAAGCCCTGAGGAGCAGCACCACCGCTGCATCCCAGAACACTCCATCTAAATTCAGCACGGATCCAGCACGACTCAGACACGGAAAACCTCCAGAGGAGTGTCTTGAGCAATAATAATGTTTTTCATAAGAAACAAACATTGGGCAACTTTGTGATTAAACTTTTATATGTTAAACATTTAAAAAAACCAACAGCTCGAGTGAGCTGCATGTGTGAGTGGCGCTCAGAGATAAGCCAGGAATCTGCTATGAATATGGATCAAAGAGCCTTCATGGAAGAGCTCCATCCTAAAATTCAGTTGGGGGAGGGTTGACAAAATATCCATGGAAGACAAAAAATCCCAAAAATGGCAAGGAAAATAATGAGAATTCACTCTGCTTCCTCAGCTGAGGATATCTGTTGGAGAAGGGTGGGGTGGTATCCATCTGGGAGAAGGGCATTCTCTGGGAAGTTTGATGGGAAATATCCACAGTAGGAGTGACATCTGGGGCCTTGGAGATTGATGCAGCTGCTGCTGTTCTTAACAATTTCTCCTTTCTTTGGGAATGCTGTGATTTGGATAATCTTGCTCTGGAAAGTACAAGCTGTGGCCTAGCCCCTGTGGAATATCTGCAAATGGGGAATGGGCCTGGGAATTCCTGTCTAAGGGCATTTCATGGAGATTTGGGCTCTCTGAAAGGTTTCCAGAGAATGGTGCGGTAATGGACAGCTTGGGGGAGCTGGGGGTGCTCACCTGGAGAGGAGAAGGCTCCAAGGAGAGCTCAGTGCTCTTTCCAGGGCCTAAAGGGGCTCCAGGAGAGCTGGAGAGGGACTGGGGACAAGGCAAGGGGGAAGTGTTTTAGGTTGAAAAAGAGCAGATTTAGATGGGATATTGAGAGGAAAAACCCTGTGAGGGTGGGCAGGCCCTGGCACAGGGTGCCCAGAGCAGCTGGGGCTGTCCCTGGATCCCTGGCAGTGCCCAAGGCCAGGTTGGACATTGGGGTTTGGAGCAGCCTGGGACAGTGGGAGGTGTCCCTGCCATGGCAGGGCTGGCACTGGATGGGATTTAAGGTCCCTCCAGCCCAAACCATTCCATGGTTCCATGATATTTCAGCGCTTACTGCAGTTTCCAGGATCATCATGATCCCTTCCTTGGCCAGGGAGCTGGGAAAGGTTTGTGTCCCCTGTCCTTCCTGAGGATCCTGATGGGAGCAGCACCTTTTGGAGACAGCACACAGGAGTTTGGTAAAGTTGATCCATATCCAAGGAAATGGCCTTTTCTTCCAGGATGGGTGTCCAGGCTCCCTGGAGTCTGTGGCCCTGCAGGGGCTCAAGAAGACGTTTGGAGCTGGGGACAACAACTCTCCCCAAACACCTCAACTCCAAATCCCAGTGGCTGAATCCCTCTTTAACCCCTTTATTCATCCATAAACTGCTCCTTGATTTATTCCCCAGCTCTCCCTCTCACCACCACCTTTGCATATGTAAAAACCCACTTGTTTTTTAGCAGGTTTAATGTTTTTTCCTGATTTCCCACCTAAAGTAGGGCAGTCATTTTATCCCTGAACTGGCTGCTGCTCTCTATGTAGGTTAATAAGGTTTGCCTTCATTATTTACACAAGGTTTTGTTTGTTTGTTTGCACTTCTCCAGGAAATTTAATATAAAATGCTACCAGGAGCAAAGAAAAAGAATAATTTTGTAAATTTGCAGGTTCTTAAGGGAAAAAGACAACAAAAGAACAACATGGAAATGATGTTCCCAACTAAAACATCAGAATTAAGTCTTCAGGGAGCCCTTGGTCACTTTGAGGAGCAAAAGGAAAGTTTGGCATTATTTCAAAATACCTTTTGACATTTGAGAGTGAGAAAATTTGACCACTTCAGCTGCTACATTTTTTTTAATGTGAGTCACAGGATAAACCCCTCCTGGAACCTGAACTCTGCAAATGCGTGTCATAAAGCTGGGGGATAAAAAGCAATATTTAACCCTACTAATCATCAGTGATACTCTGTTATTGTCAATACCCTGCTATCAAACACAAAGAAGGGAGCTGAGGTTAAGTGTGAGGAATAAAGATGCAGGATCTGGCTCTAAGGACGGTTCTTAGGTAGCAGGAGCTCCCAGGCTGACAAATAACCCAAGGAAGATTAAAAAATGTCTTAGGACCAAAGTAGGTCTGGCAATGAACCAACTCCTGCAGCAGCAGCGGGGATGGAATCAGCAGAGATGGAGCAGAAGGTGGCAAACATGGAGTGAGTGGTGGCTGGGGGGTGATGGAAGGATGTCACCCTGTCCCACAGCAGCAGGGGAATGTGCCACTTCTCCTGGAGGCCCAGGGCAGCTGCACCGGGAGCTGCTGAGACCTCACTGAGGCAGCCTTGGCACTGCTGATGTTCACTTCCATTTTCCTTTCAACGAGATTATGTTAATGTGAATGGGGATACTCCAGGAGATTAACTTTTCCAGCAGCATTGGTGGAAGCTGGGTGGGATGGCTGGGGGGGACAGGCATGGCATGGCCCTGGTTGCCAGGAAAATAATGGGAATGTTGGTACAAATCACCAGAAGCACAGGGATAAAATAACCAGCCCTGGATCGGCTTCCAGCTATGGCAGATCGTGCTGGGAGGAACTCCACAGCCTGAGGGAGCTGGGTAGGAAATCAAGATCAAATTCCCATTCCTCCAGCATGGGATAGATGATGGGAAGTGCAGGATGGCAGTGCTGGCCTCCTGCCAATGCCAGGATAGAGTCTTTGGCTTCCCATGGGCAGCCTCAGACTTCGTCTTCATCTGCTGCCCTCACATTATTAATATTCATTATCAAAATCATCCCCTTCCTGCTCAGGAAATTGAAAGCTCAAATAAAATTTATTAATGTGTCCATTTTCCTGCACATATTTCAGAGCCTGATTTCCCAGAAGTTTATCCAGAGCACATTCCCTGTCACAGAGCTTCCAGTGCTGAAGAAACAGCCAAGACAGGAAAAGCCTGGAATGGGGAGAGCCCCACTAGGATCATTCCACCTTTCCAGCTATTGCCACCTGCAGATGGTCCCAGGAGAGATCGGGAATGGGGAAAATCTCCTGGAGAGGTGTGAAGGCTGGCTGCCAGGAGCACTGCGACATGGAACCTCAGCAGGAGATGCTCCAGGGAGAGAGGGGTGGGCACAAGAGGAGGAGCCTGTGGGGATGGGCAGGGCAGCAGAGGTGGGAGATCCTGGGGTATCCCGGAGAGGATGAGGAAGAGCATTCCCAGCAGGTCAGGGGTGATCCTGGCCCTCTGCCCAGCCCTGCAGGCACCTCTGGGGTGCTGTGTCCAGCTCTGGATCCTCAGCACAGCAGGGACAGGAGCTCCTGGAGCTGAGGAAGGGCCTGGAGCATCTCTGGGAGAGGCTGAGGGAGCTGGGGCGGCTCAGCCTGGAGAGGAGCCCCAGCTGAGAGGGGACCTCAGCTCTGGGTGTCCTTGGCTGTCCCTGTGTCTGTCCCTGGCTGCCCCTGTGTGTCCCTGTGTGTCCCTGGCTGTCCCTGGCTGTCCCTGTGTGTTCCTGTGTGTCCCTGGCTGTCCCTGTGTCTGTCCCTGTGTGTTCCTGTGTGTCCCTGTGTGTCCCTGGCTGTCCCTGGCTGTCCCTGTGTGTCCCTGGGTGTCCCTGGCTGTCCCTGGGCATCTCTGGGTGTCCTTGGCTGTCCCTGTCTGTCCCTGTGTGTCCCTGTCCATCCCTGTGTGTCCCTGTGTGTCCCTGGCTGTCCCTGTCCATCCCTGTGTGTCCCTGGCTGTCCCTGTGTGTCCCTGTGTGTCCCTGTGTGTCCCTGTGTGTCCCTGTCTGTCCCTGTCTGTCCCTGTGTGTCCCTGTGTGTCCCTGTGTGTCCCTGTCCATCCCTGTGTGTCCCTGTGTGTCCCTGTGTGTCCCTGTGTGTCCCTGGCTGTTCCTGTCCATCCCTGGCTGTCCCTGTCCATCCCTGTGTGTCCCTGGGTGCAGGAGGGGCAGAGCAGGCCCAGGCTCCGCTCCAGGCCCAGCAATGGCAGCAGAGCCACGGGCAGGGCCTGAGCCCAGGCCCTGCCCTGCACAGGAGGCAGAACTTGTGCCCTGGGCAGTGGCCAGCCCTGAGCAGAGCCCAGAGAGGCTGTGGGGTCTCCTCCCTGGGGATATTGCAGAGCTGTGTGCACACAATGCTGTGCCCCGTGCTCTGGGATGGCCCTGCTGGAGCAGGGAGGTGGCACCAGTGACCCTCTGAGCTCCCTGCCGGGCTGACCCACCCTGGGATTCCGGGATGTGGAGATGCAGCAGGGAATGGTCTCCTCGGGTGTGACAGACATTCAGACTGATCCCCAGGAGAGGAACTGCTAAAGCCAGACACAACATTCTGGCTCAGACATGTTGGGATCCCCAGTGCAAACCGAGCCCAAGGAGCAGAGGGCTGGAGTCCTTCCTCCAGGAACAGCACCTGCTGAGGGGCCACTCCCAGAACTGCTCCCTTGGTCCCAGGGTGTGGGGATCTCCCACCCTGACCTGAAAGAGCAGCGCTGAGTCTCAGCTCAGGGCCAGGAGCAATTGAGAAGCCTCAGGGCAGGGGCTTCAGTTCCCGCAGTGTGGCCACTGGGATTTGTGCCAATCCCTGACACAGAGATGAGTTTCCACCTCAAGCAATCCAGATTGGGATCTGATCCCACCACCAAGCGTGGCACAGCCTGGGGACGCAGCTGGACAGGCAGCAAGGAGCAGCTCAGTGTGTCCTGCCTGCACTCCTGGGGACACTGCCCAGGGAAATCTCCCCATGGTCTAATCACTTCTTCAGAGCCAAAATATTCAAGTCTCCTAACTGGCCTCACAGCTCCAGGGAATTTATCCTACATCAGCTGAACCAGATCAACCAGTGGCGCGTGGACTTTGAGCCCACGATGACTCCTCTGAGCTCAGCCCTGGCTTTAGGAGCTTTGCCTAAGCTTTATTTTGTACCCCTCACCTGCTAAAGGCCCAAATGTGGTTAACTCAGGGCTCAGAAAATGCATTTTGATCTCCTAATTTTGTAAATAGAGCATGGTCAGGTGTGGGATGTGGGTTTTGTAGAACCATGGAATCACCAAGGCTGGAAAAGACCTTCCAGATCCAAGCCCAGCTTCCTCAAAAATGAGTGAGTTGAACCATTCTAGGAAAAACTCTTGTTTCTCTCAGACTTCCTGCTGGGCTTCGATGTGGAGCTCTGTGTGGGTTGGGAACAGAACCATTATCATGTCCAGATGTTGCTGCTAAACTTCCCAACTGGACCCAGAATTCCCAAAGAATTTTGTGAGAAAGGAACGTGTGGTCCTGCCAGGTGCTCACACCCATGCGGGAGGGGACGTGGGGTGGGCTGTTTGGGGAAAGTGACAAAATATCAGTGGGACAACACAAATCTCAAGGCTTGGGGGAAGCTCCCAGGAGGTAAAGCAGCTTCCAGGGAACTTCTCCAGCTCCTTGAATGCCTCCCCTCTCAGCATAAAACTGGAAATAATAGTTGCAGTCAAATCCAACACTGAGTTATTTGCCCAAATTCCAGGGAAAACACCAAGGTGGCTGTTCTATAAAAATCAGAAGTGGTGAAGCCACTGGCATTGAAAAGGTTATTTAATGTACAGCACTGAAATCACAGGTTCTGCAGAGCTCAGAGGCATTTCCTGGGCAATTTTCAGATTGCCCAGCACATCACTGGCTGGGATTTGATTCTCCTTTCATTCCCAGCATTGCAATGAGAGATGGAATTTTCCATAAGAATGGGTTTGGGCAGAAGGGTCTAACAGACAAATGAGGGAGCATCAGAGAGAAATAACATCATAACATCCCTGGGGAGAGCGAGGAATCAGCACCCTGCTGGGAAAATAGCACAGGGATCAATTCCAACATGGACATCAGTGGGACTGAAGGGGAATGAGCAGGACAGGATGGGCAGTGGGAGCCCTTTGGGGAGCAAGACCTGAGTGAGGTCTCTTTAAAGCTGAGCAATTATTGAGCTCCATAGAAAATGAAAGGAAACCTCTTCTGGTAAACCACTGTCAGGCTGGGCAGAAATTAGTGCTGGGTGAAAGTCCCCCAGAGCAAGGATGGTGCCAAGGGGTCTGGGAATCCACAGAAAACAAAAAACAAACAGGGAAAAAACACCCATGGAAGCTTCTTTTCCCCACCTCTGCTTTTCCCTGTCACCACTGACCCAGTGTCTCATTGTCCCTGTGCTTTTCACCACTCCAAGCATGGCAGAGCCAATTTGAGTACTCGCATCTCTGACAGCCTTCAGTACCCTCCAATTTCATCTTCAGCCAAGTCCAGGCCTGAGTCCTCAGCTCAGGGATGGTGGCTGTGCAGGAACTCCCTGCTGTCTGCTGGGGAGTTGCCAACAAGTCAAGGGCTGAACAAAGCCAACAGGATTTTCTGACAAATAATTGGCCAATTCCAATTAGTAACAAAGAAAAAGGTGTAAAGTGGTACATTTCAGATAATCATGGAATGTTCTGAGCTGGAAGGGACCCACAGGATCATCCAGTCCCATCCCTGGCCCTGCCCAGAGCCCCCAACATCCCCACCCTGGGCATCCCTGGCAGCGCTGTCCAAACGCTCCTGGAGCTCTGGCAGCCTCGGGGCCGTGCCCATTCCCTGGGGAGCCTGGGCAGTGCCAGCACCTCTGGGGGAAGAACCTTTCCCTGCTCTGCAGCCTGAGCCTGTCCTGGCCCAGCTCCAGCCCTTCCCTGGCTGCTGGCCCTGTCCCAGGGAGCTGAAATTGGAGCTGGCCCTTGGGAGGATGTTGAAGAGCCCAATGAGTCTCCCCTATCTCCTGCAGCCTGAAAAAACCAAGTGACCTCACATTTTTAGATCTGAAATATGAGATTCCAAGGGTCACAGGATTACAGAATGATGGAATGGTTTGGATGAGAAAGGTCCTTAAATTCCATCCAGTGCCACCCCTGCCATGGGCAGGGACACCTCCCACTGTCCCAGGCTGCTCCAAGCCCCAGTGTCCAGCCTGGCCTTGGGCACTGCCAGGGATCCAGGGGCAGCCCCAGCTGCTCTGGGCACCCTGTGCCAGGGCCTGCCCACCCTCACAGGGAACAATTCCTTCCTAATAGCCAACCTGTCTGGTATGAGAGCACAGGCTGAAGAGAGAGGTTTTCCCTGGATAACAGCCATGGGATTGTGGATTGAGGGCTGCTCAGGCAGCCAGACTGAGCTCAGACTGAGCTGGACTCTGTGCAGAAGAAAGGTGCTGTCTCATTCAAGGAGAAAGCCAAGAAATTAAATTCTGAGCACTGGAATGCACTTAATCATTGGCCCGTGAACTTCTCTGTGCTTTCTGATGAATGAGGAGAGTGTTCCCTAATTCCCTGGGCACAGGAAAGCTGGGATGTGCCGGGCACAGCCACCAAGTTCACAACTTCACAGGCAGCACTTCCACCACATTCAGCTCGTAAAAGCAATTGACTGGAAAGCACATTAAAAACTTCTCCTTTCACTCAGTCCTGTCAGAGCCAGCAAGAAGCAGCTCTGGAATGCCAGGAAGAATGGGAGAGCAGGTACCCTGGATAAAGAAGGAAAGGCATTGAGAGCTGAGCTGAATTCATGTATGAGCAGGGGGACAGCTCAGGACTTGAGTGTCACTCAAACCTTGGGGCAAAAGTTGCTATGCAGATGAGCTGGAAAAGATCCAAACCCAGGAGGAAAGATCCAGAGCCAGGGGATAAAGCCGGGTAAATCTGGGATTTTGGGACAAGGGCACTTCAGCTCAAGTGAGGAAGGTTTTGAACTCGCAAAGCTTTGCTAGCACTGCGGTTTCACCCCTGGCAGGAATCCAGGGATAAAGTGATGCTTCTTCAGTGGAATCATCCCGTCTTCGTCAGGCTGGGCTCGCGTAGGTGGGCAGGATGCAGCAGTTGGAGCCCTCCTGCCAACTCCTCCGTTTGGGTGAGAAACCATCACTTTTAGCACTCACCTACCATTCTTCTCCTTGGAGCAGCAGCCCCCGGAGTTTGGGCCACATGATCCACCCTTGGCTCACACCTCCAGCTGGAGGAGTCAGGAGGTGCTGACATGCTGGGAACTCAGCCTTCAGCTCTGGCATTTGGAGGTGACACGCTCACAAATACCGTGGGAAACAGAAGCCTCGGTCAGATGGAGATGCTGAAACCAGCCCTGAGTGAGGAGAGAGTTCCAAGGGAGAACTCGCAGCTCAAGTCAGAATCAGCTATGTGGGATGCTCCAGTTTTCTCTCTGCAGCTCCCAGTTCTGGGTTTGATGCATTGTGCCCCAAACCTTCTGAGATTTGACCCTTTTTTTGAGGCGTTTCTCTGTTTCTCTGCTCTGTGGAGGCATCACAGAGCTGTGATCTCAGCTGAGAACATTTGGAGGGAAGTGTTGGGGAGGGCGTGTGGAGCTGAAGCCAAAGCTCTGCCCACCTGCAGTCAGGTGATTCTTGCCACAGGTGGTCAGGGAGGGTTTTAGTCCTTGCTGGCTCCAGCCCCAGCTCTGCTCCTGCTGGGATTGAGCAGCAGAGGGGCTGAGACAGCTGAGGAGCCAAAGGGAAAATGCTGGATCTTGGAGCAGAACAGAATGTGCCCAAGCACTCACCCTGAAAAGCGACAGCTTGGACAATTACCTGTGTAAAACCAAGAAACGCAGAGATAAACAAGGCCAGAGCAGAGACAGTGCCATTGGGAAGGTCAGGACAGAGGCTGGAGGGATGGAACTGCCCAGGGAGAGGACTTAGCTGAGAGGAGAAAAGGGCCAGGGCTGAAAGGCTGTTCCAGGGGTTTACAGCTCTATTTTCCCCAGTGATTTACACCCTCTGCCTGCAGCTGCTCCTCACCACACACAGCAAAGGAGCTGCACAGAGCCACAGGTGGGGCAGTCCCGTGTTCCCCCTGTCCCTCTCCCAAAAAAACACATTACAAATGGTCCAAAGGAATCACCTTTCCAGATTATTCCCCTTCCTCCTGATGCTGACGTGGCATTGGGAAGTGCTAGTGGAGAGGAGAGGCAGAGCAAGGGAACTGCTTTTGATAATGCAAACGAAGGGAACTCAGTGAAGGAAAAGTACTGGAATTTTCTGAGCTCACTCAAGTTCTTTCATTCAAATGATGAGAGAATATTTTGTCTTTTTTATGCAGGGTCTTTAAAATAAAAGGTTCACTAACAGGGAAAATCTCAGTCAATTTTAAACAACAAAACCCTGTCATTTAGAGAGAAAGGAGTCTGAGCGCTGTCACATGGAGAATATTGACACAGAGCATTTTCTCATTTCCGAACCAAAATATTTCATTCTAGAAAATGTGAAAATGAGGTGTTTTGACATGTTCAAAAAATTCTTTTTTACTGCCTTCTCTGAAAGCATTTGGCAAATTCAGGCAGCAGCAATACAGAAAAAGTTTCAGTCCCTGAAACTTCCAGGCTGTGGATAATTGTGTTCAGCTCACAGCCCAGCTCAGCTCGACATCTGTGGAGCTCCAGGGGCCTGGATCTAGGAGCTGATGGATCTGCTCTGCTCCTTCCTGCAAACTCTGTCCTTCTCCTTGTGCTGAAATGCCTGGGAGTCCTTGGACTGTAACTGGGAGGAGTCAGAAAGAGGTGGAAGTGCTTCCACTGACAGCAGAATTCATGGAATCCCAGAGTAGTTTGGGTGGAAGAGACTTTAAATCCCATCCAGTGCCACCCCTGCCATGACAGGAACACCTTCCACTCTCCCAGGCTGCTCCAGCCCCATCCAGCCTGGCCTTGGGCACTTCTGGGTTCCAGCCCCAGCTGCTCTGGGCACCCTGTGCCAGGGCCCGCCCACCCTGCCAGGGAACAATTCCTGTCCCAATATCCCACCTAAATATACTCTTTTTAGTTTAAAGTCATTGGCTTTATTCTCCTTGACAAGGGTATTGTATTTTAATTGTGTATTTCCTGTTCCATCCAGGAACAAGGATAATTTTCACGGACTGAGAGGTGTTGGGCCCTGGCTCTTCAGACATATGATTTTCCTGGGAATTATCTCCCCCATTAGGCTTCTTTACCTGGGGTAAAACTCAGCAGGGTCCAGCTGCACTCACAGGTATCCCTCAGAGTTTGTTCCTACATCCATTCACTGATCTGCATTCCTGCCCAATATCCCATCCATCCCTGCCCTCTGGCAGTGGGAAGCCATTCCCTGTGTCCTGTCCCTCCATCCCTTGTCCCCAGTCCCTCTCCAGCTCTCCTGGAGCCCCTTTGGGCCCTGGAAGGGGCTCTGAGGTGTCCCTGGAGCTTCTCCTCTCCAGGTGAGCACCCCCAGCTCTCCCAGCCTGGCTCCAGCCCTTGGAGCAGCTCCGTGGCCTCCTCTGGACTGGCTGCAGCAGCTCCAGGTCCCTCCTGTCCAGGGCTGGGGCAGCTCTGCAGGTGGGGTCTCACCTGAGTGGGGCAGAGGGACAGAATCCCCTCCTCTCCCCCTGACCCCAAGCTCAGGTCCCCAGATCCCAGCTGCCATCACTCCCTGATCCCTGATCCATGTAATCCCAATTGTTCCTCAATCCTTTTGCCTGTGATCCCAGGGCAGGCCATTGGCACATAGGGAAGCACGGGACTGTGTTGGGGAGGCCCTGGTTCCCAGCCCAGCCACCAAATGTCAAGCTGCATTTTTAGCTCTGAATGGAATTAATTTGCCAGTGTTCCCTCGTTAAATGTCAGGTCCTTATGACTTGTATACATTAAACAATTCACAAATTGGAAAGCACTTGTGTAATCAAGTTAAGCGTGAGGTGGGCAGATTCCCTGCACCTAAACAAATCCAAAACTTTCCTTTTCCAATTAATATTTCATTTTACAACAGCCGCCACATTAATTCTTAATTAAATGCTTATTTGAGACACTCTACTGATTAGTGTGAACTAATGAGGAACAATATGAATTGTTTATCCAGCTTCCACTTATTTTATTTCATAAAAAGGAATTGGTGTTTGGATGATTCCTTTCATGTCTGGCTTTGCCCTAAAATGATTTACTTCCAGAAGAACTCCCACAGGCACAGGTTGGATATGAGGGAAAATTTCCTCTCTGACAGGGCTGGCAAACATTGGAATGGGAAGTGGAGGATTCACCATCCCTGGAAATGTTCAAATGCTCTGTGGATGTGGACTTGGGGCCATGGTTTAGTGGTGACGACCACAATGATCTTAGAGGGCTTTTCCAGCTTAATGATGCTGGGATTCAGGTCAGAAATCATGGAATGGCTGGGATTGGAAGGGACATAAAAGATCATTTACACAAATGTTCATGATGTTCTGATTGTGGCTGCTGTGCTTTGATCCAGACAATTGCAGACTAAAAACCTCTGGAACTAAAGTTTCATATCCATCTTCCCAGATAATTCCCAAAAAATCTCCAGAAGGAACTTATCCAAATGCCTTTCCAACCCAAAACCAGAGGCAATGCTGTTCTCAGCTCGTGCTCAGAGCTTGTGCAGAGGCACCTGAGCCTCCCCCATCACTGCAGCCCCTTCTCTGAGGCTCCAGCTTGAGCTCCAGCCTGCCCTGGAGTTGGAGGATTTCCCAATAAACCTGGGAACCGCTGGCACTGGGAGTGCTGAGCGGGCGTTTCCATGTCCCTGTCCCCTCTCAGAGCTCTTCCATTCACACCCTGTGGCTCTGTGTGTGCACTCAGGGCTGTTTGCACTTACATTTATGACAGCTTTTACTGACCATGGACTTGTCCTGGCATTTTATCACTTTTTATCACCTCATCCTTCAGAACTGGGAGCTCTTCCCTCAGCTTTTCACAAACACCTTCAGGTTTGAATGTCCTGGAGGCCATTGAAGCACAGAAAATTTGGAAATTTGAGAACCACATCTTACAAAAACAGCAAAAATTCACTGGTGAGAAAGTTAAAAGGCACAAGGTGAGGCCAGATTTTTGGGAAGCTCTACTGGCACTTTCCCTTTCTTAAAGAAGTCTCATTGACTCTCTTGGTCACTCAGAGGCCACAAGAGGCATCTCCCCTTGCTCAGGGCAAGCCATTTTCCTTCAGGTTTGATAGTGAAGGGACTTTATGAAGGATTTTTTGAAAGACAAATTCATCACCTGGATTGTGTACCTATGAATTCCTTTGTTATTAACCTATGAATCCTTTATTAACTCCTATTTATCACCTATCAACTCCTATTTATCATCTGTTAACTCCTTCAAAGACGTCTCAAATTTTTGAAGCAGCATTTCTTTATTTCTATCTAAAGACCTTTTGGACCACTTTTACCAGGCTGTGATCCTTTGGTGGTGTTCATGGGTTTGCTGCTGTCTGCAGGCACAATTCCCACGATCATGGAATCACTGAGGTTGGAAAAGACCCCCAGGATCATCAACCCAAGCTTCAACCAACACCCCCATGGTCACTAAACCACAGCACGAAGGGTTTTTGAACATTTCTAGGGATGGTGAGCCAGCACTGCCCTGGACAGTGGTGCCAATGTTTAATCACTCTTCAGTGAAGAATTTTTTCCTGATCTCCAACCTGAACATTCCCTGGTGCTGCTTGAGGCCGTTTCTCCTTGTTCAATGTCTCTGTTGGTGCCCAGGAAGTGCCACTGTGAGCGAAGCCTGCACGGAGCAGTGAAAGCAGAGGGTGCAGGAATGCTGCACCTGCCAGGAAAACCTGTCCTAACCCAACACCACTAAATATTTTAAGTCTCTGCATAGGCTGAATTCACTGAAATATCAGGAGAGCAAAGACAGGCAAGGAATAAACACATAAATGGGAGCTTTCATTATGCCCACACAAGACCTTGCAATGAGCTCAGGCATAGAAATCATTTTCATGCACTCCAAATGAGATTTCCTGGGAGCAAGAGCTCCTGTGTGCCATCAGGAAAGAAGAAATTCTCGGTTTATTCCTGAGTATTGAACCAATCCTGCTCCAGGTGCAGCCATCAGGGTGGCTCTGGAACGGTGATCTTTGTGTTTGTGGGAGGGAGAGAGCCACAAGTGGAAATCCCCTTTATTAAAGTCTTGCTTTAAAAGGCCATGAAGAAATAATGACATAGCAAAAAGAAGAGGTAAAAGTAAAAGGAGCAGCAGAAAGGGCAAAGTATTTTTGGGTGGAAGAAACTTATTTGTGTCCAGGGTCAGCAGAACATGGGGAGGGCACATCATCCGCTGAAAAATACAGAAACAGCCCTAAAATGGTCAAACCATGAGGTGAAGGGAATTATTAGAGTTAAATAGGTTTATATTAAATGAATAAGTAATTTTTAAAAAAGGAAAATAGAGAGGAACTCTCGTGACTTAAACAAAACCAGAATTTAAGAGAAACGAATTTCTGAGAAACTGCAAATCTGCTGAAGAACTAAAGCTTGAAATAGAAGATTTTTTTTTTCAAAATACATTAGAAGGAGACCTGCCAGAACATTCTGAAATGAGGTTTAAAAGGAGATCTCCAGGAAGTTGAGGGTTCCAGAAGAGAGAGAAGGGTTTATGGCTTTGCTTTGGGGCTGCCATGGAGAGTGCAGGGAAGTGGATTTTTCCAGGGGCTGAGCCTGACCAGCCATGGCCTCCTAAGGAGGAGCTTTGAAAGAATAAAAGGAATGTTGGGAAATGAGCGGGAACTGATGGCACCCACCCAAGAGGTTTAAAGGAATTCAGAGCTGGAATTGCTGCCAATGGGTTGTGCAAAGTATCCCTTAAATGAATCCAGATATTCTAGCAAGGAAAGGCAACAAGTGAGGAGACAGCTTCTAAAGGAACCTCATCCTGAGGATGGCATCTCCTGCCACCCTCCCCCTTCCATAATCAGTGAAAATACTCAGGATTTTGGGGGGAATCTCCTTTTCCAAGAGCCCAAGGAAGCAGCTGGAGCTCTGTCCCAGTTACCATTTTCCATGGTTAGCTCTGCTCCGGAGGGTTTAGGCTGCAGGCAAAGGTGCACAAAGGTATGGAAAAATCCCCTTTTTCCTGGAGCAGGTGCTGGAAACGAGCAGGGAGAGTCATGTGGGAACATCCCAAATGAGCTGCACAGTGAGAACAGCCCGAGCTGTGCTTGTGCACCACAGCCCAGCTCAGATTTAACAGCAGAGAGACACAAATTTGAGGTTGTGTGCGAGAAAATGATGGAAAATTGGGATTTCCTGACAGCTGCTTTGGCCTCCCCACCAACACGAGGGTGCTGCAGGTGCCCTCACAAGGCTGAGTGACTCAGAGAGGACATAGCCCCTGCAGGGAGGGCTCAGGGTCACCAACCAGCTCCTCCTCCATGGAAATCTTTGTGGTCTCTGACCCCATGGAAGTTCCTGGAGATCCATCCCTGAGGAACAACCTTGGCAGCTGAGGCAGAAATTTCCCTTCCAGGCAGATTTCTAGCTAAAACTTTCTCAGAAAGAGAAAATTGTCCCTCTGAAGTTCCAATTTCTGTGCCATTTTCCTCAGGATTCCTTTCAAATACTGGGATGTTCAATTTGACAGTTTTAAGGATTTAATTTTTTTTAATTTTTTTTTTTTTAATTCCCAGAGGCTTTGGAAGATTATTTTGTAAATCTAAGAGCTTTTATTTTTTCTGTCAGAAGTTTCCATGGGAAGAAGAAGCAGTTCCCAAACACATGTCAAAAAAAGAATTCCTTGTCCTTTGCAGCTGATTTTGGTGGCTTCTGAAGGTCCAGGATTCTCCTTCCAACTCCAGAATCGGCTCACCCTCAAACATTGTTTGGGATCGTGCCTACAGTGAGAGCAGACATAGCTTTACTTTTCCACAGGTACCAGAGAACCATCCCTGAAGATCTCCGAACCATTCCTTCCTCCTGGGTGAGAGCAGTGAGTAGACACAATTCTGTGCTGGCCTGACCTGTGTCAGGTAGAATTTCTGTCCATCCAAAATCCCCATTAATTTATTTTGGGAACCTGTGCACCAGCAGTTCTGTACAAGGTCCCTGTCTGTCAGCAGGATCAACACTGAGAACCTTCCAAAATGAATGGGAGATGGTCTTGATTCCTGCTCCATGTCCTTTCCAAGGACAGGAAAAGTCATCTCCACATCTCCAATCCCCACTGCTGTCAGCAAAGAAGGGCCCTGTCTAAAGGAAAAGGGAATAGAGACATTATGTCAGTTCTCAGCTGGTGTTTCACTCTCCTAAAGAGCTTTTTCATGGCTAGGAGTTAGCAATTCCTATATTCCCTTTAGGTTCTGCTCAACTTGAACAAATATTAAATAAGAAGTGGGATTTAGGGGAGATGGATCGATTCCTGCAGCCAGGCAGGGATTTTGAAAGGCAGGATCCAACTCCTCTCATGGATTGTGCAGCTGAGGGCACTCTGGATAAATTCATCCTGAGGTAAAGATTCCTCTCCAACATTCAGGTTTTACCTGCAGCAGAATGAGAGAGGCACAGCCAGATGGATTTATCAGTGTAGCAGTGGAAAAGCAGTCCCGCACATCCAGGGAATATTGATGTATTCCTAATCAAGGCCAGGATGTGTGAGGGGAATTTCTGTGTAGGAAGATGATCCAGGGTGCTGCAGCTGGGAATTGCCCACTGAAACACGAGATCCATGTGCTGGGTGAGTCAGGGCATCTTTGAAGGGAGGGAGAGGAAGATCTACGGACAGGAGAGGGCTTTGCACTGGTGGTCACCCTCAGGAAGGGGCTGTTCCCAAGGGGAACCAGAGTTTGTGTGAAAACCCCAAGGCAGAGGATTTTATCCAGGTTAGTTTGGACCTTCATTACCCTGCCTTACATCTCCTCATCTTCATGGCACCGTGCATGGGGTGTCCAGCACGGACATCTCGGGGATGCCAGGTGCAGTGCTGAGCTCAGCAGGAACAGCCAGTCCTGGTGCCTCCCTCCACAGCTGCTGCCAAGCTCAGGCTCCAGCAGGAACCTCCTGGTGCAGGACAGCTCTTCCTGGTCACACAGCTTTGGCTCCCAGGTTGGACCTGAAGGACTCCAATCTTTCCCTCCTCCAGGCCATGCACCTCTCTTCCACTTTCCCAGTGGTTTCCCAAAATGCCACTGCGGCTTTTCCCAGTTCTGCTTGCAGGAAGCTGGGAGGGTCGCTCAGGACTCCCCTGGACAATCCCTGGAGATCCAGAGCCGTCCACACCTGGGATCTGGCAGGAATTTGACTCCTCTCCACCAGGAGCTGCTTTCCTTGGCTCCTTCACCCCAAGAAAAGCCAATCCTAGTGACAGACACGGGGCCAAATCCCTCACCTCGGGAGCCTGCCTGGCACACCAGGGTCAGGACTTGTCCTGACAACCACTAATGACAATTTTCTGTCATTAATTTGGGGAGTCGATTTATCATAACTGCAGGTTCTGATGTGATTCCAGCTCTAATCCCACTAACAAGATGAACTGCCCAGCTGAGCCCTAATGTGGCTGAAAGTGGGAATTCTGCTGCTGGGAAGAGCAGCCGTGTGGAACAGGAGCAGGGCTGGCTAACGAGGCTTTAACTCCAGCACAGACCTCTGAGGAGAAGCTGTGACACTGCTGGACCAGCAGGGAAAGGGGGGATTTAGGTTTGAGGGATCATGTCCAATGCTGATGAAGGGAAGGTTTTATTCCATTAAATAAAGATGAGGGAATTTAAAGCTACCTAACTTCTCCCAGATTAACCAAGGGAAAACATTCACTGGGAAGCACTCAGAGGGAAGCTTAGCCCTGGAAAGGTCACCACAGCAAATTGGCAAGAGCTCCGCTCTGCCTCTCTTGTGTCTTCCCAGTCTGCCGAGCCCCGCTTAGTCACAGGTTTAGACCATTCCCAACTATTGTGCCCTGCCTAGGACTGACTCACTTTTTATGGTGGTCAAGGAAAACTCCCTCCTGACCACTCTGCTCTCCTTTGGGAGCCTTGCTGAACACAGATCCCCTTTTCCTGCCCCAGCCTTCGATGTCCCAAATTCCTTAGACTTTCTGGGAATGAGCTCAGAGCCCAAAGCTACATTTAGCTGCCACACAGAGGCACAGCCCCACAACTGATGTTCCCAGAGCCAGGGGGAGTGCAGAGCATCTCCCTCCCTCCTCTCTCCTTCTCTCATGCGGTACCTGGTCATTATTCAAACTTAAAAAACCAAAACCCAGGAACGCAGATCCTCCAAGGGCAAAGGGTGGAACAAGAACAAGAGGGAGGAGAAGAAGTCACAGCTGTGACCTCTCCATCACAGGAATACTGCACCCCAGGAGAGGGTGGGAACCTCTCTGCTCTGGAGCCAGGCTGGGAGAGCTGGGAATGTCCAGCCTGGTGAAGAGAAGTTTCAGGGACACCTCAGAGCCCCTTCCAGGGCCTAAAGGGGTTCCAGGAGAGCTGGAGAGGGACTGGGGACAAGGGATAGAGGGACAGGACAAGGGAGAATGGTTTCCCAGTTAAAGAGGGCAGGGATGGATGGGATATTGAGAAGGAATTGTTCCCTGGGAGGGAGGGGAGCCCATGGCCAAAGGCTCTGCATCCGCTGCAGCCAAATTGTCATTTCCATGCAGGTCATCTTTATTCATCCCCTGTACTCTGAGGCAGCTTTAAAGGTTCAGGTTCAATTTGAAGGCTGAGCCTGCAAATTCTAGCAAGACAAGTTGATATTACTCAGAAACAATCCCCATCAGAACAGGCCAAACAAATGTGACCCTCATTGTCTCCAGCCTCAGCTGCCCTATTTCATTGCTACCTTTCTCCCTCCTGGCTGAATCATTTGACTCTGTGCAGGATTCACCCCTCCTGCTGCATCAAGGGCTCAGCCAGGCAGGGACTGACACCACGTGCTGGGGGCAGCAGCAAAGTTCCCTGAGCAGTTCCCTTAAAACAGGGGCAACTTGAAGGAAAAAAATGCCAAAGGCTACAAAACACAGAATTCCACTCTGGTTTGGATTGGAAGGGTCTTAAATCCCACCCAGTGCCACCCCTGCCATGGACAGGGACACCTCTCACTGTCCCAGGCTGCTCCAAGTTCTATCCAGCCTGGCCTTGGGCACTGCCAGGGATCCAGGGGCAGCCCCAGCTGCTCTGGGCACCCTGTGCCAGGGCCTGCTCACCCTGACAGGGAACAATTCCTTCCCAATATCTGATCTAAACCTGCTCTTTTTCAGTTTAAAGCCATTGACTTTATCCTCCATGACAAGGATATTGTATTTCCTGTTCCATCCAGGAGCAAGGATAATTTTCACAGCCTGAGAGATGCTGGGCCCTGGCTCATTCTGCCAAACCATTTTCCTGGGAATTATCTCCCCATTAGGCTTCTGTGCCTGAAAAATTGTCTAACTGTACTCCCAGGTGTCCCACGGAGTCTGTCCATGAAGCCCTCGGGATTTCTCACAGATGTGCACCTCTGTACTTAATCAAGGTAATGGCTTAATGGCTTAAATGAGGGTTTAAAGGACAAGGCTTAGTTTAAAGTGCAGAAACCTTGGTTTACCATGGTCCTCCCAAAATATTCTCCTGCTGGACAGCCCCAGATATGTGAACTCCTCCTTTGTCAGCCCTTCAGGACAGTGTCAGTGTCACTTCTCATGAGGAACAGGCTTTGAAGGGGGATTTTAAGTACTCTCAGCTTATAAATATTTCATCTTTCTTTAACAGGTGCTGTAGGTCTGCAGCCACTCGTGCACATCACATTTACCTCGCTGTGAGTGAAACCAGGAGCTGGCAGCTTGCAGGAGCCAGGTCAGCACTTTATCTTCTGAGCCAGCACCTCTTGGCCCCACTTCCATCCTCAGATGCTTGATGCAAGCTTTCAGCAGCTTTGCAATGAGGGAATATCACTCCAAGATGAAGCACAGCAAACAAAGGGCTGATAGAATCACTGGTTAACCTGGAACTGGCAAAAAAAACCCCTCTAAAACCCCACTTTTTTTTTTTTTCTTTTTTTTTTTTTCTGTTATGAGGGGGGAAATATCCTACATGCTTTATTAGAGATTTAAAGACAAATTAAAATGCTCCTGAGAACGACTGCTTTTCCTGAAGCATCATCTGGAGCAAAGAGGAGTTCACTGCAGACAGAGCCTGAACCACAAAATATTTGAGAAAGAAATGAGGATTTATTGAGATTTTAAAAAAGAATATAAAATGAAGTGTTGATCCAGAGAAAATGTTGCAATTTGAGGGAATTACTGATTAAATTACTCCAATTTTTAATTCTTAAACTCTCAGTGCAATTCCTAGCACTGGCAATGCTGGGATCCTTCCTGCCCTGAGAACCCATCCCAAATATCCTCCTTCTCAGAAGCTCTTTTGTGGCATTTATTTTATTTGCTAAAAATCCAAGTCTGGGCTGTGCCCTGTGGAATATCCAGCCTGGGGATATTTTGGATCCTCAGTGCCTGCCTGGGATGCAGGCGCCAAGCTGGGACATTCTGCTGAACATTACATTAAGGAAGGGTCCATAGAGCCAAGAAAGACCAATTAAATATTGAATTTTCTTGTGCGGAGAGCTCTCCAGCTCTGCAGGAGCCAGAAGCCCGTCTGTCACCAGGAAACTTCCCTTAGGCAGCAGCAGAAGTGACGTGCGAGGATGTGAAGGAAGCACCGGGATGCCTTAGCAGGCATCAATTAGTTTGGAGCTGAATGGGGAGTCCTGGGAACATCAGAGGCAGGATTCAATCTGTTGGAAGTGGGTGGCAGCTCCTCTGCCGGGCTGAGACAGGTTTGTAAAGAGGAAGTGTGAAAACAATAATAGGAAAAAAAACCCAGCAGCATTTCATGTGCAGGGGCTGAGGAGCATTTTCAACTTAATCTGCAGCTCCGAGGAACAGTTGGGGTGCTGGAAAATCTTCTTTGCTGAGCTCTGCAGGTCCTGCAGGACATTCAGGGCCAGGCTTTACTGAAGGGTCAGTTTGAACAATGGCACTTTGCAGGAGGCAGCTCAAGGGGTGCTGCCATGGTTGTGATGATGGATCTGTGAGTCAGAGTTTGAGAGATGCTGGGTGAGGAAATTCCACCAGACCAACACCCTGGAGTAGTGGAAGGTGTCCCTGCCCATGGCAAGGTTGGAATGAGATGAGCCTGAAGGTCCCTTCCAGGCCAAGCCATTCTGGGGCTCCATGATTTCCCTTGGTCCTAAACTCACCTCTGGACCTTGTGGCTGCTCAAGCCCAGTCCCTCAGGCCCTGGAGATGGCAGAGCTCTCCCTGCCGGCAGCAGTGGATCCAGCACTGCAGGAAGGCCCTGGAGCACCTGCAGAGCAGCAGACCCTGCTCACTGACAGCTCCAGGTACAGAACATCTGATGGTGGTGGCTCATCCAGGGCAGCAGGGGCTGAGGGAATCTGGGATTTGGGACCTGCAGGACAGCGTTTAACGCAGCTGTTGGAAGGCACAGGAATCTACACCTGGCAGAGCATCCCCAGTCCCTGTGGGATCCCCACGGGAGAGGATTTACCCTCCTCTCCACACTGCAAATGCCACACTTCCAGAGGCACAAATGCACTGGAGATCCATGAAGCCAAGAGGGAAACAGGCAGGAGGACACGGGCTCCGTGCAGCAGCTCAGTCCAGAGGGATGTGCCTATGCTTTAGTGCCTTGCATGAATTCTTGGGGGTTTTTGTTCCTATCTGAAGGCCATTTCACAAATCAGGTGTGATAAGAAGGTGTTGGATCCACCCACAGTGGGTGCAGTGGAGGGGCCACTCCAGGTTCATCTTCTGTCATGTGCCAAAGGTAAAAAGATTCCTGGTCCTTGCAGAAGTTCTTGGGCCTAATTAAGTGGGATGGGGATGAAGCCATTATTTTCCATTCAGTTCTGATTATTTATTAATAGTGGTCAAAACTGCAAATTCCCACTCCATGAAATGCCAGGAAAGAGCTTTTAGAGAAAGTGTTCACCTGGGATATCTTCAGGGCATCTTCTCAGGGGATGGGGCATCTCAGTACTGTCAGCATTAGGAATTGCACTGAGAGTTTAGGAATTAAAATTTGGACTCATTTAATCCATAATTCCCTCAAATTGCAACAATTTCTTTGGATCAACACTTTCTTCTGTGGTTTTTTTTTAAATCTCAATAAAACCTCATTTCTCATCATAATAAGATTTAGCTCTTTTTTTTTAAGATTTTCACCAGCTCCACCTACTGCTGCTCCCGTCCTCTTCAACACTTCCTGACTCACTGCTGCTTCTCCCCCTCCGGATGGGGATTGGGAAGCTGCTTCCCAGCAGAGGTGGGTGCAGCCTTCCCTCAGCCAGGTCTGTGGTGGTGATCAGGAAAAAGCTCAGGAATCGGCTTGGCTCTTGCTTTGTGGAGAGGACAGCAGGACTGAAGGAGTCTGGAGCTGTCCTGTTTTAGAATGTTGACAGGATGGTTTCAGTGTCTTTCCCTTCAGGGGAGGGTCCTCAGGTCCAGCGTGCTCTGGGATGAGCCCTTGGTCATTCCCCTGGGATGAGCCCTGGGTCATTCCCCTGGGATGAGCCCTGGGTCATTCCCCTGGGATGAGCCCTTGGTCATTCCCCAGGGATGATCCCTTGGTCATTCTCCTGGGATGAGCCCTTGGTCATTCCCCTGGGATGAGCCCTGGGTCATTCCCCTGGGATGAGCCCTTGGTCATTCCCCAGGGATGATCCCTTGGTCATTCTCCTGGGATGAGCCCTTGGTCATTCCCCTGGGATGAGCCCTGGGTCATTCCCCAGGGATGAGCCCTGGGTCATTGCCCTGGGATGAGCCCTGGGTCATTCCCCTGGGATGAGCCCTGGGTCATTCCCCTGGGATGAGCCCTGGGTCATTCCCCAGGGCTTTGGCTGTTTCTGAGGGAATGTTTCTCCCTAAGGTTGCAGGTGACCTGTGCCTCCTGCAGAAACAGCCCCAGGGCTTTCTCTTCCTTTGCATTTCCAGTCCACATTCCCGCTCCAGGCTCTGAAGTCTGACAATCCTTTCTCCATTTGCCCCTCTGTCTCCACAGAACTCCACATCCTGAAGAGGAGTTTCCCAAGCTCTCCTGATCCAACAAAGCACTTTGAAACACGGATGTTTTCTTCCACTCCACTCTCCAAAGGGCAAAGTTCCTGGATCAACAGGAGTTCACAGAGTCACTGATCTATTCCTTGAAGCCATGGAAAAAGGGATTCCCCTGACAACTAAGAAGGAATTGTTCCCTGTCAGGGTGGGCAGGCCCTGGCACAGGGTGCCCAGAGCAGCTGGGGCTGCCCCTGGATCCCTGGCAGTGCCCAAGGCCAGGCTGGACACTGGGGCTTGGAGCAGCCTGGGACAGTGGGAGGTGTCCCTGCCATGGCAGGGCTGGCACTGGATGAGCTGTGAGATCTCTTCCAGTCCATTCCATTCTGTGTTTCTAATTACTCAGATCCAAGATGTTGCTTCAGAACAACTCAGATGCCTATTTGACACCATCATGGCAGCTTTACTCTTCTCTGGGAAAAACACCCTGTCTGAATTCCTCATCTTTTCCCATAAAATTTCCAGTCTCTGAGCATTCTCTTTTCAGTTCACCTCTCTTTTTTTCCTGTCTTTCTTACTATGCATTCCCACGTGGGGATCATGTGCTTGCCAAGCCCCTGAGGACCCTCAGTTCTTGCTGCCAAGTGGGGGCCAATGTCCTCCCCAGGACCCACTGGAAAGCCCAGATCAGCCTCTGAAATGGTGCTGCCACTTGTCAAACCACACTTCACTTTGGGCATTTCAACTGTCCTTGTCCTCACTTCTCACCTGCCTTTGCTGCACGTCACCTTGTTGGTTTTACAAGAATTTTCTAATTGAATCATGAGTTGTCACCATCAGCCCTCATCCAAATTTATCCACAGAGAGCTGAAAGGAAGTTTTTTGTTGCCTCAGCATCGTTGTGTGGTGCTGCTTGGGGTCTCAAGAGGAGATGGTGCTTCCAACATCCCAGGAGAGCAATTCCCTGCCAAACCAGCAGCTGGAGCCCAGCTGGGACACCCTGGGCTCTCCAAACTGGAACAGATGTCCCCATTTAGGCTTTTAGCTGTCTGATCCCTTCTATCAGCTAAGCTGGTGATAAAAAGATGGAAACAAATAGCTGGCTCTTCAATTCCCCTGGAAATGTGGCACTATAAAATGAGCTAAATTGTCCAGCTGGAATAATTTTCTGTGGTCAGAGAGCCAGGAAAAAACCAAAAGATTGAGAAGCATCAGGAAATCTGTTCTTTACCTACAATGACAACAGGCATTTACCAGACAATAAATTTGTAGCCCCATTCTTGCAATGTCAATGAGTAATTTTATTATTCATCAAAACTAAAATATCATGTATAAAGATGTGTTTGTAGAAGCCAAAGAATGTGTGATTCTTTATTGATAGGGGGGTTTGCATATTTTATATTTGTAAAACAGCATTAACATAAATTCCAGAAAGATTTCGTCTGTTGTCCATGTGGGTGTTGGTCTGGCTTTGTTGATTAAAAAATTTTCCAATGAGCTGGGTGCAGGACAGAAGCCTGGCAGACTTAAATCCCTTTCTTGAACAGATTTCTGATATGAAATTCAAAGTCTAATGTTTTTTAAATTGTGCCCACGCTGGATGATTTGCTTTCAATCCCATTTCCCTGCTTGGAGGAGCCTCTCCTGTCAGGTAGGGTCAAAAGCCTCCTGAAAGTTGAGGTCTATCGAATCTATCACTTCCCTGTGTCCATAGGCCAAAGACCCCATTAAAGGAAGAGATTAAGTTACTCTGACATGATTTGTTCTTGACAAGTCCACACTGGCTGTTCCCACTCCCTTCTCTCCTCGCGGTGCTGATAAATTGATTGGTTCGTAATTTGCTCCAGTATTCCTGAGAAGCTCAGAGTCCATCATTCCCCAGCTCCTCCTCTTGCCACAGCTCTCCAGGGAGATCTGTGGGTTATGGAAACTCCCCTGTTCTTTGGGAAGAGCCTCATCCGTGGCTTCCAGGTTGTTCCAGGAAAGCCGCAAGCGCCAGGACGCGTTTTGGGAGCCTGGGCTGATTTTGTGTGTCCTGCACAACCCCTCTGTTGGGAATGGGCAGAACTGGGAGCCAGGAGTTTTCTCACAGGAATGCTGTGCTAGACTGGGAGCCACTGGGAGGCTCAGGAAAAGCTGAAGGAGCTGCAAAGCCTCTCAGCCTGGCCTTTCCCATGCCTGCTGTGGGCTGGAACCGCGTCGGCAGCGCCGCAGTCTCCGGCGTTGTGGGAACGGGCGGGGGTGTGAACAAACAGCATCTGCTCCTGGGATCCAGGGCTCTGCTGATGGCCAAGGGGAATTGCTGCTTCCCAGCGTGGGTTCCAGCCCCCAGCCCAGCCATTCCCACCCCAGCTGACCCTTGGTGCTCGGACGCGGGAACACCGGGAAGGGGCTCAGCTGTGGTGCAACCGGGGAAGTTGGGAAAGCCAGGATTTGCCTCTTTGCCTTTGGAAAGTTCTGGAAGCAGGACAAGGCATTTCTGCTAAAGTTGAATGTCCCTGGAAAAATCCTCCAGGCAGAGGAGCTGTCAGCCAGAAATGGGCAGACCCTGAATCAGAGCGCACGGGGAGGAGCGCAGTGGGTCCCTCTCTCTGGGAATTCTGCAGGGAAGGAAAGTCTCTCCCTTCCTCATTGTTGTTTCCAAGTTACAGGAAGAAATGTGGGAGTTGACACAGGCCCCAGGAAGGACAGGCTTGGGTGAATCACTGGATCTCTCCCCACCAGTCCCCAGCCCCACACTGGATCCCAGTGCCAGCCAGAGCAGAGTTCCAAAAAGATCTGTGGAACTCCAGGGATCATGGAGTGATCCAAACCTGGATCTGACTGTGCTGGGGGTTCCTGGTGCCCTCTGCAGCTGAGTGAGCGAGAAAAGTGGGGCAGAGAAAGGCAGGAACTGCTGCTGGGGCTCTGCTGGCATCCAAAGGGATCTAGGCTGGGGAATCCCAGGCTGGGGAATCAGCTGGGGCTCTGCACAGGTACAAGTCGGCTTCGCAGGGACTGGGATTTCTGTCCATGGGCATCCAAGAGGCCACAGGGATGGGGAGACCCTGCAGGAACCTCTGTGACCTTCACCTGAGGGGACAGTGAGTGGCATTTCAGGAAGGTGTCACCCCCTGCAAGTGTCCCTCCCTCCACACACAAATTCAGGAATGTTTTGTGGGCAGATTTTCTCTCAGCTCTTCTTAACAGAGAAAAATAGCAGGGAGAGGACTTGTGCAGTGGCTGGCAATGGATAGAGAGACAATGAACCTTTGTTCTCCATTTGTTTGGCTGTTTAGGAGGGGAAAAAATGAGCAAGAGGTTGCAGAGCACACTCTTGGGCGAGGGATAAAATGGATGTTATCAAATTCCTCCTCAGAAGTTCCTTTGCTGCTGCAGCCACCTGAGACAACAAAGCTCAGAGCACCCTTTGGGGACTTGTTTGGTCTCCAGAAGCACCTTGGGAGCCAAACCCAAACCAAACCCTTTCAATTGGGGCTTCCAAAGATATTTGGCTGGTTCATGCTGGAATCGGGTTTAGTCATCATTATGCAAAGCTAATTAGCAAGTCAGAGTCTTTTTTTGTCATCACCAAAGCATTGCTGCATTTAGAAATGAGATCCCCGAGATCTTCCCTTTCCCTGCCCTTTCCTGCTGCTATTCTGGAATTAAATCTCCTCTTTCCATCACGACAAAGGATGTGGTGGATGTAAAAAAAATGTTGTCTTCAACTCTTTCCTAAAATGTCAAAAACTGATAAATACTTTGGTTTCTTCCCCAATTATTCTGTTCTTGGAACTCATTATTGCAGAAAAAAACCCTGGGAAGTTTTGAGAATTTTATTGGACTCCTGGAAATGCCTTCTTACCCCTGCAGCCTTTGGCAAGCAGGGTTCCAATTTCTCAATACTCTTTGCTTAAAATTCCTGCTTCCAAAGTGGACTTGGGTGAATTGGTTGGTTGGTTGGTTTTAAATTCCTGTGAGTCAAAGGCATTAGGAAAACTTCTTTTCTTTTAAACAAAGATTTAAAACATCCCTTCCAAAATAAGAAATACTCTCAGTTCCTGCTCTGTGTTTACCTGTCCTGCTGTGGCTCCCCACGTTTGTGGTGGTCCCTGCAGGAATTTCTCCATGGAAAGGAGGATCAGGATTGGCAGGGGCTGCCCAGGGAGGTTTGGAGTCCCCATCCCTGGAGCTGGCACTCAGGGCTCTGGGTGGGGATCAGGCACAGCTGGGACTCCATGGGCTGGGAGGGCTTTTCCAAAGTTAATGATTCTGTGATTCCATGTGGTTCCATGGAATGACCCAGTGGCCTTGGCAGGGTGATCCAGGACACTGTGGGGTTTCTCCACTAATGAGCTGTGTCCCATGGCCCCACTCTCGGCAGGGGTGTGGAGCATGAGCATCTTTCCAATCAAAATTTTCTTTTTAGGGGAGAGGGACTGGAATAAAGAGATGATAAAGGCTCAGAGAACAACTCAAGGGAAATATTAGAAGGGAATAATAAGAAGAGAATCACTGGAAGTCACCTACACCAAAGGCTGATCTCCTCAGAGCAGGATCAACTCTGAGGTCAGACCTCAAACCTGAGGTTTCTCAGGATTTTCTCCAGCCTGGTGTTGAAAAGCTCCCAGGATGGAGACACAGCCACCCTGGATGGCCTCTGCCATGCCTGACTGTCCCCAGGGTGACAAATTTCTCCTCACTGGGACATTACCAGAGACTGTCAAGAGACCCTGGGGGTACCAACCCTGCTCTCACCTCACCCAAGGAGCAGCCAACAGCACCTGGCAGGGCAGGGATGGAATTCTGGAGGACCTTGGGAAACCAGAAATTACCTGGAAAATTCATCACACAGTTCAAGGCTGGATGAAAACATCGAGCAGTGAGAATGAGAATTATTGGAGGCAACCTGCAAAGAAAGGCTGGGATAATTGGTGGGACTTAGGGAAGGAGGACTTGAGGGGAACCTCACAGGCTGCAGATCCAGAAACAGTTCCCATGAAGAGGATGGGGGTAATTTGTTCTGCCTGTTCATTCTGCTTAGGAGAGGAGGTAATTGAATCACACTCAGGGAAGTTCAGATTCATCATTAAGAAAAGTCTTCCCAATGTGAGGGTAGTTAAACGCTGCCATCAATTTTTCCAGGATTTGCTGTGGATTTTCTTGCTGGAAACTTCCAGGAGCAGGAACATTTCTCCAGACCCCCTTGCTGAAGGCCCCAGAGCTTTCCTTGGGTCAGGGGGGTGGAGGAGGTGATTCCTCTGGATTTGTTTTCTCAGGCTCTGTCATGCAGGTTTGGTTTGGGGTTTCTTTAGAAGTGTTTATGCACCAAGTGCAACTCCAGAGATCTCAGTACTTTAATAATTGGATATGAAGTCCCTTCTGAAAACAAAATGAGTGGTCCTAAAGAGGCTGGGTCCTTTAGAGCTTAAACTTCTGATGCCCTTTAGTCTAACAAGGCCCTTCATTTTCCACAACAAAAATCTGTTGGGAAATGTTGTACTCACTGTAAAATCATATTTAATTTTATATTCAGACCCCCTTCGTACTCATTCTGCATTTATCTTGGCACTGCTTGGGCATCTGATATCCTTTTCCTACATGGAAAAATCACTCCAGCATTGCCCTGAGGACCAAGGACAATTGAATAAATCAGGAATTGTGGGAGAGAAGTGACCAAAGTAATGCTGACTCTCAGTTATCTGTTCATGGCAACAGCAACAACAATATTTAAACACTTTTCCTGGATTTCCTGTGGTGTCACATGAGATTCAACTGAATTGATTCCTTATTTGCAGAGAATACCTCCCAAAAACCAGACCTAGACTGGACCAAACCCTTCACTCTCAGGCTGGATTCAGATCCAAGCCTTTTCCCTCTTTAACTGGCTGAAAATGGAGCAGCCAAATGTGTTTCCTGTATTTTCCTTTGACTGTAAAATAAATTACCTCAGACAGAGCTCCTCTCCCTTCCCCACAGCTCTGCCCAAGTAATGGAATTTTATTCCCATCATGACTCATCACAGCACATGGAGGTGGCCAGGCCAGGGTTGCACTGGAGATGGTGGGGATTTGGGGCTTTGGGAGAGGTTTGGAGTTTAACATGTGACAGAACAGACAAGGACTGGCCAGGTGTGTAAATAAGGTCCATTTCAGTAAAGCTGGGCTCAGTTAATGCTGAAGACAAGTCCCAGCAGCCCGAGGGAGGTGCACACTCAGTGTCTGCTGCCTCGGTTATAAAAAGGCAGCTCATGATTCAGTGTGAGAAGAGGCTGAGCACAGATTTATCTCCAAACCTGCCCTTCTTGCAGCAGTGCCACCAACCCACCAACACCACCATGAGAGCTGCAGCCTGGTCCCTTTATTTAAACCCTTCCTTTCACAGGTTGCCTGTTTCCCAGCAGGCACTGATGTCAAGCTTGGGAGGAGAGTGGCATGGGTGAGATTTGCTGCCGGTGCATTTTTGGGACTGCCATTAAACTGATCTATTGCTGGCACGAACAATAAAAAACTGATTAAAACTCAGCCCTTCATAAATTAAACATTGTTGTCTCTGCCTGGCACGGCTGCCACTTGGCACAGGGCTGCAACAGCAGGACTTGGTGCACTGTGTATCCACACAGTGACAGCCCAGGGGGATTTATTCCACTCCCTCACCACATTCCCAAATAAAAGGGGCATTGGAAAATCAGCCAGCTGCTGAAACTGCTGGGTTAATGGAATTTACAGAGCACCTGGCCCAGGTGAGCTGCTGTCCAGGAAGGTGAGGGATCAAAGTGCTGCTGGCAGGTTTGGGGCTCGTTATGGGTGTGGGTCTTTTATTTTGGGGGATTTGTATGGACTGGGAATGTTCCACTGGGAAGCACAATGGAACACTGGGGGCACTGTGTGGAGTCCCCAGAACCACCCAGGACTGAACCAGAGCTTCCTCTCCCCCAGGTTTTGTTGGAAGGAAAGGGAGAGCAGGGGCAGGAAGGGAAGGGGTAGAAATTGAATTCCTTGTTGGGAACAATGTGCTCCCACCGGAACATCGCAGCTCCCACCCCGCCTTCGCCTGTGGATGGAACCTGGGAAACACGCAAGGACTGATGCCAGCCCAGCTCCTTCTCCCATGGTGCTGCTCTCTCACTCCCACTCCAGCTCCTGCTCTGGGAAGCACCAGGAAGAGAGGGAAGAGCCCGTCAAAGCCTTTTGAGTCACCCCCAGGCCCCACAGCACTGCTTGGATGTCTCTCTAAGGGCAGTGATGGGGATCACTCTGCAGTGAAGGATCCCTGAGCTCCAGCATCCCCTTGTGATTGCCAAGGGATTCGTTCCCACCTCATCCCATGTGCCTGAGGCTTTTTATAACCCCTTTTTGCTCCCTCAATCTCCTTTCTGCAGGTCCTGCATAAGGATTCTCTGTCAATCCACACAGGCTCCCCTTTGCTCCATCCTGGGGACTCCTGGATTCATCCCAAATTCTCATCACCTTTTTCAGGTGCTTTTTGAGCTTTCGATGCTCACAAGAAGATGAAGGCATTGGAGATGCTGATGTGGTCAGTTAGAAGAACTAACCACAGTTAGATGAATGAATCCCTTGTGTCTGTCCCTTGAAGTATTCCCACACATGGAATGTGACCCCAGAGGCTCTTTCCCTGAACCAGCCAAGCCTGGATTAGCCATACCTGCCTTTGGGGAGGACAGTTATCCTGGTGTGCTCCAGCTCCAGGGGAGGTTCAGGTTGGATATCAGGAAAAATGGCTTCACTGGAAGAGTGAAGCATTGGAATAGGTGGAATCAACATTCCTGGAAGTGCTCATGAAATGAGCAGGAGTGGCAGGTTTAGTGGGCATGGTGTGATTCAGGCAAATCTTGGACTTGGTGATCTTGGAGGTCTTTTCCAACCTTAACAATTCCCCTGAATCAGTGATTATATCCCTTTCTTTTTTTTTATTTCCCTGTGGGCTGGGCTGCAGCGATTCCCAGTGTCACAGCTCCCCATTCCATAGGCACAGGTTCAACGTGGGACTTCTTTCCAGTCCCAGGGAACAGAACATTCTACCTCCCCTGGGAGTGGAGGGAGAGCAGAGCTCCCTCCTGGCCCTGTGGGTTGCAGGTCAGCTGGTGCCCTGCACAGAGGAGCTTTTTGGTTTCCAAAATGCCCAAATTCCCTGCTTTGGAACTGATGTGATCCTTCCTGACCAACAGGAAGAATGTGGAGGATGGATCCACAGGCCAGACAGGTGACAGGACAAGAGGCACCTTAAAGATGTCTGGAAGGAAATTCCTCTGTGACACTGAAGAGCAGATGTGTAAGTCAGTGGGAATAACCCTGGCATCCATGGGGAATGGATCTGGGATGGCTGTGATTCCTGTCCCTGTGGTAACTGGGCTTCAAACCCAGCAATGTCCATTTTCAGCATCTGCAGCTGTTTATCCAGCTTAAAGCACCTCAAGCAGCAGTCCCTGTGCATTTCTGAGCCTCTCAAGGAACAATCACCTTTGTCCCCAGGTCACTCATCCAAAAGATCCAAGAGCTGGGAGCTGGAACCAGTTAAAAGCTGCATGTACTTTTAGTGGAAGCTCTGGTAGATCCCACAGCCACCTTTCCATCCCAAATGGCATCTTCCAAGTGAGATGATGATGAACATTGCATTTAAAATTTAACCTTTGTTTGTGTTTTATATTTGTTTTGTCCTCTAGGTCCATTTCCTGCTGAAGAACCCTCTACATTTATGGATAAATTACCAGGTTCTGACCTCCCAGACAGTCAGGACAGAGAACTTGGTGTCAAATCCATCTGTCTGTGTCCCCATTAAGATTGAACAGTGGAGGATCCACTAAAAACTCACCTCCCTGGAGCAAATCCCACACAACACAAACCTTGGGAGCAGCACTGGGACTGCTGCCAGACATTCCCTAAGCTGTGAGCTCCTGCCTGCTCAGGAGAGGCCTGCTGCCTCTCCAAATCCAGCGGCTGCGGAGTGGGGAGCAAGCTGACCCTGAGAGAAGGGAATTTCCATCCCATCCAGGAAATATGGGAGAGCACACAATGCCAGCCCCAGCTCAGTGAAGCTGCTCTAATGGGAACAGTGGGAGAGGCCAGAGTCAGGTACTGCGAGGAGCAGGATCTGCTCTCCAGCCAAAATTCAAGGGGAAAATGATGCCTAGTTTAAAACTCCTGTCATGAGTGCCAGCACAGGGAACATTAAAGGCTGAAGGAATTCCTGGCACTGCTCGATCTGTCCTTGGTCTCCTCTGCTGCACTGAAACTGGATTGCAAATCTGTTAAAAAAAAAAGAAGCAGAGTAATTTCAGGCTGGGCTTGGTGAAGGACTCGTGAGCTGATCCTGCGTGATGGAGATGATGGCAGAGCTGCTGGGATGAAGGGTGGGATGTGCTGTGGATCAGGATGGCTCATCCAGAGGTGGAAATCCATGGACACAAGCACTCCTGACCCTGTGGTCACATTCCTGTGACTCCTGGCAGTGCTGGAAGCCCTGGCCTGTGTGTGACTCCTCAGGTGGCTGCAGGGACACCTGGACAGTCTGTCTGCCCAGGAAAAGGGAGCTGAGGCTCCTGGCTGCCCCCTGGCACAGGAACGAGGGGCAGGAATGCACCACTGCCCCTGCCCAGCACCCAGGCACGGCTCCAGCTGGGAGTCATTCCTTCAGCCACGGGATAAAGTTCCCTCTGTGCTAATGAAGGGACCTTAAAATTCATGTCCTGGTGTCTTTTCCTTGCCTCAGTGCCATTTCTTTCTCCAGCCTGATGCTATCTGGCTGCAGTTAAACAGCTCCAGTTGAAGGGACACCTCTTCAATATTGATTCCAACTGCTCCAAGTTTGTTATTCCATTCAATCTTTTGCTCAATACCACTCATGGACACCCTGGGCTGGGCACTGAGTGCTCAGCCCTTACTTCTTGGAGATTAAATGGTGTGTTTCAGCACAAAACACAATATTCATCCTCATTTCTGGGAGCTAAACAAGTGTATAAGTAGATGACATTTCGATCTATTAAGCTGCTCCTCTCTGTTCCCCAAATTAGCTCATTCCAAAGAGCTTCTGCAGCAAAGCAAGGATGGCTTTTGGAAAAGAGGGGAGAGTCTGGGAGTAGGATCAGTGTCACTGAACTGCAGGCAGCCCTGGCTGGCCTGGGACATCAGGAAGTGGCTGCTGCTGCCCAGAGCAGGACAGAGCTCAGCTCAGGTCTGAACGCTCCCATGCAGGAGCAGCCTGGCCCTGATGCTCCAGCTGGGCAGAATTTGGCCACAGCTTTGAGGCAGAGAGTTGGTGAGGATTTCCAGAGCTTCATCTGCTGAGTCACCAGTGCCTTTTCAGGAGCAGCTGCTGGCAGCAGTGCTGAGAGGGGCAGCAGCTGTGCAGGGGTGTGACTGTCACCACCCTGCTCTGGGTGCTGCAGCACAGAAGCTGGGGAAGGGACACATCTGATTCCCAGATCTGGGGTGTCTGGGAAGGCCGGGCTGCAGTGGCAGCTCCTCACAGGCTGCAGCTCCTGCTGTGCCAAGGGCAGTGCCACCAACACCAGCCCAGGGCAGCAGGATGGGCTGAGAGAGGATTCTGTAGCTGTGGAAGTGTTTGCACAGGAACCTCATTTTGATTGGAAGCCCAATGAACAACATGGGAGTGGGGAGAACAACTCCTGTGAATCTTCCTCCTTCTAGAAAACATCAGATTTCTTACTAAAGGCATGCTTTGAAATAGAAGAGGTTTGTCAAGCTCTGCTTTTCTCTGCTTCTGCCCCAGTGCAAGGACTGAGCAGAGCTGGAGCAAACCTTCAACCAGCCCAGGCACAGTGGGGCTGTCCCTGCTCTCTGCAGGGCTGTGGCTCTCCGTGAGGAGCCATTCCCTGCTCTGGGACAGGGAGACATCACCTGCTTCTTCAGATGGGGCCTTCCCAGGGGCTGGGGTAAAGGCAAGGCTGTCACCCCTGCTCAGGGTGCTGGCAGCCTTCTCCTCACAGCAGGCACCCTTGGAATGCCATAAATCTCTGAAGCACAACCTCACCCACGCCTCCCACTCCAAGCTCTGGCCAGCCAGGAAGGGCAGAAATGCTGGGTGTGAACCACTCCCCCTGAGAATTCTTCTGGACAACCCTTCGTGTTCCCACCTCAGCTCCTGCTGCTGGTGGGAAATGCCCTGGGCACGAAGGGTGGGAGATGTGCCCACACCATGGATGGAGGTTTTGGGAACCTCAGGTGTCTGGAGATGCTCCACAACCCTCAGTGACTGGAACAGGCACCTCCTGGAGGGGCTTCACCCCATCCCAAGGTTTAGATGATCCCCCCCATGCTGACTGTGACCTGTGCTCTGCCTCAGGGACAGGAGGTGACAGCCTGGCCTTTGTACACCCCATGATTATTGCAGGTTTGCTTGAAGAAAACCATAAAAAAAAATAAAAAATCCTTTATTCAGTAAAAAATAGAGTCCAAGATCTTGTGAGTCTTGATAGGGAAACTACAATTTAATCACTTTAGGTTGTTGCCATGGGTGTTTGGTTAAGCAGATTTCAGACTCGTAATAATTCACTCGTGGGGAAGTTTGAAAGGACATTCCTGGAGCTGAGCAGTCCAAGAGCTTGGGAAGGGAAAGGGCTTCATGTACCCAGAGCAGATTTTAGATAAGAAAGCAATGAAATGAGAGATTATAAAGAAATTTTAAGCCAATAGAGAAAATAGTAAACTGTGAAATTTTGAATGGGACAAACTCTTCATTCAGGTTCAATAAACCAGGCTCAATAAAGCAGACTCAGTAATTATCCAGGAAATCTCTTGTTGATCCAAGTGCTTTTTGGGAAATCCTGCAGGGCTTGAGCTCCAAAAGCAGCTTGGATGCAGCTCCAGAGGGGCAGGACTGGATCATTCCAGGGAAGGAGAGCTGAGCAATGGTCTCAATGCCTGAACACCTTGTTCCAGCTGGAGAAAATTGGGGAATTGGGGTGAAGAGAGGCAACCTCAGCCTCATCCCAAGCACTGAACTTCTCCAGGAATGTGGAGGCAGGGCAGGAGCAGCACGACTGGAAATGCTGGACAGACTCTGCTGGTTCCCATCATGGATTCTCGGTGTCCAGAAATGTGGAAGAGAACAGGGAATTTGGCTTTAATAGCAAAGCAAACAACTTGAAACCACTCCTAGAAAAGCTGTCACCCACTGCCACGGGTGTTCAGGCACTGCTGTGACAAGAGGGGACTGAGTGCTGGAGCTTTGATGTTGAATTTAGATGCAAACTAAAAAGAGGGAATTCTGAACCAGGGTTTCAGGCCAAGCTGTCATTTGACATCAATAGTGACAAGGAAAATTTCAAGTTAAATCTCAAATACGCAGAGCTGGCAATTCCAGAGCTCCAATTTAAATCATTAATTAATTCTGTCATTTCTGTGTGGAGCCTTTTGGAACATAAGCTGTAAATGTCAGGCACAGGACACACCTGAATTCCACGGATCTGAGCTTTGACTGAAGCAGTGTCACCTGCACCGTTCTGAGGGTCAGGATGAGGCCACCTCAGCAAAGCTGAAAACTCTTGGAAGAAAAGCCAGGAAGCAGGTGGGAATTCCTCATGGACAAAGGCTTTTCCCTGGGGGTTGGAGGTGTTTCACAAACAGGATGGGATCTCTGGGTGACCCATCATAAGTTTTATTTCGGGCACACAGACTCAGGACATGGCCCAAGCTCACACCTCCACAAGCAGCCCGAGATCTCTTTGTTACAGAACATTTTATGAGTTTTTCAGCCAATAGCACATTGTTAAAGCTTACAGATAATTGTTCTATCCAGTCACTAGAAACACACACACACCTTCTTCAAACAATGCTTGTTTGCTTTCTCTTCACAATATACTCTGCTATTGAGCTTAACACTTTTACTCTCTTGGTAAGAATATTTTTCTGCAGTCTTAAGGCCTGTCTTGGCCAAGCCTGAAAACTCAACTATTGTTTCATGTCCTTGCATATTGTGTTATTGTATCTTCTTTACTTTCAGGCCTTGCAGTTACAGCTAGCTCTAAGTTCTCTGCTTTTTCTTTTCTGAGCCCTATTTTCACACCTTCTGAAAGTCTTCCCACCTTTACTGTTTCCCACACCTGAGGAATTCCCAGGAGATGCCTGCCCTGCTCCTGTAGCCCTGCAGGAGATGAATTCTCTCAGGTGAGAGTCACTCCCAGCCCAGAGCACTGGGAATAAGGAGTAATTTCCATGTTCCAGAGCCGTGCCTGCTGCTGGAATAAAAACTGATGGAATAAAAGCTGCTGGAATCAAAGCACAGTGATAAATCAGAGTTAACTCCCCTGGCTCCAGCAGCTCCCTGGATATGCACTCAGGTGTTGCAGGGAGAAACTGCTCCAAGTTCAAACCAGGATCAGGGGATAAGAGCAGACAGCAAAATGTGTTTAATGTCTGTGACACCCTGGCTGCTTCCCCTGCCTGTTTATTTTGCCTGTATGAATTCATTACATTGAAATTAAACCTCTTTTCTAAATTATTAATAATCCTAAATGTTTGTGGAAATACAGGACAAATCAACATGACAAACACTGTGATGCAGATGAAAGACAAGATAATGGGAATCTTTCCATATTTGCATATGGAAAATGAGGAATTTGGAGTTAATGAGATTTATCCTTCTTTCTGGCCATTTTTGTGAAGGGTTTTTTTTTTAATCTATTAAACTCCAGATTTCCACATAAAACAACACAAAATACTACAAGAAGAGACATTAGAGTCAATCTATTCTTCATGCTAGGCACAAAATCAATCGCATTTATTGTTCAGAAAAATTAAAAACCTTTCTACATTTTATTAAAGTGCACATTTCAGCCGTGGTGAGAGATAAATAATTGATACATCCCAAATACATCACCTCCAAAATACTTATTGGAAAAAAAAATCACTGCTTTATTACCCATTCCTTTCAATAGCTGTTGTGATGTTTACAACTTTAATGGTGCTTTTTTTTAAAAAACAAGAAAGAAATCACAGTGGCAGCTGATTATTTCCTTGTGCTTAACATTATTTTATAACAACCCATCAAATCTGCTGTGGATAAACCCCATTATCTGAGGGAAGTAGTCGTGCACTGCCAGGTAACAGCGATTTGGGTCTCTCAGCCTGAGAGCACTTGAGCAGCTCCTCCAGAAATGGGTTTGGGTTGTGCTGGGGGGGCTGAAATCCCACCTGGATCTGTCTGGAGAGAGGAGAATCCCAGGGGTTGGGGCCTTCCAGCCCATCACCAGAACAGTGTGATGAACAAAAACCCTCCAACAAAACTTTCTGTGTCAGAGAATTGAGGCATTGTTTTATTCTGGCCAGGAGGAACAACAGCAATCATTTCATCCACACCTTGCCCAGGTTGTGCAGACAAAATCATTCCATCACACATGAATTTCACTCAATTTTTCACATATTTATTCAGTCAAAACCCGGAGAAATTCGCTGCGTGAATGTTCCTTGGTCCCAAGTTACACAGTTCTTGGTATCTGGTTTCCTACTGATTATCGATCCCTTCCCCTCCGATGCTAATTAACATTAATTAGGTTCTTACTGTCATCTCTCTTCTCCCAGCCTAGGTGTCTCAGACCATGCCAGGGGTGATGTTTGGAGTTGATGTTTGTTTATGGTCATTATCTTTTGTGTACCTTCGGTGCTGTTCCCCGTCTGCTGAGATGTTCAGCTCATCAGGCCTCGAGTGATGGAACTTTCCTTTGAAAAGAAACTTCAATTCCCTTCCCCCTGGGCAAAGGTGAACAAAACTAAAGTTACATAAAAAAAATTTGAACTTTGTGTCATTTCCAACAAGCCTAACCTTGATTTCCCTTTATCTCTCTCCACTCGTTATCCTGGGGTGGGCAGGGCTGCAGCTCCCCTGGCATCCGAGGATTTTACATCCATCCCTGACCACCTACCCCTGGCCCTGGAGTCTTTTCCACAGGCTCAGAGCTCCTTCCTGCACCTGCTGCCCTCTCTGCAGTTGTGTGGGGAGGCTGATGGGACAGAATATAGAGCATTTAGGGTTCCCAGCTCCTCTGAGCACACCCAGAGCACCACCCTGCACTATCCCACAGCCATTAATCCTCCAATCCCTTGACTGGAGAGAGATCCTGACATCCCCAGGAACAGCACCTGGGGGATTTGGCCAGGTCATGCCTCTCTCTGAGGCCTTCCCAGCTGCCTGGGAATGCGATGATATTTCCTGGGTGAAGTCCTTCGTATCACCCTGCTGGGATCAAGTTTCTTTAAAGGGATGGGAAGGGATTCACAGTCCCTCAGCCCAGTGTTTGGAAATTTGCCATTTCTCTCCTGGTTAAGAATTTTTTGTTTGCTTAACTACTCATATTCAGGACCAATTTGTTCACAATTGCTTTTATGTGGGTGTGTTTTTCCCCTCTGTTTAAAATTTCCAACATTAAGAACATGTTTGAGAAAGAAAGCTGAAGTTATAATTTGCTCTGTCTCCAAAGGTTTAATACCCACAGATTTTCAGCTCCTGGATGTGCTTATTAAAGAGCTAAATCTTAGATCGAAAGACACTCTGGCATGTTTATAGTTTGCAACATCCAATTAATAAGTAATTAATAGTTCAGCAAAGTTTAGTGCATTGAAGTGGGGCTTGAGGAATGGGGAATAATTTCCTGCCATTGGGAAAGGCAGAAATACAATGAAAAACCCCAGAGTGTCAGGGTTGGACTTTTAAAAGGTACTGAGGACAGAGAGGTGGAGCTTTTCCTGTAATTCCATTTAAGTGAGAGCAAGAAAAGCTCTGTAGGTGTGATAATGGAGGGGTAGAGATGAGATTAAGGGAGGCTCAGGCAGCATTTGGAATGAAACCTGTCCTTGGTGCTCCAATGGCCCAGGAATTGACAAAGGGAGCAAAGTCCTGGCTGGGAGAAGAGGTCACAATTACAGTGGAGAGAAGCTGGGAGGATGAGATGAGGAGAAGGGGATTCCAGAACCTCCATCCAGAATTTGGAATGACAGCAAGCCAAGCCACACCTGCAGAGAATCCATCCAGCAGATTTATCAGGTTTGGGGTGACTGCTGAATAACAAGTGCAGCACCTCTATCTAAAACCCCAAAATGAGTGCCTATGGCTTGCTACTGGGACCTGAGTGTTAAAAGCTCTACAGGAAAGGTTGAATGAAAAATATCAAAGCCAGTTCAGTGAAGGCAAATGGAATTACACAGATCAAAGGCTGCCACCGGTATATTGGGCCAGAATGACCTGATGTGGTTCTGGGACAACAAAACTGATTCTTCCATGGGTGAAAGAATTAAGGGATATTTCTGGGAGTAGCAGTGAAGTGTCTTCTGCAGCAGCAAGTGGGGCACAGCCATCTTTCCACAGAGTTTCCATGTCCTGTGCTCCTGGCTGCAGATAAAGGCAGATTAAGGCCCCAGCTGGAGCTTTGGGGATTAAATGCCTTCGGGTTCAGAGGAGTCCCCTTGGTTCAGTGCCTTCATTATAGCAGGAGCAGTTGCTTGGCACTCCCAGAAAAACAAACCAATAATTAAAGCAGGTCCTTCTATTTTTATAATTGCCTGATCCACAAAAGGCTCCTGAATTCCTAAATCCTTCCCAGCCGTCGGCATCTCCTCTGGGCTCTGCTGTGATCCTGAGCCCATTTGCCAAGAACACAGGGAAAAGAATATTATTTATTCTGGCCTGAGCCACTGATTTATTATTTGTGACCCTTTTTATCTGGCTGCTACAAAACCAGCTGCTGGACTCATCCAGCTCTCCGTTCCCTGGGGAATCAGGACACCTTGGATAACAATGCCAGGATGAGAGCAGCACACTGAGGCTCTGGTGCATCATTTCTAGACTTATGGGATCCTCCTGCAGGGTCACATCAGTGAATTTGGATGTTCTCCACAGCCTGGGGCTCTGATTGCCTTAACCACCACATCTGGAGGTCAGTGGTCCTCCAAATCTGGCCCAGTCATCCTTTCCAGGGACAAGGGACATGGGTCAGAAACAGCAGCCACTGCTTCCTCCTCTGGGGCCTGGGAGAGCTCCTCTCTGGTGTCCTCAGGGCTCAGAATTGGGCCAGCCCTGGTTAAAATCTTCTTTAATATCTCATTGCTTGGCAAATTCATGATGACACCGATTTGGGGAGACAAATTTGGGGAGACAATTTGTGGATTTGGATGACACCAATTTGGAGGGTGGGAAGGGTCTGCAGAGCAGTGTGGACAGGCCGGATTCATGGGCCGAGGACAGAGGGGTGAGGGTCAGCAAGGCCAAGGACCAGGTCCTGTCCTGGGGTCACAACAACCCCATGGAAGGCTCCAGGCTGCAAGCTGGAAAAGCCCTGGGGATTCCAGTGCCAGGGGCTGGACACCAGCCCAGGTGTGGCCAAGGGCAGCGGGGCTGTCCCAGCCCTGGGGGGCAGCAGGAGCAGGGCAGGGCCCGTCCCCTGTGCTGGCCCTGCTGGGGCACCTCCAGTGCTGGGGCAGCTCTGGGACCCTCCTGACAAGAGAGCCCTGGAGGGGCTGCAGCGTGTCCAGGGCAGGGAACGGAGCTGGGGAAGGGGCTGGAGCCCCAGGAGCGGCTGAGGGAGCTGGGAAAGGGGCTCAGCCTGGAGAAAAGGAGGCCCAGGGGGCCCTTGTGGCTCTGCACAACTCCCTGCCAGGAGGGGACAGCCAGGGAGGGTCGGGCTCTGCTCCCAGGGAACACGGACAGGAGGAGAGGATGGTCCGGTTGGATATTGGGATCAATTTCTTCATGGAAGCACTGAGGCCAATCCAGTGCTCAGGGCACAGGTATTCTATAACATGGATAATCTGCCTATGGATACAAGACCAGATATAAAGTGTTAAAAATGTAGCCAAACAAAAATATTTGCAGTGCCAAAATGAAATATTTAGGGGAGTTTTCTAAGCTGCTTTGTGAATCAACATAGGGTAAAATATTGTTTTGGGGTCCTGGAGTTTTTTGAGAGGTGGCAATTCCAGTTTGACAGCAGTAGAGTTTGCACTGTGTGTTCTGTGCCTCCACGTGGGGCTGATTTAAATCAGAGCTTTAGGGAGGAGACACCACAATTTCACTTTAAAGACTCTCATTGATCCAGCACATGCTCCAGTGAATTACTGCTGATAACACCCCTTATCTCTAATCATTCTCACCCCCCACCTCCATCCTGGATGAAAGGCAATCCATGTTCAGCCACACTGAGGTCTGTGTGTGTCCAAGGAAATTATTTTGCTATGAAATAATATGATTCGGGAAAACAATTTCTGCTTCAAATGATTTTTGGGTACGCTTTTAACTTCAAAAAATTCCTTCTGGCTGAATCAGCATTGACAGTGCCATTAATCCTGATTATTGTTAGGTATCGAATGTTATTTGTAATGAACATTTTCATTGCCTTTGAAGCTGAGGTTTGCTCCTTCCCAGCCCCAAAATAGTCACAGGAGGGTTTAGAGTTCAGAGCAGTGCTCTGTCACATTATAGAGCTCCTGGATACCATTAACAAGTTATTTGATAATTACTTCCTAATACGTTTGAGGTCCTTTGTTACAATCATTCATTTCAAGTTCATAAAACTGTCATACAACCCGTGTGCTTTAATGTTTTTAAGTTCCACTTTCATGAATAAAACATATCCACATTTAAGAGTTCTCCAGGCTCTACTTTAAAACACTCAAAATTCAACAAGTTCATTAAAAGGAGGAGCTGGGCACCTGCTCAGCTCAAGGGATTTTGCTGCTCCTCCTTCTCCTGGTTCTTGTCTTGATGGTTTTGTGCATCCCAAGTCCCAGATTCCTTGAGGAGGAAGCTCAAGGCCCTAAAACTCTAAATGATGCCAGACCAGGACAGATCAGGGTAGGTGGTATCTGAACCAATGCCTCTGTTGAGATCCAAACCAAAGCTGCACAAACTCAGCACGAGTTTCCTGGGAATGGGGATCCAGAACTTCACCATCCACTGAAATATTTCTGTGAAATGTGCAATGAAGGCACCTCAGGGTTTGTGAAGGTGCCTTGGAGACAGGATGTGCAAATGACAGGGTTAAGGATGGCTGGGACATCCTCTCCAGAGCTCCTGCTTCCTGAGCCTCTTCTCTGTCTTGGGGAGTTTATAAACCTGGGGCATAAAGGATCCTTGATGTGCCCCTGGACACGTGGACACTGTCTCCAAGGTCTTTCCTGCTCTTCCCAGCAACCCAGAGGATGTCTGTGTTACACCATGGGAGGGAAGTGATCTGTTCTGTCATGGGAAGGAGGCTGTCAGGGCATTTCCCCAAGGTTTGGAGACAGAGATTCCCAGCTGGCTGCAGCCCTCCTGTAGGATGGGCTCAGCCCATGCAGCAGTGCCTGGCTGCAGCCTCCTGGTGATTCTGTTTCTCCATTCCCCTCTCTCCATGGTCTGGGTCTCTGACCTCAGCCTCAAAAACGTGGAATGGGAACTGCGCATGGAGCAGAAGCCGTGGCCTGCTGGAAAGGCTTCACTAATCATTGCCATGCTCCATTAAAAGGCTGATCCTGCTGGGATTGGCTGTAAAACCAGGGGAAACCCACAACAGATCCTGGGGTCCGCATCCTGTCTTCTCTGAGCTTTCCTGGGAAATAGAAGTCCCATTTATGTGCTTTATTCTCCTTTCCACATGGCCCAAGGACAAGGAACAGCCCAGGGTGTGCCTTGAGTGGGGATGGAGGAGGGAAAACAGGACACCAGGCATTGGGAGAGCACAAACCACATCAGACAAACCCATCTGTGCCTGGAAGTTGTGTTTGTCCACCCTGAGGGCTCCTCTGGATGGAGGCTACTGAGGTTTCCCTCAGCTTCCAGCTCCAGCAGCTCCCCGTGTTCAATGCATCTCACACTCTGTTTTATTACACTTCAAACCCACTTTGTTTGCAAAGTAGGAAAAGCTGTCAGAGGCCATTAATCCAAACAGAATTTAATCTCTCAAACAGCATTTACTCAGGCAGAGCTGCTAAATCTATATATTAAAAAACTGTTGACAATTAATTAAAATGCTTCGCTGCTGAAGTGGGAACAGGGCTGCTCTGCAGGGCACTGTCAGGTAGAGCAACAGCCTCTCCCTGGGACATACCTGGGCAGGATTAGAGGGAAAACGGCTGCTTCCCTGTAGGAATTTCTGTGCTGGCAGCTCTGCTGCAGCCTGACTGAAGGGACAGCCACAGGAACACAAACTGTGCATCAGGCAGATGGTGAAGAGCATCCCAAGCTTTTATATTGCAAAGTTGCAGCTCGGAAAAGCTGAAGCAGGATCCCAGAAGCTCCTGAATGAGGCTTAGAGGTACCACCCAGCTGGAGATGGCATGGTCCTAGTGTTGGATTTTAGGGAAAGGTTCAGGCTGCAGAGCAGGGAAAGGCTCTTCCCCCGAGGTGCTGGCACTGCCCAGGCACTGCCCAGGGAATGGGCACGGCCCCGAGGCTGCCAGAGCTCCAGGAGCGTTTGGACAGCGCTGCCAGGGATGCCCAGGGTGGGGTTGTTGGGGGGTCTGGGCAGGGACAGAGGTGGGACTGGATGATCCCCCTTCCAGCTCAGGAGATTCCATAATTCTGGTGGATATTCCATGACAATTAACTGGAAGATGCATTTGGGGAAGTCACCGAGAAGGAGTCATGGTCCATGGCACGTGCCAGACTGTGGCTGGAAGGACATGAGGAAGAGGGAAGATGACCTTTCCAAGTGGCAAAAGAACATCTCCATGGCTGTTCAATTGTCAGGACAAGGATCAATTTTCCCCCATTGGCCTGAGGTGCATGACATTTCCTTTAAGTCTAGGTCAGAATTACTTTCCTTTGCTGTAAAACAGAAGCAGTTATGGAATGATTATTGCCCACACTGTGATGACAAAATGCTGCTGTCTAAAAGACCAAAGATCAGAAGATTACAAAGATCAGAAACCTCCAAAAATTGAGGCTGCAATGGCCAAAGCAATAAATGTGTCAGGAAAGGATAAGAGCAGGTGGAGAGGGCACAAAATCATGGAATTACAGAATATTTGGTTTGGAAGGAAGCTTTAAAGGCCATTTAATCCCAAGCCCTGCAATAAACAGGTATTTCAGGTTACCCAGAGCCACATACAAAGTTTCTCCCTTTTCCTCTTGGGAACAGAAAGCAAAACCCTTCCATGGGCTCTGTGTTTTTGTGGTTGTCAGGGACCAGAGGGGCTGGGCTGTGTGACACAATCGTGCCACTGTCACACACACCAAGTGGTGGCTGCCAAGCCCCAGCAGCCCTGTCCTGCCTGGTGGCATGGCTGGGCACAGATTCCTGCCAGCACAAATCCTGCCCTTCCCTGGTGTCACCTCCTGCCCAAGGACACCGAAACCTCTGTGTCAGGCCCTGCTCCTTTCTCCTTGGTGACTCCTCACTGTGGTCCTGCTTTAGTCCCTGAGCAGGGAGGTGACTGCAGAGGGTGCCCCAGAACGGTTCATGTCCAGGTTCTCCCAGATGGGTGCTTTTCCAAGCTGGTACCAGCTGCATTCCCAGCACTGAACTCTGCCCTTTGGAGCCCCAGGGATGGTCACTCGGGAGGATCCCAGCTGGGCTCTGTGGGAAACAGATCTCCACTACTCCCCACAACAGGCTGCTCATCAGAACTCATCCAGGAGTCATTTCCCATTGGGAATTGCAGTAGGAAAGGATTTAAGTAAATCATAGAATCATGGAGTTTTCTGAGCTGGAAGGGACCCACAAGGGATCATTCAGTCCCACCCCTGTCCCTGCCCAGAGCCCCCAACATCCCCACCCTGGGCATCCCTGGCAGCGCTGTCCAAACGCTCCTGGAGCTCTGGCAGTCTCGGGGCCGTGCCCATTCCCTGGGGAGCCTGGGCAGTGCCAGCACCTCTGGGGGAAGAACCTTGCCCTGCTCTGCAGCCTGAGCCTGCCCTGGCCCAGCTCCAGCCCTTCCCTGGCTGCTGGCCCTGTCCCAGGGCTGAGATCAGAGCTGCCCCTCAGGAGGAGCTGCAGCCCCTGGTGAGGTCTGAGCTCAGCCTCCTCCAGCTGAACATTCCAAGTGCCCTCAGCTGCTCCTCCTATGGACCCTCCAGAGCCTTCTCCATCTTTGTACGGCAAATGTGAGACGATAAAATCCTTGTGTCTGAGCCCAACCTCTTGCAGAGCAACATCCTTTACATCTGTCATGGAAAACCATTCCAGAGCCTTCCCAACAGGCACCGTCTTAAGAAATCTGCAACAAGCACTGGGATTTTTTTCCTTCTCTGCTTTCCAAAAAAATTGGCAAGACCTGAAAAGGAGCACTTCTTTCTCTTTGGAAATTTGCCCTTCAGCTGGCAAACAGGGATTGATTTTGTTCCTGGGGCTCGTAGGAGGATGAAATGAAAACAGCTAATTTTAATATTAGCACCAATTCCTGTTCATTACCACCTTTTCCTGCCCAAACATCTGCTGGGTCAGCACCGGGGTGTGGGAGAGCAGCTGGAGGAAACAGCATTTGGAGTTTTACTGCAGGGGGAATGAGGAGCCTTTTTGTTAGCTCTGTACAAAGACCAGCGGCACTGAATTTTGATTTTGAAAAGAGAATAATTGCTCCTAAAATTGATCTTTACAGGCTTCAATATTTCCCCCATCACATTATGCTTCTTCCAACTGTGTCTTTTACAGCCTAAGACAAATGACTTAAACATCAGGCTAATATAAAGCAGATTTTTCATATTGGGAATGTGTTTTGTTTCCGTGCACACGGGGCCGTATCCAGCGTGTCAGGCAGGACGTTTTCATTTGGAGGGATTTGGTTTTAAGTGTGTGAGCACTGTGATTATTATCGAACAACCTGACACTCAGAGAATGTCTGCTCTGTCCTGCTGTCAGCCCAGCACGGGAGGGGAATCAGGGCAAACCGCAGAAGCTCATTAAAAAACCCAGATCAGGCTCTTGATGAGGTTGGGGAACTCTCAGAAGTGCTGAGTCCTCCCCTCCCTTATCTCGGAGTGGGATAATCACTCTGTGGGTGCAGGGAGACAATTAAGCTCATTAACATCTCCTTTCTTAAAAAGATGAAGTGCCAGCTGCGTGGATTCACAGCCAATTCCCCAAAGAGGGTCAATAACCCCAAAGTGTGCAGGTGGTGACAGTGACGCTCACCTGGTCACCATAAATAGTCACTGCTAAATAGTCCTGGACACCCCAATTTACCTTCATTAATTAATTTCTCTTTTAAACCGGTTCTTACTGCACAATCAGCACAACCATTCCCAGGTAGGATTAATAGTTGTGATCATTCTCTCTCCTCACAGCGAGATTTGTGGCCTTTGGAGGATTTTATTTCTCAGCTTTCGTCAATAACATCCAGGCTTGCTGGGACTTTTACTCTTCCAAAGCCTTGAAATGGAAACTCCCTAAATTCTCCTTCAAGCCAGAAGACCAAAAACACCAAAAAGGCTCCTTTTAATGCTGCTATTGTTCAAACACAAACTGAGGTCACTTTGAAAATAGAGAATGCTCAGATCCACCGGGCAAGGCAGGATTTTAATCAAGGGCCTTGAACACAAATCACGCTGAAAGCTTGGGAAATCAAATCCCACCCCTGGCTGGGAAGTAGAGACCTCATCCAGCTCCTGACTGACACATGTGACAGGGGAGAAGCTGCTCCAACTCTGGATGCTCCTCTGGGAACCGGAGCTCTCCAGCTTCTTTACAGATGCCAGGAAAGAAAGAGGGGACATTCAGGGAGAAATAAATAAAAAGGAAACCATAAAGCTGAAGAGTTTCAAATCTGCTGGAGCAGTGGGACAGCACTTGGCAGGGAATTCCTGTGCTCAGGAATGCCAATGTCACTGCAGTGGTGTGGGGATACAATCCTGGGATCAACTTTCCAAATAATATTAAATTCCTGGATGCATTTCCCCACAAGGGGTGGAACAGAGGCTCAGGAGCCATGGAGCTCTCCAAGGGGAATCCAGGGCTATCACAGCCTTGTGGGATCAGCTCTTGTGATGAGAATCCTGCATTTGGGAAAATCAGGAAGAACCAGAAGCTGATTTAAAGAAAAACCATATTTAGGAAAAGCAGGAAGAACCAGGAGATGATTTAAGGCAAACCTCAGGGTCCAATGGTGGCTGACCACTGGATTTCTTTTTTTACTCTTTTTGGGCCTGACTGAAAGCAGGAGAGTGTCCTGTTCTTGCTGGACAAGGGACAATCCCAGATTTAATTCCTTCTCCTTGGGACAAGAAGCCCAGCTGGGGGTCACAGCCAGCCCAGCGCAGATTGATTTGGGAACAAATGTCTCCTTGTCCTCCTTTCAGATGAGAACATTGAAGGTTTGGGGCAGTTCAGAAGTGCCCATCTCAAATTTCCCATTCCTGGGCTCCAGGGCCCTCCCTGCCATGCTCCCTGAGCAGGGTCAGCTCTGGTGGGAGATCCGAGGGAATCGGTGCCAGTGCCAGCCGTGGAGCACAGCGTGTTCCTCAGGAAAAGGGAAGCACAGAAGGCCTTCCCATGCCACTTTGACATGAGTTTTCAGCACTTTTACAATGGTTTAAAGCCCTTTTCTATGGATTTTAAGGGATTCAGGATTGGCTGCCTGGGTCCCACAGGGACCTGTGCCCCTGATTGATGCTTTCAGTCAGAAAATTTGGGAAGAGTAAGAGGTATCCAGGACCAAATGATCACAATTCTTCCCATGAACTCCTTGGAGTTCAATTCTTCCCATGAACTCCTTGGATACAAGGGAATATGGACACTAAGCCAAAGCAATTCCCTAAGAGCTCGGGCAAAACAGCTGCCAAATCCCACGGATTTTAAGGCAAGGAAAAATCAAAATGGGGTAAAATTAAAGAATTGTTCAAATTTCCCAGGAAAAACCAAGATCTCTGGGCAGGATTTGAACATTTCTTGGTTCTGCAAAATCAAATCTATTGAGAGGAATCTCCAGATTGGATTGTCCTGGACCACTCCTCCCATCACACAAGGGGCCTGTCAGAGAGCAACAGCCCACAAGATTTAGAACAATTTTATTATTTTCCAGTTCTTCACTTTGCGTGCTCAGAAATTTGGGAGGAAAGTTGTGCCTTGGAAGCTCCTGGAGCATTTCCTCTTACATCGTTTCCCAGGATGAGCCAGGTCACTCTGTCACACTGGGATGGAATAATTCCATTTTTATCTCTGGGACCTTGGTTTGGTTCATCTGCACATTTCAGGCTTGGCAGGGATATTTTTTCCTCTCTTTCTTTCCCAGGATACACAATCAAATCTTCCAGAATCAGTATATCAAAAAGATGATGATGGATAAACCAGCAGCCCATTCCACAAACAATAAAAACAGGTAAAATTCAATATCCAGCACTAGCAAGTAATTCCAGCAGCAATTCCAAATTTATTGTCTTGTTTATTTATTCCATTGATGTCAATAAACATCACCCTCCTCTCGTGCTGACGAATTCATCTCTCAAACATTGTTTTGTTTCTCTTCACTGGAGACTTGTGGGGTCTCAGGAGCCTGGGAATGGCCTTGGCAGGACAGAAACCACCACACATTTATGTCCTCAGCAGATCCAGGGATTTGCTGGAGCTGGATCCGTGTGCAAAGGAGAGCACAGTGTGCAGATTCCCAAGTTGACAGATGTGCAGGGCATGTGCTAAAGCCTCTGGTGGGATCCAGTCCAAGCACCTGGAGTCATAACTCCTCAATCCCTCCCTCCCAATGGGAAGAGGCTCCAGGGAAGGGGTGTTTTGGGAATTGCTCTCTCCTGAGGGTGGGTTGGTGGTGGCATGGCAGAGGATGGATTTGGGGAGGCTACTGAGGTGAACATCACCAGGAGGGAACAACCCCTGTGCTGGGTCACCTCCAGTGCTGGGGCAGCTCTGGGACCCTCCTGACAAGAGAGCCCTGGAGGGGCTGCAGCGTGTCCAGGGCAGGGAACGGAGCTGGGGAAGGGGCTGGAGCCCCAGGAGCGGCTGAGCGAGCTGGGAAAGGGGCTCAGCCTGGAGAAAAGGAGGCTCAGGGGGCCCTTGTGGCTCTGCACAACTCCCTGCCAGGAGGGGACAGCCGGGGAGGGTCGGGCTCTGCTCCCAGGGAACAGGGACAGGAGGAGAGGGAACGGCCTCAGGCTGGGCCAGGGGAGGCTCAGGGTGGATTTTGGGAGAATTTCTTCCTGGAAAGGGCAGTCAGACACTGGCACAGCTGCCCAGGGCAGGGTGGATCCCCATCCCTGGAAGTGTCCCTGAAAGCCGTGGATGTGGCATTTGGGGACAGGGGGCAATGGTGAATACTGGGACAGTTGGGCTTGGTCATCTTCAGGGTCTTTCTCCACCTTGCTGGTTCCAAGACTCCATGGTGTGCAGCTCCCTCAGATCCTTCAGGGTCTCCTGAGCATTTTTTGGAATTGCAGCAGATTTCAGTGAGCCAGCCAAGGACACTGAGTGGCACTGGGCAGCAGCAAAGTTTAAAAGCATTACATTTAAAAGCATTAAAATTTAAAGTTTAAAGAACAGCAGCAATCTCATCCAGCGAAGAGCCAGTCTGAGCACAGTTCTTTGGAGACACATCCAAATATTCCCTGTGGCACATCTGGAAGAATTCCAAAAAATGTCTGCACCAGAACTTCGTGGCCTTAAACTGAAGGAGGGCAGATTTAAGTCTGAGGAAGAAATTCTTTGCTAGAAAAGTGATGGAGCAGCAGAATGTGGAGTCTCCATCCCTGGTAGTGTCCAAGGCCAGGTTGGATGGGACTTGGAGCACGCTGGGATAGTGGAAGCTGTCCCTGGCCAGGGAGTGGGACTGGAGGAGTTTTAAGGTCCCTTCCCACTTTAACCATCCTGGAATTTTCTGACTGATGCAAAGAATACTGGAAAAAGCTCAGCAGGATGTGGGAATGTCACTGGTAGGGACTGGTCCTGAAATGTGCCATAATTCTCTGCCCTTTGGTTTCTTGAAGGGCTTCTGGAAAATCTCAGGACCTCTTTGCTGCAAGACCTCAATTAATGTCAGTCCAGAAAGAGCAAATTCACAGGAGAGATTAAAAATATGTAATATCCTCTTTTTTTCCTTTTTTTTTTCTTTTTTATTTTTTTTTTGAGAGAAAGCAAGTGGAAAGGATAAATGTGGTGTATCCCTAGGAAGGCTGGGGTGCCAGGCAGGATTCCTGCATTCCCAGCAGGATGGAAGCCATAAGCTGCCTATTTCCATCCCTAAATCCTGAGCCCTCAGGCAGTAATTGTGGGTACCCCAGAGCCTGAAAGTATCACAGTTATAACCCTGAATCCCTTAAATTTGCATCCTCCTGGAGAAAAGCACAGCAGCTCAGCAGCTGATTCAGCTGGAAAGTCTCCCCCAATAAGTTATGAAAAGAGGACTGGGAACCTGCATTTTTCTCATTCCAACTCTTTCTGTTTTTTTTTTTTTTCTTTTTAATAAAACCCTGTTTATGATGGTGGATAAAACATTTCTGTCATCCTTAATAAAAGCCTTTACTAGCAATGCGAAAGGAGCGGTGAATGGATAAACTGTAAATCAAAGCACAGCTTGGAAACGGGGCAGTTTAGCAAAGCAGCATTTCTGGGAGCTGCTGATGGCAGGAGATTACATTTTATATCAGAACAGATTTAAATTTAGGGGGAATTAACCCTCCAGCTCCACTGCAAAAGCTTCCCAAGGCATCAAGGCTGCTTGAGCAAAGAAAGTTGTCATCAGTGGAATGGGGGTGACAGGGAAAAATAACTGAAGGGGACAATTTCAACTAAATCTTTCTTACAGAAACAAGCTATAAAAATTGTGATTGGATTTTAATTAGGAGGCAAATTTTTTCCTGTTCTTTCTTGGGTTTGGGAAGATGAAGTGACAGCATTTCAGGGATCCAAAAGCTGCTTCTTGCTGCAATGAGAACACTTCAATTTTTAAGTCTTTCTATAGATATCAGGAGAAAAATCTTTCTGTTTCTTGACATTTGGACAGAGTCATGAGCTGGAAACAGTTTTGGTGCACAAACAGTTGGGTTTTTTGGTGCAAAACAGTTGGTTCTGCACTACCTAGCAAAGAGCTACAGGAGCTCTGCTGGGAAGGGACTGAGGGGGGGTTGATCATAAAATATTCCTGCAAAGCCACATAAAGTCTGAACCCCCAGAAACAACTGGGGAATTTGTGCACCTTCAAGTCAAGGTGAAAGAGCTCAGTTGGGGCTGAAATTCATGACCAGCATATTGGAAAAAACCCCATAAATTATTTCATCAAGAAATGATTCTTCAATCCTCCCTCCATCCCAGTCCTGTGGGTTTGGATAAGTAATTGCATCAATCGATGTGTTCACCCCTCTCTCCTGGACTGTGTTTCAGTCCAGGTTTGCCCCTGGAAATATCCAGGAACACGTTCAGAAGAGGAATTCTCTTCACTCCGGGGTGTTGGAGCCAGCCCAGACTCATCTCTGGCTCTGAAATCCTTTGTGGCTCATTGATTTCCCTGATCCCTCCAACTCACCCCTCCTTCCTCCAGCTCAATAATCCCTTCAAGCCCTCCTTGCCATGTGGGGAAGTTCCTTTCCCACCACCAGCCCTGGTGATGGAAGTTTCACAAAATTTCCTGCTTTCATTGGAAAAACACAGGGATTTTTGGTAGACCCTGAAAGGTCCAGCTCAGAGCACTTGGAAGGTTGAACTCATCCCCCTTGACTGACCTGGGGATTAATTACCCACTGTAATTAATTCTCATTCTTGCCCCGCAGTTGTGTCACCACCAGTGGCACTGGGAGTGAGAGCAGCTCCTGCAGATCCCTTGGATGTGCTGGAGCTGTGGAATGTGGGAATGCTGGGGTGTGAGCCACAGGGACATCTCCCCTCTCCCTCATCCAGCTGGAAATGATCCAACTTTTAAAATCGTTAACTTTAGTCAGGGCTTTGTTCACCTCTGCCCAGGGGGAAGGGAATTGAAGTTTCCTCTTTAAAACATTTTAAACCGGGGGTTGTTTTGCTGGGTGAGTCCTGATGGGCTTCAGTCAACAAAAGGAAAATTCCCAGAGCCAGAAGATGCAGAAGAGGAGATAAAAAAACCTCAACCTCACCCCTGGGGCTGTGGAAGACCCCTGGGCTAGGAAAAGATTGATAAGAGACCCACAGAATGAGGACCAAATTAGCACTGAAGAAAGAGGGATCAATAACCAATAGGAGATTGAATATTGAAAATTGTGCCATTTAGGGCCATGAATGAAAATTTATTTGGGTTTTGTCTGTATAAATCCTTGAAAAATTTAGTAAAATACCAGGTGTGACAGGATGATTTTCACTGCACAGCCCAGGCATGTGTGGATGGAATAATTTCTATTGCACATCCTGGCCAGAATAAAATAATGTCTGATTCTTTGAACACTTAAGATTTTGTTGGAGAGTTTCTGTTTTTCCATCGTTTCAATGACAATGACACCACATTCCTCATCCATAATTCATTCTCAGCACAAACATGTTTGTAACTCAATAGCTCCCTGTCAATGAGCCCCTGTGGTTTGTGTCATCCTCCTTTGGAGGGTTTACAAGCCTGGAATTGCACAAGAAAAACCTGGGAAGGAGGAAAAACACAGGATTGGCTGGGAAATCCCTCCCCACTGCAGCATGAGGTGAAAACTTCCCTGTTTGGACTTGGGAATGTCCAGTCCAGGACTGGTGGGACAGAAAGGATCCTCTCCCAGCACATCTGTATTCCCTTCCTGAGGAACCCAAAGCTTTTGGCAGCTGAATATTTTCCTCCTGGGATACTCCTCTGTGTATCCTCAGTGAAGAGCAGGGGGTGAAAAACCCCACAGCTCCCACTGCACCCGTGGGGAGCTGATTAAACAAAGAGAAAGTGAAACCCACTGGCAGAAAAATTCCAGAGGTGCTGATTCCAGGAATGCAGCTTTCAATATCTCCTAAAAATCAGGGCTGGGTGCTCCAGCACCTGCTGCAGTTGAAGTTTTGCCTCTCCAACAGGAGCTGTTTAAATAATGCTGAGAATAGTGGAGGAGTAGATAAAGATAATGAAGTGCTCCTGTTGGGATCCCTTTGACATGCAGAGAATAAGAATCCAGAGTTATTTTTTAATAAAAAGGGAACTCCTCCTGGATTTGATCTTGCTCCCTCCCAAACCTTAAGACAAATACTGTTGTCACTAAATTAAGCTGCAAAGTCTTTCATTAAGCACCACCCTTGGGAATTAAAGATGTTCTTGGAGAGCTGGAGGAAGGGACTGAGCTCCAAGAATGGAATAGGCACAGGAATGAAAATATGGAGAAATACACTTGGATATTTAATCCATAAACCAACACAGACACTCCCAGCGGGTCAGAAAAGCAATCACAGCCTCCCAACACAACCCTGGAGTTACAACTAGGTGTAAAGACAGGGATTGTCTTCATTAAGTGAAATACTAATGAATGGAGGGAACAAAACACTGTAACACAGAGAGCCATGGTGGCAGCAGCAGCAAAGAGGGATGTTTTGGTTAAAAATCCAGGGATAACTCAGTGAGGTGTCCAGACAAGTGCTCAAAGCTTTGCTGCCAGGGTTCAGTGGCCACTGCGACTTCTGCAGGGAATTTTCCCAGATATCTGAGACATTTAAAAGGAAATTTCCTGCCACAAAATATCTGCAAAGTGGGGGAAGGATCTGGCCAGAGAATGTCTGTAGTAGCTGGTGTCCATCAGGGATTCTGGGACCTGTTCTGGAATAACATCCATGGGAATGCCCCTTGCAGGAATATCCTGTGTCCCACTGGATGTCTCTTTAGAGCACATCCCAGTGGCTCAGGCATCCAGAGTTTCTTTGGGAAATGCTCCAGGCCAGGCAGAAAACAGGGAAGGTTTTCAATCTTCTGTCAGAGGAGGAGATGAAGAGTGGGGATTTTCTCATGTGCAGTTGGAACTTTGGGGAAGTTCGTGTTTGATGAGCCCCCAGAGGAGCAGTGCTCCTGCCTGATCCAGAAAATCCAGTCGGGGTCTCCAGGTTTCCCCACTGCAGGACAATTCCCAAGCCATGGAAGCTCATTTTCCTCTTACAGATAACACTGCACTCCCTCATTTCAGCAGGATCCTGGGGAAGGCATTCCCGAATTGGTCTCCACAGCCATCAGCATTCCTGACAAACACATTCTGGAGGAAACACACTCAGCCAAAGCAGGCCTGAGGCTGACAGAGCAATTTTCCCTCTTTTTCTTGCAAAACTCCTTTCTAATTATAATCCCTGCTGGGTGTGGTTTATTTCTGGATACTCAGGATTGGGAGGAGCTCCAGGAGAGGAGCAGGGCCTTCCCTTTTTACTGGATGGAATATTTTGATTCTTAAATTAAAATCAGCCTGATAATCCCTGACCTGTGCAGAGCCAGGAATGCTTTATATCTTAAGGGTTTGCAAAGGTCTGTCTTAGGCCAGGTTTAAGAGAATGAAGACAGTTGTTCTACCTTAAACCTGGTTTAAGTAAACGAGGCACCGTAACCAGACTGAGACCATCCCCAAGGATCCCCCCTGTTGTTTAAGAAGGGAAGTTAATAAACCCTTTAATTTTAATAGGGTTTTAGTTTGGGTTGGGTTTTTCACATTAGGAGAGTGTTTTAAGCATTATTCAAGCCTTGATCTCCCCCTCATTTCCCAGATATGAAGGAGACAGCAGCAATCCTGGAGCAGGCAGGAGCAGAGGGCTGCAAACCCCCAGTCCTGGCTGTGTGAAGGGTTCCAGGGAGCAGCAGGAGGGCATTTCCAGCTGTACATCCATGGGATGTGATCCCATCATCCCAAAGCACAACCAGAGCCAAGGGAGTGCCAATTCTGGGACAAATCCTCAGGGAAAACAGGACAGAGTTCCTTCTAAAGCCCCCACCCAGAGCAGGGCCAGGGAGGGGCAGGGGGGGTGTTTCAGATGAGGAAACCCAGGAAAATCAGGGTCCTCGAGGGGAGTGCAAAGGGATTATGAAGATTGTGGTCATTTTTGAGGCCCAGTAACCACCTGGGACCATTGGTGTGGTGAAATGGTGCCAGCTCCTTCTGTAGCCTGCCCAGAGCCACTGCTGGAGCTCTGGATCAGGGAAGCACAGAGCCCTAATGTTGGGAAATGCCTGTAAGATCATCCAGTCCAGCACTGCCAGGTCCACCACTAACCCAAGTCCCCAGGTGCCACATGGAGGGGCTGCAGCGTGTCCAGGGCAGGGAACGGAGCTGGGGAAGGGGCTGGAGCCCCAGGAGCGGCTGAGGGAGCTGGGAAAGGGGCTCAGCCTGGAGAAAAGGAGGCTCAGGGGGCCCTTGTGGCTCTGCACAACTCCCTGCCAGGAGGGGACAGCCGGGGAGGGTCGGGCTCTGCTCCCAGGGAACACGGACAGGAGGAGAGGGAATGGCCTCAGGCGGGGCCAGGGGAGGCTCAGGTTGGGTTTTGGGAGAATTCTGCATAGAGAGGGTGCTGAGGCTCTGGCAGAGGGCAGGGGTGGAGTCCCCATCCCTGGATGTGTAAAAGTGACTGAGATGGGACTGGCAGCAGTCTGAGGGTCACTTGAAGCCATTTCATCAGATCCTCTGGAGTTTCAGGTGGCTTCCTGCAAGCATTTATTAAAAATTAACTGATTTTACTGAGATTGTTCCTACTGATACTTCCCAGCTACAGGTTCTGCCCTGGAGAAGCCCAAACTCCCCAGGGCTCGACTCTGAACCCACTCCAACACCCCCAGAAGCATCCATAGCTCATCATGCTGCACATCCCAAGGAGAGGAACCCCCAAATCAGCAGAATTATTCCATCCTCAGCATTCCATGGGACACACAGGCTGCTGTGGATCCACCTGCTCTCACTTCCTGATAAATGCAACAAAACATTCCAGCCAAGGAATATGGAATGCTGACTCTGTTTCCATTCTGCAGTGCTCAAATCAGAGCTCATTGCTGTGCTCATCGCATCTGCCACTGGAATTCTACATCAATCTCACCACAAGTTCTGCACAAAATGGGGAAAAATCCTCTTTTCTGCTTAGAATAAGGTGTGTGTACACAAAAATTGCAGTTTTGTTATGAGACAGTAAAGTGGGATAAAAAAACTTACTTAAAATGTACACAATTTGTGGTGTGTTTTCCCTCCAAAATATTTTTATTTTTTTGGTTTTTTTTTTTAACAAAAAGCTTTATTTCATGCTTTAGTAGGCTCTGATAATAAAGAAAGGAAAATTTGGGTGTTGGCCCTGCAAACCTGGATTTGGACAGGATGCTCTAGCCTTGACTGAGTTCACCTGTTCTAAGGGAGAAAGGGATGTGATAATTCAGGTGGGAAAGGCTTTTGGAGGTGCTGGAGAAGTTCATATTTAAGCCTGACCCAGGATCAAACAACTGATTTGGCAACAGCCTCCAGTGCTTGGTGAGCAGGGAATGACATTTCTCCAGTGGGAACAGGCAGGGGATGAAGTTGGGATCTGTTGTTTGTCCAGCAGCTGCTGCTGGCACCAAGCAGGCTGCCTTTGGAACTTGTCTGTTCATCCTCTGCTGGAAGCAGCTGTCCCTGCAATTAGCAGGGATTGAAACAATTAGAAGGAAAATGAGGATGGAGGCAGCACTTCCAGCAGGGAGGTTCAGAGGGATGTGCAGGGTTAAGTACAGGGATGCTCCATCTGCCCTCTGGAGAAAGAGAGGGGCTGACTTTCTGAGCTGGCTGCTTTGATCAGCTCCTTTGTGCCCTGGCAGCACTTCTGTGCTGGCTGCTCCCTCTTCCTGGTGCTTTTGAGGGTCTTTATCCCCAGTTCCACACAAGCAGGTTGATATCCCTATAAAAATTGCAGTGAGGTTTCTGCCTCTGCTGCTGGAGCAGGGCACCTGCCTGGATTCTGCTTAGTGCTTTTCATAAAAGAGAATAATTCCTTTCTGTGGGAAGGGACCTCTGGAGGTTTCCTGGTCTGAGCCTCAGTCAGGGCAGGGTCATTTTGAAAGTCCCTTGGGGTTGCTCAGGGTCAGGCCCAGTCGATGTTGTCACATTCCAAGGATGGAGATTCCCAGAGTTCCTCTGTTTTATGGCATTTAACCTCTCCATCCCCAATTCCCCTCCATTTTGCAGGAGATGCAGGTTCCCTCATGGCACAGCCATGTCAGCAAGTCTGAGGACAAGGGGCAGACTGAAGAGGGACAATCCATGGTGTTCCTGTGCTCAGCAGATTCCCTGCACTGGCCCAACTCTAAACTGGGTGTGAGCTGCAAGAAAGCAGGGATGGAATGTCCTGGGCAGAGCACAAAGCTGCAGCCCTCGACCTTGTAATGAAGGAATTATGGAATATCCTGGGCTGGAAGGGACCCACAGGATCACCCAGCCCAGCCCTGGCCCTGGCCAGACCCCCCAACATCCCACCCTGGGCATCCCTGGCAGCGCTGTCCAAACGCTCCTGGAGCTCTGGCAGCCTCGGGGCCGTGCCCATTCCCTGGGGAGCCTGGGCAGTGCCAGCACCTCTGGGGGAAGAACCTTGCCCTGCTCTGCAGCCTGAGCCTGCCCTGGCCCAGCTCCAGCCCTTCCCTGGGTCCTGTCCCTGTCCCAGGGCTGAGATCGGAGCTGCTCCTCAGGAGGAGCTGCAGCCCCTGGTTAAATTCTGCCCTCAGTGACCTCCACCTAAACATTCCAAGTGCCCTCAGCTGCTCCTCCCATGGCTTCTCCAAACTCTTTCCCATCCCTATATCCCTCCTTTAGATGCTTTCCCACACCTTAAGATCTTCCTGATATTGGGGCACCCAAAACAACCCCCAGGACTGGAGGTCAGGCCGCCCCAGCCCAGAGCAGAGCAGGACAATCCCCTCCCTCGGCCAGCCGAACCAGATGCCTTTGGAGAGTTCTGTTTACCTGAAGGAATCACAGCTTCCACTTTGGGTCTTCTTGGAGAGAAAAGTGTGATGTCTGGGAGACAAATATTTCCTGGGGTGCAGAACAGCTGTTCTACCACAAGCTCCTGCAGATCTGAAAATGGTAAAAAACCTCCTCTTCCATCCCTCAGGAACTTCTGTTCCCATCAACTCTGCCAGGCACTTTTCTGGGTTACAGAGGCTTCTGAGCTTATAGAAACCCCATCCTAGATCTGCTTTTTTAGGCATCTCCATTCCTTTGAAATTCCCCAGCAGATGGAGGCTGAAGCCCTAAATCAGTTGGCCCTGGGACAGCTCATTCCCAAGGTTCCCTTGAAAATTTGCAAGTCTTGTGATTTGGAATAAAAAGCCCTGGGATATCTGAGATCTCGGTCAAGCCCTCCCTTGATTTTTTGGGAAGAAATTGCCAGAAAAAGCTCTCCTGACTTTAATTCCTGCATCATTCTGATGCATGTTCAGAGTGGAACATGATGGCTGGAAGTCCCTTTGCTCAAGGGCAAATTTATTTCCTGGCCAACATCTGGCTCCAGGCTCATCTTTCCTGCAATTTGCCAGTTTCTGGCAGGAGGAAAAAGAGAATTATTGAGCTTTTTCTCTGCTTGGATCCAATTAGTCAAAGAAAAGTTGCTGGAGGTAAATGTGATGCACTCAGGAAAGATGCAAATGTTTTCTCTCTGCCAGATCCTTCCAGCCACAGCTCAGGGCAGGGGGTGGCACTGAGGTGTTGGGAACACAACTGGCCTGAGGTCACCCACTCCAGAACCTTCTCTCCCTACACAAACACTTGGGGGGACAAAAGAAGGGTAAGTACTCACCTGGGATACCTCCATCAGCAGCTGGGGCTGGCATGGAGTCAAAGGATCCTAGAATATCCTGGGCTGGAGGGACCACCAGGATCATCCAGCCCCAGCCCTGCCCTGCCCAGACCCCCCAACATCCCACCCTGGGCATCCCTGGCAGCGCTGTCCAAACGCTCCTGGAGCTCTGGCAGCCTTGGGGCCGTGCCCATTCCCTGGGGAGCCTGGGCAGTGCCAGCACCTCTGGGGGAAGAACCTTGCCCTGCTCTGCAGCCTGAGCCTGCCCTGGCCCAGCTCCAGCCCTTCCCTGGCTGCTGGCCCCGTCCCAGGGCTGAGATCGGAGCTGCTCCTCTGGAGGAGCTGCAGCCCCTGGTGATGTCTGGGCTCAGCTCAGCTCTGCTCCAGCTGAACATTCCAAGTGCCCTCAGCTCAGATTCCCCTCGAGACCCTCCACCATCCTCACAGCCTCCTTTGGGTGCTCTCTCATGGCTTTAGATCTGTCCCACATTGTGGAACCCAAAACTGAACCAGAAGCTGCACTTTCTGGAACAGAAGCTGCTTTAAACATTAAATTCTCCCCTTTTAAAGAAGAATAGGTGACATGAATCCATTCCATGGATCCATTGCAAAGAAAGAAACCTGTTACCTTAGTGTTCTGTCCAAGATAAACCATGGCTCAGGGGGTCAGAAACACATGGGGCCAATCTCTGTCCTTCACAGTCAGGCAGAGCCATTTCCCACTCCCATCAAACCCATGGCCCTGTTAAACTCATGGACAGGCAGCTCCTGGGTCACTGGGCATGGCCGGGAAGCACCTTGCAAATTAAGGAACAACTCCTCAAATTCCTTCTTGTGTTACCTCTCTGTCCCTTCTCCTGGCCACAAATCCATCAGAATCCTTCATCCCCAGACAAAGCCCTGGGAAAGAAGTTGAGGATCAAAGAGCAAATGCAGCTGGTGCTCAGGAATGCAGGTGCATCGCTGCACTCGGAGTGTTTTATAACTTCATCCTGAGCCCTGCTCCCCATAATCAGATTATGAAACCTTCGACTCAAGTTAATGCAAACAAACAGATCATGCGGAGAGCCATAAAAATAAAATATCATAATAAAAACCCTAAATCGAGAGCATCTTCTGTAAACAGAGAGCTGTAAACACAGTAATGTGTCTCTGCAACGATATTTGGTGAGGTATGGAAGAGCCCCAAGAGATGGCAGGAAAACACAGCTGTTCTCTCCTTGCAGGAGGTGAGGGAATGCAGCATGGCTCTGATGGCTCCAGGGTCAGCACAGGCTCTGCTGCACTCCTGGAATGGGAGAAGGACCCAGGATGGGTCAGCCCTGCAGGGAGCTCAGAGGGTCACTGGTGCCACCTCCCTGCTCCAGCAGGGCCATCCCAGAGCACGGGGCACAGCATTGTGTGCACACAGCTCTGCAATATCCCCAGGGAGGAGACCCCACAGCCTCTCTGGGCTCTGCTCAGGGCTGGCCACTGCCCAGGGCACAAGTTCTGCCTCCTGTGCAGGGCAGGGCCTGCGCTCAGCCCCTGCCCGTGGCTCTGCTGCCATTGCTGGGCCTGGAGCGGAGCCTGGGCCTGCTCTGCCCCTCCTGCACCCAGGGACACACAGGGATGGACAGGGACAGCCAGGGATGGACAGGGACAGACAGGGACACACAGGGACACACAGGGACACACAGGGACAGCCAGGGACACACAGGGGCACCCAGGTGCACCCAGGGCTGAGGTCCCCTCTCAGCTGGGGCTCCTCTCCAGGCTGAGCAGCCCCATCTCCCAGAGATGCTCCAGGCCCTTCCTCAGCTCCAGGAGCTCCTGTCCCTGCTGTGCTGAGGATCCAGAGCTGGACACAGCACCCCAGAGGTGCCTGCAGGGCTGGGCAGAGGGCCAGGATCACCCCTGACCTGCTGGGAATGCTCTTCCTGTGTCCCCAGGATCCCACTGGGCCCAGGTCACTCTCCTGGCTCAGGGACACCTCGTTGTCCCCAGGTCCCTCCTCACAGAGCTGCTCCAACAGGTCCCCCCCAGCCTGTGCTGGTTGTTCCTCCCCAGGTGCAGGATCTGCATTTCCCTGTTCTCTTCTTAACAGTTCTCTGCCCATCACCCTGCTGTGGTCCGTAATTCCCAAGGTTTTCCTTGGGTTTGGCTCTGGCTCATTCCTTTCTCCACAATCCAGTGCCAAGTTCTTAAACCAACACCAGGCCCTGATTCCAAACCCAGTGGTGTCAGCACAGCTGCCTGGAGCCCTGGAGTTGTTTGTGTTGTTTGCAGATTGGGATGAATTGTCTGAGGGACTTTTATGGGAAACAAGGGATTTTGGTGATTACTGGATTCCCAGGCAGGGAATCTTCCGGAGGTATGAGGGTGAAATGGTGCCAAACATCCTGGGAAAACTTGTTCTGCACAGGGAATACAAAAGCTCAGCATTTGTGAGGAATATGAACAGCATTTCCATGGAAGGGGGGAGGTGGAGGCAACTGGAAACTTCCCTGAGGAAAAGGATGGAAGAGGGTGAGACCTGGAATATTGTGTCAGTCTAGGGAGTCTTCTGCATTTCCCACTGCTCATCCCCAGTTAAAAATTTCCATTTAGATTAGGGAGAACCATCCACTTCCAGGCCTTCTGACTGGCACTTTAAATCCCGGGATTTTGGCAGCTGAGCCTTCACAAACCTGGGATTGGGTCAATTCATTGAGAGCTTCTCCACAAGTAGAGTTCCTGCTCTAAAAATGTTCGTTTTTCATGGTCTGTTATTACTGTTCCTGCTCTTGAACTTCCCTGGAAAAGCAGTTTTCCACCTGAGAAAGGCTTTGCAAGTGCTACTAAACACTAATAAGCAAAATTAGTAATAAACTTATTAGCAATTACTAATAATATCAAAATAAGAAACTTTTCAAACAATGAGAAGGATGAAGTTTTAAATTATTTTCATTATTCCTCCTAAAATTCATGTATTGATTTTAAAAATTTCAGGGTTTGGGAAATTTTTGGAGAGATTTTGAACCCTTTCTCCCAGTTATTCTTTGAGAAGGTTCCAAAGCAGGAAGGAGGATGAGGAGCACTGGGTTTCCAGCTGGGATCCCACAGGCACAGAAGCAGAGGGGCTGCAGCTGCAGCCAGGGATAACATTCCAGGGGGAAACAACAGAATTTATCCACTTATCTAGCCCCCTTTGTATTCCATGGAGACTCAAGACAGTTTGGACAGACAAGGAGATGCTCGAGGAGGGGTCCAAGGCCAGGCTGGACAGGGCTGGGAGCAGCCTGGGACAGTGGGAGGTGTCCTTGCCCATGGCAGGGGTGGAACAGGATGAATTTTAAGGTCCCTTCCCACACAAACCATCCCATGATTCCATGATTGAAACATCCCAATTTCTCCCCTCTTCAAGGGCAGCTCAGGAAAAAGGAGCAAATGATGCCCGTGGAAAGTTCCAGGCTGTGGGCGGGGAGAAGGAGCAGCACGGGCTCTGCTGCCCCTCGGGAAACCTGCACGGGAGAGATGAGCTGGGACAGGATGAGCTGGGAGGGCGTGCTCTGGAAAAAAATGTTATGGGAAAAGAGGATTTGGGGAAGGAGGGTTTGTGAGAAGAAGTTTTGGGAAGGGAAGTTTTGAGAAGGGAATGTTTGAGAAGGGATGATTTGAGTGGGAGTGATTTGGGAAAGTGATAGATTTTGGAAGGGAAGATCTGAATAGGGATGACTTGAGTGGGAAAGATCTAGGAAGGGAAGAGTTGGGAAGAGTTGGGTAGGGAGGATTTGGGATGGGCTGCTTTGGGAAGGGCTGGTTTGGATGGGGATGATTGGGTAGGGAGGATTTGGAAGGATCTGCTTTGGGTGGGGATAATTTGGGAAGGGAAATTTTGGACGGGGACAATTTAGGAATGATTGATTTGGATAGAGCTGATTTTGGAGGGGATAATTTGAGAAAGGATGGTTTGGGTGGGGATGATCTGGAAAGAAATTGTTTGGGAAGGGAATGTTTGGGTAGGGAGGATTTGGGAAGGGATAATTAGGGTGGGGAATATCTGGAAAGAGATGGTTTGGATATGGAGGTTTTGGATAAAGAAGGTTCAGGAAGGGCTGATTTGGGTGGGGATAATTTGGGAATGGATGATTTCATGCTGTCAGGGGTGGCCACCACACCTGGGTTTTTGGTAGCCATTACCTCAATATTACCTGGAATTGTTAAAATTCTTTCCAGGCATATGAATAAAATCAAGGAACAATGGCAGATTTATTCCAGGGAAGCATTTCATCAAGCACTCTGTTGCTGTAGCAGTACCAACAAGTATGATTGGAAGATTTTCATTAAATATACTGTTTTGTTTTTTTTTCCCCTAATAAATCCAAATTCTGCCTCCCTACTCAGTGAGAAGTGTAAAAAAACACTCCAGAGAAAGGAATTGCCTGAAATCTCCCTTTGTGAAGAGGGTTTGGATGGCAATCCAAAGCTTTTCATATTTCTTATGGAAGATCAAATTCCTGTTCAAGCTGTTTATCCAACAATGACAATAATTTGCTCCAAAAATCCCCCCCTTTCCGAAGTTTCTGTTGGTTCTACAGTTCTGTAGGGACACAACTCAATCCTGGTTTCTGTCCTCTGCCTGTGACAGCAGAGCTCAGCATCATCCTTCCAAGAATTTCTTTCACGATGGAATTGCAATTCTGATGTTTCCTTTTGCTCCTAATTTTGTAATCGACTCTTCCACTGAGCTCAGCTCAAAACAAATCAAGCCTAATTTCAATTCTAACAAATCAAAGTGACTTTAAAGTATTTTATTTTCTTTCTTCCTCTTTTTTTCTCTTTTTTTTTTATTTTTCATTTTATTTTTCAGAAGAAATGCAGCATCCAGAGAAATCTTGGAGCACCAAGGAATCCCCAGGGAAAGGAATAAATTTGGCACTGGATTGGGCCTTGTTGGGAGGACAATACTTTGGGGATGTGACAATCCACAACTTAAGTTGTGATGATGGACTCTGGAAGTGTCTCAATGACATATTCTAATTTAAGAATCATTAGTATTTTTTACCCAAAATGCCTCTTAATGAGGGAGACCAGGAATTTCTTTCTCCACATTCCAGAAATCCTGGGGAGAAATCCAAAATATGACTGCTTTGCATTGCACTATTGTCACTGAAAAGACACAAAACCCATGGCTGATGGTTGGACTTGATATCCTTAAAGGTCTTTTCCAGCTTTAATGAATCCATGGTTCTAAACCCAGCAGTGCTGAATTAACATCCCCAGACTGGAAATTTTCATTTGGATTTTAGGAAAACCTTTAGCTGGGTGAGTGTCCCAGTGGGTGGAAACACCTCAGCTCTTGACCTGCAGGTTGGAAATAGGGTAAGGATGATCTGGGATTTGGGAAAGGAGGATCTTTAGACTGAGAAGCTGGAATGGAGGCCCCAGTGGTCTTTTCCAAGCAATTTTTCCATGCTTCCATATCTGTCCCATCATGGACAGGGACAGTCTGGGAGAGCTCAGATAAAATCAGGGAGAAAATGTTCTGTTTGGGAATTGAGGAGGATCTGTGGGCCCTTGATGTGGAAAACCAGGACAACAATCTGAGGGGTATTTTGGCTCTTGGCTAGGGAAAGGCCATTGCTAGGGAAATACACCAGGGCCATGTTTTCCAGGGAAAAAACATCCTGGAATTCAGGTGCTTCTGCCAGGCAGCAAATACAGCTCTGGGGTGTCACCTGCTCCAACCCTGTGTGAGTGAATTCCTTGGATATTCCACCCATAAACCCCACATTTGGGCTGTGGAGGTGAAGCCAAAGGGGTCCTGGCACTGGGAAGAGATGCTCAGGAGAATCCCAAAGGCTGTGGATGTGATGCCAAAGGGTTCCCAGCACTGGGAAGAGGAGCTCAGGAGAATTCCAGAGGGCAGAATTTGCTCTCACTCCCAGCCCTCCCCTGTGACAGACTCAATTCCCCCTGGAATGGCAGATCCAAGCATGGAGATCCAATTAGAAGAGATTTTTCGCTCCTTTTGCTTTATTGGGATAACTCCCTGATGTCAGGGAATTGTCTCTGGGCAAGAGAGGAAAGCTGCTGTGCATTCTTGGAGACTCCCAGATATTTTTCCATAGTTCTGTCTGCTGAGCACACCTAGGGCAGCTGTTGAGTCCCTCGGGCTGTGCCCTGTGCTGACACACAGCTGGCATCACATCCCTGGGAAACGCCATGGAAAATGACCTCCAGCTGCTCCAGGTGGCATCGTGGCAGTGATGCCACACCCAGCAGGTGACAAAGGTGGCAGAGACACCCAGCCAGGCATGTCCTTTAGGGGGTGACACAAATGCTGGTGTGCAGGGACTCAAAGAGCTTCTGGAGACAGTTTGTGGTTAAAAATAAATAAATAAATAAATAAAAATATTGTTCTGAAATGTGAAATCCAGGGAATTCTCGGCAAAAATTGGGCAAACAGCTCTTCCCTGCAGCCTCGTGAGTGTGTTCTGTGTACTCATACCCTTTAGCAGAAAAATGGGACTTTTCTAATCAAGACCCAGCAATTATGCAAATTGCAGGGACAAAATGCTGATAAGAGCAACAAAAATAATTCTGCCAATAATTATCACATTGAGCTTTGCTGCTTCTTACTAAAATCTTCCACTTTTCCAAAGACATTGCTGTTTGGACACATGCAAAAATTAAAATATTGCTTGTAAACTGTACCTCAAAAATATGTCATGACTCCTGGGTATCTCTTTAAGGTCTGTAAGACCCAGAGAAGGAGTTGTCGGAGTTTGTAGCATCAAAATCATTGCAAGACATGAAGAGGGAGCAGAAATAATTGAGGTCTGGAGGGGCTGAATGCAGAAATGATTAAAAGAAATGCTTATGGATAATGACTCAAGATGGAATATAATCACTTTCTTGGAGGGCATGGAGAACAAAAAATGGGATTTGTTTAGCTTTGCACATTGGGACATAATTAGAAGTAATAGGATTAAATTTCTGCATGGAAAATAATCTGATTATGAGGAATCACCTGTAAATGAACTGGGGTCTGCAAAGGGTTAATTGGGGCTTCCAAGCTCCATCCTCCTCCTCTCTCCAGGCACATTCCTGGCTGGGACACTTCCAGCAGGTCCTTCTGTGGGGCATCCCCCTGGGAAGAGCTGCTCCAGGTTCCCTCTTTGGAAGTGTAATTTAAATTAATCTTTTTGTTTTTAAGAATGTATTTTTTTCCAGAATTATATTTAATTTTCTCAGGGAGAGTGAGGTTTTGGTGGGATTCCTGCTCCACAATATTTCAGGACCCAAACCTTCCTCAGAAAGGGCTGTCCCAGGAGAGGGGTCCAGGAAAAGGAGAGGCTCAAAGCTCACTCAGGGGAACCAGGGGTAGGGTGAGGGTGAAGATGCAGAATTTGGGGAGGTGGGGGAGGATCCCAAATGAGATAAATCCCTGACTCATGGACATGTTTCCATGAGCAGGTGGATCTGAGCTGTTTCTCCTCCTGGAAGACCTTGTGGAAGAGGGAAAGACACTTGCAGTGAAATGTAATGGTCTCATTAAAGTGCTGAGTGATTTTTATTCACCTCAGAATGATGTTCTTCCTGAAAGACACGATTATTTCCAGGACCTCAGGCAACTCCAGATGAAGAGATGTCTGAATCCATAATGAGCTGGGAAGGCTTTTCTTCCAAGAACTCATCCAGCCTGACAGCAGAGCAAGAGCTCAGGCTTTGGGGTGCTTTAGTTATGTAAAATGCACCACATTCAGCCAAAAAGAAGGATAAGTGGATTTTGGATATCAGGATTTTTAGAGTGGATCCGTGGAAAGGGTGGTCAGGCACTGGCACAGCTGCCCAGGGCAGTGCTGGAGTCACCAAAGCCATCTGGGTGTGCCACTTGGGGCACTGGTGGCCTGGGCACTTTTAGGTTTGATAATTTTGGAGGGCTTTTCCAGCCAGAATGGTTTGGGGTTTCCATGAGCAGCCAGACGCATCCTGTAGTCCCACATTCCCAACTGGAAAGGTCACTGGACTGCACCAGGCTCTTCCCACTGTTCTGGGGCAGGCAGGGGGAGGAGGAGAGAGGAAGAAGGAAAAGGAAGGAGGAGGAGAAGGAAAAAGAGGAAGAGGAGGAGGGATGGGTTGATCCCAAGAGCTCTCCCTGTTACCACTCTGGGATGTCCCCAGCTCACACCTCCGCCCCATGATCCTGGCAGGGCCCAGGAGCCCCTGGACCGGACACCAGGAATTCTGCTCCTGAGGAGCTGAATCCAAACCCCCCGAGGGTCCAGGACTGAGGGGACAGCACCATTTCCCTGGGTCCCTGGGGCACTCCTTCCTGTGGGACCTGCCTCCCGCCAGGATCAGCAAAGCTCTCCTTGCCTCTGGAGCCCTCCCACCCTCCTGAGCAGCTCCAAGTGGCGATCCCAGCCTGCCTGGAGCTGTAAAACTGCAGCTTTATTACAGCAGCTGCTCCTTTACAGCCCTTGCTAAATCTTGGGCTGCTCCCAAACCGCTCTCCAGGCAAAGGCTTTCCTTAGGTGATGGGAAAACCATCCAAGGTCATCGGTCTGCTGCAGTCCCAGCAGCTCCTGTCCTGCTCCTAATGAGCCAGGCTGAGCTCTGGAATCGCTCTGGGCACGGCATTTTCCTTAGGCTTTGGATCACTGCGGTTCCTCCAACCTTCCCTGGCTTTCTCCAGCCTTTTGGAAGGTCAGGGCTGGATTTGTGAGGCCCCAGCTCTCACTGGGGAAGAGGAGATGCACAAGAGCTGCTGGGACACTTGTGTGGCAACAAGAATCTGCTAAATTAATACTAATGGCACTTAATGAGCTGCATAATTGGAATTCTGGGGCATTCTGAGCTCCTGGATTTCAGCAGGAAACATGAAGCTAAACAAGAATGTCCACCGAGGAATATTTTGATAGTGAGGATTGAGCAGGTGCAAGTGTTTGTGCTCAGAGCCAGATGTGACACCAGCCCTACTGTATGGAACAAACAACAATAATAAAAGCTCTGGAAAGGAAAATAAATTCATTTTCCCACGCCAAGAGAGTTTCTTCCCTACAGTCTGAGAAGCCCAGAGCTGCTCCTGCCATGGGAACCACATTGGAATTTTAGCATCATAAATGATACCTTACTAAAATACAATTATTGTGGGTTTTTTCCAAATCTCAGGTGTTTCTCCATGGTGAGGGAGTCCCATATTTTATGGAATCAATATCCCAAAGTATGGATTTTGCTTGCTTGGAGCAATAAGAGAAAACAAACAGTGGGATTTACCTTCTCCTGTGGAGATTCATTTTTAACTCCTCTCAATATGTTGGGAATGTTATCACTAATATTCTTGAATATAATGTTGAATGTTATCACTAATATTTTTTGATCTATATTTTACTTTATTTCATTTCAGAACAATATTTTTTTATATATATTTTGGATGTTCTCCTGGGATATTGCTAAGATGAATCACATCCCTGTCCAACTCTTCCCTGGGACAAGAAAAATCAAACCAAACATTTTGGGTGAAGAACCATCATGAGAATTTGATATTTCATATTTAGTCATTGTGCCACTAATAAGAAAACCTTTATTGTGACCCAAAATTCATATTTTTATATAGTAGGATGGAAAATTGCACTTCCAGTCTGTTTTGTTTTGTAACACTGGTGAAGTTTAGGGACAATTTTGCACCCCCTTCTGTCGTGGTTTTAAACCACTAACTAAGAAAATTACTTACTTCTTGCTGTGAGATACGGATTAGAATAAGAGCAAAACAGGCATACAACTTAAAAGGGAAAAAAAAAGAAAGTTTATTGACAAACTACAATAATAAGAACACCAGAATAAACTTCCAGAAAAACCTTTCCATCCCCTATCTACCCACTATTCTCTTCACATGACAACAGAGACAAAAACTCTGGAACTCTGATGGTTAAAACAGTCTCAATTCTTGCTAGTCTTTTTACCAATCTTTATAGAGAAACAGAAGTTTCTTCCTGTTAATTTATGGAGTTTCTCACAAGAAAACTATTTTTGTTATAGTTTTCTATTGCTCTAATGTTAGCTGCTCAGAGCTGCTATTATTAGAGTTCACTCCTCCCATTTTCACATCACTCTGAAGTGTGTATGGGCCATGAGTCTAGGGATAGCATTTTTAAGGATAAGTTATTCAAAGGCAAAAAAGTCTTCTTCATCTGTTTCTATGAGCTTCACCAGAAAACAATTTTCTCATGGCCTCTCAGGGCTTCAAATCTCTCAACAGTTTTCTCATTGCCTCTCAAGGCTTTTAATCTCCCAGCACTTCACTATACTATAATTACTCTTTACTCAAATTTACACTTTGAACACTATTCCTCTCTAGATCCTATATCATGAATTAAAGGAGTTCTTTTCAGGACTTTATTGTCCATCTCCATAGTTTTAACAGGGAGATATTTCAGCTTAATTAAAGCATCTTCTTAATTCTCTACCTTTCCTGAAGCTTCTTTTCTTTCTTGTCACTGGTAGTTTATAAAGTCTCTTTTCATGTTGATCGTTCTTTTTCTCTCTCTCTGGATAAAAAGATTAATCCGTAAGTCTCATCTGGGTAATGAAAGAGTTAAAATCTTGCCCAGGCTTTTGTAGATGGTTCGGTGATCTCTGCCGAACAGGAGCTGGAGCCGTCTGCGATGGAAAGTTCCTCATGGCTGCTCTGGAGCGTGTGGTCGCTGTTCCAACCCGCTGCAAGTCCAGGGCCTCTCTCCTTCTTCACTCAGCAGTTTCTAGTGAATTAGTTACAGCAAAACCTGCAGCTGAGCCAGAGATCGGCCCGGCCCGGGCCCGAGGAAAACCTTCCCCAGGCCCCCCCATCTCCCGGCCGGGAGCCGCGGCAGGCCCGGCCCAGGCCTCACCCGGCCCCATGGCCTGGGCAGGGACGGGAGGCCTGGAGCTCTGCCACCCTTCACAGCCAGGAAACAAAGAGAGCCCAGAGAGCTCTGCTTTTACACTTTAAGGTAGGGTTCACAAGTTGATCCCACTTTTTAATGGCCTAAACTGCTGTCAATTCCCAGCAGTGACCGATAATTGGTCAGGAGAAAAGACTCCAAGCACTTCCCAGCAACTCCAACTCCCTTAAAGGTAAAGTAACTCCATGACACCTTCTAATACAATTTGCCTGCTTTGTCACCTGTGTCATGTCCCCAGAGTGACACCAAATTTCAGGGAGGGATCAGAAATGGAATTTTGATTTTATATTCCAAGTGCCGCCAGTGAGCAGAGAAACCCAGACACTGAAATTCTGGGGCCTGTAGGGTCACTTCTCCCAGGAATTCCACCCCAAAACCATGGCCAGCTCCTGGAGAACATCCGAATTTCCCACATTTTCCACCACCCAGAACAAACCCCTGTGAACCAACGCTGCTGGCTGAATTCTACTCTGGAATGTGGCTCTCCCATCCTGAACATTTGCCCAACCATAAAACCCAAATAAACAGCAACAACAAAAAATAAGGGTGGAAGAAACCTGGTGACCTGGTGACATCTGCCATAGCCGTGGATCAGCCACCACTTTTCCTGCAGGGTGGTGGGAAAAACAGGGAGAAGAGATGTCACTCTTCAGGAGCTTTCCCAAACAGACCCATTTTCCCAACAAAAATGCACAGTAAAACAGGAGACTCCAACTTTGTGCTGAGGGCTAAAAATCCCACCCCAAATGTGCAAACCCAGGTGCAAAGGGGCTGTTTAATATTCATAGCCATGCAAATGGAGTCATTGTCCTTGCAAATGGATAATTAGGAGTGTTGGACATGGGACTGGGAGAACTGTGCCCACAGACCTGCCCTACTGGGCTGGAGTGGGCTGAAAACCAGGACTGGGTCCCCCCTTGATGTATTTAAATATTAATATCTCATGTTTATGCAAATTCCTGCCATGCTTCAGTGTCTGGAATCACAATGGTGACAATTTGAACACGACCTGATGTCAGGTCTGACATGGAAAGGCTCTGCCTCTCCAAAAGAGGTTAATTCCTATCATCCATTGAATCTGGTTTTCTACCGGGAATCCACTCTCCCTAAGGGAACAAAAGTCCAGGATGAGTTCCAGGGAGAAGTTGCTTGGAGTTTTCTATTTCTCATGGATATTTCCACATTGTCTCCAGCTGTAGGAACACACAAGACCTTTCTTATTTTTAAAACCTTTGAGTGGGGTTTTGGCTCTGCCCTGGGTTTGAGAGCCCCAGAAGCCATTCTGCCTGCTAAAAATAAGGATCAGTCTCAAGTTTAGGGATAAATAATTTCCCCCTTTGAGAAATCTGGGAAAAACACCCATAGATGAATTCTGGGGAGGGATTGGTCACATACTCCTGCTCTTTAAGGAAGATCCACGGGAGCACACAGTTTTGGGACAGTTTGGATGTTTTGCACTAGCCAAACCATTCTCCAGCATGTCTGGGAGTGGGAATGATTCAGGGATCATTCCCAAGATGCTTTTTAAGGTTCAGGAGGGCTGGGGATTTGTTGGAAAAGGCAGAGCTCTCCCACAGCAGCTCCAAGGTGGGGTTTGGGCTGCGACAGCTGCAGGGCAGGGGAGAGGCTCTGCTGGGAGCCCAGCTCGGGTTGTTGTCTCTTGGTTTAAATAATGTGGGGTTTGGAGCAGGTCCAAATCCGAGATATCCCAACCCCTAAAGGGCAGGGGCATTAAAAGTGCCACAGGAGCACCTTACAGTCAGTATCCATGAATAAAAGAACCTCAATCAAACTGGAAATGGTCCTGGGGCAGGCCAAGGATCAAATTCCAGCGTCCCTGAAGTGCTCCCCAGGTGTGGCTGTGCCAGAGTGGAGCTCCCATTCCCTAATCAGGGATAAGGTGCCAGCAGAAGACAAAACTCACCCTAAATGAGCTGCTCCAGGAACGTGCTTCGCTCATTGCATGGACCAGGAGATGGCTTAGCAACCTCTGCCTTCTCCTGCACACTCAAGCTCAGGGGACAGGCTGGGCCCCCTGCTCCCAGCATTGCCAAATTCAAAGGGATTGATGAAAAATCCCATTTTAGCAGGGTCCTGACAGGTTTTTAATCAAGTCAGCAACTCTGGGAGTTGAAGTCAACTCTGCCAGTCCCTTCCCAAACCCAGAAGTTGCTAAAAGTCCTCACAGGTGGCTGCTCCTCCCTGAGCTGAGAGCTGCAGCAGGGTCCTGTAACCATCTCCCCTCTGCCAGGCATTTGTGGATGTAGGAGTCTCATCAAGTCTCAGCAAGCCTCAGGTTTGCTCTTCCCAGACATGAAATGACAATTCTTAACAAGAATTCCATCAGACACCAGTTTTCCTCATCTTCCAATCAGGGATGGAGACACTGGGGTACTCCCACTGCAAGAGAGCCCCATTCCCAGGAATTTGTGTGTCCTCATCCCAAACCAACCTCAGTTATCCCCTTCCCCTCCCATTCCTCACAGGATCCTGACAGGGATCCTGGCTCTTATCCCTGGCCATTTTCCTGAGGACTAACTCAGCCTTTCCACCCCGGAGTTTTGTTAATGATGATCCCATGATCTCCCAGCTCCAATGGATTCCTGTCATTACAAAGAATTTAGGACACTGAGATGGGCAAAATATGACCTCAATTTAAGTCCATCATTTTCTCCTCCTGGAATTGCTCAGCTGGAATAAATATCATTACCCAGACCTGGGAGAGTGGCTGAGGGAGGATTTTGCAGCACAGACCTGGAGTGGAAGAAATGCAGTGAAAAATCCTCCCTGTCTGACAGGAACCGGGAAAAATGGAAGCAGAATCCCCAGAGGTCCAGTGGAGACCCTGAAGAGCTGAAAGTCGACCTTTTTTGCTTTCTGTTCAAGAAGAAATGTCATGGTTGGCCTGAAAAATGGCACCAACAAAAGAAGAAAAGGGTTTATTTTGTAGGAGAAAAAACAAAGCAGTGCCAACCCAACCAACCCCCCTAAAAATAGTTCCACACTAACCTGAATGTAAATATTTTTCCAAGTTCATTTAGTTGTGCTTGGCCAGCAAAGTGTAAGGACACAACAACATTTTCCCTGCTTTTTATATAGGATTTTATATCAGAGTGAGGAGGGAGTGATCAACTTGGTCACAAAATCGGGTTGCAGAGAGGAAAGAAAAAATCCCTCAGGTGGAATTCTGATGAAGTTGTGTAAAAGGCAGCACCTGGATTGCAGAGAACAGCAGAGCCACTGCTGAGCCCAGGAGTGCCACGGACAGCAAGGACTGGAGAGGGGAGAGAAGAAACAGGGATTAACTGCTGAATTTGGAATGGAATTATTGAGCAAGGCTGGGTGTGCAGAGTGGATATTCTGGGCTGGAAGGGACCCACAGGATCACCCAGCCCAGCCCTGGCCCTGCCCAGACCCCCCAACATCCCACCCTGGGCATCCCTGGCAGCGCTGTCCAAACACTCCTGGAGCTCTGGCAGCCTCGGGGCAGTGCCCATTCCCTGGGGAGCCTGGGCAGTGCCAGCACCTCTGGGGGAAGAATCTTTCCCTGCTCTGCAGCCTGAGCCTGCCCTGGCCCAGCTCCAGCCCTTCCCTGGGTCCTGTCCCTGTCCCAGAGCTGGGATCGGAGCTGCTCCTCAGGAGGAGCTGCAGCCCCTGGTGAAGGTCTGAGCTCAGTTTACTTCACTCCAGCTGAACAAACACAGTGCCCTCAGCCTCTAGATCCTTTCCCACCTTTGTGTCCCTCTTAGGATGCTCTCTAATACCTTTATATCCTTCTTCTGCCTCAAGTTTCCCCCAAGTACTCAAGGTGAGGGTGGGGAATGAGAGAGGATGGGGAGCTGTGGCAGGGGAAAGTTTGGAAAGTGCTGAGGTGAAAGGGGAGGTGACCCCTGCAGAGAGCAAGGGAAAATGTCACAGCCTGTTTGTGTCTGCAGAGCAGAGGAGGAGAGAGGAGAGAGGAGAGAGGAGAGAGGAGAGAGGAGAGAGGAGAGAGGAGAGAGGAGAGAGGAGAGAGGAGAGAGGAGAGAGGGGAATCCTTGGCATTTGTATTACAGGAAAGGGTCAACAGGAACCAGCTGGAAATGCAGTGTCTCCCCAGCATCCCTGATTTCCAGTGGAACTGTAATATTCCAGCTCCCACATTCTCCTTGTGAAGGTTTCAGTCTCCTCTAGGGACTGGGACACAGAGCTCAAGGGTGGAGGAGGTATTTTGTGAGAAATGTTCTCTCAGTAATAACTGCCTTAACCTGGGCTTAGCAGATTGTGTGAGCTCATTGTGGTGGGCACTGGGTGACCTCAGCCCGAGAGCTTTTGGGAGAGATGCTCCCAAAGATGAAGCCCACCACTTTTGACACTGGAATGTGCAGGACCCTCGGGAATTCATCTTTGATAGATTTCCTGTATTTTACATTTACTGCATCAACCAACCCAGTGCCACGCCATATTTGTTGGTCTACAGCAAGTTTGGTCCCAGGCAGAAGGGAGGATTTAATTTGAAACACAGGAGGAAAGCCTGGGAAAAATAATTTTGTGGCATAATCTTCCCTTGGAATAGGCTGTAACTGCTTCCAGCCATACAGCCATACACATCCACCTCATCCCATTATTTTTCATCTTGGATTGTGAGAGTGAAAGGGAGATGTGCACTTGGAGGGCTGGGAACTTCCTTTTTTATTGTAATAAGTTCCTCTGAAGTGTCTCAAGAACTTGTCCATAAAGGTGATGGATTTCCTGGGAGAGTGTCTGATGCACTGAAAATCATCCCCAGCTTGGGGAGGCCTTGCTAATTCTTCTTGGAGCAGATGTGGTGGAGTCTGCAGGCTTGGCTGTACATCATTGCTCTGGGGACTTGTGGCAGAGCTGGGAGTTTGATGAAGCATGTAAATGGACTTTTTGCAAGATCCCATTTTCATCCATCATTTTGGAATAAGGACGTGCTAGAAAAGCACTCCCTGGGAGGGGGGAGCTGCCGTTGGATCTGTCCTGGAGTGGGATAAGCGAGGTCTTTGGGCCAGAGGCTGTCTGGGCTCTCATTCCAGGCTGGGAGAACAGCACCCAGGCTCTGGAAAGTCAGAATTCAAATTCTCAATGCCAATATTGGTCTTACAGCTCTCAGTGCCCACACAACATGACATGGTCCAAGTGTGAGGAAAAACGGACGAGGATAACCCCAGGTTTGGTCAGGAATTTCACAAGTCATGACCTCCCCAGGGGGCTCAGGGAGGGTGACCAGGAGTCTCAGTGGCTCATGGAGGGAATGGTTTTGTCCCCATTTGGGCACTAAAGTCACGACTCTCTCTACACAAAACTCGCTTGGATTCCTGCACATAAAAACAAAGGAGATTTATCCCACTCTCCCACTCTCAGAAGGTTCTGCCTGCAGGAGCCTGTTTATTCCATGGATTTTAAACTGAGCCTCAGGGACCTGCTCCAAACCCTGTGCCCTGCTCTTCATCCTGTGATGGGGGGGGCAGGATCCAGCCAGGATCTTCAGGAATTTCACAGCACGGCAAAGGTTCCTTTGCCTCCTGCCTGGAACCTCGGGGACAATCCCTGAGCATCTCCCAGTCCCCTCTCTGCTCCCTGGCCAGCTGAGGGTGGCAGGAGCCTGGATCCCCTCCTTGTGTGGGGATCCCAAAGGGATCAGGGACAGATCCGAGCTCCCAGTGCATCCCTGGAACAGGAGCCTCACTCTGGCCCCAGGACTGAGAAATTGTCCCCCTGAGCCAGCTCTGCCACAGTTCTGAGTTCCAAAGCTCTGCAGTCACCTCCTGCTCCCAGAATCTCTTCTGGGCTTTCATTCCTTAAACTCCTCCGGGAAGGGACCAAAACTCCAAGCAGAAGAGCAAAGCAGGGAGGAACTGAACTCCCAAATCTTCTGCTGTGGGAGTCACACTCCAGGCCCTGCTGTGGGCAAAAGGGAACAGGCAGCACATCTGGAGCTAAAAATACCCTGGGACTGTAATTCATGTTTTGACAGCCTGATAGTGCAAATGATCTGATAATTACAGACCAGCCTCATTAACAGAATGATCAAAAGTGTATGTAAACATCTCTCAGTGTGAACTTCCAGCCCCAAATGCTGTGACAGCAGCAGTGTCTGGGATCCTTCCTTGGAATGACTCTGATATCCAGTACTGGGTATTTTAATACATTTCTTCTGTTTCCCCATCATTCCATCCCAGCTGAAATACCCAAGCTGCACTCAGCATTAAGGACTCTTCCCTTATGCCAGAATGCTTGGATTGAGTTCCATGGGATGTGACATTCTCAGGAGTTCTGCAAGACTCCCTTTGACCCCTCAACAATTGTTAGCACAGCTACAACTAACCCCCCTCACATCCAGCAATCCCTGGAATCTTCCCTGTTGCGACATCCAAATATTTCAACTATTTCTAGGACTTTAGGAAGAGCACAAGGATAGAACCCAGAATCAGCATTTGGGGAAATGAATCCTCAGCAAAGCACCAGGACCTGAAGAGCTCATTAGGAGTTTGCAGGTGCATTTTCAGCTCATCAGGTGGACCGTGAACACTCCTAACACCTGGAATTAGTGCTTGGAAGAGAAGCTTTTCTGTATTCAAGGCAAGTTTCTTTGACAACTCCCTTGATTTAGAGCAAATTTGGATCTTCTCCTTTATTCTGTGAAACCTGAAAACCTTTAAAGATACAGGAGAGAACAAGGTAAAAATAATTAAGACCAAATGTCCTGGAAAAATTGTGATTAGTGTGCCAGGCACCTTGAAAGAGGTGTTGATTTTTTTGGGTGAGGGTTTTACGGCCAATCTCCTCAGTCAGAGTTCTGTGACCAAACATGGGGGACACCTGAGGGGATGGGAGGATCAAATGCTTAAAAATGATAAATGGCATCAAATGAGAAGATAAAAATTCACCTGAATTTAACCAGTACAGTCAGAGTTCCACAGCATGGGCAGCCCAGAGCAGGGCACCTGCCAGGTGAAGTTTGTGCTCTGGAACACCTCACACTTCAAGGATTGGTGTTGGAAAGGAATCAATTTTATAAAATAACCTCTCTGAACAGGCCCTGGATGGAGCCACAAGGATTGGAGCTCTGCTGGCTGAGCTCTGATCTGGGAGCTCCTTTCACCTGAGCAAGTCACCAAGGGGCTCTGACCTTCCCTGGGGCTCGGCTGTCCCTGTCAGGGTGGGATGAGACATTGGAGAGGCCTTTGAGGGGCTGCCCTTACTGCCAAGAGTGGGATGAGACCTTGGAGGAGCCCTGGCAGGGTTTCCCTCACTGCCAAGGGTGGGATGAGACCTTGGAGGAGCCCTGGCAGGGCTGCCCTCACTGATGCTGCTCCAGACCCTCCTGTGCTCGCTGCCCTGACCAGGGATTTGTGCCTCCCAGGAAAAGCCTGAGGCAGAGCCAGGATCTTGGTCAGGCAAATTCCAAATGGAGGTTTCGTGGATGTGTCACTGCAGAATTTTTTGGCCATTTTGGGCTTTTGGGTGATCCTGGTTGCTGTCACTGGGCCTGTTCTGGTGGCTCAGGTGGGAGTGCATCCATTGCCAGTGAGGACACTGCCTCTCCCTGCCTCCACACCTTTAGCTCCTGGATCCCTGGGAAGATTTAAAACCAGATTCTTGGAGCTCCTCTATTCCCAGGCTCCATCATGCCCTGATTAAATAGCTGCAAGCGATTCCATAGCAAATCCCAGCCCGCTGCTGAAAGCTTACATCTAGTCTGTCCCATTTACAACATGGAACAGGGCCAGGATCAATGTTCTTCTCATAAAAAGGGAGAGATTTAAGGGATAGCGGGAGTGGGCCTGCCTCCATTTCCAGGAGGGAAGAAGAAGTGGGGAATATGTGATTTATTGTGACCCTTTAGGAGATGGAAAATCAGCCCCAATGCTCTGGAAGGAAGCAGTTTTCTGGGAATCATGAGTCCCAGGTGAAGGGTTTAAATCCAGGTTGGCAGGAGGGGTGAAAAGGGTCAGGGACTGCTGGAAGAGCCAGGTGTGGGATTTAGGGAGGAAAATGCAGTACTCCAGCTGGATCCACAGCTCCAGGCTCTCCATGCAATTTGTTGAATCACCATCCCTGGAGGGGTTTAACAGCCTTGATGTGGCACCTGGGGACATTGGGGTGGCCTTGGCAGTGCTGGGGAACTGTTGGACTCTTAAAGGTCTTTGCCAACTTTAACAATTCCATGATTCCATGGTGGGGGAAGGAGGAGGCTCTTCAGGATGGGGAAAGGGGTAGAAATTCCTTGGTTGTGAATAGGAGCCACTGAAGGATTTGCATGATCCAAAGAGAAATCACAGAATATGTGATTTCTTCTGACCCTTTAAGAGCTGGGGATTCAGCCCCAATGATCTGGGAGGAAGCAGTTTTCTGGGAATCACAAGTCCCATGTGAAGGGTTTCAAGAGGAGTCCAGGTTAGGAGGAAGGACTGAAATGGGACAATGACTGCTGGAAGTGTCAGGTGTGGGATTTAGGGAGGAAAATGCAGTATTCCACTTTGATCTGCTACTCCAGATTCCCACACTGATGCAATTTGGATGAGTTCCCGTACCTGGAGAGGTTTGAAATGTGTGGATGTGGCACTTGGGGACATTGTGGTGGCCTTGGCAGTGCTCTTAAAGGTCTTTCCCAAGTTAAACAATTCTGTGATTCATGGTGGGTGAAGGAGACAGGAGCCAAACTGGGCTCTTCAGAATGGGGAAAGGGGTAGAAATTCCTTGGGAATAAGAGCCAGTGAAGGATTTGCATCTTCCGAGTGGGAGCAGTGATGTGAACGCCTGCATCCACATTTATCCATAGGGATGGGAGGGGGGGAGGAGTTGGAGCACTGGATTAAAGCCAGGCAGGATGTTGAGGTCACTCTGTTTGCCTGGGGTGGATGAAAACACAGCCCCGTTTTCCTGCTGTGCTGCTGGATGGGGCAGATCCAATGCCTCGAATCTCCAGGAATCTCCAAATTGGAGCTCCCTGGGACAAAAACAGGTGAGGAATGTTTTTTGGTGAGGAGATCATCCAGAAATAGCTGAGTTCTGCCTCAGTCCCTGCTCTTGGGAACCTGCACAGCTGGAAACACAGCTGATCAAGAGCTCCCTGGGGCTGGAAGTGAGGGAATGATGTGGGGAAGGGAAGGGAAGTGCAGGATCAGTCCCTTGGAACATCCATCAGCATGGACCAGGCTTCCCGCAGCAGGGGAGGGATCTGCAGGAGGGATATTTAAGGGACCATGAAGAGAGTGATGAATCACAGAGAGGGGAATTTCTGCCTTCAGGGGTCAGAGCGGTTTAATGAGGTCTTGGCTGAGGTTCCAACTACTCCAGGCTGAACTGGAGCTGTTGGAACATCCCATTGAAAGGTCTCGGCAAGGTGGGCTCAGGAGTGCTCTGGAATAATGGATCTGACACTAAAACTGCTCTTGGAGTGTTCTGGTGAGACCCGGTCACTCCAAACTGGGACAGGGGAGCAAAGCTGCACCTGGGGAATCACCCCCACCTTGTCCCAACCCCCAGGTGCACAGCAGTCACTCCACACCTCCCTGCATTTACCATCACTTGGGAACTGCATTTCTGCCTTCCAGGGAAAGTCTAAGGCCAGAGCCAGGCCATGAGAATTCATGGATGGATGGAGGATGGATGGACGGATGGATGGATGGATGGATGGATGGATGGATGGATGGATGGATGATGGATGGATGGATGGATGATGGATGGATGGATGATGGATGGATGGATGGATGGATGGATGGATGGATGGATGGATGGATGATGGATGATGGATGGATGATGGATGGATGGATGGATGATGGATGATGGATGGATGGATGATGGATGGATGGATGATGGATGGATGAATGATGGATGGATGGATGGATGGATGGATGATGGATGGATGGATGGATGGATGATGGATGGATGGATGGATGGATGGATGGATGGATGATGGATGGATGGATGATGGATGGATGGATGGATGATGGATGGATGGATGGATGGATGGATGGATGGATGGATGGGTGGATGATGGATGGATGGATGATGGATGGATGGATGATGGATGGATGGATGGATGGATGGATGGATGGATGATGGATGATGGATGGATGGATGATGGATGGATGAATGGATGGATGGATGATGGATGGATGGATGGATGGATGGATGATGGATGGATGGATGATGGATGGATGGATGGATGGATGGATGGATGATGGATGATGGATGGATGGATGGATGGATGGATGATGGATGGATGAATGGATGGATGGATGGATGGATGGATGGATGGATGATGGATGGATGGATGGATGGATGGATGATGGATGGATGATGGATGGATGGATGGATGGATGATGGATGGATGGATGGATGGATGATGGATGGATGGATGATGGATGGATGGATGATGGATGGATGATGGATGGATGGATGGATGGATGGATGATGGATGGATGGATGGATGATGGATGGATGGATGGATGGATGGATGGATGGATGATGGATGGATGGATGGATGGATGGATGATGGATGGATGATGGATGGATGATGGATGGATGGATGGATGATGGATGATGGATGATGGATGGATGGATGGATGGATGATGGATGGATGATGGATGGATGGATGGATGGATGGATGGATGATGGATGGATGGATTGATGGATGGATGGATGGATGGATGATGGATGGATGGATGATGGATGGATGATGGATGGATGATGGATGATGGATGGATGGATGGATGATGGATGGATGATGGATGATGGATGGATGGATGGATGGATGGATGATGGATGGATGGATTGATGGATGGATGGATGGATGATGGATGGATGGATGGATGGATGGATGATGGATGGATGGATGGATGGATGGATGGATGGATGATGGATGGATGGCTGTACCTCTGTACAGATTTTACAGCAGGTTTTACCTTTGCCTCTGAAGCAGCTCACACTGGACACACCCAATGCAGGAATGATTGTTCCAACACCAATGTAGGCACCTGCTGCTCTGAGAGAGTGGGCTCCAGAATTCCTTCTCCACCCAGGTGCAGCATCCCCTTCCATGTGGATGTTGAAATCCAAAAAATCTGGGCAGTGTTCCCCCTTGCTTGGCCAAACTCAGTTTTTCCCTCCAGCAGCTCTTACAATGCCTTTCTCCCTGATTTCCTCTCCAGGACAGTAATCAGCATTTTTCTGAGAGCTGTTGCATTGGTAACAGGATCCTTATTTCCCTGATTTGAAAGGTATCCTACAGAGCTGCATTATTTTCCATTCTTGTCAGTAGCCACAGCTCAGGTGTGGATCAGATGCTCACTCAGGTGAGCCAGGTCCCCCCAGCTGCTGCTGGAATGGGGAGAAGGAAATAAATATCAGATGATGAAGTGCTGAGAGAGAGGAATAACCATGGGTTTAATCTCCAAAAGAACTGAGGATGGCTCTTGAATGCTGTGGAAGTGTCTGAGGCCAGGTTGGACAGGGCTTGGAGCAGCCTGGGATGGTGGAAGATGTCTGTGCCCCTGGCAGGGGGTGGCACTGGATGGGCTTTAAGGCTTCTTCCAATCCAAGCCAAGATTCTGTGATTCCATAATGATCCTTTCCCTTCCCTAACTCCTAAATGATGACTTGGATGAACCCCAGACATCTGAAATCATTTCTACCCTGAAGAGACCTTCCCTTTGCCCCCCGAAGTAAATCCAAGCTAGCTCTGTCGAATGGAGGGGTCAGGGAGGCCCTTCAAGACCAAGAAAAGACCAAAAAGGTGCTGCTTCTCCCTCCGGGAGATCGGAGGATATTTATTCTGGCTGGATTCCAGAGGAGAGAAGAGACTGTGTTACTCTTTCCCGGACTCTTTCAAACCTCGGGAGAGGGGCGGGGGGACACACAACACGAAGCCATGGGATAACGTTTCAGGGACAGGGAGGGGAGGGGGAAAACACATCACAGAGAAACAAAGTAACTCCCAGAAATATGCACCACCACATCACCCCATGTCCATTTTTGGATTTTGAAATCCCAGCTCTTAGGGAGGTGCTGTCCGTGTGCTGCTGCTGAAGGAGTGGCACTGCCAAGGGCAAAGGCTGGGAGGGAATTCAGCCAGGGAATGCTCATGGCTTGGGAACAGGAGAGAGACCTGGGGATAAAGGATCCGGCACGAACACCACATCCAGACAGGAAGGGGAGGGAAATAACTCAGGAATGTGCTGGGCATGACTGAGGAGCCTTCTCTAATAGAAGATTCTTTTTGCTTCCTTTTATTTCTAAGTCAAAGATCTCTTTCCTTCACTCCCTGGGCTGAGATAACCTCATCAAATCCTGGGGTGGTGCTTCCAGGGAATTGTGGCAGGGAAGATGAAGGCCTGTCCCCCTGCTGGAGCAGCACAGTGGGGCTGACAGCATACAAGAAATTCATTTGGGATGCTTGTGCTGCTTATTTACTTGCTTGTCATCCCTGCTATTGCTGTAGCTTTCTGTTGGCTTTATTTTTCATATTCTTCCTATAATTCACAGGATTTTTTTTTTGTTTTCTCTTCCCACAAGGTCCTGGTTTATGTTCTAACTTCCAGCAAGGCAGAAAAAGAAAGGAGTAGGGAGGAAACCCTGGGAGAGGGAGTTTGAAAGTTGTTGTTGGGAAAAAAATCTGAATTTGTGGCCCTTTTATATCTTAAAGATACAGAAAATACAGGCAAGGAAAAGGAAACTTTAAAGGATTATTAAAAAGAATAAATATTGAAATGGATCTGGGATTCTTCTCTCGGCATGTGAGATGATGCAGACACTTGAAGAGTCTCTTTGGGAAAAATACTATCTCCTTTTAGCTCTGCCAAGTGCTGTTATCAATAAAACCAGGAAATCTGACCTGGGGCTGAGTATGTGTCCCAGGAAAGCCTTTTGTTGGGATCTTGCAGGAAAATGGTCAGGGAGAGCTGGGGAGAGGCAATCCCAGGTTAACAGGGGTTAACTCAGAGCTATCACAGCTCAAAAACACCTCCCAACCCACACAGCCCACCCCTGAGGCCCCTGATGGCAGCACATCCCTGCTTCCCTGTCTAAATTCCTGTTTTCCAGGTTTGTGGCCACTCAGCTGAAGATCCTTGCAGAGGTTTAAAAAAAAAATTAAAAAATGGTTCTTGGAAAGAGAATTCCCAGGGACATTTGTGGAGAGCTGGGAGATGAGATATGGATGGGACAGACAGGGATCAGAGCCAGGAGCCAATGGAAAAATGTGTTTGTGGGCACAAAGTCCTTGTGATCCAAGGGCTGGAGCCCCTCTGCTCTGGACCCAGGCTGGGAGAGCTGGGGGTGCTCACCTGGAGAGGAGAAGGCTCCAGGGACACCTCAGAGCCCCTTCCAGGGCCTAAAGGGGCTCCAGGAGAGCTGGAGAGGGACTGGGGACAAGGGATGGAGGGACAGGACACAGGGAATGGCTCCCACTGCCAGAGGGCAGGGATGGACGGGATATTGGGCAGGAATTGTTCCCTCGGAGGGTGGGCAGGCCCTGGCACAGGGTGCCCAGAGCAGCTGGGGCTGCCCCTGGATCCCTGGCAGTGCCCAAGGCCAGGCTGGACATTGGGGCTGGAGCAGGCTGGGAACAGTGGGAGGTGTCCCTGCCATGGCAGGGGTGGCACTGGATGAGCTTTAAGGTCCCTGATTCCATGATTGTGGAATTATTTCCCCTGTGGAAGCAGCAGGTTCATCCTCTCCAGTTGCTCTGGATTGATCTCCGATCCCTGCTGGTGGAACAATCCCCTCCCACTGAACTCCTTCCTTCCCTCTCAGTTTGGTAAATCCTGAATGAACAGCAAGTGGCAAAGGCTAAACCTGAGCAGGCTCTGGGAATTCCTGGTGCTCCAGCACAGCTCCCTGCCCCTCCTGCCCGGGGAAAGGACACGCTTTCCATCAATCCCAGACAATCTTCTGCTCCCTTTCCCTCCAAGCTGCTGGCACACATCGATTGCAGCCATATAAAGGTCACATTCCAGGGCTTGCCTGCTTTGATCCAGAGGATTTTGGGAGCAAGGACCACTTTCTGTGCTCGCAGCTCCATCCAGGATTTTATCCCGATGTCTGTGGATCCCTGCTCTGCTCTTCCAGGACCTGAAGAAAGCACTGCAGCCACGGAAAATCCAGGGATTTTCACTTCCAGCTCCTGCCGTGTGGCCCGGGAGTGAGGAGAATGTGGGACAATGATGACAAAACTCATCTGTTCCATGTCCTGGCAAGACTGTGATAAGTCGTTCCCTTTCTCCTGAATTCCTTGCAAATGATCATTTGGAGGATTTAATGATGTGTGGATAGAAAAATTCTGTAACTCACAGAGCAGTTATAAGAGCAGCTATGAATTCATTCAGCACTGAGGTGCAGGGCGGATATCTCCTCCAAAAAGCATGCACACCTTTGAGATTTGGCTTTCTCTGTTTATCATTTACAAACTGGGGTTGCACAATACACCTCATACATATTCATTTCTTAACTCTGCCTGTCTTCACCTCATATTACAATTAGCTCTACGTCTTTTTGCAGCTGCACACTGCTCGTTCTTGGTCAGTTCAGTGCTGGTCTGGGGGTCTTTGGGATGAGGTCAGCAATTTTCTCCTTGGCTGAACTTTCGCCTTGTCTTTCCACACATGCCTCTTTCAGTCCTTTGACCACTCTTTGGACTCTGATACCGTTCCTTCCGGCTTAGGGGTCCAAGGAATCCCCTTATCCTGTGGTGCCTTTGTCTTTGCATCCTGTTTGTGTATTCGAGCTCTTCATCTTATCTTGCAGTCTCGCTCCTTTCTTGCTCTTGTCAGCTCCCCCTCTCTTCTGGTCAGGCATTTCTTTATGATTAATTCCTAATTCTTAATTTCTCTGTTTCTAAAGCTTCACCAAAAATCCCATCCTGGACTCATCCTGTTTCCAAATGGAATTGCCCAGCAGAGGAGGAGTCTCCATCACTCACTCCCATTGTCCCCTCAGTGCACTGGGATGTTTTCCTGCTTTTTCCCTGACAGAGGGATCAACAGGAGGGAAATTACCCAGAGACGGGGTTCAGCTTCCCTCCCTCAAGGGAATTGATAACAGCTCCATAAGGATCCACAAAAATTTTGGCTCTACCACATCCATGTTGTGTTTTCTCCCAGAAATCTCCGTGTCCTGAGAGAAATCTTTTGGTGGTTTGTTTCCTCCCCACCCTCTCTGTATAGCGAAATCCAGCCGGGAATAAAAGCGCTTTGTACATGGAAACACAACACCGAGCTCTGGGGGGATCCTGCGGGATAAAGGCAGTGGAGAAATGTAAATGTATTCCTTGGATGAGCCCTCTGGATTAGCTGTGAATTTTTAATGGCTGAGCCCTGAGCTGAGGCTCTCTGGTGATGATAATTCCCAGTAATTCCCAGTAATTCCCAGGCAATTCCCAGGTAATCTCTGACAGACTGGGAGAGCCCCCCTGAGCCTGGATGCTCCCAGCTCTGCCCACTCCAGCAGCACCTGGAGCAGGGCAGGGAAGAATAACGGGGAGATCTCCCTCTGCTCCGTGCTGCCCTCGGATTATCTGGGGGAAAAAAGGACAATTTTCTGTTTGTTCCCAAATCGAAGTGAAGCAAACAAAGCTGGGTGTTGCATGATCTGCTCTTTCCCAGCTTCTTCATTCTGGGATGTGCATCTCGGGAAGGCTTTGCTTGCACAAACTGGGGCACTCCCAGCCCTGACAGCAGTTCCAGGGTGAGGGGAATGGAATGGAATGGAATGGAATGGAATGGAATGGAATGGAATGGAATGGAATGGAATGGAATGGAATGGACACCGGGATGGGGAGAGACTGGTCCCGAGAGGACTCCTCATCCCAGGAGATTTCCATTGTTTCCAGGCTCTCAATCTCTTAAAGGTTATTGCTCAGTAAAAAAATCTGCTGGAAAAGGCTCTGACCTCAGCCCTGGGACAGGACCAGCAGCCAGGGAAGGGCTGGAGTTGGGCCAGGGCAGGCTCAGGCTGCAGAGCAGGGCAAGGTTCTTCCCCCAGAGGTGCTGGCACTGCCCAGGCTCCCCAGGGAATGGGCACGGCCCCGAGGCTGCCAGAGCTCCAGGAGCGTTTGGACAGCACTGCCAGGGATGCCCAGGGTGGGGTTGTTGGGGGGTCTGGGCAGGGCAGGGCTGGGCTGAGTGATCCCTGTGAGTCCCTCCAGCTCAGGATATTCCATGATTCCATGTTTAAACCAAAGCTCCAGTTCTTCCTCCACAGAAGGTGCTTGGACCAGCTGCCTTGTCTGACCTTCCACTCTCAGCAGGATTAACCCTGGGATCCGATAGATAAAAGTGACAGTGTCACTCTGACTATAAAATTAAAATATCCAGTTCTCCATCCTCTGCTATCTTCAGCCCCACTGGAATTACTTTAGATAAGTTTTCAAGGGATCCTGCTTCAGACAGAGTCTTGTCCTATTTTGCATTTTCCATCTTTGCTCCAGGAGCTGGTATCAGCTTGCAAAGTCATTTTCCTTTTAACCGGCACCCTGTTCCACCTTCTCTGTAATTGTATAATTAACAACTTAATCCATCACCTTTATATCCTCCATCCATCATGGGTTAAGCTGAGCACAGCCTTGCACAGGAGCTCTGCGAGGATCAGCAGCGGCTGATGGAAGGCAAATGAATCTCCAGCTGGGAGAGGTGGCTGCAGGAAAACCTGGAGCACATGGAGCTGCCATGGGACTGTTTCCTGCACTTCATTACCCTGGAGATGACTGTACCCATTTCCCAAATTGAGCTGAGTTCTCCCCTGTGGATGTCTGTCTCTATCCAAACTGAGTGGGGGATTCAGGTGGATGTTCAGGAGAACTTCCTCTCTGGCAGGGTGGGCAGGCCCTGGCACAGGGTGCCCAGAGCAGCTGGGGCTGCCCCTGGATCCCTGGCAGTGCCCAAGGCCAGGCTGGACATTGGGGCTTGGAGCAGCCTGGGACAGTGGGAGGTGTCCCTGCCATGGCAGGGGTGGCACTGGATGATTTTCATGTCCCTTCCACCCAAACCACTCTGTGATTCTGTGTTTCAATCATTTTATTCCAAAGACAAGTCCAATTTCTACCTGCCGAAACGAATCTGTTTACAAGACACTTCAATGACCTTAATCCTGCCCTGCTGTGATATCGAGCCACACATCTGGAGCTGTGATTAACCCCATTCAGTGCCTGTGCTACCAAAGGGAAGGAAATAAACCCCTTTTCATCCTCTACTGCTCAGTTGGATTAAAAATCACTCCCAGGCTGTCTGCTATCCCTGGGGAATGTCCATTCCATCCTCGGCCCCAGGAAGAGGAGCAGAGATGGAATTCGAGCTCTGCCATCCCTGGGACAAGGAACTCAGAGACCCCAACCAGCCTCACAGCTCCAGCACTGAGGGATGTTTACATACAATGATTTTGGTCATTCTGTTAATGAGGCTGGTCTGTAATTATCAGATCATTTGCACTATCAGGCTGTCAAAACATGAATTACAGTCCCAGGGTATTTTTAGCTCCAGATGTGCTGCCTGTTCCCTTTTGCCCACAGCAGGGCCTGGAGTGTGACTCCCACAGCAGAAGATTTGGGAGTTCAGTTCCTCCCTGCTTTGCTCTTCTGCTTGGAGTTTTGGTCCCTTCCCGGAGGAGTTTAAGGAATGAAAGCCCAGAAGAGATTCTGGGAGCAGGAGGTGACTGCAGAGCTTTGGAACTCAGAATTGTGGCAGAGCTGGCTCAGGGGGACAATTTCTCAGTCCTGGGGCCAGAGTGAGGCTCCTGTTCCAGGGATGCACTGGGAGCTCGGATCTGTCCCTGATCCCTTTGGGATCCCCACACAAGGAGGGGATCCAGGCTCCTGCCACCCTCAGCTGGCCAGGGAGCAGAGAGGGGACTGGGAGATGCTCAGGGATTGTCCCCGAGGTTCCAGGCAGGAGGCAAAGGAACCTTTGCCGTGCTGTGAAATTCCTGAAGATCCTGGCTGGATCCTGCCCCCCCCATCACAGGATGAAGAGCAGGGCACAGGGTTTGGAGCAGGTCCCTGAGGCTCAGTTTAAAATCCATGGAATAAACAGGCTCCTGCAGGCAGAACCTTCTGAGAGTGGGAGAGTGGGATAAATCTCCTTTGTTTTTATGTGCAGGAATCCAAGCGAGTTTTGTGTAGAGAGAGTCGTGACTTTAGTGCCCAAATGGGGACAAAACCATTCCCTCCATGAGCCACTGAGACTCCTGGTCACCCTCCCTGAGCCCCCTGGGGAGGTCCTGACTTTCCCAACCCACTCAGCCCTTGGCCAGAGGACTGAGGATGGATTTTTCCCGTGTTAGAAGTGTCCCCATGCCTGGCTGGATGTGTCACCCTCACACTGCTCTGGTGGTTTCAGGATCAGCTGCCACAGATCAGGAGAGCAGGAACAGCATGAGGGGAGTTCAGTTACCTGCCAGTACTCAAAGTATTCCCAAGTTCCCATCAATTTGGCCATTTAATTAAAGAACAGGGATCTCCAACTCTTCCAGATTTCTCCATCAGGTGATGCATGTGGGAATACAGAACACGCTATTTTGGGAGCCAAACTGCGCAATGCTTCCCATAAAAAAAAAATAGAGCAAGATGTGATTGTCTCCTTTATTTTAGAATGAGGGAAAATACCACCCAAAGTGCCCAGAACACGAACATTTTGGGGATAAATGTGAATGTGACATGTGTGTCTTGCTATATTGAGCCAGACACAAGCTGGCAACTGGGGCCATTTCATCCCAAAGCCGTTCAGTGCTCAGTCCCAGGCTCTGCCTGGCGCTGGGAAAGGCACCCCAAGGGCTCAGCCTGTCCTGCTGCTGGCATCTCTGGAGGGTTGGTTTCCTGCAAGGTGGAGCTCAGGTCCTGTCCCTGCTGGCAATGGGATGAAAAGTTTGGGTGCCACCGGGTAAGAAAGATTTAAAGCTGCTGGAGAATGTTCCAGGAGGGGAAGGAGGGACAGGAGGATGGGGAAGGGTCTCCAGGGGAAGCTGAGGATGAGATCACGTGGAATGTTCAGCTGCAGAAGAGGAAACTGAGGAGAGAATCATCAGGGGCAGCTCCGATCTCAGCCCTGGGACAGGGACAGGAGCCAGGGAAGGGCTGGAGCTGGGCCAGGGCAGGCTCAGGCTGCAGAGCAGGGCAAGGTTCTTCCCCCAGAGGTGCTGGCACTGCCCAGGCTCCCCAGGGAATGGGCACGGCCCCGAGGCTGCCAGAGCTCCAGGAGCGTTTGGACAGCGCTGCCAGGGATGCCCAGGGTGGGATGTTGGGGGGTCTGGGCAGGGCAGGGGTGGGGCTGGATGATCCTGTGGGTCCCTCCCAATTCAGGATATTCCATTATTCTAAAACAATGAAGCTGAAGGAAATGGGGATCCCTCTAAGGCTCCAGTTTATCCAGAGCTGTGCTGTTCACTGTTTCCAAGAATAATTTAATGCACAGATTATTTGAAATGGGGAATCTGTTCCTTATCTCAGTGGGCAGCAGTGCATGGACTTGGGCACCAGAGTCCAGCAAGACCAGCTTGGAGAAATGAGAAAAAAATGAAATTCCAGCTGGCAGGAGCCCAGCCCTGCTGTGCAGCCAGACAGACTCGGGGTGTGCAGACAGAAGGCCCTGCCCGAGCGTGTTGGTAATAGAAATAAGAAAAGAGTGCGATAAGGAGAAGCTGAGAAGGGATAAAAATGAGCCAGGGAAAGGGAGGCTTTTGTTATTTTGTCAAGGAACAAAAACTTGAGGAAGTGAGAAATCTCAGGGAGGAATAATAGCCAAGGCACCAGACAAGCTAATAAATGTCTGATGAACAATGCAGCTCCAGCCAGGAGCAGACAGGAGATGGAGACTATTTTCAATTCAAAACAAAAAAGCAGGAATAGGGGAATAAATAGTTACATTGGAGGGCAAAACTCCAGCAGCCACATGGAACTTTGGAAGTGGAAAAGTTCCCCTATTTAAAGGAAATTGTTGGGTATGTAATTTCACCTCTGAGGTAAAAGTGGTTTGGAGAAGCAAGTCTAATTCCAGACAAATACCCCTGACTGCACAGTGTTAAACTGCCCTTGGAACAGATCCTGCCTTGGAAGACAGGAATTTTCTCGGGGTTGTCCTCAGTGTCCTCCAGGCAGAGCTGAGACCAAGGCACAGCTGTCACAGCACAGGACATGGCCACAGACACCTGAGGCCACCAGACATTCCAGAAGGAATTCAAATGCCCATTCTCTTCCATGGCACTGATTTTCTGGGTGACACAGCCACACTGGAAACAGCTCAGGCATCTGGGATTGCCTGGGCAGAGATCTTCCCAGTGAGTCCAGCTCATCCATGGGCAGTTTTCTTCAGCATTGCTCAGCCTTGCCGTGGCACCAGTGACCAGTCCAGCACATACTGGGATGCAGAACCAGCTGGGATCTCACTGGAAAAGGCTTCCCAGAGCAGCTGGGGCTGCCCCTGGATCCCTGGCAGTGCCCAAGGCCAGGTTGGGCATTGGGGTTTGGAGCAGCCTGGGACAGTGGGAGGTGTCCCTGCCATGGCAAGAGTGGCACTGGAAGATTTTTAACCTTCCTTGCAACCCAAACCATTCCATGATTCTGTGATATTTCCCACAACACCAGCATGTGGGAGAAACAGGAATTGTTTCAAGCACAATTTTAAAAACAGAACTTACGCATAAAGCAATTTTTCCACAAGGAAGCCACAAACCCTGAGGTGCTGTCCCAAGAGGTCCCTGAACACAGGAAAACCCTGGAGCAGGAGAGTGGCCAGTGCTCCCAGGGACACCCAAAAATAAGGGAGAAGGGATCTGGCATATTCCAAAACAAATGTAGAACAGGTGTGGCGCAGCAGACAAGGAAAAGGTCAGAACAGGTCCCAGTTCATCCCATGAGACAGCTGGAACAGCTGCTCTGTGAGGAGGAACTGAGGAGACTTCAGCTGAAATCCTCACATTTCTTTGGAAATGGGGCAGAGAGAGCAGCAGGGAGAAAATCAGTGGAAGGGAGGGGCTCATGGACTGGAAACTCCCGAGCAAAAATGTTCCTCACCTCTAGACCAGGGCCCTGAGCCCCATCCTGCAGGGCTCTGCTCCCAAACAAAAAATTCCTATGACAAATCTTGATAAACCTATTTTAGATTGGGTTTTCCTTGGGTTTTTTACCTTTTTCTTTTTCATCCTAGTGATTTTGTTTCACCTCAAGTGTCCATAAATGAATGGCCCAAGTGTGATCTCCTCACCTAAATCCCCTTTCAGAGGGTGATCCCTGTGCCCCATCCCTCCCCTCTGGCTGGAGGATATTTTCCCTGCTCCCTGCACAAAGGGCAGGACTCAGGTGCCTCCAAGGCCTGGCCTTCATGAGAAATGGGATTTGGGGTTTTTTTTTGGCAGGACTGAGCCCACCTGAGGACAGAGAATTTCCCTTTTCCCTTTTTCCCAGCTTTTCCCTTTTTCCCAGCCCCTGGGGCTGCTCAGCCATAAAACAACCCCAGCAGCAGAACCCAACCCCACAAAGGCCCAAAATCTGCCTGAAAAACTGGGGCACATCAAAGATCTTCTCTTGGAAATCAGGACTTGTGGGCACTGCTGGATCAACCTGGCCACTGGGTCAGGGAAAGAAGGATTTCCAAGTTATCCATTAAAAAGGCAGGACATGGGAAGTGCAGGACTTTTGAGCAATGGGGCTGCCAGGAGAGTCAGGGAGATAGTCCCGAGATTTATGAACAGAATGTGCTCCCTAGCTCCTGCTACAGCTTCGGAACTTGTGGGAAGTCTTATTTATCAACCCCAGGGAAAGGACAAATGTAGGAACAGGGCATGACAGATAATAATTCAACGTTGCTGGGTGAATCTCCAGCGAGTGGCATTTTTCATTTCACTCCTGTGTTTGCAGAGAACTTGGCACTGGTGTTGTTTTCATTTAATTTCTCTGTTTGTAAGAGCTCTGCCCATTCATTTTGGCTGGAATCTGATAAGCAAAGCGAAGGGAAGACAAGGCACATGTTGTTCTTGAGGCAGGGAAGCTGAAAAGAAAATAGATTTTTATTATCAACTCAAATATTGACTGGGTGTCGTGAGGAGGGAGGAAGGGAGGCAGGGAAAACTTGCTCCAGAGCTAACCTCAGAAGAATCCAAGAATCCCAGGCTGTTGCTGGAAAGTCTTTATCTTCTGGTTTCTTGCTTTGATAAATAAAGTGTCAGACTGGGAAATGGAAACTGCATTGTGCAAATGTCACTGGTCGGAGAGGGGAGATACAGAGGCACAGCCGTGACAAAGTGGGACGGTTTGGAGCTGAAGAAGGGTAAATTTAGTTTGGATATTGGGAAGGAATTGTTCCCTGGCAGGGTGGGCAGGCCCTGGCACAGGGTGCCCAGAGCAGCTGGGGCTGCCCCTGGAAGTGCCCAAGGCCAGGCTGGACACTGGGGCTTGGAGCAGCTTGGGACAGTGGGAGGTGTCCCTGAGAAGACCTTTAAGGTCCCTCCCAACCCAACCCATTCCAGGATTCCATGATTCTCTATGACATGGTCACACACCTACAGGAACCATCGCTCATGGATGGAGCTCAAGGCCTGCTCAGGTTTGGCTAAATCTGGGACAGAGCAGGGCAGGGACACAGAGCAGTCCCAGCGTCATCAGTGGTGGCAGAGGGATGTTGGTGTGGGTGGAAAAGCAGTCACAGAACCAAGGAATCATGGAACCATGGAATCATGGAATCATGGAATCATGGAACCATGGAATCATGGAATCATGAAACCATGGAATCATGGAACCATGGAACCATGGAACCATGTAATCATGGAATCATGGACTCATGGAACCATGGAACCATGGAACCATGGAACCATGGAACCATGGAATCATGGAACCATGGAACCATGGAACCATGGAATCATGGAACCATGGAATCATGGAACCATGGAACCATGGAACCATGTAATCATGGAATCATGGAATCATGGAACCATGGAACCATGTAATCATGGAATCATGGAACCATGGAACCATGGAACCATGGAACCATGGAATCATGGAACCATGGAATCATGGACTCATGGAACCATGGAACCATGGAATCATGGAACCATGGAATCATGGAATCATGGAACCATGGAATCATGGAACAATGGAACCATGGAATCATGGAACCATGGAATCATGGAATCATGGAACCATGGAATCATGGAACCTTGGAATCACAGAATCATGGAATCAAGGTTGGAAAGATCCTCTGGGATCCTGCAGTCCAACCCTCCCCCAGCACTGCCAAGGCCACCACTCACACGTGTTCCCGGGTGCCACATCTGTGTGGGTCTTGGACACTTCCAGGAATGGTGGGGATTCCAACACTTCCCTGTGATGTGCCGGAGTAAGGAAATGGCCATGGCAGAATTCCATGGATCTGGAGAATGCCGGGCAAGGACATGGCTGTGGGGATTGGGGTGTAAAGGCTGTAGGAGCTCAGAGGGACTGGGAGAAGGAGGCACTAAAAGCCTCCCTGGTTTCCTTCTTCCACCTTTCCATAAAAGAAAGGCACACAAAAAGAAATGTTCCTTCTGAGCCAGCCAGGAACAAGCCTGGAGTCCCTCCCCAACTCCTCCTCCTTTTCAAAGGGACAGAAAACTGGGACAGAGGAGCTGCAGCCTGTCAGGCATTGCCAGATCCAGTTCTGGCTGATGCCTGACACAGATTCCACCAGGAATTCCCGTTCAGCCTCTAAGCTCAGATCTCCAGGGGCAGCCAGGGGTGATTGGCAGGGCTGGGAATAAGGATGGGATGTCTGATGGAAAGGGAAGGGAATTCCTGCAGTCAGGAATTGGCAGAGAGAGACATACAGGGAATGCAAAGGGACCTTGAAGGGAGCATTCCCACTGGGATAAAACATGGCCCATCCAGGTTATCCCATCCCTGTGGAACCACTCGTGGCTCCCACACAAAATTCAGGAGCTGCTTCTCTTTTGGGAGGTGAAAAATCAGATCCAGTGGTCAGAACACTTCAGATTTGATCCCTAGAAGCAAAATTTCCACATTTCCAGTGGTGTGGGAATGGGCAGTGGGGTGGAGCAGCTTCCAGAAATGTCACTAGAAAAGGATTCCCTCGTTTTCCTGGTGTGCAAGAGGTGAAGGAAAGCCCTGGCACATATCCAGATCAGACATGATGGGTTCCCTTTGGGGACAGGTTCTTATTCCCATTTTCCCATCCAAGGCTCCCCATAAAACGAGAGAGGAAGTTTGGAAATAAAGGGAGATACCAAGGAAACAGAAAATGGAAAAATATCTTAAAGCACAGATGAAATGAGGCAGAATGAGAGGAAAAAGGGGCTGGAAAAAGATTCATTCCCTGCCACCACAATCTCAAAATTGTTCCTGGCAGCCAGGTCCTGGCAAAAGCCTGGAAGCTGGAAAAGCACAAGGATGACTGAAATCAGCCCAAATTTGCTCTGTTTGGCCAAATTAATTAAGGTTAATTTTTAACAGAAATGTGTTTTCTGTGCATTTTATTTAAAATATTGGGGCAGATCCTTGAGAACAGAGGGATTTTTATTCTGTTCCCCACCCCCCCTTATAAAATAAAAAAGAGAAGAAAATTCTTAAAGGAAAAAGAAAGGAAAAGAAAATGGGAAAAATTAACCCTATTTCTGCTTTACAATTGGTTTCAAAACCATTTCCACTGGAAAAACAAGGAAAAGGACCATTTTACTGGAAGGAAATCAGCTGGGGTCCCAGGCATAGGCATGGGTGAAGGTGCTGAAGTATTTTTGTAAAACATTATTTTATTATTCCTCACATTTTTCCTGTTTTTTCTAACATAAAAATGGCATTCAGGCTTTTCTCAGGATGAATATTTGGCTTTTTCCTGGTTAAAAGGTAAACTTCAGCTTTCCCTTAAACATCTGCAGCCCCCTTCTGATTTTCAGCCCAAACCAGTCATTTGTAGAGGTGACATTCTGCTCTCTAGTAGAATTCAGGGACAAATTCATTCCTTTGGATAGGAATAAAGCTCTCTGGGAATGGCAAAAAGCAGCCAGGGAATGTTTGATGGGAATTTTCCACCTGGGAAAGCCTTGGAGTAACGTGGTATGGGTGATGCTAGGGCTATTTGTATCCAACCAGGCACTGGGGTTTGGTTGATTGAGGAACTCAGGCCCTAAAACCTTGGAATGTTTAAATTCCCAGGAGTGGCTGGGATTTGACCCTGCCATGAGGACATTTTGCTCAGATACAGCAGCTCTTGGATCTCCTGCCATCCCAAACTTTGTTGGAGTTCAATCGAGTTTGGAACGTGGTCTTGGTGCCAGCACAAATTAACTCACCCTGGGCTGCAGGAATGTGGTGCTTTAAAAGTCCTGCATGATTTATGGAAGCCAGAGGAAAAGTGAGAATAAAATGTGCCAGGTCAGGAAGGGACAAATCAGGCCATGGGGCTTTAGTGGCTCTTCCACATCCATAACTTCAGTTTTCCTCACAGATTTCCCTCGGCCAGGCTGAGGCAGCTGGGATCTGCCCACAAGGAGCCTTTTGGCAGCTGCCAGGCCTCATTCCCAGCATCCTGGAAGTGCCATCCATGCCCTGGATCCACACACGGATCCCACTTGGCACTGGGCTGGTCTGAACGCGCTTTGTTGATTTGGAATATTCCCAATAACTGATGGAGGCAAAACAATCAATAACAGCACCAAGAAGGGACATCAGAAAGGTTTGGACAGGAAGATCCAAGTTTTCCATGTTTTATGCTCCTGTCACCACAGATGGGAGATGTCTGATGTCAGCACCTGATCCAGGTGTGAATGGAAAAATAGCCATAGGAGTGTGGGATTTTATCCCAAGTTTCTGGAGCAGTACATGGATTTTGGTGCAGGAAGAATCTGCCCTTTGCAAAGCTTTGGAGTTTCACCACTGGAATAGAAACAAATCCGGGATGGATCCCTTTTATTTGCCAGGAAAAGGTAACGATAGACCCACAGTGGGCCATTGGCTGTGCCCCTGCTCCAAAGAAACTTCCCAGCCATTCCCAATCCACACCAAATAATCAAACATTTGGAGCTGGTCCCTCATTAATCAACCTCTGGTTTTGCCTGGGGCTCGCTGTAATTGATTCTGAGCTGAGCTTCCATTCTCCAGGAGGGAAAAATAAAATCAGATTTCCAGGTTTAACTCCAGTGCATCAATTCCATTTCCAGGGGGTTTAGGGTTTGATTTCCTTGAACAATTTTCTGGCACTCTCGGTTTGGAGCAGGAGCAGATTGCTGGAATGATGCTCCAGAGGTGTGCAGAGACACTGCAGGTCTGCTGCACCCATCTCACTCTGAGGTGAGGCTGTGGAAAAATACGGATTTTTATAAGTTATCCCTTAGAATCAAGGAATTCTTCATGTTGAAAAAGCCCTCTGTGATCACCAAGCCCAACCATCAGCGTGTTCCCCACTAATCCATGACCCCAAGTGCCACATCCACAGGTTTTTTTGCCCTTCTAGGAATGGGAACTCCACCACTGCCCTGGGCAGCCGTTCCAGGGCTTGACCACCTCTGTCTCCCAGGTCAAAACACTCCTTAGAGCATTGCAGGGCATTCCCAAAGATCTGAAGGAATATTTTTGGACTTTGGGCTGTTTAAGAGTGCTGGAAGTTGATTTGGAATTTAGGATTTGGGGGTTTTGAGGCCTCTTGTGGGTCCAAAGTTCCTGCCATGGGAAATTCCCTGGAAAATAGGTGGGAATCAGGAGGGAGGGAGGGAGGGAGGATGGATTTGGGAAGTTATCAAGGAATATCTAAAGGTTCTCAGCCAAAACGAGCCCAGCTGGGGAGTCCAGTGAGCCCCAGTGAGTCCAGTCCTATCTACTCTGCTCCTTCCTGCTGGAATCCCCATGGAATTCTGCTCCCCCTCATTGCTGCCAGGCAGACCAGTGATCCCAGTGGGCATCACTGGGAATACTGGGAGCACTCAGCTCCCAAGGCACATGGAGAGAAAGCACAGCACCAGCAGCAAATCCTCCTCTGGCTCTATTCATCCCGTTCTGGATGTTTGCCCAAGTTCCCGAGGCCCTGCGAGGTTGGAGAGGGAAGTTCCACAAATGTTATTAAATGGGTTAGGATTTAAGAGGAACCAGAGTTCCGAGTTAAAGCACAAATTTGGGATCAGAGCTCAGGAACATCCATTCAGCTGTTCCAAAATATAACTTTTGCTAATGTGGCCCATAAAGCTTTTCTTAAAGTTCACATCTCTCTTCTTTTTCCTTAAATCTTCTTTTTTTTCCCCCAGCTTCTGAACATAAAATCCAACCATTTGCTCCTTTGCTGTGCCCAATTTTTTGTAATAAATGTCACCCTATTCATGCAAGAATTTCTCTCTGTCCCTAATTCTTCATCAAGAGCAGAAATTCTCCTCCTAAATCATGATCTGTGAGCATTTACCAGAAGCCTTTCCTGATTTGCCTCCCAAATCTCATAATTCTGAGTAAAACTGGAAGTGCTGAGCAAGAATGAAGCGTTATCAAGTGAGGATCAGACCATCCACAATCCCATTAGTCTAAATTGGATTAATTATTTGCAGGAAGTGCTTGAAGTGCTTAAAGTGCACTCAGGGCTAAATGGGTCATGGAATTTCATGGGTTAAGCAAAAAGGAGATTTGTCACTGAGAAAAACTTTATTAATAAACAGTTAATTGGACCCAAACTCGCTGAGGAGAGATCTTAATATAGAGTTTTTATATATGTATATAATATTTAATTTATATATTTTATACATATATATATAAACCACCACTGAGTCCCTGGGGAGTCCTGGCAGGACATCATGAGCAGCAGCATGTGGGAAGTGTCCTCCTGCAGCAGGGATGGTCAGGAAAGTATCTGAAGGAGAGAAAGGGCACCAGGGATCCCAGGACTCTGTTCCACTGCTGGGAGGGACAGGAATATTGGGATATTGGCACTAATATCGTAGAGGACTCCACGTGGAAGGTCTCCACCTGGACAGCCACATTTTTCTAAAGCATTATTTTATTATTCCTCACATTTTTCCTGTTTTTTCCAACATAAAAATGGCATTCAGGCTTTTCTTGGGATGAATATTTGGCTTTTTCCTGGTTAAAAGGCAAAACTCCAGCTTTCCCTTGAGCATCTGCATCTGCAGCCTGTGGGATTTTCAAACCATGATGGAGACACCTGAGCAGCCTGGAGGGTTCATGTGGCACATTCCAATCCAAGTCAGCTCTTTGCTCCCCAGAGCGGGAAAACCTTTCTGCTGTGACATCAGAAGGAGCAGGGACTTGGGGGGATGGACTGCTGTCACTCATGGAATCATGAAATCACAGAATATCCTGAGCAGGAGGGACCCACAGGATCATCCAGTCCCACCCCTGCCCTGCCCAGACCCCCCAATATCCCCACCCTGGGCATCCCTGGCAGCGCTGTCCAAACGCTCCTGGAGCTCTGGCAGTCTCGGGGCCGTGCCCATTCCCTGGGGAGCCTGGGCAGTGCCAGCACCTCTGGGGGAAGAACCTTGCCCTGCTCTGCAGCCTGAGCCTGCCCTGGCCCAGCTCCAGCCCTTCCCTGGCTGCTGGCCCTGTCCCAGAGCTAAGATCAGAGCTGCCCCTCAGGAGGAGCTGCAGCCCCTGGTGAAGGTCTGAGCTCAGCCTCCTCTGCTGCAGCTGAACATTCCAAGTGCCCTCAGCCCTTCCAGACCTTTCCCCATCCTCCTGTTTGTCCTTTGTCCATCTCCAACAGCTTTAGATCTTTCTCACGAGGTGGGGCTGTCCCAGCCTGGAGCAGGGCAGGACAATCCACCCTGGCTGAGGCTGTTCCTGGTGCCCCCAGGACAGGGATGTCCCTCCTGGCTCCAGGGCCCTGCTCACTCAGGTTTTGTTCCAGAGGATTTATATTTCACACAACACAAGGAGCTGGATTTGGCCCATCCCTGCTGCACATTCCACCCAATTCTGCCTCAGTTCCCAACCCCTTCTCCAGTGTTTCTCAGTTCCTCACCATGAACTGAGGGTCAGCTCTCACCACTCAATTTCCCAATGTTCTCTCCTGCTGCAAGTTGGAGTTGCCAAATTCTCTTTGTACATTTTGCCTTTCCTCAGTCTTACAGGTCCCAGTTGCTTCCCAAAAACTTTGACTCCCGCTAACTTCTGTTTCTAGCAGCTGTTAACTTTACCTACCCTGATTTTTTCTGTCCCAAAAAAGTAGAACTTCCTGTAAATCTTTCAGGAGCAGAGCAGCTGCTGTAATCCCAAAGTTCTTATGCCAGATCCACTCCCTGCTCCCTCATCCTGTCAGACACAGCTTTGCTTTCCCCCCTGGCTGACCTCCACCATCCTCTTCCTCTCCTTCCTCACCAGCAGCCACCAGTGTCAATAATGCTGAATTATGAATTTGTTTAATGCTATTAAATAATTCACTCATGGCTTGAAGTTCTTCCAGCAGTTTGTTGGACACCAATGCTACCTAAGGAATTTACTTTGGAATTCCTGAATGTTTGGTACTGTACTAATTAAAACAAAATGGAAAAATAAAGGGGAATGGAGAAGTTAATGGAATAACTTACAGTTGTTCTGTGGAAGGAATAACTCCCAACTGTCTTCAGTTAGGAAAGATGATTTAATGTTTCATCTGGGAGAAATAATAGGATGTAATGGAATCCACGGACAATAATCAGAGCCTTATCTCAAAATGTCAATCTTGCCTCATCTGCTATTCTGGGGAAGATGATTTTGTTATAAATAATGGAAGGAATTGGTCCCTTTCTTCAGAGTCTTGTTCTTACCACGCAGATTCTTCTCTGTCCATTTATTCCGGAGTTCTCACCAAAAATAAATCCCAGGGCTAAAATGGAAACAATTCCTTTAACTATCAATTAACTCAGGCAGTGTTTTTGGGGCAGGGAACATCAATCTGCTCTGCTCTGGCTCCCTCAGCCTTCGGAGCACCACGAGGGACAGGCAGAGCAGAGGGAACCCATTCCAGGGGGGAGCGAGGAATCTTCTCTCTGGAGAAAACCCTGCACAGCCACTTCCACGTAAAGAACTGAAGCCTGAAGGAGGAAAGTTCCTCTTTTGTGTCATTTATCCAAATCCCACCTAACCATGGCAGAAAAATCCTCATCCCAATTTAGTTCTGCATTTGAAAATGGCACTGGGCAAGCATTATGTATGTTAATTTATTAAAATTAGAGTACTTAATTGTATTGTCCCGTATCCAACTGCAGTTATAGGATTTTGTCACAATGACAGGTGATCCTCAATCACCTGGGGTGACCTAGGAACTGCCATCAGGGGTGTCCTATCCATGGCTCCTTTCTCTCAACTCCATCGTGCTCATGGTGGAGGAGGCTACAAGAACAACGCCACGTCTGTGTTCCTGACAGGGAGCAGAGGCCCCTTGAACCACATTTAGAGGTGCTCAGAATATCCTGAATTGGGAGGTTCTCACCAGGATCACCCAGCCCAGCCCTGGCCCTGCCCAGACCCCCCAACATCCCCACCCTGGGCATCCCTGGCAGCGCTGTCCAAATGCTCCTGGAGCTCTGGCAGCCTCGGGGCCGTGCCCATTCCCTGGGGAGCCTGGGCAGTGCCAGCACCTCTGGGGGAAGAACCTTTCCCTGCTCTGCAGCCTGAGCCTGCCCTGGCCCAGCTCCAGCCCTTCCCTGGGTTCCCAGGGGGGGTCAGTGCCTGACCCAGTGCTGTAAATCCCAAAACTGCACTCAAATATCAGGAGCTCCTGCAGAGAATCCTAACCCCACAGATTTAGTGGGATCCTTTGTTTTTGGAATTTGGCAACAGCTCTTAATTTCTAGGAGGGATCGGGTGTCCCAACACCTGCACCCAGCCTTGTTCTCAGGCCTAGAGCTACTCTGGGAGTTGCTCTGCCTTGGATCATCGTTCTGAGTGGAATCTTTCATTCCCATCCCCACAGTGACTCTTCTCAGAATCGTTTTTGAGGGCTGGATTGTGACAAGCCATGCTCAGGACTGTGGCCTTAGCAGATAGAAAATAATCATTGTAATAACTCTTCTTCCCGTGCTTCTTTACTCTCCTGGAATGATTCACTTCATTCCTGTCACCACTGATCAGCTCCAGCCAATGCAAATTCCAGCTGCAGGAGGAGACTCTATTTTCTCCTTGCTCTGTGAGATTCATCTTAGTGAAAAAAAGCTTCTGGAATTACACCTGCTTAATAAAAAATACCTGTCTGATGCAAGTGGAATGATCTGACACAGGAATTTTTGGCAAGTAAAGGCATCCAGTGGCCTCTCCGACACTTCTGTGGGGTCTCTTTACAACACTGCTCTAGATCAGTAGAGCAATTAAGGTGGGGCAATTAATGTGGGACAATTAATCTGAACTCAGGTCTCATCTCTATAGCTTGATTTGAAATTCTGCTGGCTCCTGTGAGCTGCCAGGACCTGAGGGTGGGGTTCCCCAGGGGGGTGACTCTGCCCAGGGGAGACACAGTGGGGTCTGTGGGGTTTTGAGCCATCCTAAAGGAGGGATCTGAAACAGCTGATCCTAAAACTGCCTGTTTCCTCCTGGGTCTCCAGGAAATCCACAGGCTGGCTTACTGGGGATGTCCTTCCTTAGGTTAAATCAGGAGAAATTAATCCCATCCTGAGCACTCAAAATGAAAATAAATTCTTCTGTCTCTATTCAACTAAAAATTCCCAATAAACGCCCCTCTGTGTTGGATATTGATCAGCCCAGGCTCTTCCACCTCTCACACCTGAAGCCTCTGGGAACAGGAGACCCAGCTCCTCACCTGGGGCACGTGAAGGGATGTCACCTCCATGTCCCTGTCACCCCCCCGTCCCTGTCACACCCCTTGTGCTCAGTTGACAAGTTCAGCTCCTTTGCACTGAGGCTTTTTGGGGTTGTTCAGCTGTTGGATGTGGCAATGCCAATTTTAGTGGTTGGACCCCAAGATCTTGGGGGTCCTTCCAAGCTCAATAATTCTGTGGATTCTCTGATTCTATGGATGCTCCTGAGTCACTGGCTGGGGACTGTCCAGCCTGGCTGAACATCCCAGGATGTTCAGATCTTCCCTTCTCGCCTTGGTTCATTACAAAACCCCATTGTCCCTGCCAGTGGAGGTTTTGATTTATAAAAACCTTGTAAAGTTTTGCTCATTTTCAGCTGTTAAGCCCCAGGAAATGATCAGTGTGAATGCAGTGCAGGGAGTGACTTTGACAATCCCATGATGTCACAAACACGGGGATCAGCCTGAGATGTGGCCTTGGGAACACAGAAACAGAATCCCTGCAAGGAAACAGGATAGAGGATAGAGAAGAGGTGAGAAAAAAGAAAAAAGGAAGTGATGTGATAAAGAAATGCACCAAAGCATTTTCATTTATCAGAACAAATCTGTTTGTTCTCCTGTTTGCTGAAGCAGCTCATGAATTATGTTGGACAAACAGACAAACCCAGTAACTAAAGGCACATTAATTCCTTCATTTCTATTTACAAATGTGGAGTGGGAGAGAAACATGATAGGAAAAGGAATGGATATGGGATAATTCTCTTTTAAATTAATAGTTGTGTATTTCTCTGTGGCTGCTCCATCTCAGTTTGGCCTATGCAGGAGCAGGATTTCTCCAGCTGAACTTCCACTGCCCCATCCCAGGGGAGTTACAGAAGTTGTTCCCATGGAATGGGAAACTGAGACATAGCAGTGTCCAGGGCCATGTTGGTGCCAAGGCCCAAGGGTGTACCAAGGCTCAGGATGGAGGCCTGGTCTGTTTAATACCTTTATTGATGACCTGGAATGAGGGACTTGGGAGCTCCCTCAGCCGACACCAGGCTGGGGGGGAGTGGGGATCCTCTGCAGGGGAAGGGTCTGCAGAGGGATCTGGACAGGCTGGGACTGACCCCATGGACTGAGGGTCAGCAAGGCCAAGAACCAGGTCCTGTCCTGGGGTCACAACAACCCCATGGAGCTCCAGGCTGGGGCAGAGGGGCTGGAAAGGCCCTGGGGGTTCCAGTGCCAGGGGCTGGACACCAGCCCAGGTGTGGCCAAGGGCAGCGGGGCTGTCCCAGCCCTGGGGGGCAGCAGGAGCAGGGCAGGGCCCGTCCCCTGTGCTGGCCCTGCTGGGGCACCTCCAGTGCTGGGGCAGCTCTGGGACCCTCCTGACAAGAGAGCCCTGGAGGGGCTGCAGCGTGTCCAGGGCAGGGAACGGAGCTGGGGAAGGGGCTGGAGCCCCAGGAGCGGCTGAGGGAGCTGGGAAAGGGGCTCAGCCTGGAGAAAAGGAGGCTCTGGGGGCCCTTGTGGCTCTGCACAACTCCCTGCCAGGAGGGGACAGCCGGGGAGGGTCGGGCTCTGCTCCCAGGGAACAGGGACAGGAGGAGAGGGAACAGCCTCAGGCGGGGCCCCATCTCTGGAAGTGTCCAAGGCCAGCTTGGCCAGGTCTTGGAGCAGCCTGGGACTGTGGAAGGGCTGACACTGGATGGGCTTTCAGGTCCCTTCCCACCCAAACCATTCCATCATTCAGACACGTCTTGGATGCAGCCAAAGGTCCTCACACCAATGCTGCTCCATCCCAGAGGTTTCCCTGTGGGATGAGGTGACATCCAGGGGGTGATGGATGTGTGTGCAAGGACTCAGCATCACAGGCTTGCACACAGAATGGGAAGAGGGGAAGCACTGGAGAATGGGGTTAAAAACTGGGAGATGAGCAAGGACACGGAGGAGAAGGAGGGAAAATGCAGAAGGGAGGGTGGAGCAGACCTGAAGAAGACAGAGGAATTTTGTTTTGTGTGTGGGAGGATGAGTGATGGGCCCTGGTATGGGAAAGCAAGGCCTGAATGCAGAGTTGAGCTGCAAACACAATAATGACACAAATTCCAGGGAAAACACAGTTTTTCATGTAAAACTGATGTTTCCTCATAAACCTTTATTTATCTGAAAAAATGAAGAGCAATCTCTGAGCCATGTACAAGCATTTGTCACCCGGGAAGGTGCAGGCAGGAGAAGGGGCTGGTTATTCAGACAAATTATATTCAGATTATTACTGAGCCCAAGCACTGTGGGAGTTCTACAACCCCAAACAAGCAGGAGCCTTCTCTGGTTTTAAAAATGAGCACATCCTGAATCCCTACAGAACTTCAGGGAAAAGAATTCCGTCTCCTGGCCTGCCAGGCTTTGTGTGCTGGTGGAAACAGGGATATATATTTGTTTAACATGGAAAAGAAGTGTAGATGTGACTAAGAATTTAAGGAGGTTTGGTGCCATGGTTCTGGTGGCTTTTAAGCCTCTGTTTGTCAACGGTGGACAGAGAAGTTGTCTATAAAAACAAAGAATAAAATCCCTTTTCCATATCAATGCCTTGTCCAATTTTTTATATTTTCCTCGAGTTTTTGAGCTCTGCTCCCACCTGTAAAACAGGGGTCTGACGCCTCCTCCAGAAATTGAAACAAACCACACAAACAACAGAGAGAAAAAAGGTAAAAAATCCCAATAATATTTCCTGAACCATTCCCAAGGTCACAAAGTCAAGCAGACAGAAATTAAGAGGTGTCAGATTTAAGCTGCCTTGAAAATCTTCGCTTAGCCCTGCTGTGTGTGTGCATTCTAATCCAGCCTTAAATAAGGAATCATTCCTGCTCCTGAGGCAGATCCTGCTCGTTCCAGGCTCGGAATAGACTTGCTCCTGGAAGAGCAGCTTTTCAATATTTCATTGGGTCTCATCGTTCAGTGTGTGGCTCCATGCATTATTTACTGCAGACAGCACGGAATACAGAATTATTAATTTCTTACCAGCTTTTTCTTTTGTGCTTCCCCACCCAACCTTTCTTCTTCCCCGAATTTAATGAATTTATCTGAGGGGGGATCAATGAAAAGCTTTCAGTTTATGGGTGAGGGGAAAACGATGCATGCGAAAAGGATTAAAGTCAAAACAATCAGATTTTGGGGGTTGCATTCTGGCTCTCTGGCCTGGCTTTCTTTAGCACTGGCAGGTTTTTAGGGATCTCTGTTCCCAGAGCACGCTGGGCTGGGCGAGTTCTGCCTTGCAGAGGAAGGTGAGAACCCCAGGGATTTAAGGCAGGATTCACCTCCCCTGGAAAGAGATATCAAACCCAGAGCTGATTATCCTACCCTTAACAGGCTGCTGCTTCCCCTGCAGAATAAAGCAAATAAGGAGCCAGACAGCTCGTTTTGGGTTGTCCCAGGTGAATCTTTTCCATGGAATTAATGAGGAAAAAATCCCAAGGGCCTCTGCAGCCTTATTTGTGCAGAGCTGGCTGAGTGGGCAGAGGAAGGGTGGGAGTTGTGGGTCCTGCTGGGGATTGGTGCTGGGAAGGGCCACACTCAGTTCCTGCCCCTGCTGCAGGAATCCAGGGGATGCTCAGGGATGGCCTTCCCAGGGAACCACGGGACCTTCTGAGCTGGAAGAATCCTTTCCACAAGGATCACTGAGTGCTGCCTCTGCCCAGGACACCCCAACAGTCCCACCAAAAGGGCCCAAACGCTTTTATGAAGCTTTTTCAGTGCCCACTTTCTGTGAAAGTCACCTCCTGCTCTAAATATCTGCCACTCACTTGATCTCTTCAGTGTCTCACATCCCAGCATACGTGGATTTAGCCAAATCTCCAGGAATTCTGCCTCTAGAGACAGCCTGCCTTTAATCCATGAGGGACTTTGCCCTATTTTGGTGATGAAACAAGTTCCAGTACACAGACAGTGGGAAATCCCTTCATAGGGCAACTCCTGGGACTTCCCAGAGTGGGTGCTTTGGAAAAAAAATCGGCTGTTTTGGAAAAAAATTGGCTGTTTTGGAATGAGGAATCCAAGGCTGAGCCCCTCAGCATTATTTAACTTGATCCAGCGAGTGAGGGAGGCTAAAGCTCAGCTGAAGGGCTCTTCCCACAAAGTCAAAGGCTCTGGCAGGAGGAAATATTTTCAGCTGGAAGAAATATTTCCTTCCCAAGGAATTGACTTCTAGTAAGACTCACTTATTCTAAAGCTACATTTCTCTTTATAGCACAATATTTCATGTGGTTTATTCACCCCTTGTGGTGGTGGAGGGGGGTTCTCACTCTCCCCTCCAAGCTCTGCTGTGCAGGGGATAAAATTCTTCAACCCTTGTAAGATAGGGGGGAAAAAAAAGAAAATTCAGGTTGAACTGAATGCTGAGAAATATTTTTGGATGCTTCAACCAAATGGAAAGAAATCTTCTGCAACAGGAATGTTGGGAAATTTATTCCCAGCAGCCACACCCAATTTGTTTCTGGGCTCATGTGATTCTGCAGTATTTAATTCAAAATAAACACCCTTTTAACACTCAGATCCCAACTGAGATCAAACAAAAGGTGAAAAAGTCCAATTTCCCACTGGGAACCTCCAGAACCTGGAGGTGCTGCCAGGAGAAAAGGCAGTGGCAGATTTTAGGTGGAGTGATCTTGGTTCACTCCAGGGGCACCAGAGCTGGCAGTGCCCTCAGAGAGGAGAAACCAGACCAGGGAAAAAGCTCCAGTGGGAAAGGAAAACAGAGAGATCAGTTTAGGATTAGGATTAGGGTTAAGGTTTAGGAGTGTGGCTTTCCAAGAACCTACAGGAAAGGTGGGGAGGGACTGGGGACCAGGGATGGAGTGGCAGGACACAGGGAATGGCTTCAAAGGGACAGAGAGGAGAGACAGAGCAGCAGGAGGGAGGAAGGCAGGAAACCTCTGGGCACATGAGGCCTCCAAAGGCTCAAAAATGACCAACATCTCAATTTTTATGTCTTTAAAACCAGGATCTTCATCTCTGGCAGAACTGGGGGTGCTCACCTGGAGAGGAGAAAGCTCCAGGGGGAGCTCAGAGCCCCTTCCAGGACCTAAAGGGGCTCCAGGAGAGCTGGAGAGGGACTGGGGACAAGGGATGGAGGGACAGGACACAGGGAATGGCTTCCCAGTGCCAGAGGGCAGGGATGGATGGGATATTGGGCAGGAATTGTTCCCTGGCAGGGTGGGCAGGCCCTGGCACAGGGTGCCCAGAGCAGCTGGGGCTGCCCCTGGATCCCTGGCAGTGCCCAAGGCCAGGCTGGACACTGGGGCTGGAGCAGCCTGGGACAGTGGGAGGTGTCCCTGCCATGGCAGGGGTGGGATGAAATGGTCCTGAAGGTTCCCTTCCCACTCAAAGCATTCCATGATTCTGGAATTCCATGGGCCTGAAGCTCCCAGGAGGACAGATCCAATGTCACAAAGGCCATTCCCCAGCTGTGGCATTTTCCAAGTGGAACGAGCTGTGCCAGCATTCCTTGAACACCAGACTTCAATAGCAAACCCAGAACTCTGGGCCTGAAAGGACCACTGGAATATTTAAACTGTTCCCTGTTAAGTGTGGAATGAGTGATAATCTGTGTTTAATCAAACATCCTGCAAACAACATCTGGATTTTATTGCATGAGGTGGGGTCTGCACTTGTGGCCCTTCAGGAGCCTTTCACACTTTTTATACTTTTAATTTGAATTTGTGCTGCTTCACCACCCACTGCTGGTCACTTTGCTGGTGCTTCACAGAACACATTCCCGTGTCCTTCCCTCTGAGCCTGTTTACACATCACATAACAAACCATTTTTCAGCCTTGTCTATTTTTTTTTTTTTTGATAGCCAGAATGTATTGAATTCCTTCTGTGTTTCATAAAAACTCATTTCCCAAGCTTCCAAATAATTGTATTGCTGCTCACTCTTCTAGCTTCAATTTTTCACTTGACTAAATGCACTTTTCCAAGATTAATTCCATCATTGCCCCATGAGATGTAAAATAACCAACTAATCCTGAGTTTATCTATTTGTGGATCTCCCCCCAGTCTTTTTATCCCTGGGCAGGGGAGATTCCATGAAAATCTTGGATTCTGGGGGGGGAAAAGGTGGGGTTTATGTGCAGACAGCAGGACGGTTGACCCCTTTGGCAAAGGCTCCTCACAAACCTTGCTGCTGATGTAGAAATTGTGACATTAATGGGACACTGGGTGCTTTATCCTGGTGGTGTGGGCATTCTCCTCATGTTTGCCAAAAGTTTTGATGTCTCCTTTGTACCTGGCCACACTTAATGATGAAATAAAACCAAATCTGCCTCTGGGAGACCCCAGGGCAGGGTTGGAGGCAGCAATTGCCAGAAGTGTCCCGGTCTCCCAGGAGAATCGCAGCCATGATCACCAGGATCTTTTCCAGTGAAGCCTTTTCCAGGGCTTTAATGGACAAATTCTATGGGATATTTATGTCTTGGTTAGGGAATTCTCCCTCATTAGGAATTCCTGGGACAAAAGCAGACACTAATCCATCTTTAATGTTTCCATTAATGCTTTAATGGAATCAACAGGAGCTTCCATTGATCTGCTCTGGGCTTCTGGCAGGGAGAGGCTGAAATCAGAGGGGTTCAAGGGGCCAATTGCTCCTGTCTCAGGTAACCATGAGAAGGGTCCTTGGTGTGTTCCTATCCCATACCCTTCACACTCCATGGAATGTTGTCCAATGCCCCAAAACAAGGGAAAATCAGCCCCTGGCAGCTTGGGCTCCAGGAAAAGATGAGTGCAGGGAGAGAGGACAGTGGGTGATGTCCTGGGACCTCTCTGCAGCTGGAAACCTTGGAAGCATCCTTACAATCCTTAGGTGAGATCTGCACCCTACAGAGCAGGACCTGAGAGTGCCCAGAGTTTAAATCCAGGAAAGATCCCAACAAAGCAAAGATTTTGGGAGCAACAAGTGCTCAACTTTTATTTCCAAGTTGCTATTTGTGCTTTAAGTGCAGTTTTAGACGATGTTTGGTGCCAAACCCAGCCTCCAGTGCATCCCAGGGAGGGGGAAGGAACCAGGTTAGGACTCAGGCTGGGAATCAAGAGAAGAACTTGACAGGAAATTTGGAGCAGAGGATTCAGTCAATAAAGCTCAGCCCATCCCAGCTGGTGGAGCTCATTTCCCTGGTGGGATGTCTCTTTATGGAGACTTATAAAATAAGGGCCTTGTTCCTGGGTCCTTTATCATCCCAGGGGCCTGGATGAGCCTTTGTATCAGAAGAACATTGCCTGGGGCACGCTGCTTCATCCCACTCAGGAAACTGAGAACATCCAGGGCTTTTGCACTTCAGCATCCCTGGGATCTGTTATCCCTGGAGATTCCCAGCTGGTTCAGGCAACTCTTCCTTAAAGGGGATGAGATGGATTTAACTGCAATGCCTTGGTCTGAACCTTTTCAACTCCACATTGCAGGAATCATTAAAGACACTTTAGAGGGGCTGTGTCCATTGGAGGGATTATCTGCAAGCAGATTTTTCCACACAGGGATCCATGTTTGAAGGATCTGCTGGAGATCTCAGACCTTTGCTGTAACCATTAATGTGGGACCAGGAAGGGAGGATATTTCCCTTTTTGGTTTCTGTGCAGACACTGCCCTCCCCTGCTCTGCGCAGATCTGGTTTAACTAAACTCAGCTTGTTGGAGTAGAGGCATTTCCTTCAGGACAGCAGACAGGTCACCATGGTACCAGTTCTTGGGTGATTCTAGACTTGATTTTCCAGTGGTGGCAGAAAACCTGCTCTGAGGAGCAGCATCTGCTGCCAATAATCACCTCCTGTGAGGATCTGAGTGTGGCAGGAGGGGCTGGCAGGGCGGGTTGGGTCTCCTAGAAGGAGTTCCATGGACGCCAGGGAACAGGAGGACATTGGGACCATCCCTGCAGCTCTGCTGAGGTGAAGGTGGAATTTCATGGTCTGCCCAGTCTGTTGGGCAATATCTCCATCACCTGGAGAATTCCCTCCCTCCCTCCCTCCTTCCCATTATCCCAGTTATTCCTGAGCTGGCCATTCCCATCATGCCATGTTTTTTCAGAGATCTATCCCATTTCTCCCTTCCCTAATCCAGGCACTTTCAGGATGAGGAATCCAGGTGTTGCTGTTTCTGGAATAAAACCTCCCATACTTGTGAATCACTTTCATCCCCTCTGCTGCCCTTTTCTCTCTGTTTGGTTCAAGTCCTGTCCCACGTTTTTGGAAATAAAAAGGAGGAGAAAAGAGGAGCAGAACCTCACGGTGGGAGCAGGAGCCTGCATCCTAGATGAGTTTGCTGCCTTGGCCTTGTCACAAGGATTTCCAACATCTTTCCCTAATTTCATTCCCTCAGTGAATTCCAGTCACGTCCACTCTGAGAACATTGATAATTTAATTCCCAGCCTGTGTTTTCTTTATTTTCAACCATGTTTTATCTATGTGAGGACTTTCCCCTTCATCCCATGGAATCTTCACTTCTTTAAGATATTTAATTTTATTATATTTCTAATATTAATATTTAATTATATATTAGTATTTTATTTTATATTTTATACTATTATATTATTATATTAATATTTATTAATATTTTTATTTTTAGTGGAAAACTTTGTAGAATGCCTTTGGAAATGCAAGTTCTTTCCCTTCTGTGTCCATGGGCTCCTCCAAAGGCTCAGGAATGTTGGGAAGTTTATTCCCAGCAGCCACACCCAATTTGTTTCTGGGCTCATGTGATTCTGCAGTATTTAATTCAAAATAAACACCCTTTTAACACTCAGATCCCAACTGAGATTTCCCTTTACAGAGCTCCCCAGACTCTCCCCACTATCCCAATTTATCCAGGGATCCTCTTTTAGATCACAATTATCCGCCAGGGATGTGCTGCCACTCCGGATTTTCCTGAGCTTTACACTGGATCCTCTTTGGAGATGGGAACCACGTTGGTGATTTCACCTTGGCCTTGAGGCATTTTTACATTCCAGCTTTCCCAGCAGTTATTAAAGCAGCAGTTCCCCAGGGGAATTCCTCAGGTGTCTGGGAAGAACATCCCTCCTCTGGGGGATTTGTGGATACCTTTGGATCTGCTCCAGGATCTCCCTCACTATGGGAATGATGCTTTGATGTGTCCCCTTCTAAAGAAAGGAGCAGGAGCCTCCCTGACCCCTTCCCCAGTAAAAGCAGCTGCAAACACGGCAAAAGTTCCTGTTGGGCACTTATTTCTCTAAATCTGGATGATCCTCTGGCATTTCCAGTACCCATTTTGCCTCTGGATAGTCCTGCTGGGTTCTCTTGGCCTTTCCAAAATCCTGGTGGTGAAATTTATTTGCTCAAAATCCCAGTGTGACCTCTGCTTTCTACAGACAAGGATTTTGTGACTGTTCTTTCACTTCACTATCCTATTTGTTTTTGCTCTCTATTTTAAAACAAGAGACATAATAAGAAATGATTTCCATTTAATAATTTAGCATCCATTTTTTAATTTAAACCCATTTTTAAAAAAATATTCTTAATTCTCCTCCCCCCAGAATATCAGCATTTCCTGATGACTTGGAACAGCTTTTCCAGGAACATTTCACTCAGGTGTGCCCTGGGTGCAGCCAGGTTGAGAATTTGTTTTCCTTTTGCTGTTGCTCTGACTGATTTCCCCGTTCTGTGTGTAATGGGAATTTCCTGCCGTGCCCCCCAGGAAATAAAGCAGGGAGGGAATGTTACCCATAGGTATCACCTCGTTGGTTTTTCTCATTCCATTCCCTGTAAAGCTGCCCGGGAACACCAAGGAAATGAGACCTGAGTTTCTCACAGCAAGGCAGGAATGAAGGCCTGGAATGTGTAGGAATAGCAAACAGATCCCTCTTTTCCCTGAGCCAGGAGAGCTGAACCAGCAGTGCTGAACAAAGTGGGTACAATCCATGAGCCCTTGTCTAATTCCAGTTTGGACATCAAGCCTTTGGAAATAAATCCTCTTTCCATTACAGGAGCAGTGCTGCTACAAGCAGAGCGGGCAGGGCTACAGGAATATTTGTCAGGACAGCTCGGTTTGCAGCGTGTACAATCCAGAATATCCAGGGAACAAATAAATACAATCAGTGAGGAACAAGGACGGCTCCTTCCCCTCCCCTGTGCCCGATTCCAGCCCAGGGTGGGTCACAGGGAGCTCCAAATCCATTTGTTCCCCCAGGCTGACCCGGAGCTTGCTTTACAAGCTTCCCTCCATTCTTTTCACCTCAAAATAATTTCAGTTTTTTGCCCCTGCTGCACTGTTTGGAAAGTCATTCCAGGATATAATTCCATAGTGGTTTGGGGTTTGGTTGGTTGGGTTTTTTTCTGCCTTCCAGTGTAAATTTATTCATGGCCACTTTAGCCTTATTGGAGCATTATGCTCTAACTTAAATATTCTTTTTTTGTTGTTACTTACACAGTACGTTTTAAAGAGCCACTGTGTTGGTTCCAAAACTTGATTATCCTGTGTTAAAAAAGTCCTGGGAGCTTCTGAAGTCATTGCAGCCTGAGAGCTGCTCCCTCAGCACTGGGATTTTCTGCCCTGGCTGAAATGGCACTTGAGCTCTGAAATGGGATCAGCCACACAGCCAATGATATAAACAATAAATAACAAATCTATCCCAGTTCTCCTTTATCCTGGAGCATCCTCCAGTCCTGCCTTAATGGCCCAGCCTTTATTTGATAATCCAAATACAGGATGTTATTTAATTAATTAATTGATTGACTGACCTCTCCTGAAAATCCAGAGTGATGGATAGCAGAGAGCCCCAGGGACACTCAGCTCCCAGGGATTTCACCTCTGGATGCAGGAGGGATGGAAAAAGTGCTGTTCCCTGTGTTTGGGGGTTTGTAGGGTGTTACATCCCCTCTTTTACTGCTGGGACACCCCAACCCCTTCCAAACCCCATCCCAACCCTTTCTAAACCCCATCCCACCCCATCCCAACCCCTTCCCAACCCCATCCCAGCCCATCCCAACCCCTTCCCAACCCCATCCCAGTCCATCCCAACCCCTTCCCAACCCCATCCCAGCCCATCCCAACCCCTTCCCCACCCCATCCCAACCCCTTCCAAACCCCATCCCAGCCCTTCCTAGCCCCATCCCCATCCCAACCCCATCCCAACCCCATCCCTGCCCCATCCCCATCCCTGCCCCATCCCAACCCCATCCCTGCCCCATCCCAACCCCTTCCCCACCCCATCCCAACCCCTTCCCAACCCCTTCCCCACCCCATCCCAACCCCTTCCCAACCCCTTCCCCACCCCATCCCAACCCCTTCCAAACCCCATCCCAGCCCTTCCTAGCCCCATCCCCATCCCAACCCCATCCCAACCCCATCCCAACCCCATCCCAACCCCATCCCTGCCCCTTCCCAACCCCATCCCAGCCCCATCCCAACCCCATCCCTGCCCCATCCCCATCCCCATCCCTGCCCCATCCCAACCCCATCCCTGCCCCATCCCAGCCCCATCCCCAGCCCCATCCCAACCCCATCCAACCCCATCCCAACCCCATCCCTGCCCCATCCCAACCCCATCCCAGCCCCATCCCAACCCCATCCCTGCCCCTTCCCAACCCCATCCCAGCCCCATCCCAACCCCATCCCTGCCCCTTCCCAGACTCTTCCCAGGAATCCTAAACCTGGACATGGCTCTTCTCTCCCTGCCCTTACTCCCAAAGATCTCCTGAGCTGTAAATCACTCCAACATTTAATTTCCTGCTCTAAAGCTTCCAGGGAGCCCAGTGCCTGCCTGAATGGCTGGGAATTCTCTTGGAGACAGGGTTTTCCATGGATGCCTTTGCAGGGAGGGAGTGTGAGCTGTGCTTGCAGCTCCAGTTCAAATTAAGCAGGAAAATGGGATTTTGATCCCACCTGCAAGGAACCTTCCCTGAATTCTCATTTGTGAAGCCTTCATGGCCTTTTCTTTCTATTCCTGCCATCCCTTCCCTGCTGTCCTTCCCCTGCCCCTCCCTTCCCTGCCCTGGAATTATTGATGGGAATTCTGCAAATGGAGCTGTGCTGTTTCCAGCTAATAGAGCTCCAATCACTGGCACTGCCCCATTAGAGAGGAAACCTCCCCCAGTAAATTACACCCAGGCCATAAATGGGAGCACTTTGAGTGTTTTTATGGCTCCATAAAACTCTGGAAGTTTATTGCTGTTGAACAAACATGGAATCACATTTTTAAAGCTGGATATGAGACCCCCAAAAGGTCCAAAATCTGCATTTCCCTTCAGATCCACTGTGGAAATTATGGAGCTTTAAGCCATTAATAAACGCAGGGCTTCTGCCTGGAAGATCTCCCAGCTGTGCCAAAAACATCAGGAAATATCAAAATTCAGGGGAACAAAGCAAAGTCTCCAGTTTAAAATTCCCTTTGTCTACAAAGAGGTCCTGTGAGAACTTTAATAAAGAGCTGAAAAGCAAAGATGGCTCGGACTTCTTAAATCCAGCCTGTGAAAAATGAAAGCAAAAGGGATTTTTTCCTATTTTATGAAGAGCTGGCTGCTAAAATATGGCAAAAACAAACACAGCCAAGCCAAGCTGGAATATTTAACGTGGGGTTGTTGACCTGATTTCCCAGGAATTGTAAAACCATCGGAAAAAACCCTGATTTTCCAGCGGTTGGGGAGATTCCTCTGAAGTAACCTGAGCTGAGCTGAGCTCTGCCCTGCAGGGATTAGTGGGACATCAGGAGTGGAGGCAGGACAGGGAGTGGGATCAAAGCCCTGATCCAGGATTCCTTTTTTCCTGCCTCTGCCCTTTATTGTTGTTTTCACTCACTCCTTTCCCACCTGAAGCCAGCCTGGGCTGGGCGAGTGTGGAAATGTTGGAGCTGCTCCAGGGCTGTGTTCTTTCCCTCTTTTTCCCAGGGATATTCAGGGCTGGGACACTGGGTTTGTTCTCCTGGCCACATAGTGCTGGGAGCAGAGGGAGCAGGGAAAACCCTCAGGGAACATCTCTGAGGAGGGAAAGAAGGAATTTTGGGAATTCCCACCTGATAGAGCCTTTCTTTGTCAGATCTTACTCCCATGGCTTCCATGGCTCTGGAGTCAGGTATCCTGCAGCTTGTTTGGGCAGGAAAAAGGCACATCCAGCCAGGGAATGATGTGTTCCTAAAGAAATTCTCTCAAAGTCTTGGTTGGGAAAGATGGAGGAAAGAAAGGGTGGGAAGTGCCCTTTTTTAGGGCCAGGAATGAAGCAGGGATCAGGACATCTCAGCCCTGCCCTCATTATTATTTCTCTCAGCTGTCAAGGGCAGGGGTGGCTTGAATTTTCTGACCACAGGAATATTCTGGAGCTTTCCCCAAAGCAGTGAGGATCAGGCAGAGCTGGAGTGGGCTGGAGAGAAGGTGGGGAGCACGGGAGAATCTGTGGGGTGAGAAACGCCACAGGTTATGTTGATGTCCCACACATGGAGCACAGGAGGCTCTAATCAGTCCTGATGTGGCTAAAATTCAATATAATTTCTGCTGTTTCCTTTGGACAGAGTGTTCTTCCTGGCTAAATGCTCACATGAATGATGTGTAGAAGGAATTCAGGTATTTTGAGACGTTTTTAGGGATGTGTGATGGTTCCTTGTGTTCTGGAAGGGCATTTTTTCCCTCTTGCCAGATGTGTCTTGAGGAAACTCCTGCAGAGCTCTGCCTGGATGTGTCAGCACCTGGAGGGTTCAAATAATTCCCAAGATGAGAGAATTCCAGCTCCCCAGAAGTGAAAACAATCTGTAGTCATCCAGGAGTAACTACAGGAAATAAACCACTGAGATGATGATGGGAAAAGAGGAACAAGGAAAAAACCCTGTGTTTGTAGCTGAGGGGAATCTGGGGGTTATCAGGAAGCAGTGATGGACTCCTCACTTTGAGCCGAGCTGCAAATTAATTTCAAGTGTAGCTGTCACCAAAATTTACCCTCAAATGTCTCATGGAAGAGAAAATCAATTTAATGAGTGAGAAAATAGAAAATTCATTCCCTTCCCTTCCCTTCCCTTCCCTTCCCTTCCCTTCCCTTCCCTTCCCTTCCCTTCCCTTCCCTTCCCTTCCCTTCCCTTCCCTTCCCTTCCCTTCCCTTCCCTTCCCTTCCCTTCCCTTCCCTTCCCTTCCCTGCCCTGCCCTGCCCTGCCCTGCCCTGCCCTGCCCTGCCCTGCCCTGCCCTGCCCTGCCCTGCCCTGCCCTGCCCTTCCCTTCCCTTCCCTTCCCTTCCCTTCCCTTCCCTTCCCTTCCCTTCCCTTCCCTTCCCTTCCCTTCCCTTCCCTTCCCTTCCCTTCCCTTCCCTTCCCTTCCCTTCCCTTCCCTTCCCTTCCCTGCCCTGCCCTGCCCTGCCCTTCCCTGCCCTTCCCTGCCCTTCCCTGCCCTGCCCTGCCCTTCCCTTCCCTGCCCTTCCCTTCCCTTCCCTTCCCTTCCCTTCCCTTCCCTTCCCTTCCCTTCCCTTCCCTTCCCTTCCCTTCCCTTCCCTTCCCTTCCCTTCCCTTCCCTTCCCTTCCCTTCCCTTCCCTTCCCTTCCCTTCCCTTCCCTTCCCTTCCCTTCCCTTCCCTTCCCTTCCCTTCCCTTCCCTTCCCTTCCTTTCCCATCCCCACAGGCCAGGAAGGGCTCCTTGCCCAGTTGTGTCCCCCCAGTGCTGTGCCCATGTGTGAGGCATGGAAATGTCATTCCAGCTCCAGATCCAGCTGGATGTGGCTGGAGGACCTTTGAAAGGCTGGGAGAGCTGGGGGTGCTCACCTGGAGAGGAGAAGGCTCCAGGGACACCTCAGAGCCCCTTCCAGGACCTAAAGGGGCTCCAGGAGAGCTGGAGAGGGACTGGGGACAAGGGATGGAGGGACAGGACACAGGGAATGGCTCCCACTGCCAGCGGGCAGGGATGGATGGGATATTGGGCAGGAATTGTTCCCTGGCAGGGTGGGCAGGCCCTGGCACAGGGTGCCCAGAGGAGCTGGGGCTGCCCCTGGATCCCTGGCAGTGCCCAAGGCCAGGCTGGACACTGGGGCTTGGAGCAGCCTGGGACAGTGGGAGGTGTCCCTGCCATGGCAGGGGTGGCACTGGATTCCTGTAGGATTCCTTCCATCCCAAGCTGCTCTGGGATCCCACAGTCCTGTGCTCTATTTGTGCCCAGCTCCACCTGGCAGCTCATTTAGGAGTTTTCACAATTTCACAATTGTCACAATTTCAGTTTATGGATAATTTCCTTGCTGGAGAGACAGTTTAATTTTAGGAACATTGGAGTTTTTTTCTCTTTCCAGAACATTAAGGAGCACACGTGGAGGCAGCTGCTCAGCCTAATAAACCCCACAGCAGGGGAGGAAACAAAGGAGCCCCTACAAAAAGCAGGAGCAGGGGCCATGGCCAGATCCAAGTGCCTGGGATTGCTGGATCCAGACAATGCAGCCTTTTTTTGGCATTTCCCCGTGGGGAAGGCAGGACTGGCGAGAATGAGGCCATGCCAGTCCTGAATACAATGGGATTTTTTTGGAGGAGCAGATCTTTCCCTGAGGAAATCCCTCCCAAGAGCAAGGACAGATGAGCTGCCCTTGCTCAGGATCACCAGCAAGGAGAGCCTGGGTCCCTCTGTGCCCCCACGGGAGCTCAGCCGTGTCAGAGGCTCGGGATGCAGGGAGCAAATGGATCAGGGAACGTGGGATTCCCTCTGTGTGGAGAGCAATAAATACAAAAGGTAGAAAGAACAAATGTTTGTTGTGAAAGTAGGACAAGAGGAAGGGAGAGCTGGGAACGGTGTGGATGTGGAGCTGCCTTTGGAGAGGATGAAACCCTTCAGTGCAGGCAGGGACTGAAGACATCCAGGGAAGAGCCCAGAGTGTGGATCCAGCTGATCCAGGCTGTCAGGGTGTCTGTGGAAGAGAAGGCACTGCCAGACATTTCCTTTCTAATTCCCAAAATCTTTCAGCAGCTCTGGAGCCACTGAGGTGCTGAGCAGGTGGAATTACAACATGGATGAGCAGGAATGTTGGAGTGGATAAAGGCAGCTCCCTTCAAGGACAGGCTGGACACCACTGGGATCACTGGGCTGGAAACTGGGAAACATTCCCTGTACTTCCAGGGGTGTGAGTGCCTGTTCCAGAGGTGTGAGTGCCTGTTCCGGGGGTCTGAGTGCCTGTTCCAGGGATGTGAGTGCCTGTTCCAGGGATGTGAGTAACTGTTCCAGGGGTCTGAGTGCCTGTTCCAGGGGTGTGAGTGCCTGTTCCAGGGGTCTGAGTGCCTGTTCCAGGGATGTGAGTGCCTGTTCCAGGGGTGTGAGTGCCTGTTCCAGGGGTCTGAGTGCCTGTTCCAGGGGTCTGAGTGCCTGTTCCAGAGGTGTGAGTGCCTGTTCCAGGGGTCTGAGTGCCTGTTCCAGGGATGTGAGTGCCTGTTCCAGGGGTGTGAGTGCCTGTTCCGGGGGTGTGAGTGCCTGTTCCGGGGGTGTGAGTGCCTGTTCCAGGGGTCTGAGTGCCTGTTCCAGGGGTCTGAGTGCCTGTTCCAGGGGTGTGAGTGCCTGTTCCAGGGGTGTGAGTGCCTGTTCCAGGGGTGTGAGTGCCTGTTCCAGGGGTCTGAGTGCCTGTTCCAGGGGTGTGAGTGCCTGTTCCAGGGGTCTGAGTGCCTGTTCCAGGGGTGTGAGCAGCTGGAGCAGCAGGGGATGCAGGGCAGGGCAGTGGCACTGCAGGAATGGTGTGTTCCTCATGAAAATGGGAATGAACAATAGGGTTGTTGGGTGGAATCCAAGGGGGAATCCAAGATTATATTCCATGGATGGCTTTTAGGAACAGACGCAATTCCCTATGAGAGAGTTGAGCACTGAGGGAAGAGGGACTGAGAAGTCTCCAACTCCATGTATTGTTCCACCTGTAAATTGGGAAGAGAGGGAAGCAGACAAACAGTGGGAGAAAACATCAGGGGAACTGAGGGTAGGAGGAAAAAAATCTTTATTAGGAAGAAATCCTTCCCTGGCAGGGTGGGCAGGCCCTGGCACAGGGTGCCCAGAGCAGCTGGGGCTGCCCCTGGATCCCTGGCAGTGCCCAAGGCCAGGTTGGACACTGGGGCTTGGAGCAGCCTGGGACAGTGGGAGGTGTCCCTGCCATGGCAGGGGTGGCACTGGATGGGCTTTCAAATCCCTTCCCACCCATCCCACTCCAGGACTGTGTGATCAGCCACAGTTCTGAACCTTTAAGTAACGCCTGTTCTGCCTGGGGATCTCTGTCCAGGTGGGGAAAACCCAGACTCTCTTCCTGAGCACAGAGAAATCATGGGAAAGCTGGGTTTTACTGTCAGCTGAGGGTTTCTCCATGTGGCTCAAGGCTTGAACAAGGTTCCAGGAAGTACCAGAGCACTCCCTGGATGTTATTTTAGCACCTGTGAAGTTCAGGATTTACCTGCCAACCCTCTGCTTTAAATCCAGCACTGCATCCTTCCATTAAAGCACTTCCCAGACAAAATAATCCTCAGCAGGGAATGATCTGGGAATAATCAGGTAAGGAAGTTTTTCCTGGAGATCCTGTTCCTCCGCACTTTGCCTCCCCCAGCACTGATTTAGACAAAAATTTGTTGTTAAAATATTTGGGATTAACACAGAGCCTGGAGCTAAAGTGTCTGACAAGGGTGGGAGATCACAGACACAGAACACCTTTGTTTTGGTGTCTCAGGAGGCACTGAAATACAGACCACACATTCCCAAAATCCAGATCCATCAAGATGGATTTATTGGGAAGGGTTTTCCATCTGCCAGCCAGCCCCAGCAGTGGAGGTGGCTCACTGTGACATTGCTGTGTCTGCTGGGGGACCCAGAGCCTCTGGGAATTTCCTTTCCATCTCCTGGTGCTCCACATTTCCAACCTGAGTGTTCCCAAACTCACCTCAAATCCCAGGTATGGAATGACTTTTTGTATCTGAATCCTTTCCAGAGGAACAGGATTTTACTCAGAGGATTTGTCCATCATCTCCCAGCACCAGCCAAGCTGAATGAACCAAATTTATCCTGAGGGGGAATTCAGTCCTGGTTTACAAAATCCGGAGCACAGGGGAGTCCCCGGATGCAGAGCTGGAGCCCCCAAGTGTAGGAAGGCTCAGAGGGGTCTGGGTGCTCCTCTGATCCCTGCAGAGAGCAGAGACCCCAAAATATCATCCGGCCTCACTTTTGGGATCACCACAGGCAGGAAGGGCTGCTCTGGGAACACGTCTCCCTCCTCTGATGGCACAGAGGAAATGCAGACAGCTCCAACGAGACATGGAGCTTTCTGCCAGGGGGGATGGATCCAGTCCCTATGGAAAAATCAATCTATTTATTGCATTTCCCCATATTTTATGCCATGGTTCCCCCACCCTCTGCTCTCTGGGTTAGAGGGCTTCCACCTCTCCCTTCATTTCATGGAATTCACTTAAAAAACATAAATATGAAAAATCAGTGTTATCCTTATCCTGATCCTTTGCTGATTTCTTTGCTCCAGCACCAGTGCAGATGGGCTCCTGTGGGAACACCTTTCCCTAATCTGATGTAGACAGGGAACACAGACAGCTCCATGGAGCTTTCTGCCAGAGGGGGATGGATTCAGTTCCTATGGAAAAATCAATCTCCGACCTAAGGAGGGGAAATGGAGCACGAGTGTGTTCACCCCTGGCTGCTGCAGCAATGATTTAGGTGGGGATGAGGTGACCCCTGAGCCCTGACCTCCCCAGGCTCTGCCTTTCCCTGTGCCTCTGGACGCTGGAGTCATCCTTCCCTCAGCTCTCTCCCTGCTTCTTGTATTTCCCAGTATTTTATGACACATTCCCTCACTCTCTGCTCTCTGGGTTATGGGGTTTCCACCTCTCCCTTTATTTCTTTGAGTTCACTTAAAAACCATAAATATGAAAAATTAGCGTTATCCTTTTCCCGGTCCTTTGAGGATTTGCTGCCTTTACTCTGCTACACCATCAGTGCCCTCCCTTTTCCATTCACCAGCCTTTCCTGAGACCCAAAATATTCCTGAAAAATCTTGGAAGGCCAAAGAGCAGGAAAGGACAAACACCACATTAACACCCCCACAGGTTACACATTAAAAAAATGGGAATTTTAGGGGCATTGCAGAGCCAAGAGGTTGAGAGGGGCGATGCTGCAGCTCTGAGCAGCGGGAAAGCTCGGCATGGAATTCCAGAGGCACAAAAACACCCCTATGGAGCACACATCACACATCTAGAGATGTATAGAGGGGATAGTGTCACCAGGGCTGGCCCCTGGACATGTCCCTGAGGGGACCCACGGGGATGCTCCAGGTGCTGACACCCCTTTGATGGTTCCTTTGAAGAGTCAGTGGCTCTTTGGAAGGGTCAGTGGCTCCTTGGAAGGGTCACTGGCTTGTTCAGTGGCCAGCTCCAGCTGTCCCAGGAGGTTCTTTGAGCTCTGCCCCTTTTGGGGGTGCAGCTGAGTTTTTCCTGCCTAAGCCAGCAATTAAAGCCGAGTTTAATCTTGTCACAAAAGCACATTTTCCTTCCACCCTCGGCTCCCTTCTGTCACTTTTGGAGCCCCTGGCATTCCAGATCCCTTTTCTGTATTTTAAGGACTTTTTTTAGCAGCTCTACCCCTCCTCTGAGCTTGCTGGAGGAGTTGAATTTTTCCCTTTGCTCCTGACAGAATCACAAATCCCTTCTGCCCCAGCCTCTCATCAGCCACCCTTAAACCAGGCTTTGTGCTGCTTGGAACTTGCTTAACCTTTAATTCCTCCTTTTAAATCCCTTTACCTCATCCCCAGCTCAGACAGAGCTGTGAAAGACGATGGGAAAGGTGGAAAGGAGCCCTTGGTGTCCTTTGAATTCTTCTCCCTGCTCCGCAGTGGGATCCTCTGGAGGGGTTTCTGATGGGAGTCGTTAATGTTGCTCAGGCAGAAATGATGAGGGAGCTGCAGGAAGGAGGAAACCTATTTTTATCCCGAAATCTCTATTCCTGTGTGCTTAAACCAACCCCTGATCCTTTATGGTCTTTAAGTGAAGGAGATCAGTCCTGGGAGAAAGAGATGGGAGGAAATTCTGGAAGGGTGAGGGCTGGAAGGGCAAATCTTGGTGGAGATTTCTGGGAAGAGTTTGTGCATAGCAGGGATGGCAAATGAGTGGGGCTGGGAGAGGCTGTTCCCTGTGGCCTTTTGGCTCAGGAACCTGAATGGAAAATCTGGAAAGGTTCAAGACCATGGCAAGAGAGCCCTGGAGGGGCTGCAGCGTGTCCAGGGCAGGGAACGGAGCTGGGGAAGGGGCTGGAGCCCCAGGAGCAGCTGAGGGAGCTGGGAAAGGGGCTCAGCCTGGAGAAAAGGAGGCTCAGGGGGCCCTTGTGGCTCTGCACAACTCCCGGCCAGGAGGGGACAGCCGGGGAGGGTCGGGCTCTGCTCCCAGGGAACAGGGACAGGAGGAGAGGAAACGGCCTCAGGCTGCGCCAGGGGAGGCTCAGGGTGGATTTTTGGGACATTTCTTCACTGAAAGAGTTGTCAGACATTGACAGAGCTGCCCAGGGCAGTGATGGATTATCATCCATGGAAGGGCTCAAAAGCCTGTGGAGGTGGCACCTGGGGACGAGGGTCAGTGCTGAACATGGTGGTGCTGGGTCAAGGGTTGGACTTGATGATCTTCCAGGTCTTTTCCAGCCTTACAAATCCCAGGATCCTATGGTTCCACTGATTTCCTATGGGACAGAGAATAACAGATCCCACCTTCTGGGAGAGAGGAAGAGTTCAGGTTTTTCCCTTTTGGGAAAGGGAAAAGTTGTGTCAGGGCAGTTTTAGATTGGATTGGAAGGGAAAATTCCTACATGGAAAAGGTTCTAACCCTTAAATCCTCCCCTATTCCCCCTCTTCCCATACTGCTCCTCTCCTTTTTCCTCCTGCTAAATTTCCCCCTTATTCCACTTCTTCTTTGACCTTTCCACTTTTTTTTCCTGCAGCAGTTCCAAGTGTGAACCAAAACAGTCCATACCCAAAAAACCTGCTGCTTATTTAAAATCTCCAGGCCAAACAGTCCCAGGGAAACCAGGCAGGGGGTCTGATCCCACAACTCCACAACCTGATTCATTCCCACAAAGCTCTCGGTGCCTCTTTTTGCCTGAAATGTGGGCAGCCCAAAGTACAATAATGTAACCCCCTGAATTATGTGTTTAATAGGCAGCAAGCAGCCAGGAGATGAAAAATCCAGGCATTGAATCAATAAATTATTAAATTTAAAAAGGCAACAAGACATCTTTGGCCAGGAAGAAGCAAAAATGCATCTTACAAGCTTTTTACTGAAACCTCCTGGTGTGCTCAGAACTTGCTGCCACCCTGCCTTGAATTGTTGCTTCAATTCTTGTTTTGCTTGTCACCCCTTTCAATTATTTGTAAAAAAGGACTTGAAATAGATTTATATTTCTCTGATTTTATTAGACAGTAAAAAAGAGAAAGCTGAGCTGCAGCAGTTAAATAATTTATGACCTTTGCTAGAGGGGTAAGAAGAGCTAAAATAAAAATAAAACTCATGTATTGAAAAGACAAGGGTTTGTGTCTTATTGTTTTTCTTGCCCACTGGTTTGGCTGGCTACAATTTGAAATAAATATTCAATATATGGAGAAGTTTCATCCCCATCTCACAGCTACTCATTATCATCGGGTTCTACCCAGCAATTCCTCGCAGAGCCATCAGGCTGGAGCTGATCTGTGCTTGGATTCCACAGAGATACGGCAGAGATAAGGCAGAGATAAAGCAGTGCTGGCTGCACGGAGAGGTGTTCATCGTGAGTGGTGAATTCAAGCATTAAGCACTGATGTCCTTTTCCATGCAGCTTTGAAATTCCATATGTTCCCCTCCAGTTCCTCCCATACTGTCATTAACTCCCCTCAGAACGGCTCCATGAACAGCCCCTCAGCCCAGCAGCTTCCTCAGACACCCTCAGAGACTTCACAGAGACTTCACAGAGACTCTGAGCTGTTTGGGGCACCAGCCTGGCCTGACATTCCTCCAGGAGCTGAATTCCCAAACATTCCCAACTTCAGCGCTTGGCTGATGCTGTTAAGAGCTGTAGGTATTTCCTATTTTGTGCCCAGAAACTCCAAGGGCAAATTCCAGCTACAACAGGGCTTTAATTCCTGCTGGAGTTGTGAAGACACAACTACAACTGAGAGGACAGAGTGGCTTAAAGCTGAAAAAGAGGAGGTTAAATGGGATATTGGGCAGGAATTGTTCCCTGGCATGGTGGGCAGGCCCTGGCACAGGGTGCCCAGAGCAGCTGGGGCTGCCCCTGGATCCCTGGCAGTGCCCAAGGCCAGGCTGGACACTGGGGCTTGGAGCAGCCTGGGACAGTGGGAGGTGACCCTGCCATGGCAGGGGTGGAATGGGATGATCTGTGGGATCCCCTCCCACCCAGACCATTCAATGATTCCATGATTCCATGCCGTGGATCCACCTGGTGACCTCCTCTGCCAGCCATGGTGGGCAGCACCACACACAACAAACATCCAGAACATGCAAATTTTCAATCCTGAGCTTCCAAACTCTCCCTTTGCTGTCCACAGGGCTCCATGGCTGATTTCATTTACAAGCAGGAATAATTTATTCCCCCTAAACAAACATTCTGCCTCTCACTCTTGTTGACTTCTCTGTTGTTCCAACTCCCCTTGAGAAGTTCCCAAGCTTTGCCATGTCTTGGAGCAATGAGTTCCACAGTTAATTATCTGTTGGAAAAACCAATTACAATTAAACAAACAAAATCCAGGCCCTGCTTCTGCCCAATCTTCTTCATTAGTCTTGTCTCGATAAATGTCAATAAATTTTAATTCTGAACAAGCAGAGTCAAGATTCTGAGCACACCCAATTGTCCTCCAGTTTGCTTAAGATGATGTTCCCGGATTTCATCTCAACAAAAACCTTGTTGCTGTTTCCCAAGCCTCCACTCATCCTTTTGCTGTTCCTGCATCCTCCCCTATTCTAATCCCACCTTCGGAAGTTCCCTTTCCAGCAGGCTCCAAGATGAGGTTGCCTTGTTTGGAGATTGCTTTTGTCAAAGTGTTCTTTTCTTTGGGTTTTTGGGTTTTTGAAGCCATAAATTCCTGTGCCACCAAAAAAAAATGGCCCAGATCATGGGATACAGGCTGAAAGGAGTTTCAGGGGATCATTTAATCCAGCACTGGAACTGAAGCACAGGCTGAACTGAACACAGGGATCAGCTCTTAACAGATGGATTAAAAAGGATCTCACCTACAGCTGTCCCCATTTAATTGTCCCTCATCTGCCCTTGTGCTTCTCTCTCTTGATAAGCTGAAGGTTTTTCCTTATTTTATTACTGAAAGATCTTCTATTGTTCATTTTTGGCTGTTTCACCCTACACAAGGTGCAGATCAAGTTATTATTTTCTTTCTAAGTGTACTTATGTTGTGAGAGACTGGAATGTTTTCCCTGACTCCCCCTTTTTTTAAGGGAAAATTTACCAATTCCTCTCATTTACTGATTTTTCCACATGGAAACTTTTTTTCCTGATTTTCCTCCAAGTTTGCAGCATAACATCAAAGTCCATTGACAGGAAAAGCCATGGCCCTAAGCTGATGACTTTGCACCTGTTAATGCCTCCTGCTGCTGGAGCACACCAAGCTCAGGTTCAGGTTTATGGCTGCTCTTCATCCTCTTGTCCTCGGGAACTGGAGTGACAGGACACAAGGAATGGCTTCAGGCTGGAAGAGGATGACTTTAGATGGGATCTCCTCTCCACCCTCCAGCTCCTGGCTGTTGCTTCCATGCTGAGCCCCAGTGGGAGCTGGACATGGGTCTGGGAATGGTGGCAGAAATGGGGATGGAGATTTTGGGACCTGGACAAGGCCCTGAGGGGGTTGGGATTCTCCAGCCTGTAAAAGAGAAGCTTTGGGGTGACCTCATTGTGGCATTCCAGGACCTGAAGGGGCTGACAAGAAAGATGGGAAGGGACTTGGGACAAGGGATGGAGGGACAGGACACAGGGAATGGCTCCCACTGCCAGAGGGCAGGGATGGATGGGATATTGGGCAGGAATTGTTCCCTGGCAGGGTGGGCAGGCCCTGGCACAGGGTGCCCAGAGCAGCTGGGGTTGCCCCTGGATCCCTGGCAGTGCCCAAGGCCAGGCTGGACACTGGGGCTTGGAGCAGCCTGGGACAGTGGGAAGTGTCCCTGCCATGGCAGGGGTAGCACTGGATGGGCTTTAAGGTCTTTCCAAACCCAAGCCCTGATTCTGGGATTATCCTTGACAAAGGCACATTTTGAGTTTGTGCCTGACACTAACTCTGGGTTTGGCTGTGATGCACAAACTCTTCCCCATCTTCCCCATCTGATTCTTCCTTCACCCAAATGGATGTGCAGCAGCCTTGGCTCCAGCACTGGGATTTCTGCTGCGTGTTCCTGGCAGCTCATTTGTTTCCCCCTGCTGCAGATCGCTTCCCCCACGGAGAGGCTGAGCTGCTGCTCCTGGGGTGCTGCTGTGAGCAGAGCAGGAGCTGAGCAGGACCCACCTCACTCTTTACAAATAAAGAAGAGGAATTTTCCCTTGGAGGTGGCTCAGATGCAGCCCCACAGACAGCGAGCATCACACCTCAGAGGGCAGCACACTCATCCCAAGGAAGGAAGGAGCAGGTTGGAAGTGGGGAGAGGAAGAGAAAATTCTCAAAGCAACTCTGCTGGCAAGGGGGGCCTCACCTGCCAGGATCCCAACAAACGGAGTTGTTTGCCTTCATCTCTGTGGAATTTGATTGCATTTATTCTGGGTCATGCCTCCAATTCATCGGGATCATGTTCAGCTCAGATTCCATCCTCCAGAGCACTTTGAAAAGTTCCAAGTGTTTTTGCCTCAGAACCCCTAAACAATTCCTGCTCTCTCCCTGCTGAGCTACTGAGAGATGCTGGGAGTGAACTCCATGGAAAGCTGAGGAGACACCGGAGGTGACAGCAACAAAAAGAATTGTGCAATTCACATTTTTGTGGACATTTTGGGAACAGTAATGAGGTGCTGAGGTTGTCAGTCACCTGCCAGAGCACACAGGACACACTTTAGGCTGAGATTTAAAGGCCTCCTGCCAGGAACGAGGGGAGAGGTGGCATCTCAGGGTGACAGAGGTGTCCCCAAAGATGCAGGACACAAGGGTGAGACAGCTCCAGCACTGGAGCTCTGGAGGGAATGTGGCAGGTAGGGCTTTTCCTACACAACTCCTGCAGCTCCTTCCCAACTGGTTTTTCCAGGAAATCCATTTGCCTAAGAGCAAAGGAGGAAAACTTAATGGATTATCAGAGTTATCCCAGGGATGGACCAGCTGGGAACAATGACTATACAGGAGTCCATTGTGAGTGAGCTTCATGGGCTCAAAATAGACATTTCCATGGAGCTGAATACAAATTCCATCACATTTTGTGATTATTTCACTCTGCAGCTTTCCTGTTCCCAAATCTGGGAACTATTCCCCTGAACATTCCCTGGTGTTGGATGTGTTTTCTGTGCTCAAACCCCCTCCCATTGGTGATGCTGCTGCCTGGAGTGCTGAAAAATCCCAGTCCAGAGATGGCCATGGGGAGGGGGCAGAGCATTTGGGGTGGGGAGGAGCATTTTGCCAATCTCTGGAAGGTCAGGGTAAGGTCTGGGTGGATCATTGTGGGCTCTGGGTTGATAACTGCAAGCTTTGTTAACTGCAGGGTCTGGGGAGGGAATGAGCACAAATCCACACTGTTTTCCTGGAGCAGGATCCATCTCACCTGTCCAGACACTGCCTGCAGTGACAGATTTGTGACAATTTTGCTGCCTTTTACCTCCAAAGCTTGAAACCAAAGCTGCTGACCACAGAAAGGGCCCTGTCTGCCACCACCCCCAAACTGGGCTGGCAGTCACCCAAGGCTCTGTCCAGGTGAGGTTTTCAGGGATGTTCATCCCCCAGTGCAGCCCAGATTTCCCAGATTTGCAGCTCTGCCGTGCAGGACGATGTCAGAGCCAGGGAAAATCCCCTCTGGCCCTTTCCCCACCAACCAGAGCAGTTCTCACGCCAAGGAGAGAAAATGAGGCTATTCCCACAGGAATTGTTTTCACCAGATCCAGGTGGGCTCTTATCCCATTACCTCATTATCCTCCAGATAATATATATATATATAAAATATTATATTATAAACCACTCCTTATTCCAGTATTTTTCCAGTGCTGAGCTTGGACTGACCCATCTGGATTTCCCCAGCTCCCAGTTATTCCTTTTTAATGGCAGATGTTGTAGTTCCTCCCTCCTACTCTTCCAGGATTTCCTTCTTCCTCCCTGTTCTCTCCCAGGTAAAAGCTGAGGATTCAGCTCCTATTTTCTCCCTGTCTCTCCTCAAATTAATTGCATCAATAATTGTCCAAAAGATAAAATTCCCTTTTTAAATGAGGGATGCACAGAATCCTTAAGCTTCCTCCATATCATCCATTATTTACTCTGTATGGGATTATCCAAGGATTTATTTCATTTTCCTATTCATACAGGTTAATAAATCCATGGATTTATTTCATTTTCCAGCTCCATTTCATTCCAGACCTTCTGATAATTTATTTTCACATTTACTTGCCATTCATGATCTGATTCCTTTCTTGTTCCCAAGTCCCTGGAAATTCCCCAATGCAGCTCCAAGTTTTTTTCTATCCCAATTATTTATTTTTCTCCTGGTCTTTTGGCAGCCCTTTTTTATAATTTTTTGGGTTCCTTCCTCCCTTCCTCCTTTCCTCCCTTCCTCCCTTCCTTCCCCCCTTTTCCCATGAAATACTTCACCAAATTTCTGGAGTTTCCTTCCTTGGAGCTCCCATTCCCAGGTATCTTTTAAAGGATTAAGCACATTATTAATATTATAATAATGCCCTGTAGTGAGAGCCTAAATCATCCCTAAGAATATAAAATTTCAGATTCTCTCCTCTGCTCATCCTGCCAGAGTGTGCAGGACAAGCTGCAGAATTTTCCCCAGGAGATTCCAAAGATTCTGGGAAGCCTCAGTGGCCAATTATTTTCTTCAGGTTATTTTCATTTAAAACCTTGAGTATTTTTTCCACTTATCCATGGGATGCAGCGTGACCTCCACAGAGGGCACATTGGGAATGACCACTGTTGGCTCTGGAAACCTTGGAGATCTTGGGAAGCTCCTCTTCTCACGTGTTTCTTTCCAAGTGTTTTGAGATCTGCACATGGGCAGAATGTGACTGTACAAAGCTCATCTCCCTCCTAAGAGTGAGAACATTCCTGCCTCCAAGAGCTGCTGCTCTCCATCCCTCTGGGATAAATGTCCCAATCTTCTGCTGTCACATTTATTCTGGAGGCATCCATAGGCTTTTCCTGCCTCCAGCTCCTGTGTCCCAAACCTTCCTGCAATCAGTCATTTTGTCATTGTCATTGTGGTCGCTTTGTCACCAAAGTTCTTCATTATTTAATTAACTGCGAAGGCAACAAAATCCTTTCTCAGAGGGCAGAAAATCCCCAAAAATTGTCCCTAATCCAGCCTTCCCAGAATTTTTTCCTTCTGCTTTTGAGGCTTGATCAGGAGAGGGCTGATCCCACTGGATCTTTCCAGCATCCAACAGCTCTGAGGGCTTTGAGCTCCTTCACACAGAGGAGACATTTCCAGCAGGATCAGGAGCACTTTTCCTGGAGTAACATCTCTCTTCCTTTGGGATGTCCATCACAACCCTATCTGGGAGCTGAGAGGATGCAGAGGGAGCTGCTGCTGGAGAAACCAGCAGGGAAAACAGCAAAACCTACGGAAAAGAATCAAATGTTGGGATGTGATGCAGCTCCCTGATTTGAGGGAGATGTTCCTTCCTTAATCTGAGACTCAGCATCCCAAAAATTCCTTCAACATCCCCAGTTTCTGCTCAAATCTCTCCTGAAGAGGAGTGGGCTCCTCATGAAGCTGCTTTTCCCAAAATCCTGGACCTGACATCCTGGGACAAGCAGTGAAGGTGTCAAAGGAAGTTACAAACTGTGTTGTTCAGCAAGTTCCAGCCTGGCTCCCTCAGCAGCTCAGGATTCCTCACAGACCCCTGTGAAAATCAAATCTCGCTCTTGTTTTGATGGGATAAGTGGCAGAAAATCAGGAATAAAGCACACTGGAAACCTCTGAGCCTGACAGTGACGGATTTCCTGGGATCTCCTCTCCCAGGGGAAAGCGAAGCAAAGGAAGGGAAAATCCTTAAAGGATTTCTGCCAGAATAAAACCAGGCAACTTCCCATGCAAAAGGGAAAAAGTGGTTCCATGAAAAAGTGGTTTTGATCTCTGGTTAAATGGGATATTCATCCCCCCAGGGATTTTTATGATTTACAGGATTTAAAGCAAACTTAATGTGGCTCTGGGGTAAAGGGAGAGTGTTTGTGTGGGAAGAGTATCCTGCTTCTGTCTGGAGTTTGTATGGAAGCAGAAGGTGCAGCTTCCATGTTTAATAAATCAAACAAAGGTAGAACAGCTCTAGAATCCATAAATATTTCATGGAATTATTCCTTGGAAAATATTTGTTATGAGAATTTGGATGGTGGGTAATGAGCTGGGTAAACAAAGAACTGCCATTCCAGGATTATCCATCTAAAATCCACGAGTGTGGATCATAATGGACGGACAGGCAGGAGCAGAGAGAGGAAAATGGGGAATGTGGGAAATACTCACTTTAAAAAAGGATATGAAGGGAACTGAATGTGAAAATCTGTTGAAAAAGGCAGCATCCAGCCCGGATCTGGATTTTATTCCAAAGATGTTTCAATCTCAGGGAGTAATTGGAGAAGTAGTTGCTGGGAGGTGTTTTCCATCCTATACATGGAGCTACTTCTGCACAGGAATCTTTGAGTCACCTCTAGGCTCAAACTCCACAATTTTATGTCCATATTTAATAATTCCTCTTGGTTATGCACATCCAGACAATAAATGAGATTTTAACATTAAAAATCAGCTTTTCTCCCTTTTATCTCTCCAATAAATAACTCTTAATTCAGTCTTGTAACCCCTTGGAGCAGTAAAAGAGAGCAAATATCTGCAAAATAATTTAATCTAACAAGGCCTTTGGAGAGGAAAATGAAATATCTGCAGCTCTTGCTGGTGAGAGGTTCAGCTCCTGTAAAATGATGGCATTTGGAATTATTGTCCCTCAGTCTCAGGCCTTTCCTTTGTGTTTGGATGGGTGTCCTGGAGCCAAGGCATGGCCACAGGACACAAAGGATAACAGCAGAGGAAGAGCAGGAATGCAGCTCCTATGTGTCTTGTAGGATGCAGGGAATTGCAGGAAGGATCCATGGAAGATGGTGTCCTTGCATCCAATGAATATCTGAAAGGCTGTTTCATTCACAGCTTTGTTTATTTTTTGGAGTTTCCCATTGGATTTTTGCCTCTGCAGCCTTCAGCAATGGATATTCCATTGTTTTTCTTGAGTCTGTCCCCAGCATCCCATCCTGCTGCCTTATTTCCAGTTTATCCATTTATTCCTACTCCTAAACCTGCTTTTTTCCCCCCTCACATCCTTTATTTCTGTATGGAAATTCTCTCCTGTGCTCCTCATTGCAGATTCCTGATCCCACACGCAGAACTTTCCCAACCCCTGACCCTTTCCCAGCCCCACTCCAGCCGTTCTCAGGGGATGAGCAGGGTGCAGGAACACAGGGATTTACCCCTGCCTTTGGTCTGACCCTCTTTTCCTTCCTTAGCACATTCCAGCACTTATTCCCATCCTGTCTGAGTTGATATTTCAGGACCATCTGTTCCCAAACCCTGAATCCCTTTGGATCCCCTGGCTCCAGGGATATTTCCTGCACAGTAACTGTGAGCTCCAGCCCCCCAGGACGGATTGGAACGTAGGGTCCTGCTCCTCCTGTTGCAGAATTCCCTGTTCACCTGTGCCAAAAGCTCAGCTGGCATTTCCCCATCCAGTCACTGGTGGCAGACTGAGCTGGGCTGAGTTTTCCAGTCCTGGATCACTTGATGCCATCAGTGCTGGGATCTCTCACTCTTCCTGGACTTTCCAGATCATTTACAAGCGTCCCCTCCTGAAATCCCTGTCCTGAGAAGTGATTTTCTCATTCCTTAAGCATCTGTTTCTGCCAGGATCAGCCACTTTATCCCAAGGATGTTGCATTTCTTTGGCTACTGAAGACCCCTCCTGGAAGAGCTGTGGAAATCCAAGGAGGGAGCAGGACCTTGGCACTCATATTTTTCAAAGTGAACTTTTCACAGAGGCCTGGAGGGATAGGACACAGGGAATGGGTTCCCACTGGCAGAGGACAGGGATGGATGGGATATTGGGAAAGAACTCTCCCTTGTGAAGGTGGGGAGGGGCTGGGATGGAATTCCCAGAGGAGCTGTGGCTGCCCCTGGATCCCTGGAAGTGTCCAAATCCAGGTTGGCCAGGGCTTGGAGCAGCCTGGGGTAGAGGAAGGTGTCCCTGCCCATGGCAGTATTTTGACTTTCCAATATCCAACATCTTTCTTTGGTGCCTTTTCTCCAGGACTATTTCACCCCTGGATTCAGAATTGTTCCAATTAAAGTCTTAAAATCTTAAACAATTTAATTGTCCTGTCCTTGCTTTGTGCCCTCACTGCCTGTCCTTTAGACAGCAAGTTTACGATCTATAGTGAATCAGACTTTGTGATTTAACTCATTTTTAAGGGATTTAACACTTGTAATGCAGATCTTTTTGCCAGCTTACAGTCTCCTTTAATTGAAATTATTTCTTTCACTGTGTCTATATTCCCAAACTGGAACTGGGTATGGGTAGGAGTTTTTGGTGTTATTTTTTCTTTCTTTAAAATTGACAAATTCCAGCTGTGTTTGTTCTTTGTCTTTCAGACAGGTGTGAGCTTTGCTTTGTTATTTGGGGTTTTTTTTCATTTATTATTTCTACACTTTCATTTACTCCTGCTTTCTCTTTATTTCTAGGCCTTCTCATTCTCCTAAATCAAGATCTACTGCTTTCATTGCTTGCCAGGGATAAAACTCCCAATCTTTTCTTCTCCAGGTAGCTCCCAGACACCTGTGCTGGGGATGATGTATGGAAGGAATGTGATGAGCCTGTGTTTAATGGACAAGTTTTTCCTCCAGCTTGGGGCTGTACCTTGGATGTCACATTGAGGAGCCCACCTGGGGCTGGCCGTGCTCAAGGTGACATGAGAATCACTAGAAGCAGCTGATTTTTGTGACTCTCAACAAATACTTTTTTTAAAAAGGGCAAACAGTCTAAACTTAGAACTTTTTCATCCATTTTTCATCTGATAATCAGCTTTGCGTTTTCAGTTCAATGTGCGCTTCTAACCAAGCCCTGTGCTTTAGATCTTGCTAAATGAAAAGTGGTTTATCTTCACTTTTGGGGCTCACTTGACTGAAAAACCCCACATTTTTGTGGAAAATTTGTCTGATAAACCCCAAACTCCTGGGAGTGTCTCCTCAGTCCTGGAATGCCCCAGCTCTTGGTCCTTGAGTGTGTTCTTTATCCCAGCCTCTCGTGCACAGGGATGTCTGACCCCACCCAGCAGCACCACTTTTAGTGCTGGTAGAGCTGCCATGGATCTGATGAGCAGTGAAACTTTCCCCAGCCTTTCTGGGGAGCTGTTGGTGCTCTGAACATGAACAGATAAAAAGCAGCGGGGTTTATAGTTTTGATTGAGCATAAAATTATGGGAAGGTAAATTCTAAATTAATATTTAGACTCCCCAGGGAATGGGCACTGCCCCGAGGCTGCCAGAGCTCCAGGAGCGTTTGGACAGTGCTGCCAGGGATGGCAGGGTGGGGTTGTTGGGGGGTCTGGGCAGGGACAGGGCTGGGACTGGATGATCCTGGTGGGATTCTTCCAGCCCAGGATATTCTGGGATTCCATGATAAAGCCAAATCCTTGCTACAGCTTTGGCCACTGGCCTGGGACTCCAGGGAATTCAGGTCTCAAAGCAGGGCTGGGCAGAGGGAGCTGCTCCCTGATTTCTGAACCAGACAGGCAGAAAACAGAGAGTGTTTTAGGGGGAAAAGTCACTGGAAACTCTCCCTTCCTGGCACTTCAGGGCTCATTTTGCAGGAGACAGTTGCTGATAGGGCCTGAAGGCTGGACCCGGTGAGGCCTTGCTGACCAGCACTGCTGGGAATCTTTAGATTCCACATTTTTGGGGCCACAAATAGTCAGGAGACCCCAGGATGGATTTGGCACCAAGGTGGCCCTCAGGTCTCAGGAAATCCAGGGGACTGATCACCGTGCAAAGGAAAAACATGAGGGAAAACCATGGGGAAAACAGAGGCTGAGAGAGGGGGAAAGGCCATCTTGAGTGTGAGTGTGAGTGGTTATAAAACCACAGCTGTCAGTAACTAGAGGTCATAGTAACTACAGCTTGTAGTAACAACAGCTCGTAGTAACTAGAGCTCTCACTACTCTAGCTGCCTGCTGGGGACAGGGCCAAGGAAATGCTGATCCCAGCAGAGCCAGCAGGAGCGGAGTTTTCCAGGAACCACCTTCCCAAACACCAGGGAGACTCCCACAGCCCAGCATCAGCTTCGACAGGGTGGCATAAACTTCATCTCTTCAATAAAACAGAGGAAAACAAAACATAATGGCAACAGCCACTGCCATCCCAGCACGTGATTCCATTTCCAATGGAATTACAAATGTTCCCAGAGCGTGCAGATGTGTTTAGTCCCACAAAGCAGAGCTAATTTATTCATAAGCAGATCTGCAAGGCTGCCCAGGCAGAATCCTCTCCATGTTCCAGGGGATTATTAAATTGGGAGGGATGGTGAAGGGTTTCCTTGCAGGAGTCTTCAGTGCATGGATCCAGCAGGCAGCCAAATGAGGGGAAAACAGGAAAGACAGGGAAGACAAGCAGGCAAGAGGGGCTGTTTGTATGAGGAAAAATTGGCAGTGACAGACCCAAACTGGCAGAGTTTCAGGAGGGAAAAAGGCTGCACAACACAAGACAAACACCTTCAGAAAGAGGGAAGAGCCCTGCAGGGGCTGATACCTTGGCAGGTAAATCCATGTTCTCCTCTGAGCTGTGGTCTCCAATTTGTGGGAATTCTGGCAGGTGTTGCTGCTGGCACCTCTCTGCTGGAAAACACCCAGGAACATCAAACCAGGGCAGAGGCAGCATCTTCTCCAGGCAGGCTGGTGCTCCCTGTCCTGTGCTGCTTGAAAAATCAAAGTTGGGAGGTGAGAAGGAGCTTTTAAACTCCAGCCCAGCTCCTGACCTGCTGCATGTTCCACATCTGCTCCAGTCAGGAATGATTTCACTGCACCAGGCTGCTGCTGGGAATGTTTGAAAGTGCAGGGGAATAAATTTGGGGTGGTTGACTGTGCCCTGCTGGCTCTGCTCAATGGGGCAGGGCTGAGGGCAGGGAGATGAGGGATGCTCCTCTCCACCTTCCAGCTCCCAGCTGCTGCTTCCATGCTGAGCCCCAGTGGGAGCTGGACACGGATCTGGGGACAGCAGCAGAAATGGGAATGGAGATTGTGAGACCTGGGCAACTCTGACAGAGCTGGGATTGCTCAGCCTGGAAAAGAGAAGTTTTGGGGTTCCAGTGCCTGAAAGGGCTGACAAGAAAGATGGAGAGGGACTGGGGACAAGGGATGGAGAGACAGGACACAGGGAATGGCTCCCACTGCCAGAGGGCAGGGATGGATGGGATATTGGGCAGGAATTGTTCCCTGGCAGGGTGGGCAGGCCCTGGCACAGGGTGCCCAGAGCAGCTGGGGCTGCCCCTGGATCCCTGGCAGTGTCCAAGGCCAGGCTGGACATTGGGGCTTGGAGCAGCCTGGGACAGTGGGAGGTGTCCCTGCCATGGCAGGGGTGGAACTGGGTGGGCTTTAAGGTCTCTTCCATCCCAAACCATTCCATGATTCCATGATCAACTCAGCAGCCCCAGCTGACTTTTCCTGAAGGTCTTCTGTCTCTCCAAATTCTAACATCAAGCTGTGCTGGGACAGGAGTTTTATCCTTTCTTGTTTTTACACATGAATGCCAGAAAAATCAGTATTTTCTCTTTGCCCTTTCCTTTTTCCCTTTTTCCCTTGCAGCTTCTCAGAACTTTCTCAACTTTGCAAAAGTAATAGTGACAGAGCTGAAAAAAAAAAGTGAATTTGTCACAGTGTCACTTTCATGTATTGAAAACATTTGTAAAGTTACAAAGTAGAAAAGGGGGGGAAGGCAAAAATCACACTTTTTATTCTTTACGAAAAAGAGGAAGGAAAAAACACCTAAAACCCCAAACCCAGTATGGCATGTGTTGAAGATATATCTGATCCAAACATGGGCAGAGTGGAAAAGTGGATGTGGCCCAAATTTCTCATGAGAGAAACAATTCCTCGATTGTGATGTTGCCAAACCTGAAGGATGGAGGCACCCAGGGGGACCTGGGCAAACTCCACAAGTGACCCATGGGGATCTCATGGGGTTTAACAGCACCAAGAGCTGGTGCTGCACTCTGGGCAAGCCCGGGGTCAATCCAGGTTTGGGATGAGCAGATGGAGGAGCCCTGGGGACAGGACTTTGGGGTGCAGCTGGGTGAGAGCTGGAATTGCCCTGGCTCTGAAACCCCCCTGCTCTGGGCTGAGCCCCAGTGTGGGCAGTGGCTGGGGGGGGATTCTGCCCCTCTGCCCCATTCAGGTGAGACCTCACCTGCAGAGCTGCCCCAGCCCTGGGGCCCTGCACAGGAGGGACCTGGAGCTGCTGGAGCCAGCCCAGAGGAGGCCACGGAGAAGCTCCAAGGGCTGGAGCCAGGCTGGGACAGCTGGGGGTGCTCACCTGGAGAGGAGAAGGCTCCAGGGACACCTCAGAGCCCCTTCCAGGGCCTAAAGGGGCTCCAGGAGAGCTGGAGAGGGACTGGGGACAAGGGATGGAGGGACAGGACACAGGGAATGGCTTCCCACTGCCAGAGGGCAGGGATGGATGGGATATTGGGCAGGAATTGTTCCCTGGCAGGGTGGGCAGGCCCTGGCACAGGGTGCCCAGAGCAGCTGGGGCTGCCCCTGGATCCCTGGCAGTGCCCAAGGCCAGGTTGGACACTGGGGCTTGGAGCCCCCTGGGACAGTGGGAGGTGTCCCTGCCCATGGCAGGGGTGGCACTGGGTGGGCTTTAAGGTCCCTTCCAACCCAAACCTTTCCATGTAATCCCATAATTCCAGCCCAGTGGTGCCTGATGATGGGAGCTGGCTGAGGCCTTTAGGAGTAACAACCTGGAACATTCTTGGAAATGGAACATCTATGAAGGTGAATCCCTGTGTCCTGCAGGGAATTAGCAGAGCAGGGTGGGAGGGCAGGGAAAGTATTCCCAGCTATGGGACCAGTGTGGGAGCTCAGTCACCCACTGTGGATCCATCAGGAATGGTGATGTTTTAGTGTCTCCTCCTCCTCTGCACAAGTTCTCTGGATTTAAATCCCTTTCCCACACCAGTTGGAGAGGGGGGAGTTAATTCTTGGGAATGCATCTCCCTTCCTTTCCCTCTCCCAGCAGCTCCTGAGGATATCCCTGCTCAGCCACGGGATCTGAGTTCACCACACGTTTACTTTGCCAAGAAACAGAGTGAAAATTCCTGGGGAAAACTGCTATCTCTGAAGTCATTAGACTAATTAGGACAGGGATTATTTGCACGCTCTCCGCTCTGGCTTAACTCTGGAATGAAGTCCATATCTTAATTTTGCATTCCCTGACAAACACAGGGATAAAAGCAGCTGTGTGCTGACTGGCACAGCAGCTCCCAGGACTGACACAGGGGTGGGATCTCCCCTGAATCTGTGAGCTCTGGAAGCACCAGGGCTTTTCCCGGTTCCAGTGAATTTGAGGGAAGCAATTCGAGTGAGACTGGGCCAAGTCAGCAGCACTCAAAGAACTGCATCTTCCAGGCACATCCTGGTGGGGTTTCATTCCTTACAAGTGGGATGAGGATGAGCCCCCACGATGGCCAGGAAGGCAGAACTGGGCAGGGAAGGAGCTTCACAAAGCACTGGGATGGGACAATCCCAGGAATCTGTCACCTGCCACCTTTACACTGATTAAAAGGGAAATTATCCCCACAATTCCCATTCCTGCAGGAAACCCCAGTTCTGGTAAAGGTGTTGGGTGCCCGTTGCTCTTTGCTCTCCAAGAACATTCAGACAAGCACCCCCAGTGCACAGAAAAGTGAAATTCTAAATTTCCCACCTGAATATTGGGAAGGATTTCTATGCATTCTATGGAGGATTCCATGTTGGAAGTGCTTTTGCAGCCACTCCATCACAAAAAGCCACCCTGGCTTATCTGCCCAGCCACAGCTCACTGCTGGAGCCCAGAGTGAAAGTGGTTTGGGAGCTGCTGGAGGCTGATAAACAGGACTTAGAGGAGCTGATGGATTTGGGGAATATTTTTCACCAGCAAAGGATTTACCACCTCTTTCCCTACCCTCCAAGGAAAGGCCATTGTGCTTTCCACATGTGTTGTTCAAACAGGTTCAGGCACTTGGATTCCCACTAGAATGGTTACAGCTTGCCCTGAACTTGGAAAAAGCTCTTTGGCTTTCTTGGCTCTGGTTTTCAGGAATTGCTGATGATTTCAGCATTGGTTAAAGAGGGACACACAAAAGTGCCTGGTTTGTAGAGATAAGGGCGGGATCCAAAAGCGCAGAATCATGGAATGCTTTGGGTGGGAGAGGTCTTTAAAGGACATTTGCTCTACCCTTGTCATGGGCAGGGACACCTCCCACTGTCCCAGGCTGCTCCAAGCCCCAATGTCCAGCCTGGCCTTGGGCACTGCCAGGGATCCAGGGGCAGCCCCAGCTGCTCTGGGCACCCTGTGCCAGGGCCTGCCCACCCTGCCAGGGAACAATTCCTACCCAATATCCCATCCATCCCTGCCCTCTGGCAGTGGAAGCCATTCCCTGTGTCCTGTCTCTCCATCCCTTGTCTAAATTCCCTTTCCATGTTTCCTGTAGGGTCCCCTCAGGTCCTGGAATGCCACAGTGAGGGCACCCTGGGGTCTTCTCTTCTCCAGGTTGGACAATCCCAGCTCTGCCAGCCTTTATTCACAGCAGAGCTGTTCCATTCCTGTGATCATCCTGGTGCTTCCTCTGGACTCACTCCAGCAGGTTCTTATCCAGAATCCTGCTCCATTAATTTGGTCACTGTGCTCTCTGGGAGCCATTCCCAAGTGAAGGAAAGTCTGGATCTCTCCAACAAAATGAGGGGTAAAACCGAGGAGTTGACACGGAGCTCCCTGCCTTCAATAATTGTGGGTGACCAGGAAAGCCCCAGGCACAGCTCTGACTCCCTGGATGGAGGAGGCAACAAAATCATTTTTAAATCGATGTCTTTCACTGATTCCTGGGCTCTGCCCTTCACTCTGCTCGAGCTGCCACCAGATCCAATCCGGGTGACCCGTGGGGTTACTGGCATTAATGTGACTGTCAGGCTCTGGGGGGGATCAGTAACAGCTTCAGGAGTGCTGGAAAGCCTTTGGAACAGCAGGAACTGGAGCCCAAACTTGTACAAATCCATGAGCTGTGATCACTTCTCCTGGAGTTTGGGAAAATCCATTCTAAGTAAAGCTGTTGGCCTGGGATTAACCTGTCCTGTGGGGATGAGCAAGAGAAGGAAGGGAGAAATAATAAATATCCTCAGGTCTGGTCTTCCTTCTGTGCACAGCCCTGCTCAAAGCAGGACACCAAGAGGAGCCCAGGGATGGAGCAGCTCTGCTGGGAGGAAAGGCTGGGAAAATTGGGATTGTTCAGCCTGGAGTAAAAAAGCACCAAGGTGACATAATTGTGGCCTTGCAGGGCCTGACAGGACGGATGGAGAGGGACGATTTGCAAGGGCCTGGAGTGCCAGGATAAGGGAATGGCTTCCCACTGCCAGAGGGATGGGATATTGGGCAGGAATTGTTCCCTGGCAGGGTGGGCAGGCCCTGGCACAGGGTGCCCAGAGCAGCTGGGGCTGCCCCTGGATCCCTGGATCCAGGTCCAAGGCCTGGTTGGAGAGGGCTTGGATCAAGCTGGGACAGTGGGAGGTGTCACTGCCCATGGCAGGGGTGTGGAAAGAGATGAGTTCTAAGGTCTCTTCCATCTCAAACCATTCCATGACTCCATGATTTTGTAGTTTCAAGATTCCTTGATTCCATATGCAGGGACATCATCCACAGGGAAAAATCAGTGGGAAAGACAGGACAGGAAAACCCAGCAAGCTCCAACCTCAGGGCATCAGGTAAGAGATATCCAGGGAGCACAGAATTCCCAACTCCATGGAACACACCCAAGATAAAGACACAAAGCAGTTGTGTCGTCCAGAAAAAGGTGGGAGGTGCGGGGGAGAGCAGAGGTAATTCCAACACCTTATCCTGGAAGGAGGACACCAAACAAATGGGAAAATAAAAGGGAACAGGGGAAAATTATTTCCTGGCCTAAATTTCAGTCAACAAAACCTTGAGCACGTGAACCAGATCCAGCACAGCCCTCTGCAAGATTCCTCAGTTTTCCAGGAGTAAGGGGAATTGCATTTCCATCCTCTGTTTTCAGCCTTTTCCAATGCTCCAGCTCCACAAGTGGATAATTCCTGGTTGTTGGAATAATGGGGGCTCTCAAACACTCCTTCAGAGCTTTCTCAGTGGAAAATGCAGCGTCCTCTGCTCCATTTAAAATCTGGGAATTTGAGACACATCAGATGGGTGTGACCTCTCCAAGTGCAAAGGTCAAGAACAGAGCCCCTGTTCCTTTATTTCCTGCCTCATGGCTCTGCTAGAAGGATAAAAGCTCTTTATTCCCTAGTGCAAGACACTCACATCCCAGAAAACTGGGAGAGCTTCTGCTCTCAGGAGGGAGGGGGTTCTCCACAAAGCCACAAAGCCAGCCTCAAAATTTCTCCTGGTTTTAACAGGGATTTCCAGTTGTTTCCACTCCCTCTGTGCAGGTTTACACCTCAGGTCCATGCTACACGCTGAGTATGGAGTAAAACATCGGAGTTAACACCTCCAGGTTTTCTAGAGGAGTAAATTCCCTTCCCTAGAGCTCTCTGTGCTAAATTTCTCCAGGTACTTCTTGTTTAATTAAGACTTTTAGCAATAAACTTGTGAAGGATTAGGCCTAGGAAGTAATTAAGCTCCTGAGGGAGCTGGCTCCCAGTTTTCACAAATTCCATGAGATGTTCCAAAGGTATTCTACAGGAAAAAAAAAAAAAAAAGGCAGAACTTCAAGTGCAAGAACGAAATGTTTTATCTTAAATAAATCCTACTCTTTTCTGTTAATAAAATAAAAATAATTGGCCTGGTAGTGCTTTATTTGATAGAATAAACCAGAAGTACAGTGAGTAATAAAAATGTTTTGGCATCAGGAATGTCTGTAAGCCCAGTGTGGGACTGGAGCCTCAGTATTCCAGGTGCTCCGTGGACCTGGATACAAATACACAGACAGACAGGATGGCTTAGGTGTTAAAATAACATCAAAATAAAAAGAAAAGGCATAAAAATAACCTGAGAGACAGAAAAAATCCATTTCCAGACAAGTAGCCTGCTGTTCTCTAAGCTCTAAAAGCTGAATCTCCTGGGTTGTTCGGAAGACAATTCCCAAAAACTCCACATTTCAAACATTTCCCATAATAACCTTAAAATATCCAAGATATTTGGCTGCCTGTGGACCTGATGGTCCAAACTCTGCACTGATTTTAGCCTTTCCTGACCTCACATTTGCTCCTTTACGTGGCTCCAAGCCCAGTGTCCGATGTTCTCCAGCCCAGCTGAGCCCAGAGGATGCAGGATTTGGGATCCATGTGCTGGGCAAGGATTCCCACTGCTCCCAGTGCCAGGAGCTGAGCTCAGCCGTCTTCCCAAAATCAGGAAATGCTGGATCACCACAGGATTAAACCCACTGCAGAATCCCAGCACCAGATTATCGCTGGGATCCTCCTGCAGATCCCTGTGTGCTGCATTTGCAGCCCTGTGCTGTGGGGAATCCCCAGGAAAACCCTTTGGAGCAGACATTTCGCTCTCTAAATGGACTCAGCTTTCCCTGGGTGCCTGGAATCACATCAGCAGCGGGACAAGCAGCAAGGAAATGCTCTGGAAAAGCTGAAGATGACTGAACACATCAGATGGAAATTGGAGAGGCAGGACAACCTCCAGATTTTTGCCTTTGAAAGTAAATCCTCAAGGGAAGAGCCTCGCTCTCCTTCAAGGAGTCCCACAGGTATCCACAGCAGGAATTCCAAACAGCTGCTCCAGATGTGCCCTCTGGACAATGTTCCCTCCCAAGGGAGCAGGAGGCTTGGGAAAGGCTGATATTTATCCACCTCTGCATCCCTGTGGAGCCAGGTGGGAAAACAGTCTGGGATACAAGGATTCCAGAAGTGTTCATCCCTCTGAGAGTCTGCCAGGAACCTTCCTGGGGGATGGAAAGCTGGACACAGACCAGGACTGGAGCAACAGGACAGGCCAGCCTGATAAACATCTTTATAGCAGCTCAAAAGGCATAAATAGAAGGAACTCCGAGTCTCAAGTGGTGCCCAAAGATATGATTTAATTTTGGAAAGTCGCTTTTTTTTTGAAAGTCACACAGATGGGAAAAGAAATTAGTGCTGCCATGAGGCTGGAGAGGAACCCAGAAGGTGGAAAAGTGCAGAAATATTAAAAGCAAATGTGAGGCCTTTGTGAGGCCTCACTTTGCACCTCCACACTCCCCTCACAGAGAGATTGGGGTAGAAAATTCTCTGTTCCTCCACACCACAAAAACAAACCCCCAAAAACCTGAATTTGGTGTTTTAAGGGGGCTTAAAACATCCTGATAAAAGCTGGGCAAGGGCTGCAGCAGGGTCTCAATTCTCCAGAGGTTATTTTAATGTAAAATAATTCCATTGAGATATAGGAAAAGCCAGAGGAAGGACACTGGGATCACGTTTGATCCTAACAAGGAAAGAGGGAGAGAACTCCTCTCAAAATGTGATCAAGGAAGGGCAGTCATTAATGATCCTGAAATGAGCAAGGAAGAAAGCAAAGTAAAGATGGAGGTTTTGGGAAACAGACTCTGGGAACTTCAGGGAGATGCTCTGTGCTCCTAATCAAAGCCCTGGAACAGCACAGGGAGCTCAGGAGGAATAAAGGCATCTTAAATCAACTGAGAGCAAGGGTGGAAGGGAAATTCCTGCCTGGAAAGAAATGGAGAACCAGGAACGACCAGCTTGGTTAAACCAGTAGCAGGGAAAACATTTTTCTTTAAAAAAAGGGGGAGAAACAAGTCATTGCTGAGGAGAATATTGTGAAATCAAACAGATTATCAGAGAGAAAAACAGGGATCGAGACACAAATGTTATGGGGAAGGGGGATCAGGAGCTGGGAGAAGAAAAATTTTGAATGCTTCAGGAACAGGCCTTGGGAAGCAGCAGTCAAAGGGAGAGAAAGCTCCAGTTAGCAGCAGGATTAATTGGGATCACCCACAAGAATGTTCATTTTCAGTGGATTGTTCATAAATGCTCTCAAATTATCCTGTCCAAAAGGAATTCCCTCTGCTCCAGCCGGTTCTCCAACCTCAGCAGAGTTCTGTGCGTGTTTTTAAGAGTGGGATGATGTTTTCCACAAGGATGAAAAATTACAGGCACAAGGAAGAAAGATAAATCAGAGAATGATGAACTTCTCCCCAGATCCAAACACAAAACACCCCAGTTCTGTACATGCAGAACACGACAAGAGAAAAGAACAACCAACAGATTTGTAAAGAACAAATTCTGTCAAAGCAGAGCCATTTCCATCCCTGGCAGAGCCACAGGCTCTGAGGAGAAGTGCATAGATCGGATTTTTGGGAAGATTTCTGTCACTCTTGTCAGGAAGCTGAGCAAACACAGGCAAGGTGAAAGCTCTGCTGAGGAGTTTCAAAGCTGCTCCCAGCAGCCACTCATCAACAGCTCCCCATTAGTGTGGAGCTCTGGTCCAGGTGGGATCCTGGGAACACCTGCCCTGGGTCTGGGAATTGTCAATATTTTTATTGCAAGCTGAAATAATGGGATGAAACATGGGGTTATTGTTTGCACAGGAGATGAAAGGGGCTGGGAGCATCTTGGGAAGAAAAGGGATGACATTTAAAATGTCAATTTAACATATTGGAGAAATGGGGAAGAACAGGACTGGTTTCTGGAAGGAGATGTGCATACTTATAAAGCTAAGGAAAAAAAGATTAATTGCTAAAAATTGGGAATGAGTGGCTGGAGGCTCCTACTGAAGGAAAAGAACTAAAAAGCAAGGGGTGATGTTGGAATCTTACACCTAAGAGCAGCACCCTGTGAGCTCTGAGAAGGACAAACATCACAGAATTCCAGGATTGTTTGGGTGGGAAGGGACATTAAAGCTCATCCAGTGCCTCCCCTGCAGGAACACCTCCCACTGTCCCAGGGGGCTCCAAGCCCCAGTGTCCAGCCTGGCCTTGGACACTGCCAGGGATCCAGGGGCAGCCCCAGCTGCTCTGGGCACCCTGTGCCAGGGCCTGCCCACCCTGACAGGGAACAATTCCTGCCCAATATCCCATCCATCCCTGTCCTCTGGCAGTGGGAGCCATTCCCTGTGTCCTGTCCCTCCATCCCTTGTCCCCAGTCCCTCTCCAGCTCTCCTGGAGCCCCTTTAGGCCCTGGAAGGGGCTCTGAGGTGTCCCTGGAGCCTTCTCCTCTCCAGGTTTATCAATTCCCCTTATCAGACACCTGCAATTCCTGCTGGGTTCCCCTTGCTCTGCAGGACCTCGGGTGCAGCAGTCTGTGCTCTGAGCACTGCTGGGGCATCCTGAACCTTTGGAATTACAGGGAACAAGCCAGAACTGTGTGGAGTTACTGGGAACAGCCCAGAACCTCTGGAGTTTCTCAGAGAACAGCTCAGAAGAAGCAGGAGAAGGCTGGAGGTGTGCAAACCTGCCCCGTGTTTGAAGAGTTCTCAGCCTTTCCAAAATGGGATGGTTTTCCTCTCCAGCAGGAGGCTGAGGAAGGAATTGTCCTGGATTCAGCTGGGATCGAGCTCATTTTATCCTGGAAGCCGGAGCAGGGCTGGGTTTGGGATTTCATGCGAGGATAACATTGATAAAACACCAATGGTTGTGGTTGGTGCCAAACTGTGCTCGCTCCAAATCCAGGAATTTTCAGGATCCCAGGCTCTGCCAGCAGGGAGGGGCACAAAAAGCAATGGGAAGGACTGGCCAGAGGGGATTCCAAAGTATGGTCTGTCATTCTTAGGGTGTAAACTGGGGGGAGGGAACTGGGAGTCACTGGTCGCTCACAGGGACTGGTAGAGCATTGATCAGCAATTGCATCAGGAATAATTTTTTTCTCTTGGATTTTATATGTATTTTTAATTCATATTATTATTATTATTATCACATTTATTATTACTCTGATTAGTGTTAATAATATTGTATTTTATTTTGCTACAATTATTAAACTGTTCTTATGTCAGAATCTTATTTTCAGCTTCTCCTCCTCCTGCCATGGGGTGTCCGTGATGGATCAGCTCCATGGTACTGATTTTCCAGTTGGGATTAAGCCATGGCAGAACTGGAGATTTTCCCAGGAAAACTCTTTCTCTCCATGGAATCTGAAGAGTAGGATGGGAGTCCCACAGTTGGCTCCTGCCTTTATCACAAAGATGGGCTGGACCACCCAAATCCCTTCTGTCCAGATCTTCCCTGGGGATTTGTTTTTTCCCCGGGGTTTGTACAAACCAGGATTTTCCATAATCAGCTGAGCTCACAGTTAGGTTATAAAGGTCCTGACTCCCACAAAGATTCCTGATTTCCAGGCCATCCCAGTTTTCCTTCACGGTGACGGGTGCTTTGTCACCTCCAAGCTGCATTGGTTTGTTTATTCCAAAAATTCCCACTGTTTCAAGGCCTCCAGGAGGAACCTGGAGATGCCTCAAGGAGGAGCCTGGAGATACTTTGGGGAGGACCAAGGAATCACCTTGAGGAGGAACCTGGAGATTCTTCAAGGGGGAAGCTGAAGATCCTTCAAGGAGGAACCTGGAGTCACCTTGAGGAAGAACCTGGAGATCGTTTGATCCCCTGTCAGCTCCCACCTGTCCCAGTGTGGAATGTTTCTTTCCATTATGTCTCAGGCCAAGTTTTAATTTCTGCTGGATCCCTAATTTTATGCTCGGAATCCCAACTCATCCAGAATTGGGAGCAGCAGCACAAAAGGGATTTGTTGCCCACTTGCAGTGTCCCCAAAAAAAAAGAAGCACTTCCAGGGTGTTTTTTCTGGAGTGGCTGCACCCCTGCTGGAATCCTTCTCCCACCAGGTGCATGCGAGGCTTTCCACAGCATTCCCATCCCACCACAGCTCCAAGTGCAGGGGCCAAAGGGAATGTGGGAATGGCCAGCAAGATCTTGGCTGTCACCACGGATAACCAGAGCCTAGAGCTTTCCTTTCCACCAGAGGAAAATTCCAAAGGCGCTGGGAAGCAGATCCTGGATGATCCAGAGCCCATGGAGTGTTTCTTTCAGTACTGGCCCCTTTTTCCATAGGAATCTCTGCTCCATGGGATCAGACCTCTCAGTTGTTCCCCACAACTCCACAGTGCTTAGAGGACGCTCCTTTCCCATTTTTGTGTTTCAAACACCTTTTCCAGAGCTCCCGATGGGAAAACTCTTCCGTTTTAAAAGCTTGTGAGCCAAAAATGGGGATAAAACACCTTTTCCTTAGGATGTTTTGAAGATTCCAAGGCAGGGAAAGGAGCTCCTGCTGCTGCTGCCTCTTGGAATTGCTCCTGGGAAGGGAAGGCTGGAGTCTGCTCTACTTTTTTTTTTTGGATCAGAGCATCTTTTCAGCCTTACAATAAATGATGCTGCCAGGAAATATTCCTGTGTGGAGCATCAGGGATCTGCTGTTCTGTGCAGGAAAACAGAGCTCCCTGTTATTGGTCTGGGGGAAGAGCTGATTTTTCAGTTTGGCAACAAAATTGAAAAATCAAGTGGAAAAAAGCCCATTTTGCTTGGATCATGCTGGAATATTTTCTTTGTTGCTAAACCAAATACATTGTTCCATTTGGTGTGAACTATTCCATCCAATCCCAAATGGAATTGTTGATTTATTCAGGAACGAAAAGGAGAGAGTCACAAACATCTTATGGAGCCTGAGACTGCAGCTCTTCCTGACTGGAGATCTTGATATTCCTGTGAAAATCTCACATTCCAGACGGATGAAGCCATGACTCCATGAAAACCAGGAATGTTCCCTGCCCTGCAGTGCTGGATGCAAATGATGGGAGTCTGTGGATTAAGGAAATGGCCCCATTCTTCCCTCATTCCCATTTTTAAATGCCCTCAGGACATCATTCCAATCATTTCACCATCCCAGCCACTGGGATAAACTGCACATTAGCCAAGAGCTCGCAATTAAAATGTAAATAAAATGTGTATTTTAGAATTTCAATTTAAGCACCTGAACATTAAAGAATTTCTCAGGGATCTATAATCCTTCACTTTTCTTCCCAATTTCTTTATCTACCCAGATGTTTCCATGTGCCCTGGCCATGAGCAGCTCAGTCCTGCGCTTCCACCTGGAGCCCAGGTGACTCCAGAGTCCCAGGAAGGTCTGTGCTCCCTTCAGTGGAGTGACCCAAATTACCAAGAACCTTTCCCACCTGCTGCTGGAAAGAATTCCCCATCCTCAGCTGTCCTTTGGATCAGGAATCACAGAGAGAAACTTTTGCTTCACTGGGCAGCAGCAAATAAAAAGAGTTGGTCACAGTTTCAATGAAAGATGCTTCTCTTCTTGGAAAATTGCCCTGGGGGTGAGGGAATGACAAGGGAATGACAAAAGCCTCATTTTTCTCTCTCTCCAGCTGAGATGAAACCTCAGAATGCAGCGATTCTGAGCACAGCCTGCTGAGCAATTCCAGCCTAATACACAACCCATAAGGATAAACCAACATATGGATCTTAGATTCTGCCATGCTTTAGCTGAACTTAATTGGATCATCCATTTTTCCCAATATTACCATATCAGGGCTGCTGCTAATCCCTCAGGAGCTGCTGTGTGCTGCAGATTAAAGCCCTGGCCACAGTCTCTAGGATATGCTTGACTAAACAATATTAAGAAACTCAGTGTCCAAACATTTAACTGCTAATTTAATGTCATTTCCCCATGTCTGAGGCTTTCTGGAGGTGCTTTTGAGATGCATGACCACACAAATAAATTCATTAAAATAATCTACCCCAAATAATCTGAATATTTCAGGGGATGCCTCACTTGAGTTTAAAATACTGTGGCAGGAAGGGCATTGTAGAGTTTTATTCTACCAGAAAGAAACAAAATCTTTGAAGGCTTGGTCCTTTCTTCAAATATTCCCCACAGGCTGCTCCTGGTGCTGCATTATCCAAGTTCTTGGACCTACATTCTGAGAAAACACAATTCTTTATTTGAAAAGTGATGCCTGCATTCCAGATTCCCCCAAATTCAGAGGTGTGGCTGTGGATGAGGTGGATTCAGCTCCCCATGGACAAAAGAGCAGCTCGTATTCCAAGGAACAGCAGGCTGGGTAAGTCCACAGAGAATTTTAAAGGCAAGGCTTGGAGGAGGCCTTGGCGCCATGGGAGCATTCAGAGCATTCCCACATGGCAGAAAGTCAGCACAAAATCCAGTTATCTCTCTAAATTCAGGAAAAATCCTGGTGATCATGAGTTCAGAGAATCATGGAATGGGTTGGGTGGGAAGGGACCTTAAATCCCATCCAATGCCACCCCTGCCATGGCAGGGACACCTCCCACCATCCCAGGCTGCTCCAAGCCCCAATGTCCAGCCTGGACTTGGACACTGCCAGGGATCCAGGGGCAGCCCTGTGCCAGGGCCTGCCCACCCTGCCAGGGAACAACTTCCCTCTTTCAGCTCAAAGCCATTAAATTGTTTAAATTACTCATAAATAACCAGTAAAATCTTGAAGATAAAATCTCATTTTACAGTTTTAGTTGCATGTGAACGTTCAAGTAGGGAGGGGCTGAATTTTCTGAATGAAATGTAAAAACAAACCCCAACAAAATTCACAAAGGAAAGTTAACAATAAAAAATATTCCAAATGTCTCCAATGGCTCAGGATCAATGACCTGGCCACTGAGGGGAATCCAATACTCTCAGAATTGAATTCTAATTACAATGGATTTGTGGCACTAACTACTCATCACTCCTCCCTCTCCAAATGTATCTTTGCTACAGATAATTACACTGGGATAATTGTGAAGATTCCTCATATTGTTAAATAATGTGAATCTCTGCGGGGAAAACAGCAGGACAGGGAGCTCCTGTCAAGCCTTGAACATAGAGGAGATAAGGAAGATGATAATGAAGTTTAAATCACCAATATTCAATGGCCTTGTGTGTGATTGCCTATTAAAATCCATCTCATGGATCTTCCTCAAGTCAACACGGTCCTAATAAATATTGGGAAGGAATTGTTCCCTGGCAGGGTGGGCAGGCCCTGGCACAGGGTGCCCAGAGCAGCTGGGGCTGCCCCTGGATCCCTGGCAGAGCCCAAGGCCAGGCTGGACACTGGGGCTTGGAGCAGCCTGGGACAGTGGGAGGTGTCCCTGCCATGGCAGGGGTGGGATTGGATGAACTTCAAGGTCCCTCCCAACCCAAACCATTCTGTGATTCTGATTCCATGAAATAAATAATTGCACTGAGCAATGAAGACTGCAGGTTGAAGAATACTTCAAGAGGAGAATCAAAAAATGTGATTTTCCCCAATTTTTAACCAGAAAAAAAAGGAGATCCTGCTAAGAAATGCATGGAGAACAGCACAGAGAACCACCTCGTTCTCCTGTGTGAATCCACAACACCTTCCCTTCTGGAATATTGTTTGCAATCCTGACCCAGGTCTCAGGAAGACTTTTATAAAATGGCAACAAAACATGGAAGAGATAATGAGAGGTGTGAAATGACATCTGTGTAAGGAAAAGCGATGAATAGACTGAAAACCTCCAGCTTAGGAGAAATGGGGCTGTGATTGGTCATTTCTCCAAGGAGAATCCTCCATCCATCAGGTGGAAAGTTCAGAACCAGCAGAAAGAAATTGTGTCTCCAAAGAGTCTGGAAATGATGTGTGGAATTCCCCACAGTTTGTAGGAACACAATGTGGAGCATTGGAACGCGAATGGAAGAAAAGGAAAGACACCAGTGGTAGGTTAAGGGGTTACACTGGATTATCTTAAAGGTCTTTTCCATCCTTAGCAATTCCATGATTCTGGGATCAGCTGGTTTATCCATCCAGGGAAAGGAAGTTCCAAGAACAGCAGCAGGCACAGGTTCACATCTGAAAAGGAAAACTTTTCCTTGAGATCAGGCAACACAAAGCGGGGTTTGTTTACATGCAGGCCTCAAAGCCTTCTGGTGTGAGAGCAAATCTGAAACCAAAAAAAAAACAGAAGAGAAGAGGGAGATTTGTTCCAAATGTTCCCTCTTTTGTTCTGTCTCACTCTGGTTTTAAAACATTCATTGTTTGAGGGCTTTTTCCTTCACTCTGGTGGTGTTTGGGGCCTGTTTGCAGGAGATGGTTCAGACAGATCCATCTGCAAGATCCATCTGATTGACCCCAGTTCCCATCACACACCCACAATAAATTTTTTAACATCAAACTGCTTCCCTCTCTTCCACTGAACATTCTCCAGGGATGACCCAACCAACAAATCAATCCCATTTTAGAGGAGGAACATTGGAGCTTTTAAATTCACCTTCAGAAAAGCCTGGCACTGCTCCGGGTGCTCATCCAGAGGCTCCTGCACAAAATGTTTTTAACCTACACAGGGGCTGCACCCGCATCTTCCTCCCTCCTCTGCATCCTTCCAGACACCAAAGGTACCTGGAACAGCCAACATTCCCAGTGCATGCAGGAGAATCACAGGAAGAGCCTGGAGAGGCTGAGGAGACAGAAAAACAAGGGATGTTGAGTGCACCAGTGGATTTTTTTTTTCCATAAGCAGTGACATTTTAGCAGATTACAGAGTGATGGAGGGGGCTGGGAGGTTTGGGGGGGTGGTCCTGAAATTTGAGGAGTCCCTGGATTGGGGGATACTGGGAGGTTTGTCAGGGGGTCCCAGGAGTTTTGGGGGGTCCCAGCTCTTGGGGGACTCCCAGAACTTGGAAGGGTGGAGACTCTGGAGGTGCTGGAATTTGGGGGGGCTTTGAGGGCCCTGGGATTTGGGGGGTTGCAGGTCTGGGGGTATTGGGAGGGTTGTAGAGTCCCAGGAGCTTAACCAACACCATTCCAAATCCATCCCGCACTGCACTTCTGGAGAATTATCCAAGAGAAGAAGGAAGGCCAGGCAGGAAAATCTTTTTTTTTTTGAAGGGAGAGCTGAGCTGGGCTGAGTTATCAGCTGGAAACTTCACCAGCCCTGAGGCCCAGGACCAAGCATCAACCCCAGTGTGGTTCCACCACTCAGCCCTTGGCTCAGGATGTCAGAACCCCACTGCCTGGTTTTTCATCTCCCTGTCACTCTTCTGGCACCACCAGGCAGCTGCATCCAGGGAATGGTGGGAAAAGTTGGGCTGGCCACAACAGGGGCCAATACACCAGGAGAAAGAAACCTGAGGGCTTCAGGTGTGTCAAAATCATAAAACTCTTAATGTTGAAGCAGATAAAGGTCAACATCATCCAGCCCAATCCAAACAGTACCATGCCTACTAAAGCACATCACAAAGTACCACATTTTCCTATTTTTTGGAACACTTCCAGAGATGGGGACTCCACCATGCCCTGGGCAGCCTGTTCCAGTGCCTGACCACCTTTTCTATGAAGAAATGTTCTCTGATACCCAATTTAAACTTCCCCTGGCTCAGCCTGAGGCCGTTCCCTCTCCTCCTGTCCCTGTTCCCTGGGAGCAGAGCCCGACCCTCCCCGGCTGTCCCCTCCTGGCAGGGAGTTGTGCAGAGCCACAAGGGCCCCCTGAGCCTCCTTTTCTCCAGGCTGAGCCCCTTTCCCAGCTCCCTCAGCTGCTCCTGGGGCTCCAGCCCCTTCCCCAGCTCCGTTCCCTGCCCTGGACACGCTGCAGCCCCTCCAGGGCTCTCTTGTCAGGAGGGTCCCAGAGCTGCCCCAGCACTGGAGGTGCCACAGCAGGGCCAGCACAGGGGACGGGCCCTGCCCTGCTCCTGCTGCCCCCAGGGCTGGGACAAGGAAGAGCCAGAATTGGGAATCCTGGCTGTGATTCCCTCTCAGTGCTTTCTGCTCACATACAGGACATGTCCCGGGAGGACACACATCTCCCGGAGTCCTTCTCAATCCCATCCCTCAGGAATGATGGATCATGTTCCAAACCAGTGCCACCTCTCCTGCCAGGGACATCGATCTCCTGCAGCCTTTTGATTGACTTGGTTCATCTAATGGAGCTGGTGAGACAGGACCTGGCTGTGTCCACTCCAGCACTTCCCCTCCAGCACATGAATTCCCAGCACCTGCAGGGCTCTGCTGAGGCAGCAGCCCTGAAACTCACCCAGGAGAAGCTGAATTATTAATCTGCCCTGCCAAGAAGGGAAACAAAGGGGTTTCCAATACTACAGGAGCTGCTTTTCTTTTTCCAAAACAACCCCAACCATTTCCTCATTCTCCAGACCCCTGGGAACACCACTAGCAAGAGCCAGCTGAACTGAAAACCAGTAAAAAAAACCTATTTGTTTATTTAACCATACTGCTTTATCCCTATGGATCGGGTTATTTTAGAAACTGAAGAAAAGGGTTGAGTTTAGGACCAGGAAATCAGACTGGACGTGTTCATATTCCTTGTAGGAGGTTCCAGGCATTGTGTTCTGTGAGTCCCTGTAGTTCAGGCAAGATAAGGACACAGCTCAGTAAAAGAGACTGCCTGATCTTAGATATTCCCAGGAATTTGTAGCTCCCTCATGGAGCAGGAGGCATTTCAAATGGTGTCCAAGGAAGATAAACTTTTCCAAGCCCTAGTGGGTGCATCCAAGGTGGTGGAAGTGATTTTATAGCATTTAAATGAAATTCTCCTGAGGAGCAGAAGCTGCAGAATGTCAGGATCATCTGGATCTTCCAGCCACGCTGCCCTCAGGAATCAGGAATGCTGAAAAACTGCTTATCCCAGCCTTAATCCATGTTTCACTTAATCCAGCCACTCCTGCCTCTGAGGATGGCACCTCCTGTTCTCCAGCATCTCCTCCAAGGTTTTCATACCCATGGATGTTCCATTCTCCTCCACCCAAGGGATAATGGCCCTGGAATGGCTCTTTGCCATGATCATCACTGGATAAATTCTGTTCCACTGCTTCCTCAGAGGACTCAGCTACCGAGCAAACAGAGGGGAGGGAATTCCCACTTTATCAGCCAAGGGAAATCCCAGCTGCCCTTTTAAACAGGGAAAGGAGACCAGGAATCCTGGGAGAAGGGTGGTGCTGGCAGAGCCAGAAGAGGGAATATCACAAACATCCTCACACTGCCCCAGGAATGTCCAGCTTGGAATATTGTTCACAGGCGGGGTCTCCAGGGAAACCTGTGATGCTGCCATGCTGAGGAAGGCTCTGTCCTAATCCTGAGGATGAGAGCCTATTCCAGCATATTCCAGGATGCAGAGCCCTGGATCTGCAGTCCCACACATCCCTCCAGGCTGGCTGAGGATCTTTTAATGCCCAGAATTTCTCAGGCCCCAAACTGGGGGCTCTATTTGAACATAGTATGGGTTGGGAATCCCAAACCTGGGCCTCTTTTTGAACCTGCTATGGATTGGGAATCCCGAGCCTGGCCACACTGCTCTGATGAGCTGAAGCTCAGGATGATGTGTGACACTTCTGGACCTCCTCACGCCATCCTGGGTATCCCAGAAGTCCCTGAAGTGTTCCCTGGCAGCCCAGTCACTCCCTCACGTGGGAGACCCCTAAACTGGGATATGATGGTCCTGGCAGTGCCAGTGCCTCCCTCTCCAACTCCTGCCTCCCACCAGGCACCCGTGCTGGGGGGAGCAAGGCATCCCAGCTGGCAGCACAAACAGTTGGGGGTGATCCAAGTTATTACTGGGATGCACAAAAGAGCACAGGGATGGAGCAGCTGGCAAATGTCGGATTAGGAGGTCTCGGAGTCACCAGAACTTTGGGCCAGATGCTGACAGGACTTGGGCAGAGAGGGATTAATTGACAGCAGGCAGTGAGCTAAAGGGAAAAATCACTCCCTAAATGAGGGAAGATCCCAGGGAATCCACGGACTGATTAGAGAAGCTGCTGCTTAGCCTTTAATTCAACAGGCTCTGGGTCTGCTCTTTATTCCTAAGGCTAAAGCCAGCCCTCCCCTCACCCTGAACTCCCAGGAAATTAAAGCTGCCAGAGCCCCACAAAGCCCAGAGCAGCTGAAGTGACCCCTGGGGAGCGAGGTCAGTGCCTGGGGACACTGCAGCCCTTCACAGGCTGGAGAAACTGGGAAAACACTGGGATTTCCATCAGCAGGTGGGAAGTCAGAGAACTTGGGAACTGGGTCAGAAATGGTACAAGCACTGCCACTGGCTGGGGGGGGACATGGCCACAGAGCAATGTTGGAGAAAGTGGGAGAGCTGGGAATCAGGGAGGCCTTTGGAATGGAGTTCTGAGTCTCTGTGGCCTCCCTCCAAAGCTGTTCCTTGCTCACTAGGAATTGTGTGTGTGCTGTTCCATGCTCACACACGGGTTTGCTTCAAGCTGCTAAAAAGCACAGGATAGTCCAGTCTATACTTTTCCTGGAGATTTTCCACACCGGGTTTTTTTAGGAGACATAGGGAATAGCTCATGGAAGACTCCAGTGCTGTTGTGGCACAGCATTTTCATGGTTTCATTCAATGAAATTCCAGTGCTGGGGGAAGTTTTGGGTGCCACAATATCAAAAAATACCTAAACCATTGGAAAGAGTCTAAAGGAGGAAATGAGGGAAGGGCATGGAGGGGGAGCTGAATGAGGAGAGGCTGAGGGACTTGGAATATTAGACTGGAGGAGAGCTGAGCTGAGCCCAGACCTCACCAGGGGCTGCAGCTCCTCCCCAGGGGCAGCTCCGATCTCAGCCCTGGGACAGGGCCAGCAGCCAGGGAAGGGCTGGAGCTGGGCCAGGGCAGGCTCAGGCTGCAGAGCAGGGCAAGGTTCTTCCCCCAGAGGTGCTGGCACTGCCCAGGCTCCCCAGGGAATGGGCACGGCCCCGAGGCTGCCAGAGCTCCAGGAGCGTTTGGACAGCGCTGCCAGGGATGCCCAGGCTGGGATGCTGGGGGGTCTGGGCAGGGCAGGGGTGGGACTGAATGATCTTTGTGGGTCCCTCCCAATTCAGGATACTCCAGGACTCTGTGACTCCCTGGCACACATTCCAGGCGTGCCCACAGTCAGGGGAGCGGCTGAAGGGGTTTCCTTGCCATGACTGAGACAATTCCAAACAAGGACTGGCTCAGCACAGGATGAATCCAGCTGGAGATCTGGGTGTTATCAAGGAATCAGAGAATGATTAAAGTTGGAAAAGACCTTCAAGACCATCAAGTCCAACCTCAGCAGCCCCTTCCTTCTTATTGTGTATGATGATCCAGAAGTGCTGTCCTCCTCCATCCTCTCTGGGAATGAATTCCTGGTCTCAGCCAGGTGTCCCCTTTTCCTGTGCCTGTGAAGGTGACAGGAACTGAACAATTCCCACCCTGTGCTGAGCAGGGGGTCCTGGGGATGTGCACAACAGGAGGAGACCCTGGTTCCACTATCCCCCTTGTGTCCAGCTGCTGGATTTGGGAAGTCGTGTCCTCTGCTGAGCTCAGGCTGCCCAAACCTTCTGTTCCAGGACTTTACCAGGCATCATGTGGAAAGACTTTTCTTTATTAGACTGGAGATTTGGGTTAAAAAGACTCAAATAACTAATTCTCAAAGCTCTCTATCCTCTTACTGCACTCCTGCCTTTAATGCCATTTGTCTCTCCCTTTCCATCCCATCCCAGATCATGGTGCTGCTGATTCCACAGAATCTCTGCTGGACCCACCTCTGCAAACCCCCCTGGGCAGAGCTTCTGGAATGCAAAATGGGATAAAGCCAGGGATTCTTCAGTGAGTAAAAACTCAGAGGGATTTGTAGAATATTTTTATAGAGTTATGGAATATCCAGAGCTGCAAGAATCCCACCAGGATCATCCAGTCCCACCCCTGTCCCTGCCCAGACCCCCCAACATCCCCACCCTGGGCATCCCTGGCAGCGCTGTCCAAACGCTCCTGGAGCTCTGGCAGCCTCGGGGCAGTGCCCATTCCCTGGGGAGCCTGGGCAGTGCCAGCACCTCTGGGGGAAGAACCTTGCCCTGCTCTGCAGCCTGAGCCTGCCCTGGCCCAGCTCCAGCCCTTCCCTGGCTGCTGGCCCTGTCCCAGGGCTGAGATCGGAGCTGCCTCTGGGGAGGAGCTGCAGCCCCTGAGGAGTCTCCTCTCAGTCCCCTCTGCTCCAGCTGAACATTCCAAATGCCTTCAGTTGCTCCTCCTATGGACCCTCCTAACCCTTCACCCTCTTCCTTTCCCTCCTTTGGTCTCTCTCCAACAGCTTTAGCCCTTCCTGAGTTTGTGGCACCCAAAACTGCCCCCAGGACCATTTGCAAAGGCCCCTCCCCTTTCAGACAAAGCTTTTTTGGAGGAAGATGACGTTTCTGGGCTCTGAACTGGAAGAAGCTGCACCAGCACTGGACTTCAGAGGAAATCCTTAGGAAAGCTGATGCCATGAGGAATATCCTGCTGCCCTTCGGAACAGGCTGTCCAGGGTGAAACCACCATCCCTGGAAATGGAAAAAAATGTGTAGAGTGGTGTTGGGGATGTGGGTTAGGGGTGACCTGCAGTGCTGGATTAATGGTTTGATTGATCTTAGAGGGCTTTTCCAACCTTAATGATTCCATGAAGATTTCCTGACCAGATGGTTTTATTTTTGCTCCACAATTGACTCTTTAAACCATGTATTTTAGGAGCCACAGGTTTAGGTCAGTGATGTCTTGGACATATTTAACTTTCTGTTCTTACCTTTAACTCCTTTTTTAGGTGCCATAAAATCACTTAATTGTCTGTAAGGGGAAACTAGAGTTGAAAAAAGCTGTTTTCTTTCCAACCCCTGATGAGCTACAGGTGCTAAATGGGTTTAATTGCAACAAAAACCTCCCAATGCCATTCCAGGTGGGAAAGAAGCATCTCTGGGGTGTTTGTCAGGCAAGGGAATGAGGTTTTAGTGAGTGGACAGCTCCTGGGAACTAAAAGGCAGAATGGAGTCAGAGACAGCTCAGCCCATGACAGCCAAGCAACTGGGATTGAAAGAAGCTCATCAATTTAAACCAAACCAAAACCCCCAAAGAAATGAAAAGCCCAACCACATCAAAGGAACTCTAAGAACAGCCATGGTCATGACAGATAAGAGAAAAAACATCCCTCAAGGAGTTTCAGTGAGCCAGAGCATTTCTGGAGGCAGGGACAGAGGGGAGGTCGTGCCCAAGGCCAGGCTGGACGGGGCTTGGAGCAGCCTGGGACAGTGGGAGGTGTCCCTGCCATGGCAGGGGTGGCACTGGATGAGCTTTAAGGTCCTTTCCAACCCAAACCATTCTGGGATCCTGCAGTTCTGAGATATTCAGCCCTGAAAGCATTTTGAGGATGAATCCCCTACATCCAGAACTGCTGCTTCTCAGGGATTATTCAGGTGAAACATCTGTATCAGACATTAATTCCCCAAAACCTGGAGGTTTTCCAGAGCTTCTTTGTTTTCCTCCTCACCTTCATCACCACCACCAAACTGCAGCTAAAACAACAACTGGGATAGAAAAAAAACAAACCCCATATTTTATAACTCCATTTCTCTCATTGGAAGTGATGTAAGCAACGTTTCATTAAAAGTCTGGTTCATCTGCTCTTATTTTGAATTTATTGTAGCACGTTTCCCGCTCGTGTGGTTGATGCTGTTTGAAGTCAGCCCAGTCCTGGGAGCTAATTGCTGCAGTGTCACCAAGTTTGGGGCTCCCACAGCAAAATGATTTCACTGTTAACAAGAACCACACAAATCCCTGCACACATTTCATGCTAAGGGCTGCCAGTCTGCTCACAGGGCTCTTATCTGGGGGGATTAGGGGGTTATCAGGAGCGTGACAGTGTCTGAGTGGAGATAAGGCCCAGCAAATCCTTCCCTCCTGCTCCTGCCACAACAACGGCACCAAGGGGGAAGCCTGGGGGCAGAGAGGGATCGGGGACCCTCTGGGGCCCTGATCCCAGGTCCCTCCTCTCCTGCTCAGTGCTGGGATTGAGCTCTGGATTGTCAGTGTTGCACAGGAGCTGCTGTCAGGAAAAGCAGGAGCAGAGCTCATCCAGTACCTCCCAGATTCACAGAGCGGTGCTGGGCTCCAAACAGAATTCCCCAGCTCCAAAGCAAGACTTCCAACTGGCTGGGAAGGGCCAGGAGAGCCCCACTGCTCCTCAGCCCGTGGTAAAGGCCTTACAGCATTCCAAGGGCATCAATAATGAATTCCTGGAGAACCCAAAAGCTGGCCTGCCCTGTGGGATGAGGCTTCCAGGAGGGAAGTGGCTGCTTCTGTCCCAGCAGTTCACAGGCGAAGCTTCGAGCCCACCGATTCCATCGGCACATTTGGAAGATGATGATTGCTTTCCTTGAGCTGCAGCCCGAGGAAAAAGGAGAGAGGGCACCTTGGGACAGCCAGGGGCTGCTTGGAAGCTCCTGGGGCTCAAGGAATGAACAGGAGACCCCAACAAGGAGGAAGCTGCACAGTTCCCAAGTTCGGGATGTGTCCAAGCCTTCATTGCTGGATCTCCATTGCACATTCATTCCCCAAAATTCCTTTCTTCAGCAAAGTCCTGTTCATTCCCCAAAATTCCTTTCTTCAGCTCCACTCCTGTTGTTAAACCAGTTCTCTGAAACAGAAGAAGTGCTCAGTTCTTCCAGCTTCTCCCTTAAACACATTCTGGTGTTCCCAGGGCTCTCCCCCAGGCTGGCAAGCCCAGCTTTGCTGCTTTTCCAGACATGGATTTACAACTCCATGCTACATTTTCCTACTCGTATCCATGGATTTCTGTTGCTTCCAGTGCCACGTGATCCATCCTCAACTCCATTCCTGCTGCAGGATAAGGTTTTGCCCAGCCAAGGAGAACAGATGGTCCCTGAACCTTCCACCATATCAGACATTCCTCAGTGAGAAAGCTTGGCCAGACCTCAGCCCTTGAGGTTATTCCATCATCTTTGGATCTGTGGCCAATTCCCTTGGGATCAGGCTGAGGCTGGATATGAATTTGGATTTTTCTAAGCAGGTTTTTTGTTGGAGCAGTTGGATTTTCTATGAGCAGGGCTTTGAACTGCCCCCAGTGCCCTTGCTGTGATTTTCCAGCCCCCAAGCCCTGTATCCAATCCCTCCAAAGCAGTGCCTGCCACTGCTCCTTTATTTATGCCCTGGGCATGTGGATCCTTGTGTCCTTTGCTGATTAAATGTGGGATTGCTGTCATTTAAGAACAAGATTCCACAAGCCTGGGCCATGTTTTAGGAGGGTTATAACTCGCCCAGCCAACTCTAATTTCACTTGCAGGATACACACTCAGGAGTGGAGATGGATTGGGAGCAACACCTGCCTGAAATGGCATTGAGAGCTGCTGGGCACCACCTTTCCTGTGGAATACACCACTGGATTCCCATCTGGAGCATTTGGACAATGGCAATTCTCAGCAATCTGGGTTTTTTCCCATATCCTGCTCCAGCTGCAGTGATGAACTAAGCCAGACTGGCTTGGGGTGAGCACAGATCGGCCAGGCTGAGGTTCCTGCTCTGCTCAGAGGGAGGGCAGCACTTCTGCTGTGTCTGCTCAGCACCTCTGGGATGGGGCAGTTCCTAATTAGTGAGGAAGTGATGAAGCTGTTCCTCAGCATCACCCAGTGGCCAAAGCTCTCCTCCATAGCCAGATCTGGGCTGATCTTCCTACTGCTTCTTGAGGCGCCTGGTGCACAACCAATCCTCCTCAGCACAGAGCTGCTTCTCTCTTTCTTTAAATCAAATCACCACAATTCCAGCTCAAAAAACACAACCAGTTCATTCACAGGCTCTGAACCTCCCTGCCACTCAGCCCAGACCACCAAATCTCTCACAGCAGTGGCAGGTGGAGCCTAAATCCCTCCCCATTCCCTGTGCTGCATCTCCTCGGCTCTCCAGCCTCAGAGAGAGGTGCTGGGGGTGCAGTCCATGCTGACTGGTTGGGTTTATTCCCTCAGGATATCCACAAAGCTCCCAGCTGCAGACAGGTTACACAGTCCAACCCACAGAAATTCTGCTCTTTTCCCAAAGAAACACCTGTGAGATCAAGAACATGAGTGACCTCCCCGCCTGAGGTTTGCCATGCCCTGCACTTGGAGATGGTATTCAAAACATCCATTTTTATTTGCTTTTTTAAATCTTTCCACATCTGTTTTGATCTTTTTCGTTCTGCTGCCTCACATTCTGCTCTATTCTGTTGTACTCCATTCTAAGCAGGACTATTCCATGAAAATGCTGATTTCCCACTGCTTGTGATTCAGCACAAGCTGCCAGATTTTCAAGAAATCTTGGGAGACTTTGTGCAACTGAAAATATTGACAGTCTAAAGCAGCTTCATGTCCATCCAGCTGAGCAGCCAACCTGTGATCCCCAGCAGGTAGATAGGAAATAAAATGGCCCATGTGAAGATCTTAATCCTAATCCTGAGAGTTTAAAATAGATTTAAGCCTTAGAGCAAGCAGTTTTATATCCAGTCCAAAATGCTCTTAACACCAGCTGTGATAACAGGGGCTATTCTGTTTTTTTTTCTTATTTATTACAGGTTTTGAATGAAGTTTATCTTTTGCCTTCCATAACCTCTTGTGGAAACGAGTTCCACACTTTAATACTCCAAGGAAACAGCTCACCTGACTAAGCCCTGGTTTTTCTGGGCTGGCTCATTGTCAATCTTCATATCAGTGTGGATCTCACCAGCAGAGCATGACAGGGAGTCACCCATCCCACAAATGGGTATTTGGGTTTGGGCAGATGGATTTGCTCCCTGATAGATCCCATTTCTCCTCCCTGTCTCCCAGAGAAGTCTGGAAGAGCCATTTTGGGAGCAGGTGGCTGTGTTGTGGGTCTGTCTCATTGATGAGGCTGACTTCTGTTTCACTGTGCAGACGAAAATGTCATTGCATCAATTCTGGATTTGCCACCTCTCAGTTTAATTGAAAAATCTACTGTTGCCTGTGTCAGGAGCAAGAGAGAACTTATCTGTATCTGTCTGTTTTACAGACAGTTAAAACACCTTTGGTTATTCTTCTGCTCACCCAAGGAGTCGTCTTTAATCCACTCCAGCCTCTTTCAGGGAGAGTTTGGTCACATTTGTGTAGCCCTGGACCCAGAGACTTTTAAAAATCCTTTTACAGCAACAGCCACAAGACCAAGGCCCTCTCAAACATCTGCCCCTATTTTGGGTCTCTAGACAGGAGCTGTGCCCTGGAAATCTGGCTCTGGATCTGTATCCAACTCCCAGCACCCTCTTGGACTATTGGTGTTTTTAAATTCCATGAGTTCCTTCAAATCCTGGGATAACAGACCATCCTGGGTTGGGAAGGACCCACCAGGATCATCCAGTCCAACTCCTGGCCCTGCCCAGAATTCCAGTGAAGGACCAGCTCCTGGCTTTAACTAGAGAACATCTTTATATTCCAGGTGTTTCCTCTTCTCCCCTTGGCTTTGCTGGGACCCTCCCACGTGTGGCTGCAGCTGCTGGGTCTCCCTGGGGGTCTCTGGGGTGCTCACTCAAGGCATCAGGGAAAGCCCTGCTGGGTCCTCTGCTCCTGCAGGGCTCCCACACCTGGCTCCAAACAAAACCAGGGACATGGTGCTGGAGCAGCAGCTCCTCTCCCACTCCTTAGTGAATGGCAACAGCTGTTTAAGCAAAAAGGTGAATTCTTTTCCATTAAAATACAAAAGTGTGCCTTTAAAATCCAGTGGCTGCACCAGCAACACCCTCCTACACTTTATTTGCAGTCCCCTGCCTTTGTCACTTGTCACGGGCAAGTGAAGCCAGTAGAGAGCTGAGCTTTTCTTCCAGTTTCTCCTTATTCCATTTGCCAAGCATTGATTTTCTTTTCCTTCTACCAGCAGAGCTTGAAATTAATAATTTCTATTTGATTTTGTCACTTGGGTGTCATCAATACTGGCAGGGCTGGACACGGGAGAAGCCAAATGTTCAGGGAGATGGAAGTGAGTGAGGGGAGCAGACAGCCTGGGATCAATGAGCAGGTCATGGAGCACATCAGGGAGAGTTCCTGGGGCCAGGCTGGACATTCCCTGGCTGCCTGGGAGGGATTTGCTGGAATTGCAGCTCTGTGGCAGGTCCCGACCTCCACATGGCAATGGGAACATCTGCAGGGATAGATTCCCTCTATGCCAATGATATGGAGGAATAGCTCCATTCACATCCCTAAACTGGATCTTGGCAAACCTGACAAGGGAAGCAGGGAAAGGGGAACAGGGATTTGCACTGAGATCTCCTTTTCCTGCTCTGCACTGCTGGGTGAAGGCTCTGGCAGCTGCTGGAAGCTGCTGGAGGGAACAGCAGCCTGGCTGTGGCACCAGCTTCTGTGAGCATCCATGGAAAAGTCTTTCCAATCAGATCTTATGGATATTCTGCCATCCATGAGCAAAATGGTATTCCCATATTTATAATGGGAACATTATATTAGCATTCAGTGAGGCTCCACACTTTGTTCTGGACCAAAGTGAGAAGACGATGGGAAAGATGGGAAGAAAAATGGAGACTGGACTGAATGAGAGCTAGAATGTGAAGGAGAATTTCTGACTGTGCCCAGCTCCTGCTCCCCTTGGCCTCCACAAACCTCAGCTCTGCATTAGAGGATCTTTAAGGTCCCTTCCAACACAAACCATTGGACAGTTCCATGATTTGCATTTTTTTTTAGGACAGGGAGGTCACGGACCATCCTTCAGTTGGGATCTCAGCTCCTCCCTAGAGGCAGCTCCGATCTCAGCCCTGGGACAGGGCCAGCAGCCAGGGAAGGGCTGGAGCTGGGCCAGGGCAGGCTCAGGCTGCAGAGCAGGGCAAGGTTCTTCCCCCAGAGGTGCTGGCACTGCCCAGGCTCCCCAGGGAATGGGCACGGCCCCGAGGCTGCCAGAGCTCCAGGAGCGTTTGGACAGCGCTGCCAGGGATGCCCAGGGTGGGATGTTGGGGGGTCTGGGCAGGGCAGGGGTGGGACTGGATGATCCTGGTGGGTTCCTTCCCACACAGGAGATTTTATGATTCTCCGATGTGTCCCAGCTGGAGGCTCAGAAGATGGAAATGCTTTCTGTAATTGTCTGGAAATTATTTTCTATCCCCATAAAATCCAGTGGAGCCAAATCAGAGGCATTTCAGCTCCATCTGCTCTTCCCTGCTCCTGACCCACACCAGTGGCACATCCCAGCCTCCTGTGCCACCTCCAGCCCTCCCTGCCTGAGCACACTCCCAGTCCTGGAGCTCAGGTGGAATGAGCCAACATTTAATGCAGGAAAAGGCTCCCTGTGGGGCCCGTTTGTGTCAGGAATTAACGAGTCACATCTGAGTGGGCAGCAGAGCAGCAAAGGTGCCAGAACTGCATGCCCTGCTCACAGCAGCTCCTGTCAGAGCCCTGCAGGTGCCCATAAACCACTTAAGTGGCCATTAAGGGTTCAGGGAGCAACAGAAACTGGCACTGGAGCACTCGGCCCTTTGGCTTCGGGCATTTATCCAACACCAGATGAGCAGGCAGGAATTAGAGCTGGGAATCACAAGCACCACTGAGCCTCTGCCCTGCCCTGCTGGAGAGCTGGGGGATCACAGCAGCTGCACAGGGATGGCATTTGCTGTTGCCACAGCCATGGAAATCAGGGCTAACTGGACTCCCCACACCCACAGCTACCAGCTCTGAGGGTTTAGCTCCATATCCCAGCGCTGGGACCTCTGGAAGAGCTGAATTCTTTGGTGTTTTGCCATCAGACATGGTCACACACACAGGGCAAGGCTTGGGGACACACAGGATTTGGCTGCTGTGGCCTGATAAAGCATTTGTTGTGTACTGAGGGGGAGAGCATAAGTGGGGGCCCCACTGAATCCCACACAATCACAGAATTATCCAGCCTGGAGAGGCCTCCAAGATCACCTTGACCTCCAATCAGCCCAGCACTACCATAATCCTCCCTAAACCACATCCCTAAAGGCCACATCCAGATGTTTCTTCAACACTTGCAGGGACGGTGACCCCACCATCTCCTTGAACAACTCATTCCAAAGCCTGAGCTCTCTGTCAGGGAAATATTTTTTCCCAATAGCCGACCTGAGCCTCCCCTGGCGCAGCCTGAGGCCGTTCCCTCTCCTCCTGTCCCTGTTCCCTGGGAGCAGAGCCCGACCCTCCCCGGCTGTCCCCTCCTGGCAGGGAGTTGTGCAGAGCCACAAGGGCCCCCTGAGCCTCCTTTTCTCCAGGCTGAGCCCCTTTCCCAGCTCCCTCAGCCCCTCCTGGGGCTCCAGCCCCTTCCCCAGCTCCGTTCCCTGCCCTGGACACGCTGCAGCCCCTCCAGGGCTCTCTTGTCAGGAGGGTCCCAGAGCTGCCCCAGCACTGGAGGTGCCCCAGCAGGGCCAGCACAGGGGACGGGCCCTGCCCTGCTCCTGCTGCCCCCCAGGTCTGGGACAGCCCCGCTGCCCTTGGCCACACCTGGGCTGGTGTCCAGCCCCTGGCACCGGCTCCCCCAAGTCCCTCTCTGCTGAGCAGCTCTCAAGCCACTCTTTCCCAAGCCTGCAGAATTCCACAGGTTCGCTGGAGCTTTTCCTAAATCAGTCTTCCCAAGGAAAGGGGGATGAGAAGATCCAAAGCTGCTCCATCCTGAGCAGAGTCATCCCTGGCTGCTGTCACCAGGACATCACCATTGGCATAATTTTCTCCATACCTCCCCACATCAATTCTCTCCACCCAGCTAGGAAGATAAAGGAGATCAAAGTTCTAAAAAGGACCCAGCTGTGCCCTCCTCCACATCTGGGCAGCGTTGCTCCACCCCCACCTGCAGGAACAGCTACTCCACCTCCCTTCCAGTGGCATTCCCAAACAGGGATGAAAGGAAAGGAGCAGTGTGGGGACCCCCTGCCTTCCACCCTTGTGCCTTTGTCACCACCCCCAGTTTGCCTGCACAGCTCCAGCCAAAATGAGTCACATTTGCCTACTAATTCCTTAAAAGTAATGGGATTTATCCCAGTGGATCACCTGCATTCCAGTCACCACCCTTACCCACTTTCGGTAAGGTTATATGTGTATGTATATATATATATATATATATATATATATATATATATATATATATATGTGTGTGTGTGTGTGTGTATATATATATATATATATATATATATATATATATGTGTGTGTATAAGATTAGTTGGATCTTGAAGCTTTGTTTTCCCTTCTTCTGACTTCAGTTTATTTTTCAAACAGTTCCAGCCTTTGTTGTCTGAGTCCACATCACCTGGGAGGTGCCCCAGGAGTACCTGCACAGGAGAAAGACGAGGCTGGATTAAAAGGAGACCTTGGAGGACTGAATGTGTTAAAAACCAGTTTTAAAGCTTGAGCTGGCTGGGTTAAATCTCTGAGGCTTTTCCTTATGTTAAAACAGCAATAATTATAAAGAAAGGAGTTGGATTGCAGATACAGAAATCAGTTTTAATAAGAGGAACCCTTTATTCAGGGGGATTTTAATTTGTGTTTTGGGTTGGTGTGGCCAGGTTTTGGGAGCAGGGAGGTCATAGGGGTGGCTGCCAGAAACCTCTCCTGAGACCAAAGGAGCCAATTCCAGCAGCTCCAGAATGGACCCAGCTGGCCAAGGCCCAGCACAGCAGGGATGGAATTGTTCTCCTAAATAATAGGGAATGCCAGGGGTGAGGCAGGAACTGAAGGGGCTGCTCAGAGCAGGGACAAGACCCTCTCCACCCCAGAGAAAAAGTAACAATGTGCCAGGTACCCCTGGCAGGGGTGGGAGGGTGACAAACACGAGCCAAGGCATGAGGGGGATGTATGTGTGTGACAGGAGGGTCTGGAACTGAGGGGTGAGGCTGAAGGACTGGGACAAGCACTGGGAGAAGCCTGGGAAGTGCATGGATGGGGTGGGAGCTCCTCTCCTCGAGCACATCTCCTACATCCCAGAGAAGACAAATGGGATCTGCTTGTGGTTATTGTATAAATTTACAGCACCCTGACACGGGGCAGAGCAAACAGCAGCGGTGGCAGCCTCTGATAGAGACAGATGACAGAGACATTTAATGAATGAAAAGGTGATGAAGTATTCCTGACACAGCAAACCCCCCCAGCCTGCACTGATCTGTGTGACACCACTGGCACAGAGACTGCAGCACATCCATCCCAGCCCCGTCCGAGGCAGGAAGGGCACTGGACTGGGCTGCAGACCATCCACAGGATCACAGAATCATTGGCTTGGAAGGTGCCTGAAAGCTCCTCTCATTCCACACCCCACCACAGACAGGGAAACCTCCCTCTAGGCCAGGTTTGTTCACCTCAGGCACTGAGATTTTATGGTGGGATGTTGAAATTTTTGGTTGTTTGAATGATAGAGAGACAAAGCTGAAATTTCTGGGGGGGAAACACCTGATTTTTCTGATCCATCCTCGATTTTGAGTGTTCAGCTCAGTGCAGTGCTGCAATGAGACCCTGGAAAAAGCAGCAAAACAAAGTAACAGGTTCATACCTTGGCTAAGTCTGGGGATTTAGGAGTTGAGTGGATATGCCTGGACTTCAGAGTTAAAAACGAACCATGTTTGGTGCTCATATAAGGTTGCTGTGGGCTCAACACCTCAAAATAAGGCTCAACACCTCAAAATAAGGCTCAACACCTCAAAACCAGGCTCAAAGAGAGGTGGAAGCCCAGCAAGGGCTGACTTTCACTACAATCATGCTCCAGATCCAGCACAAACCTGGGCTTACAGCCTGATTATTTGGGCCTGCAGAGATTTGGTGACAGGACAGGGTCACACAGAAATTAAAGATTGAATCTAGGCCATGATAGGCTTAGAGGAGATGATCTTCAAGGCCTTTTCCAGCCTAATTGATTCTGTGATTCCATGGCAGTGCACATGTTTGCACAGCCCTTTGCTGGGGCAGTTTCAGAGCTGGGGCTGGAGGGCAGCTGTGTTAAGCTTGGTTTGAGCCTGGGTTAAGCCTGGGTTAAGCCTGGCTCTGTGTGAGTTTGGGGGGCTCTGCTGCAGGCTGGAGCTGCCAGGCCTGAGCTGTGCTGATCACAGAGGCACTTCAGGTGCCAGACTGGGCAGGTGAAGTTTTGTTGTGAATTAAACCCTGTCTTAAACCCCATCCAGGCCCTGGCTGCCACAAATCCTCCTCCCATCCCCTCATGGGGTCACTGCCCCCCAAAAAGGCAGCTGGGCTGGTTCCAAATGGGCCTCACTAATTCAGGGAGTTTATTTCATGTCTTGGATCTCATTCACAGCCTGATCCACACACAGCTGAGGGATAATTGGGTATTTGGAGCACTGGAAAGGGGAGGGAGGGACGAGCATTTGGGACAAACCCTTGTTGCTGTCACTGCTGCCACAGTTTGTGTATCCTGAAGCTTGCTCTGGATTTCACACAGAGCCTGTTGTTTCAGCCCTTTTCCCTGTATGGGAGGGAGGCTCTGAAGAATTTCCAGCTCCCATTTTTAGTGGCTGCACGTCAGCCTTCCTCCTGCTGCTGCTGCCAGCTGAGGAGAGCGCTGATAAGAGCTCCCTGCACGCTGGTGGGAGCTGCTCTGCACAGGGCTCATCCCAGGCACCATCTGCAGCAGCTCCCCCAGGATTTCCAGCCTGTGCCCATGGACACAGCTGGCACATCCCCTGCAGACAGCTGGAATTCAAACACTGCTGTTTGCTGCTCCAGAGCGGGAAGGAAACCCCAGCCAAAACCAGCCTTCCCCTCTGTCTGTCCCCTCCCCACAGCCAGCACCACGGATAACCCAGCACCTGCCCCAGAAGCACAGGGGGGCTGTGCTGGGAGCAGACCTCTGCCAGCAGGGAAGGGGAAGCCATTCCCCCCTCATTCCCTCCCCACAGGGAGGCTGAGGCACCTCCTCGTTTCCCTCCAAAGCAGCAACAGCAGCCCAGAGCTCTGGGGACAGGGCAGGGCCTGTCCTGCAGCTGCTGGGGGCTGCCTTGCCCAGTGCCTCTGATTGTGCTTCTGCTGGGAATTGGATGTGCTGCTGGCACTCTGGGACACCTTCAGGAGCCTGCCCTTACTGGGACCAGCCCCAGTGCTCCTGTCCCAGGGGGAACTGGAGCCTTCAGAGAGGCAAATCCACCTCCACTGTAAGGCCATTCAAACACCCCCCATTATCAGATCCATGGGTGGTGCCTGCAGAGTGTTCTCCAGGGGCCAGGAAGCACCAGAACTGGGGGATGTGGGGGGGATTCCCTTGCTGAGGGCAGAGGGAATCGCAAAGGGCTCTGATTTACTATGGAGGGCAAAGGTCCTGAGCTGCTCCTGCCCTTTTGTTTCCTCCTGCTCCTGGTTTTGTCCATTGGACCCGACCAGAGCAGTTTTATGGAGCTGGGAGCATTGTCAGCTGGGCTGGGAGGGCTGGGAGTGTTCAGCCTTGAGATGGGAAGGCTCCAGGGACACCTCCCTGTGGCCAGGTTGAGTGGGGCTTTGAGCTGGACAAGGGAAAGGGTCCCTGCCCATGGGACAGGTTTGGAACCAGATGAGTTTTAAGGTCTCTAACAACCCAAACCATTGGGACTTAGGAGCCTGTGGCCTTCCAGTACTTAATAGGGGCTAATGAAAATCAGGAAGAGCAATTTTTCCATGGTCAGAGAGTGATAGGAAAATGGGAATTGTTTTAAACTAGAAGAGATTTAAATGAGATGTTAAGAGGAGGGTTCCCTGGCAGGGTGGGCAGGCCCTGGCACAGGGTGCCCAGAGCAGCTGGGGCTGCCCCTGGATCCCTGGCAGTGCCCAAGGCCAGGCTGGACATTGGGGCTTGGAGCAGCCTGGGACAGTGGAAACTGTCCCTGCCCATGGGGTGGAATGGGATGAACTTCTAGGACCTTTCCCACTGCTGCTATTTTAGGAATCCCCGAGCCTCACTCACCCCACAGCCACTGTGGCACCACATGAAGCACAGATATCTACAGAGGAGCTGCAGGGGAAACCAAAATCCTCCTTTGTGATGCCATTTCTGTGGGCCAGGCCCTCAGACCCACCTGCACATTCCCCACAAAGCCCGTGACAGTCCCAGAGCCCCCAGCCAGCCCCTGTGACAGACAAGACAGCTCAGCAGCTGCTCCTTCTCCACTGCTGTGCCCGTGGCCCCTCCCGATCCAGCTCACAGGACACAGATTGTTCCCAGCCCTGTGATTTATTCAGCTGCTTGATTTAGGCTCTGGCAGGGCCGTGCTGTCCCTGCTCAGGCTGAACACTCAATAAAACCTGTCCATAAACACAGAGGCCAGAGGGGAACATGCCCTGACAATGGGAATAAACAAAACCAGGGAAGCTCTGGGTGCAGGAGACAGACAGAGGCAGAAACATGGCTCTGTCAGGGCAGGGGAGCCCTGCAGAGTCGGGATCTGCTCAGGGTTTTTATTAATGGCACAAGTGATAGGCTGAAGAGGTGCTTAAAATCTCCAAACTGAGCTGGAAGGAGCTCAGAGAGCAGGGCTGGGATTCAAATCTGACCTCCCTAAATAAAGATTAACGTTGCAAAATGAGCAAGAGAAAATTCAAAAAGATAAATGGGGAGCGATGAGATCAGGGTAGAGAAAACTCCAGTGAAAAATCAAAGGAAGAATAAGTGAGGAGGCTGGGCAGGTCTGAGCCAGGTGTGTGATTCCCTACGGGAATATCCTCTGTCCCTGCAAGAATTAAACCCCAGGTTCAAGACTTGCAACTGGAAAATGTCATTCCAGCCCTGGGACAGGGCCAGCAGCCAGGGAAGGGCTGGAGCTGGGCCAGGGCAGGCTCAGGCTGCAGAGCAGGGCAAGGTTCTTCCCCCAGAGGTGCTGGCACTGCCCAGGCTCCCCAGGGAATGGGCACGGCCCCGAGGCTGCCAGAGCTCCAGGAGCGTTTGGACAGCGCTGCCAGGGATGCCCAGGGTGGGATGTTGGGGGGTCTGGGCAGGGACAGGGGTGGGACTGGATGATCCTGTGGGTCCCTTCCAGCCCAGGATATTCCAGGATTCTGTGATCCCCTGTTGGTGGGGAGCTCAGGCTGTGGTGACCCATCAGGTATCCAAAGGAATGAGGATTTTCCCATTGGATGTTTTCCCATCTGAACAAGCCCAGAAGTCCAGGGAGGGTAAACTGAGCATCCCTTCCCTGCATCCCAACATCCTCTGAGCCAGGAACAGATCCTGAGCTGCAGGAGTGGGGGGAGGGGAGGAAATCACAATGGAATGTGCTGGAAAACTGTTGCTCCTCTGCTGCACTTCTCCTGGTGCTCTGGGCAGGGGGTGCCTCACTGATCCCACTTCCCCCCAGGGTCACCCTGGAAGGTGCAGGAGGCTTTGAGAAGACCTCAGAGCCCTGTGGGTCAGGCCCAGTGCATTCCCTGCTTCAGGGTGATCCCCACAGACTGATCTTCCTGGTGCTCATTAGCCAGGAAAACTGAGGAAATGGCTGAGCACAGGATGAAGATTTCCTACATGGAACCAACATTTCAGTGAGCCCAAGAATGAAACAGGAGAGAATTCCCAGCAGAGCAGGGACAGACTTCTGCTCCCTGGGATTTTCCAATCCATCATGTCCAAGAAGGGCTAAAATTCCAAGGGTGTTCCTTGAATGATGAGCAATGAGGAAAGAATGGGCTCTGGATGAGGAACAATGAGAATTTGGGGTGGCTTTTTTTTAAATCCAGCCAGGCTTGGAGGGATATTGCTCCCTATAAATCCACTGGAGATATCTCCAGGGAGGGACAGAGACATTGAAGCTTAAAGCAATATTATCACAAGGATAGGTGGCTACAAAGTGACCAGAGATAAATTCAGGGTGGAAATTGGAGTCTCCAAACAACTGGAAAATGAGGGAAGGGAAGGTTTGGGAAGGTTTGGGAAGGTTTGGGAAGGTTTGGGAAGGTTTGGTTTGGGGAGGGAAGGGGAGGGGAGGGGAGGGGAGGGGAGGGGAGGGGAGGGGAGGGGAGGGGAGGGGAGGGGAGGGGAGGGGAGGGGAGGGGAGGGGAGGGGAGGGGAGGGGAGGGGAGGGGAGGGGAGGGGAGGGGAGGGGAGGGGAGGGGAGGGACTGAGGTATTTTGAGTTGGAACTTGGGATAAATGTGGAGGGAATTAGGGAATGCAGTGTCTGAGAGAGCCAGGGGCTGGAGGTGATGGGACTGAAGGCCCTTTTTGTATGAGCAGAAGCAGATTTCTGGCTTAAATCCTGGTTCCACTCTTCATCAGAGCTGCCTGGAAGCTCAGAGGAGAGGGGCACTTGAGCCCAGAGCCCAAATTCAGGAGAGCAGTGAGCTGAGGGGACAGGGTGAAGGCAGTTGCCAACATTTCCAGCTCTACCAGGAGTTCTTGTCATGAATTAGGAAGGATGTAGATAACCAGCAATGCTCTTTGCAGACATCCCTGCAGCCCAGAATTCCTACAGAACCCTTGGAGTGCGAGCTGAGAGAGCAGCCCCAGGGACAGCAGGAGGGGGCTCTGGAAGGTCACGGGAGAGCCCTGAGGAGGGAAATCTCCCAAGCAGGAGCAGGATGAGGGAGGGAAGTGCTCTCCTGGGGCACTCAAACACTCCCAGCATTGCCAGAGAGTTGAACAGGAGTGTTTTGGTTTTTCTGAGGCCGTTTTGGGCACTCACACAGCCAGGGCAGGTTGAGCCATGGCTGCAGAACTGAGGCACAGCCCCAGCTCCCACTCCCCACATTTCAGGAACATTCCTGTTGCCATGGCGACGGCAGAATCGCTGGCTCCATGGACACGGCCAGAGATGTTTGAAGTGCTCAGAGATGTCAGTTATCACCCATCACATAATGATCCCTTCCAAGAAACCCCAGGTTGGGTTTACAGAGCCCAAACAGTTTCCCTTTTTCATTCGCTGCCTCTGTCACAGGGAAGTGCAGGTAATTTATGGAGTAAACCATCCTTGAGTGGTGTCCCTAAAGCTCCGGAGTGACTTTAACCCTCAAAGGAAGCATTTGCAAAAATCTGCTTTGAAAGGAGCTGTTTCGAGTCACTTCAAGGACGTGAGACCTGGGAGCTGCTGGTTCCTCCTTTGTTTTCCAGATCCAGGAAGGAAAAGCAGCCCCGCTCCACTTGGATTCTTTCTTCAGTAGGAAAAAAATTTAAAAAATAAATAAAATCAAGAAAGAAGAGTAAGAGGGCTGAGTATTGAACAGAGAAATGAGAGCTGCATGTTTTATGTCCTCTGTGAAAAGGATCCACGAGGAGAAAATGGATGTGGGCTCAGCAGGTGGACAAAGGGAAGGATTGGGAGCACTGGGAAAAGGAAAACCATGACAGTTTGGGATGAGGGGATGATGCAAAAAAGGCTCGTTAAAAAATCTGTTTCAAATGGGTGTTGAAGAGAACTCAGGGGTTTGTCTAAACCCATTTTTGTGTGTGTGGAACGAGCTGATGCTCCATGGAAACGTGATCCTGGCGGAACTCCCCTCTCAAACACTGCTGGAATGCTGATCCCAGAGCTGGAGCTGCTCCTGCCTGTCCTGCCCTGTGCCCAGAAACACCTGGAATGTCGAGATGGGCTCCTGCTCCTCCCCACCCACGAGGTTGATGCCTCCAGGTCCATGAGGCACCAGTCTGAAGCTCATTCCAACAGCGGTATTTCAGGATACACAGCCCCAGAAAAATGGGTTTGATTTTCCTCAGAAAAATTCCCATGTGCAGTTGAATCTATCTGGGGCTTTCCCCTTTTTTGTGGGAAGAGGATTCTTTTGTAGTTGCTCAAATAACCAATGTGGTTCCTGCCCACCACGTCCTGTCAGAGCCGTTTGACCAGCCCAGAGTTATTGATTCTGGCGAAGCCTCGAAACCACAGATACAACGAATTCCCAGGAAAATCTTGGCAGCCCCCGGGAGTGACAGACACCTAATGGACTTCCAGAGCAAGTTCAGCTTCAGGGGGCAGCATTGCAGCTCCTGGGATGTTTGACAGGCACATGCAGCTAAACTGGGAATGGGAACAAGTGTTCCATGACACTTGGAACAACCATCCCTGCTCCATGTTCTCCTTCCCCACTGCTCCTCCTGAAAAATGGCTTCCTAATGCATTTTTCTATAATGAACTTAATGTCTCCAGATTTTATTTCCCACTTGAGGTCTAAATCATCTTTGCCATAAATGTAAAATAACTCAGCCAATGGTTTGGTGGGGCTGGTTTACAACATATCATTCCAAGAATAATTTAGAAACCTGGGAAGTTTTTCTTCCCTAAAAATTCGCACAGCTCATTACTAAGATAGGCTGAGTGAAATGAATGGATTACCGCTGGAAAACGGGAGCAGTGGAAATCTGAGAGTCAGGAGTTGGTTTGGATTGCTTTGCTACACTCCAAAAGAATGTTCCCTGCAAGCAGGGGGTGGATGGGCCCTACTGGATCACACAGGAGGGAACTGGAGTGGCTCTGGATTAGCCAGGATGTGGTGGAACAGCTCAGAGGGAGAAGGACCCTCTGAGCCTTCATCTCCTTGACCTTCCCTCACCCCCCCAGGCTGGGGAAGGAAAACGTGAGCAGCTCCACAGGTGCTGCATCAGGGCTGGGAAATCCATGGGTAACAGCTCCACCTCCTTTGATCCATTGCTCCTGGATTAGGTGGTGCTTGTGGGGTTCTTAGACATGAGTTTGAGATCCATGAGCACAGAAAACAGGGAATCCCACCTGGAGAATCCCAACTCAGCTTCCTGGGAAGACTTCAGGATGGAGCCAAGACTGCCTGGATGGGAATCCTGAACCAGGGGAAGTTCAGGAAAAAATTCTTCACAGAAAGAGTGGCCAGGCATTGGCACAGGCTGCCCAGGGCACTGTGGAGTCACCATCCCTGGAAGTGTCCAAAAATGTGGCACTTGGGGACACAGTTTAGTGAGAATGGTGGGATTCAGTCCAAGGCTGATTGATGATCTTGTCTTTTCCAAACTGAATGATTCTGTCATTCTGGGAACTCAGGAGGAAATTGAGCTGTTCTGACCAGGGGGAACATTCTGCCTTTCTCTCCCTCTCCAGGTCACTCCTGGGATAAGCCAGACTGCAGGAATGAAAGCAGATCCACCACAGGTTGTTTAGAGTTTGGATTTAGCTGCTCCTGATCACAGCTCAGAGAGGCACTGCCAGGGTCTGGGAGGCAGCTTTGTGCTCCCAAGCCAGACAAGGAGGACATGGATGGATCCTGGGCATGGATCTGGGCATGGATCCATGGATCTGGTCTTCCACCAGATTGTCCTCAAAAGTCATTCCCAATTTGGAATTCTTGCAGGTCAGACCTCTCCTATCACATTTTCGGGTTCGTATTTTAGTTTCAGGAGGGTGTTGCAGACCCATGTCCCTTGTGTGTGGGTGGGGTCACCTGTACCCCCTCACTAGTGACACAGACCCTCCCAGCCATGAGCACCCCACAAAGCCACCCCAACCAGACCCCATGTGGACTCCATGGACTAATGCAGAGGGGGTTTAAACCAGAGATCCAGACTTGAATCCAAGAACTTATCCCTTAAAATGCTCCTGGTTCTGGATACTGGGGTCAGTGGAACTTCTCTTCCCAAGGCAGAGCCCAGAATTGCACCCCAACAATGCCCTGCATGAAGAGAGTAAATCCTCTGATAAACTTCCCAGCTTTCCCTGACATCACAGCCTCATGGATTCCTGAAAAAGCAGGGAATTCCTTTAGATAATTCCTCAGAAGTGACTTTAAGAAATAATGGTTTCACACTATGGAATTACAACAAAAATTCCAACAATCCTGGACTCCACCAGGGAAACTCCAACCCCAAAGCTGAGGATCTCTGCAATCCCAGGTGAGCCAACCCATTACAAGCACCTCTCATTCCTAAGACTCTCCCACCACAGCTGTGCCCTGCTCTAAGCTGGGCTTTGTGGCCCCAAAAAAGCTAAAACAAGGGCTAAACAGGCCCCAAACAGAGCCTAAATAGGTCCCAAACAGAGCCTAAATGGACCCCAAACAGAGCCTAAATAGGTCCCAAACAGAGCCTAAACGGACCCCAAACAGGGCCTAAATAGGCCCCAAACAGAGCCTAAACAGGCCCCAAACAGGGCCTTACAGGGCCTAAACAGAAGTTAAGTTGTGAACCAAGGGGTGACCAAAGTGTCCTAAATCCTACAAGTGTCCAGCAGAAACACAGAATTTAGGATTAAAGTGCCGTAAATACAACACAGGGAGATGCACTTGGAATGCAGCGATCAAATCTGCATCCTGAAATAGCAATAAATCACCTGGCCAAGGCCTTTCACTTCCAGCCCTGGAATTATTCCCACTCCATCAAACAACTCCTTTCATCAAAAGCTCCATCTTCAGATAATTTATGGGCCCTCCTTCCTGTCTGCTTCTCCTCATCTCCATACAGACAAATGGATTTGGGACAGCATGGGAGAATTTCACTCCATGGATTGTTAGAAATCTTCTAATTTCCAGCCTTTCTCCACTCAGGGCTGGTTTATATCTATTTGATCAATTTCCATGTTATCCCTTAATAGCTTTTCCACATTGGATATTATCTCCCAGGTGTGTTTCTATTAAGAGCCATCACCCAACCCCTCCAAGTCATTTTGCACTGTTGACAAAGCAAAGCTTTCCAAGTGTGCTTTCCCTCCAAGCTCCCTGATCCATCATTCCTCCTTCCTCATGCAACTCAAAACTCATTCTTAGGCCAAACCCATTAATTGGATGATCTGATTCTTCATGTGAATTAAAACTGAAGAAAATCAAAACATTTTTGTCTTCTCAGAAAGGAATGTTTGGGTTTCTTTTTCCAACATCCTTTTTTGCATCATTTATTTTCTTTTCAATTCCCTCAAAAAAAGTTTAAAACCTCCTAAAACTGGAATTCAAAAAACAGAATAGTCTGCTTGATCCATTTTTTTTTTTTTTCTTCCCAGTGTGGGGAATGAAAAGAAAATTCATTTCCATTTCACTTTGTGGAATCATGGAGATGGGAATTAAATGAGAAATGAGTTTTGGACACTCAAAGCAGAAGTGTTCTGGTTCCCTTGTGAAGTGGAAGATGTTCCTCCCCAAGTCCCTGGAGGCAGGAGGGCAGCTGGCCCTGCCATTCCAGTGCTGGAATGGGACTGGGACCAGCACAGCCTTGCTGACATCCCCTGGGAGCTGGGAGATCCAGACTTTTCCCAGGGAGAAGCTCCTATTTACAAAAATCTGTGACAGATTCTGCAGCAAATTCAATCTTTGCCAACAATGACTCAAATATTCCTGCTGAGTTTAGATTCCCTTGCAAGAGCCTTATTCCACCATTGCTCTTCCTCCTCGCCGGTGCTCCCTGCCCCAGTCCGGAGGCAGGAGGGGAGCAGCTGGAGCTGGGCCTTGTGTTCCAGTGTCCATAACCCCCCTGCTCCCAGGGCTTGGATCTGGGGGCTCTTTCCAGCTGTGCCCACACCCAGCACTGTCCCCACAAGTGGGGAGACCCCACTCCTGCCCAGGTGGGGAACACTGACTCATGGAGGATTGGGATCAGCTGAGATGGGAATTCTCCACCTGGGCACTGCTCCAACCCCTGGATCTGGGAGCACAATCCTCTGACCCATCCAGCAAGGCCAGGCTGTGGAAATTACCCCAGGAAAACTTTTTCATTTCTTTATCAGTTCTGCTCCTTCAGGAATCCCCTTTGCCCACATTTCTGCTCAGAAGGATCCCAGTCCCAAGCAGGGTTTTCCAGCTGGATCCTGGCTGGATCTCTGCTGTCTCCCAGCTGTTCTTGCTTTTCACCAGCACCCCAGACTGATCTTGTCCCTCCCTTTTCCATCTGCCCACAAACTGTCACCTTTACTCTTAAAGCTTCTCAAGCTGCTTCTTTGCTGTTCTGCAAACACCCCCATTCCCATGGAACAGCCTCAAAATCTTGGCATTTTCCCTCCCTGTTCCTGTGTTTCCCTCTTTCAATCTTCATCTTTAGGTGTATTTTCAACATTTACCAGTTTAAAATGAATTCCTGCTCCAGTCCTTTCAGTGGAGAACTATTGAGAGATGTGTTCATCAATCCTCAGGCAGACAAAAGAATCCTTTTTACTGGCACTACAATCCACAGGCAAAGGGAAAAGGGACAACGGGAAACTCTAATGTGGAGTCTCCCAGCATGTCCCACTCTCCATTATCCCAGTGGAGAAAAAATCAGAGCTTTCAGGCTGGGATTCAGGAGATCAAATAGGCAATCATTTTAATTTGAATTAATTGCACTGCACTGGAAGTGTTGACTCCACAGGAGACTCCATTGAGGTTCTGAAGGACACACGGATGTGGAACAGAAGACCCAGGTGCCCTGACCCAGATTCCTTGGGTTGGACTGGGGGCCACAAATGGAGCTGGAGGCCAGGCCAGCAGATCGCTCACCCCAGCAATGCACAAAGAAACTGGAAATGTGAGGCACCAGTAAATTCCTGCCATTAGGAAAGGGCTCCCTGCTGGACTCAAGGACACATGTGGATCATAGATGGACTGGTCTCCTTCACAGAAACATTTTGGGAAGCTTCTGCCTGAAAAGAGGGCTCTCCTCCCCAGTTTGGTGTCCCCTTCCCTAAAGGAGGGGCTGTAACCAGGGCCCTGTGCTGGCTGGTGAAGGCAGGCAAGAACAGAGCAAGCAGGAATCGGCCTTTGGAAGCACTGGAATGAGGTTTTGGAGGAGAGGTTTGGGCAGGAGGTGTAGGGAAGCTCAGGGAGTGTCCCTCCCTTCCCACCATCCCTTTTCACATCCTTCTGGTACCTCCTGGAGCAGGGCACGTCCCTCAGCTGGAGCGTGGAGGCTGAGGGTGAGATCAGAAAGTTGGGGATCCTTTCCTTTGGGGATCCTTTCCTTTGGGGATCCTTTCCTTTGGGGGAACCTTTCCTTTGGGGATCCTTTCCTTTGGGGGAACCTTTCCTTTGGGGAACCTTTCCTTTGGGGATCCTTTCCTTTGGGGGAACCTTTCCTTTGGGGATCCTTTCCTTTGCAAATCCTTTCCTTTGGGGATCCTTTCCCTGTGGGGATCATTTCCCTGTGACTCCAGAAATTCCTTCTGCACAATTCTCCCTCCCCTTCCTCTGGGGCAGCAATTCCACCTCCCAGGAATGTCAGGGTGACAGGCTGAAGCTCGCTTGGCTTTTGCATTGATCCCTTTGGACACTGGGGGTCCCAGGTCCTTCACAAAGCCCATGGAGATGCCTCTGGAAGCTGCAGGAATTTTGCAGACAAGCTCTGCACAAAGTGACTCATCCAGGCTGGGCAGATCAGCCCATCAGTTTCTTTTTTATCCTGTTTTTTTTCACCATCTCCTCCTCTTCAATCCCCAAAATAAAAAGTTTCCTTATGGGTAACTTGAGTGAAATCCTCAGGATGTTCCTCATGCTCTGCCCTTTCCTCATCTTTTCCAGGTTCCCTCCAGGAGAAAGTTCCCCCTAAAGTCCTGCTCTGATGATTTTTTGTTCTGGCTTCCTGCTACAAATCCCAGGAAAATGTTTCTTCCCCTGCCCCTCTCCTGAAGGAGAGCCTTGGTCCCACAAATTTGTTGATGGAGCAACAAGGATTTTCCCAATTTCTCAGGGAAACAGCCTGGAGGAGGTTCAAGTTGGATATCAGGGAAAATTCCTCACTGACAGAGTGATTAAACCCTGGAACAGGTTGGGGTGGAGTCCCCATCCCTGGAATTGTTCAGGAAAGGAGCACACAAGGCACTTCCCTGTGTGGTTGAGTGGATATGGAGATATTTGGTAAAAGGTTGGATTGATGATCTTGGAATTCTTTTCCAGCCATAATGACTCTGTGATTCCATGTCTGGTAAAGCTCCCAGTGATTCTCATGGATCTGCTGTCCAGCTCTTCACTCGCAGAGGAGGCGATTTCCCAGGTTACCATGGAGATGAGAGCGATGGAAAAGAACTCAGTGCAGATGGATGCATCCCAAGTGAGCTCCTGTTGGCTCTCCCAGAACAAAGGGAATATAAAGATGCACAGGATTGGAGCAAAACTATGAAAATTATTGATATAAACACTGATATTCCAGAGATGAGAGTGAAGCTGTCAGGGAGGCCAAGGAGCAAAGGAAAAGAGAAATTTCTAACTGGGAAATGGGGGAAAATGAAGTTTTTCAGGATCTGTGATGGACAAAGGGGTTTAATCTTGAAAATGCCTTTGGGTTTTTTTTCCAGAGACATTGGCTGCTTTAATTAAAGTGATTGATTCACTCCAGAAATGTGTCAGAAGTCGTCTTTCCCTGGTAAATTCTTCCTAATGGGAGAATATCACTCGAATATCACTCATGTCCTGAGGCTAATTAATATCAGGAATGATGTCAGAGTGATCCCTGGGTCTGATGGGGTCCCCCTATAAACTTTACCCAGATTTTCTGGGATATTTTTCCCTGTGAGGGTGGGCAGGCCCTGGCACAGGGTGCCCAGAGCAGCTGGGGCTGCCCCTGGATCCCTGGCAGTGCCCAAGGCCAGGTTGGACACTGGGGCTTGGAGCAGCCTGGGACAGTGGGAGGTGTCCCTGCCATGGCAGGGGTGGAACTGGATGGGCTTTAAGGTCCCTTCCCAACCAACCATTCCATGATTTCATGATTTGATCTCCTCCATCAGAACTGCTTATGAATTTGGGAACATTGTTTTCAGCAACAAGGGCTTGAAATGAGGCCACAAGGCCAGGATGCAGCAGGACGGATCCATGGGCAATTTGGGGACTCATCCATCATGGAAAACACTGTAAGGACATGGATGTTTATCCCCTAAATAATCTGCAATCCCCATTTCCCCCTCCTTGGTGTGTGGAGCAGTGGCAGAGTGAGGCTCTTTTCCCATTTCCCAGGAGTCTGGAGACAGCCTGGGTTGTGGGAATGTGCAGTTCCTTGTGCCTGGGGCTGGCACTGGGAGCCAGGAGCAGCACTCAGGGGGGGCTCTGGATTATGGGATTTCATAACAGGACCCAAGACACCCCTACACCAATGAGATGCCTTTGGACGAGCCATGGGAGCCATGGAATATGTGAGAGTGTCACAATTTGGGATCTCAGGGGAACAACCATTCTTTGGGAATCACCCAGCAACCTCTTTTTGCAGAGAACTGGGAGTTTTTCCTCCAAGGATCTCTGTATTCTGACAAAAGGCTGGGTGTGTGAGAAAGAAACACAATAATTTTTTGGGAAGCAAAGGTACCCTTTGGAAAACTCCAGAGGCCCTTCAGGAATGACTCCCAGGACAATTCAGGTGGACAGGGATGGGTTTAGATAGGATCAGTAACAGGTGAGATGTGAGTGTGTCATTACCCCTTGTGCTTCATCCCCAGCTGCCTCTGTCCCAGTCCCAAACCCCCCAAATATTCCCTGTGGAGCAGGAGCTGTGTCTGCCCGTGGATTTATCCAGTGCAGTGTGGACCTCGATCCCGACTAAATCTGCCAAGGACAGAGCAAATTGTGACAGCCAAGCCTGAAATTGCCATTTTAGCATCATTGCTGCTCCACACTTTGCTGGGAAATCATGTGTTCCCTTTTTTTTGTGGAATATTTCAATCCCTAATGATGCACAGAGCTGCTGGTTATTATCAGCAGTGTAGCACATCCTAAAGCAGTGTCATAATCCAGGAATCTCAACAACGAGAAAATCATGGGGTTGTTAGGAGGCAGGAAAGGAGGAATGACTCGTGCCTGGTGTGTGAAGTGCTGATGCCTCTGCACATCTGTATCCATTACAGCATTCCCAGAAAAACACAGGGAAGCCCTAAAGGTTTGGAAGTCACGTCCTGAAATGAGATGTGAAGTTTGGAATCACAGAGTCATTAATGATCATTTTGTTAATGATAGGGAATGGCACAGGGAGGTTGTTCCCACAGGGAATTTGTGATCCTGGGAATGCTGTGGGGCCAAAGCCCTGTGAGGGGGAACTTGAGGAACTGCTGGCCTTGGGGAGCTTTGGGATACATTTAAGAAAGTGTCTGGAAAAGGTGGGAGTTTGTGAGGAATAAATAATTTCAGACAAACAGGATTCCTTCCTAATGGGATAACTCTGGGGCTGGGGAGAGAGAGAGGCACCAATAAATCCCATAAATCTAAGAAGGCTTTCCATGTGCCTTGGCTTGATGCAGTTTTCCAGGATGAATTATCACGGAGCCTTTTAATCCTGGCCTGGAACTGAGCTTGGCAGGCAGAGGCTGTGTGAGGGTGGAGACTGGGGATGGGTATCCCAGGAAATGCCAGATCCACCTTGGCTTCCCACATCCTCTGCTGAGTTCTGCCCGTCCTGAGCCCCTGATGGCACCACCTGGGACACCTGGCAGGTGTCACTGCACTGGGACAGTTGGCACTTCAGGCAGGAGCCAGGAGGATTTATTCAGCCAGATTTGGGTGCTGCCATCAGGATGGTGACCAGTCACCTCCTGCCTCTGTCACCAGGATGGAGCTGTCACCTGCAGCCTTCAGAGGACACGAGGAGCAGCTCCTGCTTGGAAGCTGCTGCCATTGGGATTTCATGGATGTCCAGCATTGTCTGGCCCACAAACGACCTGAAAGTCCTGCTAAATCCTTTCATTCAGGACCTTAAATCCTATCCAGTGCCACCCCAGCCATGGCAGGGACACCTCCCACTGTCCCGGGCTGCTCCAAGCCCCAATGTCCAGCCTGGCCTTGGGCACTGCCAGGGATCCAGGGGCAGCCCCAGCTGCTCTGGGCACCCTGTGCCAGGGCCTGCCCACCCTGACAGGGAACAATTCCTGCCCAATATCCCATCCATCCCTGCCCTCTGGCACTGGGAAGCCATTCCCTGTGTCTTGGCACTGACTGCTCAGGTAAAAATTCCAGGGTGTTTCCAGGACAGCTGTGGTTCACATCAAGTGACTTTGTATTCCTGGGGTCTGAAGGAGAGTTTGGAATCAGCTCCCATCAGGAGCTCTGGACCAAACTCTCCTGATCCTGATGACACAGCCAGATTTACCTTCCCAGCAGGAAGGGAGGACTCATTAAAATGAGAACAGGACAAGCCAAAGCTGCTGAGCTAACTGAGAAATGAAAAGGGCTTCAGGGAAGGATAAAAGGAATGCTCATGGACTCATGGAATCACAGAATCATGGAATCACAGAATCATGGAACACTTCAGGTGGAAACGACTTTAAAGCTCATCCAGTGCTGCCCCCTTCTATGGTGGAACTATCCCAGATTACTCCAAGCCCCATCCAACCTGGCCTTGGACATTTCCAGGGATCCAGGGGCAGCCACAGGGAAATGTGCTGAGCTGGAGTGATGACACCAAAAACCTTTGTGGGTTTTCACACTCACTCATCCCAATGCCAAGAGACACCTCCCTCTCCAAGAAAAAAAAAAAAAAAAAGGTGTTTCAATCCATTCTCCATGGTTTTGAAAGGAAAATAAAACCAGGTAAAATTCTCAGGAATGTAAAAGATTTGATCCCATTATGCCAGCCATACATTTTATCCCACTCCATTACTGCTCGTCAAGGAATCAGATAAATGAATAGGATCCAAATGAAAGCCCTATAAAGTGAGATAAAAGAGGGATGCAGCTTGCATGGGGAAATGTGGGATTTCAGGACAGCTTGAGACAGCTGAGAATCAAATGTGCTCCCAAAAAAATATTCTCTCTGGGGACGAAAGAGAGAGAGAGAAGAGAAAATTGTTGCTCCACTGCCACCCACAGAAAACTGGAGATTATTTTAGGGAAGAGCTTGTACAAGCTGCTCATTGGGAATCTGCAGGATGGAAGAAATCCCAAAAAACTTCTCTCCTGAAGGCTGTGCTTATTCTGTCCTTTGTATGGCACATCCTTCAAATCCCTGCACAGGTGGAAATCATGGAATCATGGAATTGTTTGGGTTGGCAGGAACATTAAAACCCATCCAGTTCCACCCCCTGCCATGGCAGGGACACCTCCCACTGTCCCAGGCTGCTCCAAGCCCCAGTGTCCAACCTGGCCTTGGGCACTGCCAGGGATCCAGGGGCAGCCCCAGCTGCTCTGGGCACCCTGTGCCAGGGCCTGCCCACCCTGACAGGGAACAATTCCTGCCCAATATCCCATCCATCCCTGCCCTCTGGCAGTGGGAAGCCATTCCCTGTGTCCTGTCCCTCCATCCCTTGTCCCCAGTCCCTCTCCAGCTCTCCTGGAGCCCCTTTAGGCCCTGGAAGGGGCTCTGAGGTGTCCCTGGAGCCTTCTCCTCTCCAGGTGAGCACTCCCAGTTGAAACACACATTCCAAAAATTATGTCAGGAAAATGGACACACCAAGCCTGTTCATCCAGGTTTTTTCATCTTCAAAAGAAATCACAGCCTCATTAATGAGTGCCTGAAAGGTGTGAGATAGGAAACGCTGCTGTTCTGGATCTCTGAGTCAGGAAAAATGGGAGCTACAGCTGGAGCAGGGATCTGCCCGTGTCAGGAATGTGCCCTGGAGCATTCCTGAGTCAGGAATGTGCCCCCAGGAACCAGGAGTTCCACTCTTGGGACCTGTGGAGAAGTCATTGTGGACAGGTGACCTGTGCTTCCCATGGCTCTTCCCCCATGGAAGTGGGAGTGGATGTGGCTCTGGGATGAGCCCCATTGGCACACGGAGCTGCTCCAACGCTCTGCAGTTTGGGATATAATTCCAGAGTGGAGAGGAGTCTGTGCTGAGCTCTCGTGTTCCGTGACTCCTCCCCACCCAGCCCCTCCAAACAGCAGGATTTGTTTTCCAGCGTTTTCATTCCCAGGCCTGAGTGGGCTCTGCTGGATCCCGTGGGAATGAGAGCCTGTTCTTCCCACCTCGATGAGACAGCTCCTCTGGAAACACTTCTTCCTTGTTTAATTTGCATCTTGTCACTGGAAACTGCCTTTCCACCAGAGCTGGATTTTAATGGGGATTTCTTGGATGGCTGCAGGAATTCTGCAGTCCAAGAGCTTCCCGTGGCCTCTGGGGTCTTGGAAAGCTTCTGGATCAGACAAGACATGAGCTGATTCCCAGTCTCCTCCTGAGGTTTTTCATCTGGTTTCTAAATATTCCAGCATTCTCCTCTCATTTAAATTTCTTACAGTTTGAAAGTTTTGGAATCCAGCATAAAGAGCAAAAGGGAAAAAGGAAAAACAAGGAGAAGATGAGAGAAGAGCTTCCCAAGGGACTGGGCAGTGACAAGGTCCTGGAGCTGCCAGTGCCTCTGGATGTATCCCGAGTATCCAGTGTCCAGCTCTGCTGAACCATCACCAAGGAGTTTACCTGGATCATCCCACCTGGGTGACCTCAGCCATGGCTCTGGGAGTGATGGGGCCGAAGGCTGGGACTCTTCTCCCTTGGATTGGGAATCTTTGTCCTGGGAGTGAGCCCAGAACCTGTCAGTCCTTTTCCAGAACTTCTTTTCCATCTCCCAGGGGTCTTCTGGCAGCTTTGGTGATCCATGTGAGCACCAGCCCAGGAGTGTCACTTGCAACACTTCCCAGTGACGTTCCTGGGCTGGAAGTCAAGGGGAGGAGGAGAACCCTCAGAACAGATCCGGGTGCAGCTGGAAGTGGGGATGGCTGGGCTGCCTTGAAATGAGGCTGGAGCATGGAATGCTGGAATAACCAGGATAATGGGAAGGGATCCATCACTTCTCTGGCTCTGCAGCATCTGGGTGACATCAGGGATGCTGCCCTTTAATAAAAACGGGAATTTTGGCACCTGGAATTCTGTTATAGCCAAACTAACTGGGAAACTTTTCCTGGGAAAATCCCTGTCCAATTCCAGTGGACTCAGGAAACTACCCAGCTTGAAGATCAGGATAATCTTGCCCTTCTGCCTCTCTAAATTTTTCCATAAATTCAGCATTAAGAATTAGACGGGGAATTTCTTCCTGGAGGGTCAAGAGGGAAGAGAAACTGGCAAGATTTCCCTGGAAAGGAGCAAGATGGGGGAAAGTGGGGGGAAAAGATGGGCCAGGAAAGACAGAGCTAAACCTCACCCAGGACTAAACCTGCACCCAGGGCTAAACCTCACCCAGGGCTAAACCTGCACCCCAGGCTAAACCTGTACTCAGGGCTAAACCTCACCCAGGGCTAAACCTCACCCAGGGCTAAACCTGCACTCATGGCTAAACCCCACCCAGGGTTAAACCTGCACTCAGGGCTAAACCTGGCCCTTGGCTTTGCTTAGGTCTTTTAAGCTGGTGTTGCCAAGCCCTCAGGCTCAGCTTTCCTGTGCTCTTCCCAAACATTTCCCTCGGCAGTTTGTGTTTGCTGAGATACTTTGGGGGGCTCTTTGCTGTGTTCTTTCCTGAATTTGCCCAATATTTGCATTTCATTATCGCTTATTTGCATTTCAGGTGTTGCTGGTGGTAATTTACTGTCTTCTCTTCCGCCTCTGGAAAAAGTTCCACGCCAAGTATCCTCAGAAGTTGGAGTCCATCCTACGGGGCAGGTGAGCTCTCCATGAAATGTTCCAGGGATGGGAGCCAGGAAATAGGGCAGGGATCTGAAAGTGAACTGGATAAGGGAGGCTTTTTGGAAAAAAATAACATAAGGAAAAATAATTCCAGAAGATTTGTGGGAATAGCAGAAGGAAAATTTATTGAGTGTATCAGGTCAAACCATCCCAGTGCAGGGAAGCTGCTCCATGAAATGAGGATGGAAACTGGGAAAACTTGGGGGAAAAAATCCCACAGAAATAAGAGGAACATTTCCAGGTGTAAAAAGCAAGGGAAGGGCAGGAGAAGGGAAACAATCAGCAGGGGAATGATGAGATTGCTGAGAAATCCTTCTGTAGGCACTAAAGCAGGAGAAATTCATCTGCTACTCCTTGGGCAGGGAAAATTCCAAAGGGAAGGCACAAAGGAATTGTTTGATGTCCTCCCTCTGTCTTTGCAGAGCTGGAATGCTTGGGAAAGAGAGGAAAAGCTGTGGGAATGGGGCTGGAGCAGGGAAAATCGGGGAGGAATTCCAGAAATTTGTGATTCTCACATGTTCTGAACCCGCCACAATTCAACTCTGAGTGTTCCAGGCAGGTCTGAGCTGCTCGTTCCCATCTCCAAGAGCACCTGGAGAAGGGGGAAGGAGAGTTCTGGATTCTGATTCCATTTCTGGAGGCAGGAGAAGACCAAGAAGCCTTGGGAGGAGGCATATCCATGGGATAAGAGAGGAATTCAGCCTGAGAGGGATCTTCAGGGGATCAGGACAGATTAGGCAGGGCTTTATCCAGTTTGGGCAGGGCTTTATCCAGTCTGGGGAGGGCTTTATCCAGTTTGGGCAGGGCTTTATCCAGTTTGGGCAGGGCTTTATCCAGTTTGGGCAGGGCTTTAACCAGTTTGGGCAGGGCTTTAACCAGTTTGGGCAGGACTTTATCCAGTTTAGGCAGGGCTTTAGCCAGTTTGGGCTTGGAAATACCCAAGGATGGAGCCTCCCAGGCTGCTCCAGTGATGGGATCAGAGTCACAGGGATCAGCTGTGATGATGATGAGAGGTCTCTTTATCTGGTACCCTTGAGGGCTCCCTCTCACCTCTAATTTGCAGGTGAATATTTTGGGGTCTCAGTTTTGGAATTTGCTGCTCCTGGCTCCCAGTGCCAGCCCCAGGCACAAGGAACTGCACATTCCCACAACCCAGGCTGTCTCCAGACTCCTGGGAAATGGGAAAAGAGCCTCACTCTGCCACTGCTCCACACACCAAGGAGGGGGAAATGGGGATTGCAGATTATTTAGGGGATAAACATCCATGTCCTTACAGTGTTTTCCATGATGGATGAGTCCCCAAATTGCCCATGGATCCGTCCTGCTGCATCCTGGCCTTGTGGCCTCATTTCAAGCCCTTGTTGCTGAAAACAATGTTCCCAAATTCATGAGGAGCTCTGATGGAGGAGATCAAATCATGAAATCATGGAATGGAGTGGGTTTTGTTTTTTTCCTAGGGACCATATTGGATTAGGATTGCATGAAGGAAAACCCTTTTCCAGTGGGATTTTGCAGGGTGCAGCCTCCATCCCTCAGAGAGGAGCAGTCTGGATCTGTTCCAGTCTGAATTAATCAGCAGACACTTGTCTGGTGTTAGAATTCCAACCCCAAGTGCTACATCCATTACATTTCTCTTGGGAAGAGATTAAAACACAGCAGGAAAAACTGCAGGTTTCCTTCCATCCAAAAAGCAGTCAGGTTGGGGGTTTATTCCTTTGTTTTGAAAGCTTTGTAAACAGATACAAAGCCCACCTTGACCATGCTGGAGACAGACCTGGAAGAGCCAGGAAGCCTTTCCAAGGGGATCATTTCCTGCAGGGAAACACGTGTCTGGGGTGTTTTGTTTCCCCAAACATCCGAAGTCGCTTCCTTGCTTACCTGTCACGGACAATTTGTTTCCCAACAGTGATCAGGAAACAGGGAAGGTCTTCCCTCCTCCTGCATCCTGCTGGGAATGCCTCCAGCTGCTCCCTGGAGCAGCAGCAGGAGCTGGCCAGCTTCCAGCCTGCCAGCATTTCAGCTAAAGTGAAAGAGCTTGGGAAAAAATCCAAGCATCTGGTGCAGATTATCCAATTTCTATCCCTCTTTCATTTGGCAGCCAGGAGCTCTGGCAGCTGGGCCTCAGAAATTGTGGGAGCTTTGAACTCCTTTATAAGACCCTTCGGATTGGGAATTGTGGGATTTTTCCTTACTGTCTGCCCAGCTCAGGCTGGTTTAGGATTTCAGAGGCTGCCCCAAAAGACAAGATTCAAGTCCAGCATTGCTAGCAGGGACCTTTCAGAGTGGAATGATTCCTTTAATCCCAGGGGACAACAGGGAATTTGTGGGTGCTCTCCAAACCCCATGCATTATCCACCTATCTGGGCACGGATTTATTTCCTGGGCTGCTCCATTAGGAGAATTAAACTCCACTTCTGGTTTGGGATGAGTGGCTCTGAGCCCCAGCAGCAGCTGGAGCATCCATGGTGCTCTTCCACCCCACTTTGCCCCTTGATATCCACAGTGAACTCCAGGGAATGTGCTTGGATGTGTTTGTAGGGCTGCAGCCCCTGGCTGGACTTGGGTTAAAGTGATCCCAACTCCACCTCCTGCAACATTCCCACCCCAGCCTTCACCAGCCTTCCCTGACTCTTCCCCTTGGAGGAGCAGAGACACAAAGTCACCTTTGAGAACTCATTTTCCCAGTTTCCATGTTCCTTCCCTGTTTCTGAGGGACAGGGGAATGTGAAGCCTCCCTGCTCTGCTTTACGGTGTCGGCAGGGCCCCACTCAAACACATTTTGACATCCCCCAGGTCATTCTCTGCAAGCCTTTATTTATTATTTAGTGGGAGTGAAGGATTCATCCCCTCCTGGACTAACTCAGCCCAAGGATTCCCACCCACAGCTGAGCTCCTGCACTTCATCCTCGGCTGCTGGAATTGTTTGCATCCATTCTGGAGCTATTGCACTTCACTCCTGCCCAGCAGATTTTTATTTGGGTATGAAATCAAAATGCGACAGCACATGGAAAGTTAAGGAATGGAGAAATCCATAAATTACTTTTACACAGCGGAGCTGATGTCAGTGTGCTGCTCTGGCCTTAACCAGTGCTCAGCCAAACTCAAGTTTAAGCTTGGTTTTAAGAGGTGCACAAGATTTCCTTCCCTAAAAATCCTTTCCTAATAATCCTAATTATTAGCCAGGCATGTTTTTGCACCACCAGTTCTGCCCTTGGAGCCCTGGTGGGTTTGGGGCTCCCACCCAGTTCATGGCTCTTCAACCTTCCTGAGCATCCACCTCCCATCCCATGGGTGGAAACCACTTGGAGATGTTCCCGCATGGCAGGAGATGTTTCTGCTGGACACCAGGAACCTTGGGAAGTTCTGTGGGACTGCTGGGACTGGTGCAGACCCTTCATGATGGTCCTTGAGCTCCGTGCCCAGGCAGTGGCAGGGACAGGGAGGAGAGGATGGGAGATCAGGCAGGAGCTGTTTGTCCTGATGGGAGACACATGGAAAGACATTTCCTGGAGGCTTCCATTCCCTCCTCACCAAAACTCAGAACTTGTGGAAATGGAAACAGGATCATGGAATCATGGAATGGTCTGGGAGGGAAGGGACCTCACCTGCCATGGGCAAGAGCACCTCCCACTGGCCCAGGCTGCTCCAAGCCCCATCCACCCTGGCCTTGGACACTGCCAGGGATCCAGGGGCAGCCCCAGCTGCTCTGGGCACCCTGTGCCAGGGCCTGCCCAGCCTCACAGGGAACAATTCCTGCCCAATATCCCATCCATCCCTGCCCTCTGGCAGTGGGAGCCATTCCCTGTGTCCTGTCCCTCCATCCCTTGTCCCCAGTCCCTCTCCAGCTCTCCTGGACCCCCTTTGGGCACTGTAAGGACACAATAAAATCCCCTTGGATCTTTTCTTCTCCAGGCTGAACAACCCCAGTAGAATTAAAAGCTATCTCTTTTTTTCCATTCAGTTAAAAATTACATTCATTGGATTTTTAAATATTTGTATTAATTATTCCAAATTATTTGCTGTAGTCCATGATTAATAACTCTGGCAAAAGTTCCTCCAAAGTCCCTCTTCTGCTATATTTGACTTTTTGGAGCCATTACCTTGAGGTGTTTTGGTCCTCAGCTCGTACCTGAGGGATCCAAGGACAGGGAGTGATTCAAGGGATATGAGGTCATGCTGGATTTGGGATTTCTAAGCTGTTCCTCTGCTCCATGTGGACAATAAGGGATATGTTGGCCATTAATGAAGGATTTTACCACAACAGAGCAGTGTGTGAGCAGAAATGGTGGGAATTATCCACCTGAATCATCTCCTGGTGGGACACACTGCTCCCACAGCTGTGAGGAGCATTCCAAGGACTCTCCCTGCCTGGAAATTCAAGGGCTTTGGACCAGGCATTCCAACCATGGAGCATCCAGCAGGGCACAGGACCAGTGGCACTCCAGGATGTGCAGAGCCCATCACAGGAATCCTTGGAGATGGGAAGAGGAGAGCATGACCTGTTCTATCAAAGGGAATGCGCCAGGGAAGGAAAGGAGCTGGAGCCTCATCCCCCTCATCCTCCCTGCGTATGGATGCTCCTGCAAGGATGGGATGGAGGAGTGATCCCAATTCCCAGGGTGTTGAGGAGGAGAGTCAGGAGGAAAGGATCCAAAGCTGTTGGGAATTTTTGGTTGTCTCACTCTGATTTCTTCTGTTTTTTCCTCTTGATTGCCTTGAACCAGAATCCCTGGATCAGTTCTGAGGTGTTTGGACGTTCTCCATGAAAGGCCCAGATCCATGGGAATGATCCCATTATTATTGTTGTTGTTGTTGTTGTTGTTGTTGTTTGCATCATTCCACTGGCCTGTGGGAGATGGATCTGAGGACAAACATCCCAGAAAAACAGCTCAGGAAAGAGAGACAAATCAGGAGCAGAGCCTGGGTTTCTTCATCACTCCCTCAGTCTCTCATTTCCCAGTTTAACCTTTTCCCAGTAGAGAAGATGCAGGGAGAGGAGCAGGAGGCAGGGAGAAAAGCAGGATTTATTTTGGGATTGCTGCTAAGGAGTGAAGGTCACAGGAGCCCTTTGGAAAGGCTGAATGAGGTTCCCACCACGGGAACACCAGGCAGCACTTCCCAAAAGCGCGGGAGGCTCCCACAGCCAGAGCATCCATTGGATTTGCGGGTGGAAATCAGTGGGGAAAGAAAGCAGCAGAGCCCTGTTCCTGATGTTTCCATGGCTTGTTCCCCAGCTCCCGGGAGCTCTCCTGCCGCGGGGCAAGTGCTGAACTCTGGATGCTGCTCCGAGCTCGTGGCAAAGGTGGAATGATGGATCCTGAGCCTCGGGCAAGCACAACCACAGAGTGTCCATGGGGTTTGTTTGTGCTTCCTTCCACACCAAAATGCTCCAGTGGTTTTCACTAAATTAAGATTTCCTTCACTGTTTTCCAGCATTCTGGAAAAAGTGAGATGCAACTTTTCAGGGAAAAAGAGGGAGGAGAGTTAGCAATCGAACTCACTCGTTTTCCATGGTTTTAGACATTTTTTACAAAACAGATCACATTTTCCATGAGAAAAACAGAACAAAAGGCATTTATACGGGATCAGCATCCAGCCTTTCTTCTGGAAATCTGTGCAGAGCTATCCCTGGAGAAGGAATTGCACCTCTCCTGCTTGCTCTGGCTGTATGGTTACCAAATTAAACCCTCACTTCCACCTGGGAATGCCCTCCAGATCCATGGAAGGAAGCAGGATCTGTCCTTGGCCCATCACTCAGAACTGGGCAGGAGAGAAAGCAATTCCAACCTTTCACTCCATTTTATTCCAATAAAAATGGAATAAGAATTCTTTTCAGATTTTAGGGATATTTAGACAGCAAATTAATACATTTTGTTTCCTAAGAAAACTGTTTGAGATTGCTGTCATTCATGTTTTCATCACAAAATCTTTTTTTCCTTTTTTTTTCCAGGTGGAAAGTTGAGTATTTTCAGGAGAAATTAAATTGTGCTGAAAACCCAACAAAGGAAGGTTTTGATGACATCCAGAAATCTCCAGGTTCCAGCTTCAGGACAGGGCCCCCAGGCAAATCCTGTCAGGATTTGGGGCAGGATGAGAATTCCAAACCATTCCCATGGGTGTTTTGTGGGGGAGGAAATGGGATCATCCAGTGCTCCTGGGCAGAAGGGCCCAGATCTGCTTGGTTTCCTCTGATTTCATCCCCACTTGGGATCCCTGGAGAGGAAAACTTTGGATTGGACAGGTTTCTTCTAATGCTGGATTTGTTTTCAACATCAGGGATTGCCCTGAACCCCTGGAAGTGTCCAAGGTCTGGCTGGCTGGGGCTTGGAGCAGCCTGGGACAGTGGAAGGTGTCCCTGCCATGGCAGGGGTGGGATGGGACAGGATGGGACGGGACGGGAACTGGGATGGGATGGGATGGGATGGGATGGGATGGGATGGGATGGGATGGGATGGGATGGGATGAGCTTTAAGGTTCCTTCCCATCCACACCATTCCATGATTCCATAATTGTGGGGTGCCACTGTGGGCACAGTAACTCAGGGAATGGGACAATCCATGATCCCATGTCCCTTCATCTTTCAACTGCTCCAAACAGCTCCAAACCAAATCAGTGCACAACCACTGGGATGCCATCAGTCCTGCTTCCCATTCCATTTCATCCAGGGAAGAGACAATCTGGAAGCTTTTGGGTCCAGCATATGACTGGAAGCCCCCTGTTATTTGTTTCCCCATTTTCTCCTCCTCACTGTTCCGAGTGCTTTGTGGGCAGTTGGACACACTCCATCTTGAGCTGTGCCCAACAGGAAAACTTGGAAATTGCCTTTACTTAATGGTTGTCACCATATGGATCATTGAAGATTCTGCTTTCTTCTTCCCAACTTTTTTTCACAGTTTGGACATTAGATCCCGGAATCCCAGGATGGGTCAGCCCGGCAGGGAGCTCAGAGGGTCACTGGTGCCACCTCCCTGCTCCAGCAGGGCCATCCCAGAGCACGGGGCACAGCATTGTGTGCACACAGCTCTGCAATATCCCCAGGGAGGAGACCCCACAGCCTCTCTGGGCTTTGCTCAGGGCTGGCCACTGCCCAGGGCACAAGTTCTGCCTCCTGTGCAGGGCAGGGCCTGGGCTCAGCCCCTGCCCGTGGCTCTGCTGCCATTGCTGGGCCTGGAGCGGAGCCTGGGCCTGCTCTGCCCCTCCTGCACCCAGGGACACACAGGGATGGACAGGGACAGCCAGGGATGGACAGGGACACACAGGGACACACAGGGACAGCCAGGGACACACAGGGACACACAGGGATGGACAGGGACAGCCAGGGATGGACAGGGACAGCCAGGGACACACAGGGACACACAGGGACACACAGGGACACATAGGGATGGACAGGGACACACAGGGACACACAGGGACACACAGGGACAGCCAGGGACACACAGGGACAGCCAGGGATGGACAGGGACACACAGGGACACACAGTTACCCCCAAGGACACCCAGAGCTGAGGTCCCCTCTCAGCTGGGGCTCCTCTCCAGGCTGAGCAGCCCCAGCTCCCTCAGCCTCTCCCAGAGATGCTCCAGGCCCTTCCTCAGCTCCAGGAGCTCCTGTCCCTGCTGTGCTGAGGATCCAGAGCTGGACACAGCACCCCAGAGGTGCCTGCAGGATCTGAACACAGCCCAGGATGAACCATTTTCACTGAGGGCTCTTTTGTTCTTCAGAACATCCCTGGCAGTTTTGCTCCCTCAGAACACTGCTGAGCGGTGCCAGAGCACAGCAGGGATGCTCTGCTGGAGCAATTATGGATCTGACAGTCCAAGGAGGAAAGTGGGGATCAGCTAAAGAGGGAAAAAAGTGCTCTCTGTGCTCCAAATCCTGAGCAGGGCGATAAAGGGCCTGATTTAAACCCAGCAAAGACTCTGGGATTCCATCCTGGGAAGGCAGAAGTGTCAACAAGCCAGGTTCATAACCCTGGAGCCAAAGAAGGAGCCCATCAGTTCTGTGTGAAGCTGATGAGGCCACAGCTGACCCAGGGGGATGCTGGAGGATCAATAGTGCCTTGGAAGCCTTTCCTGCAGCTCTCTGCTCCCGCCTGGCCCAGGTGGAGTTGGGAACCTTTCATCCATTTTTCCTCCACAGTTCCTGCACACACGTCCAAGTGGCAAAGGTCAGACATAAATATTCCAAATGAGTAAATCCAGAGATCTATAACTGAGGTCAGGAGCAGAATTCCTGAGGGACACGGGGTTTGCAGGAGATGTGAACAACTTTCCTGCAGCACAGAAGCTCTCGGCTCTGCCCCATGCAGGGATGTGGAAGTCTGAGTTTGGGAGCTTCAGGGCACTCCCTGCTGGGGGAATTTCTGCTGGAAAGCCCAGTCCTGGTCTCCCAAGGGACACTCATGGGAATGTCCCCCCACAGCCATTGCAAAGGGGAGTATGGGGCAGGGGGACAGCGGGGATGTGTCCTACTCCACACAAAGAAGTCCAGGTTGGCACCCACAAGGCTGTCCCCAGTTTGGACATGAATTGTTACACCAGAAAAGGGACAGAGATGGCAGTGACACCTTACAGACCCCTGTCAGCTCTTCCCCAGCATTCCTAGAGGTCCCTGGGTGACACTTTTGGGGGATGCAGGAGATGATTGAGCTCAACACAACTCCAGCCCCCACCAGGCAGAGCACCCTGGAGCCAAACCAGGCTGGGCCTTCCTCTCCCATCAACCCACGGAGCCCATTTCCAGCTCCAGCCGTGTTTGCAGCTTTCCATTTTAGCATCCAAAATGCTTGGAACAAATATTTATCCCTCTAATAACTAAAATTAAACACTGGATGTTTGTCTATGAACACTCTGGGATGCAGCAGATTTTGGGAGCTCCTTCATTTTCATTCCAATAATGAAGGGTGAGCAACACCCTCAGGCATGGGGTGGGATTGTGTCTGGGCAGGGCCAGGAGCTGGGTCCTTGAGGGTCCCTTCAAACTCAGGATATTCCACGATTTTGTGACCTACCCATGGCCCCAGAGCTGAGAATTTCACAGCAGCAAAATCCTCGCTGAGAGACACTTCATCCCAGGGCTGGCAGGCAGGGAATGCTGCTGTGCTGTGGACTCTGGGACATGACTATCACACCAGTCACTGCCCAGCTACTGCCCAGGGACCACAGGGCAGGTGGGGCTCACACAGAGTCTACTCTGCCCCTCCTCTTCTGGTTCATTATCCCAATCCACAGCAGATTCCCAGCACACCCCTAAAAGCAGCAGCCACCTGCACTGCAAAGGACACCCGGGATTTATTAAGATTCGTGAAAAGCCAGTGGCTGTTCGAGGGCTCTGAACATCTCCCTTTAATGTTTTACTCTCCTCAGTGAAGCACAGGAGCCCTGAGCAAATCACCTTCTTAATGACCACATCATCATCATCACCATCACCATCAGCATCACCATCAGCATCGTGAAGTCATCAGGAGGGGATGGGAGCAGTGGGACCTGGCCATGAGTAATAAAGGGATGAACAGTCCTTGCCCGCGGATCAGCCCAGGCTGTGCTCGGCCCGTGGACTCAGAAGGGTCCTTGCCTGCACGGTGACACTCCTGCTCTGGAGACACCCCTGGGGACACGTTTGTGACAGGTGACAAAGCAGAAATACCAGCTGGAATGGTGGGGCAAGACACAGCCCTAAAACTGAATGATCAGCTCTGAATTAATTGATGTAATGTTCCTATCAAAGTGCCTTTATTTAATAGCCCTGGATGGATTGCTCCTGTTTCCTACAATTCCATCCTCTCTCCTGCCAGGAATAAAAGCAGGAAATGGTTTTTAAACCCAGAGCAAATGGCACTTTCTGTCCTGGCAGTGCTGCAGGGGCAGCACGAGTGGCTCTGGGCTGCGGTGGTGTGACAAGGAGCCTTCATCTCCTCCATCAGCATCTCTGAGTGGGACAAGTTCCAAAGATAGCCACAGACATGACAGCCTGTCGGGAAGCACGAGCTGCTCCAGCCCAGCCTGTGACAGAGCACCACGGAGAGGGACAATAAATAATTAACATCGCTGGAGACTGATGGAAGTGTCAGAACCTCAGCCAGGGCTGTATCCGAGGTCTCTGCAGGGATGGAAAAGCTCCATATCTCCAGTAATCTCAAAAATTCTGGAAGCCACCTGGGGCTGGAGAGTCCTCATGTGCCCCACAGATGTCCCCCATGCCCTGTCATCACCTGAATGAAATGGTGCATTAGTTTGATGTCGCTTTTAGGCTCCAGTCAGGCCTGTGCAGGATCTGTCTGGTTTATTTTAAAATGAACCCGTGTGTCCCAGCCCATGGCTGTTACCCGGTATTACCAAATCACACAATCCTGGAATATCCTGAGCTGGAAGGGACCCACAGGATCACCCAGCCCAGCCCTGCCCTGCCCAGACCCCCCAACATCCCACCCTGGGCATCCCTGGCAGCGCTGTCCAAACGCTCCTGGAGCTCTGGCAGCCTCGGGGCGTGCCCATTCCCTGGGGAGCCTGGGCAGTGCCAGCACCTCTGGGGGAAGAACCTTGCCCTGCTCTGTAGCCTGAGCCTGCCCTGGCCCAGCTCCAGCCCTTCCCTGGCTGCTGGCCCTGTCCCAGGGCCGAGATCAGAGCTGCCCCTCTGCTCCTCTTGGGATTTCCCCTGGATTGGCTCCACTTGAGCTGTGCTGGGATAAATCCCTGGGTTCCAGTCCCAAAAGCTTTCCCTGGATGGCCACAAAACTCAACCGAAATACGGTGTGGTTCGAAACCCACCCAAGGAAATGTTGAGGGAATTTGCTGTCCCAGCAGCAGGAAGCTCAGGACCATGGGAGAAAGGGATTTTTTCCATTTGTATCCCATGGGAAATGGGTACAGCCATATTCCCAGCCCGGAGGTGAGATAAAAATGTGATGGAGAAGAGACACAGGAAAAATTAAGCATGGATGTGGCCACAGCTTCCACTTAGACCATGTCTCCTTCTCCATGAATGAACTGGGATTTTATGAGGTGCAGGGAGCTGAGCAGAGGGGGAGACAAAAATTAATGAGGAAAATTATGAAATAAAGTGAGAAAAAGGCAGAAAAGACTTTTCCTGGAGTCTTAAGCAATGATGCCCCAGGCAAAGGAATTTCCCCTGCTGTTGTTTCAGCTTTCACTAAAGGAGTTCCTGATAACGACAGGGTGAACAAACAGCTCCGGTGACAAAGGGGACAGAATTTACTCTGCAGCAGGAGAAGGATAGGGCAGGGAGCTTTTAGGGCCATTAGGGGATCCCAAATTGCCTCGCCCTGCCAGCATTCTCCGTGTGCAGCTTAAAGGAGGCTGAATCAATCTCAGAGTACTTGGCTTTTATCTTAGAATGTGTGTGGAGAAAATTTGGGAGGTCTGGAAAAAATAAAGTCTAAGACTATCTTTAAAAAGGGATAAAATGGGGATCTGTTGCCTGAAATACCCAGGACAAGAATGGGAATGTATTATCTGGCAAAGTGCTTGTGAACACCTGGGAGATAACGAGGCAGGGAATTACAGCCAAGTTTGATTTGTCAAGAGCAAATCACATAAAATCAATTTAATGCCCTTTCATGGCAGCGAAATCAGGCCTCGTGCTCAGGTGAGCAGTGATGGATGGCATGGATCAGGATTCCAGTGAACAGGAAAACTGAGAAGAGCACAGGGAACACCCAGAATTACAGGAAAACATCCCAGGATGTCCCCGCGTGGTGGGGAAGGACAGGCACCATTCTGGAGGTGCCTGTTCCACTCCACACATCCAAGGCTTTGCCTGGAAAGCCAAGTGTGGATGTGGAAGCTCAGGGAGGAGGTGACTGAGTTTGGAGGGGCAGGAATGGGAGTGATCAGGAAAACAGGATTCTTAAAGGAAATGAGAGCTGTCACCAGCAGAAGTTGGGAGGTGATGGAAGGAGACTGGTGCCACTTGGAATTGTAGGAAAGGAGCTTCGAGGTGGCATCCTGGCACCGTGGGGGACAGTGGGTGTGTTTGAGGTGATAATGAGGGAAAAGTCCCAGTCGGGAAAGAGAGTGGAGGATTTTTTCATCTCTCATCCCTGGGTGTTTGGTGTAAAGGTCGGAGATGGCCACAGAGAATTCTCTTGGCTCCTGGCAGGGGATGAGCAAAATTCTACTTTCTTCTGGCCCCATGTGCAGGAATTCCGTGATTCCCCGACACTGTTGGCAACTCTGGAGCAGCACAGCAGGATCTGCCTCTGCCACAAAGTCCAACCAAGTGCAGGCAAACCTGTTTGTGAGACACCACAGACTTCCCCCAGGGAACCTGGGAATGGCTTTCTCTCCCTTGTGGGTGCTTCACCTCCAGGCTGTTTCCTTTTCCAAGTCCTGTTCAGAAATGTTCCTTGGGCACAGCCAGGGCTGTGCCTGGGGTTTGACACCACCTTTGTGCCCTGCATCAGGGTTCCCACCAGAAAACCTTGGATATTAACAGTTTATTCAAAGAATGAGAGAGAAAATCCCCTCTGTTGAAAGCTCAGAATTTACATAAAGAAATAAATCAGCTTTGTTTGTTTGCTGGATTCAAGAGAACCTCACTGGAGGATGAAGGTGACCACAAAGAGCTCTGAATGTGGGAATTGTGGTGCTGGGTGTCCCAGAGGTGTGGCTGTCACTGCAGGTACCTGTGCCAGTCTCTTTTCTGTCCTGGGCACCTTCTCTCCTCACACAATCCCAGTTAGGATGGGAAGGGACCCTAAAGCTCATCCAGTGCCACCCCCCTGCCAGAGCAGGGACACCTCCCACTGTCCCAGGCTGCTCCAAGCTCTCTCCAACCTGGCCTTGGACACTTCCAGGGATCCAGGAGCAGCCACAGCTTCCCTGGGCATCCACAATTCCTTTCCTTCCTCCGTGCTGTCCAGCCTTGCTGACACTTCCTCATGGCCCAGCATCCATGGGAGCAACAAAATGAAGCTGAGCAGAATTGTTTTAGTGGCACAGCCATGAAAGAAGTTTCCTCTTGAAGCCCCAAGATTTAATAAGGAGGTATGGATCATTTCCAGGCTCCAAGAGCACGGCAGTGGGTGAGTCACTGCTGTGACTGTGCTGGGTGACACTGCTGTGATGCTGCTGCAGCTCCAAAGATGTCACCAGCCCCAGGGGGAATAACACGGCCCCAGGCTCAGCTGTCCAACCACAGGATGGAGGGAAAGGCAGTGAGTGAGATGGATGTGGGATAAACAGCCTTTTGTCCTTCAATGTAAGCACAAAGTGAGGGTGGAGCAGCCAAATCCAATCCTTCGGCTCAGCTGCCACTGCAGACACTCCTGGGGGCGAATTGTTTTGGAATTGGCTTTCCATGAGGCACAGAAATGGGGACCTGTGAGGTCCTGGTGTGTCCCAGCAGAGCTGCAGATGCTGCTCTTGAGGGCACTCAATGCTCTGGGCTTTGGGAAAGGAAACCCAGATGGGGGGAAATTAAATCAGGATTTGCTGGGGTGTTCATCAGCAACACCTGCAAATGCTGCATCCCTTCAGCTCATAAGATCTGATCTCAAACCTGGTCCCAGGACACTTCCAAAAAGCTGCAGGAATGGAAGAGGGGATAATGCCTGATAAGATTCCAAGGCCAACTCTCACCTCCTTTCCTCCCTCCCCATATGACCCTGCTCCTCTTCCCCCTGTTTGCTCCTTTGCTCTTCTGTTTTCTCCTTTTTCCCTCCCTTATTCCCTATTTATGCTCCAGGGAGTGAGGCTGAGCACCAGCACAAGGTTTGAGGGAAGGTTCTGATTTGTTCTTGCCTCTTGTTGTAATTTCCTTTGGTAGTGGAAGGTTAATTGTGTGCTCCACAGAGCTCTGAGCTCCCTGATTGAGGGGGCTGTTGAGAGCTGAGTGTTGCTGCAGCTCTGATTTAGTCCTGCTCAGCAGGCTGATAAATTATGGACAGATATCAGCCCAGAATGTTGAAGTTTGCAGGCTGCTGAACCTGTGCTTGCTCTCCAGCAGGGAAAATGTGGTGTTTCCCTGCTGCTGCACCTCCCACGTTGTGTCAGGGTTTCTCTGGGGCTCTGCTTGTCATCCTGGGATTTTGGGGCTGTGATTGAACATCTCAGTTCTTGGGATTTGAGTCTCAGATTTTTGTGGTGTCAGTGATAACAGCTCTGGGGATAAGATGCCTCCACCTCATACCCGCTGCCTTAGAGGGCAGGATCACAGGATCATGGAATGGTTTGGGTTGGAAGGGGATATTGAAGATCAGGTTCCAGCTTCAGCCAGGGTCACCTTGCTGAGGTTGGTGGACACGAACCTCATCCAACCCCCTGCTCAGGCAGGACCACCCATACCAGTGACAAGGATCCCCACAGGGGAGGTTCCTGGCTGATGTGGTCACCATTGGCTCAGGGGCTCCAAAACCAGGGCCAACAACAGAAGGGTTTGACCAGCAAGGTCCCTCTCCTGGTGAGGCCTCATCCTGGGCTGCAGAGTCTTGAGATGGAAAAACTGCTGGAGCTGAAATTTGGCATCCTGCAAAGAGCATCAGGTTCTTTCTAGTCATTCTCCCTGACACTGGAGCACACCCAGCACATGGATCTCAGCCTGATGGTTACCTCCAGATTCCTTCCTTTCCATGCCAAAGGAATGGCAGGACAGTGTTGGTCCCACTGCTTCCCAGGGGATTCTCTGAGCATGCGAGGTCAGGGCTGCTGCTGGGCACAAACCACCCTGGGGGCCCCCTGGCACTGGGGACCTGCTCCTGAATACAGAACCCTCATCTGGGGGAGATATGGGACTCCGAACCGAACCGAACCTCTACGAACCTCTCCTCTCTGAACCTCTCCTCTCTGAACCTCTCCTCTCTGAACCTCTCCTCTCTGAACCTCTCCTCTCCAAACCTCTCCTCTCCAAACCTCTCCTCTCCTCTTCTCATTCCTTTCACCCTCTCCTCAGGGACACATTCCAGGGAGTGACTCTGGTGGATTCCCTGCCTGAGGAAGAGGAGCAGGAGCAGGGCCAGGATGGTGCCAGGTGGAACTGAGCCCCTTTTCAAGAGTCTGGAGCTCCCCTGCCCGTTTGTAGCCATGGTGAGGGTGGACAGGGCCTCCCAGCGGGGCCAGGAAGGTGAGGGGCTCCTGTGCAGGCCTTTAGGCTCCTGGGCACGGGGATGGCCTTGCTGGCCCCTCATCTCCTGCTCCAGGGGATGCTGGGAGGATCCTGTCTGGGCAGGGCTGGGGCAGTGCCACATTTCCAGCAGGATCTGCTGCTCCCTCTCCCTGTGCTGCCAAATGGGAATATGGGGAGCAGCAGCTGGATCCAAAGGCCAGATTTGTGTGGTTGTGCTGAGGATGTCCCACAAGTGCTGCAAACGAGGTTGTGCTGCTGTGACTGCAGCCTGGACCAGCCAAGACTGGGCTTCCAGCTCCATTTTCTGCTAAGCCTGTATTAGATAACACCATCCTGTCCCAGATGGGATCATGGTCCTGCTGGGAGGTCAGGGTGAGCTGGACAGTGCTGGGGTGAGCTCAGTGTCCACACACAACCTCTGTGTCACCTCCCTCCATCCCTGCCAGCAGCTGATGCTTCTCTTTGCCCCCTCTCCCCACACCTCAGCCCCGAGGTTGGAGCAGGGAAGGGGAGATGCAGAGCCAGGCCCTCAGCAGATCTGTCTGATGTCATTTTCAACCCCATCTTCAGTTCTGACACTTCAGATTTATCCCAATAACTCCAGAAGGGTAGGGGGGCCTGGTTTGCTCCAGCCGGTTTGGAGATGAAACTAAGTGGTAAAAAATGGGGGGCTGAGATAAATGGAGAGGGATGATTGCACTTTTGTGGCTCCTTTTATTGAAACAAAGATGAGAAGGGATGAGGTTGGTGGGAGAAGGGGAGCAGAGCACTGAACTCACATTTTGGGGCAAATCCTCACATCTGTGCCCTGAGGGCATCGTGTGAGAGTTGCAGTGGAGGCTCAAACCCAGAAACAGCGGGACACAGGGTTAGCAGCTTCCCTGAAATCACCCAAACCACGGCAGAGTGGGAATCCTTCCTGGGTCCGTGCCAGCCCGGAGGCCATGGAGGTTTCTTCCCTTTGCTCTGCTCACAGGGAGCACTTCCCTTGCCAGTCCCACTCCCAATTTCCCAGCTTTCCTCCTCTCCAAGGATGGGCTCAGGACTGTGGCCATGGCTCTGACCCTGCTGCACCCTGAGTTTGTCAGGGCAGCTCATGGATGTCCCCTGAGTGACCCAGGGGCATCAAGATTCTCACCCAGGGAAAGGTGGAGCTCAAGGTGGGTTCCCTGGATCTGTCTGGGAGTAGCCCTGCTCTGCTCTCCCTTTCTTTCCCTCAAAACAGTCTGGCATCTCCTTAAGCCCTGCTTAGCACCTGAAGAAGCCCTGGGATACACAAAAGACACTTGATAAAAGCCTGCCTGTATTTTACCCAGCAGAACTGTGTGGGGGAAATGTGCTCAGAATTGCTTAGAGACAGAGAGAAGTCCTTCAAGAGCCAACACTCTCCGTGGAAAGCCTGGGAGAAAAATCCCCACTGCCTGCCTTGGTGAGAAAGGTATTTTTTATTTAAGATACAAAGCAGGATTGTGTTTGTGTGCTGCCCTTCATCTGCATTACTCCACTTAAAATCCCATTGTGGAAATATGAAAGGACTCTGTTTTCTTTAAGGATACATCAGCTCTATTCCCAGAGGGATGAAAAAGCACCAGGAAAAAAGGGACAGCTTTAGTAAAACAGCACTGCCAGGGGACATAATAAATACATAAATTACTCACAAACAGCAAGGCAGCCTCACAAACTGCACAACAACATCCAGCAGTACATGGAAATATATTCCCTGGGAATGTTCTCTTGGAGCAGGAGTCCTGGCAGTGCTTGTCCTGCCATCCCAAGGGTCTCTGACCCCCAAACACTCAAACCTGTGGCCTGGAAGGAGCTTCTGGCGCACAGCATTTGGAGCCCCGTCCCACCAGGATGGGTCCCACTGCTCACCCCCTTTGGAATGTGAGCAGAAACAGGGAGAGCTCAGCTCCCAGGGCCAGGCAGGCTTGGTTTTCTCGAGCTGAGAGTGCTCAGGGAAGCCTCAGGAAGCCCAAATATCTCCTGGAATTCCCCTGGCTGCGTGAACACCACGGACTGTCAGCACCAAGGCAGCATTTGGCCCTTCTTGGCTCCCTCTGTTTCTGCCATTCTTTCACACTTTTTGGCTCCTCTTCCAGTCACTTCTCCTGGTCGTTATTGTGTTAAGCTCCACCTCTGGGCTGGACATCCCAGCCCTGTCCTGGATCTGCTCCCACAGTCACAGGAGGTGCTGCTCTTGATGCTCAGTCTGTGCCAGCACCAAGAGAGGTTGGCAGTTCATGGGATTTCATGGAATCATGGAATGGTTTGGGTGGGAAAGGACCTTAAAGCTCATCTGCCTTGAGCAGGGACACCTTCCACTGTCCCAGGCTGCTCTAAGGCCCGTCCAGCCTGGCCTTGGACACTGCCAGGGATCCAGGGGCAGCCACAGCTTCCCTGGACAACAATTGCATTTTCCTGCATTTCCTCAGGGTCTCGTGGCAGGATCTCTGCTCCAAGCCCCAGGACACCTTGTTGTGTCTCCAGTGGATCCCACAGAGCTTCTCAGCATCTCCCTGGAGCTGTTGGAGCTCCAGACTGGACAGGGAATGGCTGATGAGTGTCCCTGTGCTGGGAAAAGGTCTCTCAGCTCTTGCCACTGTCCAGAGCCCAGGGGGCAGCTTGGTTTCATTCCAATACATCCCACAAAAGTGATTTTCCTCACTGTGGGATTCATTCCAACTCCAGATCCTTCCCAGCAGCACCAGAGCACCAGGTGGGGTTCAGCTTCCCAGCTGACCAAATCCAAAGACACTGAGCTAAGATTGCTCATTAGAGACCCAGAACGGGTCCCTTATATCCCAAACTCTGCATTCCCAATGGCTGGAATTGTCCACCATGGGTCATTATGCTCTTTTCAGTTGGTTGCCTTTCTCCACAGGAACGGTGACATTATTTTTGGAGGATATATTTGGATATTTCCTGTCCTGCTTATCTTTCCCTCAGGTGTCTTGTCAATCCCTCAGGTGGCTTTTGTATCTCTGCGTTGTCCTTTGAGGGATTACCACCATTGCTCTGCTGGGTGCTTATCAGGTGAACTGCTGCCTTCCCCATTAATTCAGAGAATTAATAAAAGAATCAGGCATTTTCCCAGCCCTTTTTCAGGCTGCTGTCTCCACTCCTTCCTTGGATTTGTACAGTTGCAGGAAAAGACTGAAGAAAGGCTCTGCCCCCATATTGCACTAATTATAGGGAATGAAACATGGAGATGGAGCTAAGGAATATCCACGTGGGTCAGCAGTGTCCAGTGGACAATGAGCTGAGCTGTCCATGACCCGTCCTGGGGACAAGGAGCTGGTGGGATCCTGGGGACATCAGGAAGAGCATTCCCAGCAGGTCAGGGGTGATCCTGGCCCTCTGCCCAGCCCTGCAGGCACCTCTGGGGTGCTGTGTCCCGCTCTGGATCCTCAGCACAGCAGGGACAGGAGCTCCTGGAGCTGAGGAAGGGCCTGGAGCATCTCTGGGAGAGGCTGAGGGAGCTGGGGCTGCTCAGCCTGGAGAGGAGCCCCAGCTGAGAGGGGACCTCAGCTCTGGGTGTCCTTGGGGGTAACTGTGTGTCCCTGTGTGTCCCTGTGTGTCCCTGGCTGTCCCTGTGTGTTCCTGTGTGTCCCTGGCCATCCCTGGGTGTCCCTGGCTGTCCCTGTCCATCCCTGTGTGTCCCTGGATGTCCCTGTGTGTCCCTATGTGTCCCTGTGTGTCCCTGTGTGTCCCTGGCTCTCCCTGTGTGTCCCTGGGTGTCCCTGGCTGTCCCTGTGTGCATCCCTGGCTGTCCTGTCCATCCCTGTCTGTCCCTGGGTGCAGGAGGGGCAGAGCAGGCCCAGGCTCCGCTCCAGGCCCAGCAATGGCAGCAGAGCCACGGGCGGGGGCTGAGCCCAGTGACCCTCCAAGGTCCCAGCTGCTCCTGCAGGATTGTTACAGATCCCTGGAATGAGGATGGATGGAGGATGGAAAATTGGGGAATAGGGTGAAAGGAATGATGAGCTTGTCTTTACAAACAAGCTGTGGGTCAGTTGATAAGATGTAGCTATCAGTGAGAGACGACAGAAACAATGGGATGGATTCCAGTAGAAGATCAAACAGGCACTGAAAGAACACTATGAATTCCATAAAAGTTAAGAAGGGATTATGCATTGGGGGTGGGGGGGGGAAGGTACCCCAGGTATCAGGCGTTCTGGTAAGTCTGTACCTCTCAAGTACCTCAGCCTATGGGGAAAGAGAGAAGGGACAAGCAGCCAGGATAAAAAGGAGGCTGCGCCCTCCAAAAATTTGAGAGACCCCAGGGGAATGCCCCATGGCCTCTCCCTTTATTCGAATAAAGTAAAAGGACTCCTCTGTCTCCTTTTTGGACATAAACCTCTGGTGTTCGTGGATTAATTTTCCTGACAAGGGGAATACAAACCTCTCCCTCTGCAGCCACTTCCTTCTCTCCATCCTTCCCAGTGCATTCCAGGATTCCTCTAAACCTGCTTGTTGGAGCTTGGCCTGACATTTCCAAAGGGACATTTTGGCTGGAATATGATGTTATATCCTTAACTGCAGAGTCAGCAATTCCAAATGTTACCTCTCAGAGAACGAGATTTAACACCAGAGATTCCCAACTGCCTTCATTCGTTGTTCCCTGCTCTCATCAGAGCTGTTCCCTTCTCTTTCCAGAACCATATTTAAAATTTGTTCCTTCCTTTTTCCAGACCTATTTTGTTTTCCTTTCAACAGATTCATTTTTCAGGACTTCTGCTCGGGATCTTTCAGACAACAGAAGCAGAGAGAATCCCTCATAAAATCCCCACAGCTGCAGGTTCAAAGTCCTGATGGACCAGTCTTGGGTTCGATGTTGAACCAGATCAATTCTCTTAGAACTCCAAATCCCAGAATAAGGTTGGTAGACCCAGAAGATCATGGAGTCAAACTTGTTTTGATATTGTGGTGATGTCTCCAAGAGCTGCTTTGCACATTGTGAAAAGTCTTCATTTGAAGGCATTTTGGGATTATTTATTCAAGCAGAAAACTCCAAAGTCTTTAAAAACTGGAGCAACTCCATCAGATCCCTGAGCTGAGTTCCATGTTCATACAAACAATCCCTGCATGGAGCATTTTGGTCATGCCCAGTGTCCTCTTGTCCAGAAAATTCCAGATTGTTGTTTATCCATGGATGTCGTACACATGGAATTTCTCTGTCATGATTCCTGTGTGGGCAATTCCAACCTTGATCCCCAGATTTTAAAGGACACAATGACAAAGGATCTGTAAGGGGCAAAATTCTCCTGGAAGAATGAAATGGTATCCAGGTCTCTCCAAGTCTGGAATACAAAGTGAGGGATGTGGGAGCAAAATCAGGGACCAGTTGGAACACACACAAAATCCTTTGGCTCCACCACCCCTTTGGCCAACCCATCCCAGGAACTTCCCCATGGAGGTTCCCCCTTCAGCTCCCAGAGGAAAAGCCTGAGGAGGTCTCACCCTTCCAGCAGAAGCACCTCCCTCCAGGAGGATGGAAATTGGAATATTTGGGCAGCATGGGTCATATCTGGTGGGATAAAATGGCTCCACTGACTCAGGGCAGGGTCAGGGGCTGTTGGGTGTGGAATAGGACAGGCAGGAATCCTATGGGATAAAGGGGAATTAATTCCCATTTGAAAATGAGAACAAAAAGAAACAGGCACACGAGCCAGAGCATTTTTTAGTGCTTTTGAAGGGGGGGTTCAGTGTCCTCTCTAGCAAGGCTTGGCTCCACTGTGTCACCAAAACCAGGGAATAAACTCTCCAGCCAATTTGCTGGATTAGAAAGCCAACATTGCATAATTAGCAGTGCTAATTAGGAGTGTGTGGGAACTCTCCAGCCTACAGAGCAGGTTACATCCAGGAAATTAATACATATCCCTCACATTTCTGTTCCGTATTCATTACTCTTCTGTGCTCATTATGAACTTATTTGGATACGAGCAAGGGTCTCTTGAGGGTCTTTGGTGGCATTTGGAGCATCCCATTCCTCAAAATCCCTTTGTATGGTCCTGGATCTTCTGATGGATCTTCACTCCTCAAGATGTGACCAGGTCAGGATGCACCTTCTGTTATCATTCTTTATTCTGGCACTTGGCCTTCACTCTCAAAACGCAGGCGTCTCCCAGTCCATATTAATCATGGATATAGGGAAATAGGGAAGCCTTGGCTGCCACGAGATCTTTTAGTCACAGATGTGGGAGATTAGCACAAAGCCACATGAATCTCTGGTATTTGGTAGGGTACAAAACTCAGCATTAACCCCAAATGTGGGATCATAAACTATTGTCCTAAAGTTAAAATTTTCCAATATTTGCCCCAGTGCTACATGAATTTCTCCCTTAGAAACAGACCCTGGTTGGTACAACCACATCACTGAGGCCACCATTCACGTCCCCAAGTGCCACATCCACAGAGTTTTACATCCCTCAAGGATTTACAGCTTCAGGAATTAACACAACCCCTGTCAGAAGAAAGCATGAGCCCTGCTCCAAAGCCACCTGTGCTGTGACAGTCACAAACCTGCTGACCACGGCCTGCCTGCTGCATTAGTGCTCATCTGCATTCCCCAGGCATGGGATTGAACAGGAAGTTTTTTGGAGCAGAAACTCTCCATTCATCAGAAAGATCCATGGACTCCAGAGTGGGAGTCAGGTGTTTATGACTCTCCCCATAATATTAAATGAATACAGTGATGATTTATCAGCCTGGCAACTCTGAGTCTAACAAAGAAGGAGGGGGAAGCAAATGGAAGCTGAGGCTTTTCTTGAGATAAAATATTTGTGCCTGGTACTGCTGGCTCGTAAGATCCAGCCCCATAAAGGTTTCACAGGCTCTTTCCCAGCCTGGCTGTGCTGTCACAAACTGGGCAGGGTTTTTAAACCCTGAACCCTGAGTCAGTTTAATTTTCAGGCCCTGACCCTCTGATTTTACTGCAGTGAAGTTGCAGGGAGCAGAAACTGCTCCTTCTGCAAGCCTGGCCCTGCGTTTCTACACCTGCAGGAAGATGTGCTCGGCTGATCAACTGCAAAGGGCACACGGGGTTTGAAGAGACCCTGGTGGTGTCTCAGAATAAATCAGCCACTGGGCTGGCTCTATTTATCAAGGATGTGGTTTTAACAGGAACCCAGGCAGGAAAGCTGAAGGACAAAATGATAAAATGGCAGGAAACCTCCCCAAATCAGGCAGTGCTCCCACACGAGTCCCCAGGGAGCTCAAGGACAAACCAGCTGCTCTAGGCAAGCCTGCTTTAAAACCAGCACAGGATCAGGGAATGTTCTCCAGCTTTCTGGTTTATCTGACACATCTGAAACTCCAGAGGATTCAGGGAAAGAGTCACAGCAGCTCAGGGGGAGCCAAATGTCACCAAGGGAGCCCCAACAGCCACACCCCAGAGGAGCCCTGGGTGGTTCTGTCTGCCCCAAGTCAGAGGAGAACATGGGGAGGGCCCTCACAAGGGATTTTCAGGGAAATTGTGCTGCCTTAGGAAGGAAGGGGGAAGGTCCTCATGGGGTCAGTGTGGGGCTGGAAGGAAGGAAAGGGGTTGAGGATGAGTGAGGAGCATCACTGGTGTCATCCTGCCATCCTCCTGCCTAGGTCCCTGTGCCAGGGTTTGAGCTGTGCCAGGGGCTCATCTTCTGATAAACACCCAGAGAAGCTGTGGCTGCCCCACCCTGGAACTGTCCAAGGCCAAGCTGGACAAGACTTGGAGCAAATGCTTTGAAATAATTCATACAAATAGTTTTTAAAAAATGTATATAATTTTTAACTTAATGGAAAAAACAGGTGGCTTTTGATGCCATTGGGATTGTTCGGTTTGGAGAAGAGAAGCACCAGGGAGAACTTTCCAGTATCTAAAGGGGCTCCAGGAGAGCTGGAGAGGGACTGGGGACAAGGGATGGAGGGACAGGACACAGGGAATGGCTCCCACTGCCAGAGGGCAGGGATGGATGGGATATTGGGCAGGAATTGTTCCCTGTCAGGGTGGGCAGGCCCTGGCACAGGGTGCCCAGAGCAGCTGGGGCTGCCCCTGGATCCCTGGCAGTGCCCAAGGCCAGGCTGGACATTGGGGCTGGAGCAGCCTGGGACAGTGGGAGGTGTCCCTGCCATGGCAGGGGTGGCACTGAATGGGATTTAAGGTCCCTTCCCACCCAAACCATTCTGGAATTCTGGGATAAACAGCCTGGAGAAGAGAAGAGCAGAGTGCCCAGGGAGGGATTTGCTGCTGGGGCATTGCTGCTCAGAGGACCAAGGTGAAGGAATTATGGAATCACAATGTCAGGAAAAGGAAGATGAAGCTGAATTTAAATAAATGCAAAATCAAGTGCAAAGGGGGAAATCCTAATTAGGCATCTCCAGGGATGGACTGCAAGTGGATTATTGTCATTCTGGAGTGAGGCAGTGAGATTTTATCAGTTCCATAAATACCTCAGCTCAGCACACAAAGCAAGTAAATCAAATTATGGAATTATCAGGACAAGAGAGGACAAACACACAGGAATCTGTGTGTGATACTGGTAAAACCATCATAAACGTCTGCTGGCAAATCCATGATAAACCTGTGCCTGGGTACTGGGGCAGCTCTGAGCCCTCCCATCTGGAATAGGAATGCAGGAGAGCTGAAAAGTGGAGAAAACCACAGTGGGGTGAAGAAGGTCATGAAGGATCAGTTGGATAATTCAGGGAATTTCAGAGTGCAGGTGACTGTAAGGAATGTGAAAATCAAGGAAAAGGTGTGAAGGTGACAGGTCCAGAGACAGACCAGGGAAACACCAGAGACAGGTCAGGGATGTCTCAAGGGAGCATCAGGGGAGCTTCTGGACACTCTCCAGAGCATCCTGCTTGGAGACATGCACAGAAAACAAAGGAAGCTGTTCCCAGTCACTGCAAACCCTCATCCACCCTGCTCCTAGAGGGATAAATGCAGAATCCCATCACTTACTGGGACAGAGTCTCAATCACAGGTGAGGGAGAGTGGGACAGGGAACAGGAGCTGGGCCTTGGAGGAACTACAGGAGAGAGCTCTCCTAGAAAGGAGATTAATGGGATCTGAGGTTTTTCCTCAGTAGGGAAGAACAGAGGAAAAACAAAGTAAAAATTGCTATTTTTTCTGGAGCCAGCCCATGGGAGAGTGCAGAGAGCAGGACATGGATCAGCTCCCGGGCTGGACAGAGGACGGGGACAGGATGTCAGGGCAGAGGGGCTCAGTACAATCCCAGGAAATCAACTCTCTCCTGCTCTTCTCCCTTCTCCTGTGGATGCAGAACGGGGCTCTGGGTGATCCCTGGGGAGGTGAGAGCAGGAGTGAGCAGTGAACACAGCCCTGCTGAAACACAAAGTTCATGTTCTGCCTTCCCTACTAATTACCTTCCTCGTCCTGAAACAAAAGTCTGCTCACATCCCAGAGAAGGGAAATACACCTGGAGCCTGCAGACACTATTCAGGAGGAATTGTTTCTTGTTTTGCTCCCCACAGCACAGCTTTGGACAGTGTCAAACAATGCTGCTCAGAGGAGCCCTGAATTCCAGCCGTGGTCACAGCCCATCTGAAGGCTCAGCAATATTTCCTGGCTGCTGCCAGGATGGAGCTCTTCTCCAACAGATTTGGAGCTAAAATTTAATCCATTATGGCTGTAAACAACCCACTCCAATGGGAAGCAGGTGTAACCTGTGCTGTCTGCTGAAAATATGAAGTCATAACTCTGGAAAAATGGTGAAAACCCAAGCGTCTGTCTGGTTATTTGTCAGTGGGTAATGTCCCCTGCATCCCACAATTATTGGGAGTGGGATTCATCTGGCTCCATGTGTCCCTCTGCAGCTCTCAGCAGAGTTAGCAACAGAGCCCAAGCTGCCATCAGTCCTGGCCTAAAGCCTAAAATGGGTCCGTGAGCAGCACCTGGAAGTGTCACTTTCCCTCCAGACACTGCAAAGGGAGCCCACAGAGATGTGATCGGACAGAGGCATTAAAAATTAGGAGGAATAAATCCCCCAGGGAATTGCTGCCCATGTATCTGGGCAGCTTCGTTGATCCCAGGGTAAATTCAATCCCAAAAAGTGATGGAAGGAGAGACAGGCACTGCTCAGTCTGTCCCTGCAGCTGTTCATCCCTGGGCTATCATGTTCTGGCACATCCATCCCACTCACAGCTAGAACAGTGACACCAGCACCGGGTCCAGCCACGGAAAAGTCACCCAGGCACCTTTTCCAGACACAGCTCAGTCTTTTCTCTCCCAGGAATCCTCTTGAGGGATCACTGTGTATTCCCTGAGGTGTGGGGAGTTCTGGGGAGAGGGAAAACCTGGGCCAGGTGACCCTGAGTGGGGAGGAACTAAAAGGCAAAGTCAGTGTCGGAATTTGGGAGAGTAGGAACAAATCCTTTTTACCTGAGGGAAAGGTGGGGAGCAAAAGGTGCCATCCCACAGATATTCCCAGGTCTGGAGAGCCCTGTTCCACAGGAAGGTGCCTGAAAATCTGAGGCCATCCTGAGTGAGTCCCAGTGTCCATCTAGTAACAAACAGGATCAGAAAAGGCTGCAGAGCTCATTTTTCTCCCCTCCTTCTGCAGGAACACATGGAGAGTCCCGCTCCTGCAGGACCTTTCCTCCCCTGGAACACATTCAGCGCAATTTTACACACAGAAAAAATGCAGGATTTCTTTTTTCTCCTCCCCTGGTCTCTGTGAGCACAGAACCCAGCAGCAGCTCAGGAGTGGCCAGGGAGGAGCTCAATTTATTGTCTGGAACTACAACCCAGCACCAGCAGAGCTGATGGAAACGTGGATCCCAGGCAGGCAGGGAAAAGGGCTGTTAGAAAAATGAGCTGGAGCTCTCTGAGAAGATGCTGCATTTATTTCATGGAGAGCACAATTCTCAGCCCCTCTGGGATCCAGAACCTTCCAGCGCTTCTTTCTGTGCCTGGATTTCAGGATTTCAGGGCCATCTGTGAAGCATCACCACTGTCCCCACATTGGCCAAGCATCCATGGCTCCTTGATTCCAGAGAAGGCATCAGGAGGAACATCCAGAGGATGGATCCAGGTTCCTGAGGACACTGGGGAGCAGGGGATGAGGGGGCAGTGCAGTTCAAAGGGAGGATGCTGAGCACACATTCCAGGGTGCAGAAACAAATCCTCTGGAAAAGATGAAATGGAGAACCAGGGTCACCCCTCTGTTATCCCAGAAAAGCCAGAGCAAGGAACAGCTGTTTTGTTCAGTCACAACACACCACAAGCCAGAGGAGCTCACTCCAGCAGGATCTGGGGTAAAAGCAACTCTTGGTATTTTCAGTAGGAACCAGGTAAAATCCATCTGAAATGTCTCAGATAAAATCATCCTGTGTCAGCCAATACTGGCTTTCTTTCCTCTCAGGCTGTGTGCTCAGCTGGGTGCTGGACTGAGGGGGACATTCCCAGTGGAGCTGGGTGCTTAAGGGGATGGCTCCAACATGGGTGGCACCACTTTTGGCTCAGGATCATCTCCTGGGGCTTCCATGGAACCACAGGATCGTTAAGTTTGGAGAAAGCCTCCAGGTCATCAGGTCCAACCTTTGGCCAAACTCCACCATGCTCAGTAAGACAAACTTCATGACAAGTGCCCAGATGAGGCTGGAGCCCCACATTCCATCTATTTCTCTGTGTTATTCCCACACAAGTGAGGCGTGTGCCAGCTGGGAGCTGCTGCAGGATCTCTGCTCCTGCTTTTCTCTGCTGGAATAAACCCTGCCAGGGCTCTGCTTTCACATCTCCAGGGCTGTGGCTCAGCCCAGCTGCGTCCAGGTGTTTTGGTGCTCCTGAGACACCCAGAATTGGGGTGACAGGAAGTTTGCAGCTGATGGAGGGACACCCTTTTACCCCCACACTGCAGTGCTCAGGTCACCTAAGGGCCACTCCAGCACTGACTGGAAAGAAATCAGGCGTGAAATTGTCTCTTCCCAACTCTGCCTGCTCAGCAGGGACACAGGAGCAGGAGACTTGTCCACACAAGCTGGTCCTTGTCACAGGAGCCAGCAAGTGACAGCCAGAGTTATGCTGGCTCCACGTCCCTTATTTTAAAGGCAGATCCCTGATGGCCTTGATTCTTTCCTCGAGGTGATTTTTTATTGCTTCTTCCAGCAGATGACCTTGATTTCATTTGCTCCATGAGTTCCAGGGAGGCCACATCAATCAGGAAAAGCCTGGAGAGGAAGCAGCCCCACCGTTGATTAAGGCTGGCTCTGAGGGTGGAATTCAGCCTGGAGGAACCTTGTCTTTTAGCAGGAAGTAATCACAAAGTGAGGGGGAAAGAAGTTGCTCTTTTCATGTCATTGGTGTTCCTTGTGCTCTGAAAAATCCGTCAGTGAGCTTTGAGCAACTGAGCACAAAATCTTTTGTATTTTCTAATTTTTTTACCATCATTATCATCATCATAATTTTCTTCCTTTTCCATCCCATCCCATGAAAAATCCAGGATTTTTCCTACTTTCACCCTCTCAATTCTCACCCCAAGCCCAGGGGCTGTGCTGGGCTCAGTTTCCCAGAGGGATTAAACCAGCCCAGCCCACCTGGACAATGACATTTTATTCCAAGGACTTAGTGAAGATAAAGGGCAGGACAAGGCTTTGGGATGTCCTAGGAGCTCTTCTCTCTGATGAGACCTGGCTTGGCACTCCAGGAATCTCCATCCCTGGCTGGCACGGAGGGCTCAGAGCTGGACTGGAGTTGTCTTCCTTGAAAACTTCCTGATTTCTCAAAATTTTGGGATCAAGTTTATCTTGGAATGTGTTTTGATAAACTACAGCTGAGATAACTCTATATAATAAATCTTTTCCCCAGGAAAAGGGGAATTTTAATCCATAAATATGGGCTACTTGAGTCCTGGCTGGCCAAAGCAGGTCCCTGGTGACCAAGACTCAGTCACGGCGCAACTTCCATGTCCCACGTGGATCGTGACCATTCCAGGGACTGCAGCAAGGCAAAAAATGCCCCTAAAAAGAAAAAAAAATTCTGTTCTCCCAACTGGGAAGCTCTCCCATCAATCCCTAAATATAACAGCAATTTCCATGTGTCTTGGAAGTTTATATGGAAGTAGGTCCTCAGTTGCTTGGGGAGGTTCATCAGATGTAAGTCACTATGCAAATGGGACAAGTGCAAATGCTCAAATGATGGCATTAGAATTTTATGGACTATAATTACAAAATATTTTTGTATATCATTATTTTGATATGATTATTTTCATATCATTATCATGGAACTTGGAAGAGAAGAACTCTTGAAAGGTTTGCGTGAGGAAAATGAGAATATGGGAAAAGGAGAAGGGATCTGCTGCAGAAAAATCCCTGCAGTACCAGCAGTCATTAATATGGATTTTGGGGATTGCAACAGCAAATGAAACCCTTTTTCTTCAGGCCTCACTAAGTGGTAAAATGGCAAATCCTTGTGGGATAAAAGCAGGATGGATATTCCCAACAACATATTAGTTCCTCATCTGACGAAAATTGTTAATAAAAGCTGGATGTGGTTTTCTTTACTGTTGATGCTTCATGCTGTGAAAATAACAAAATCTGTTGGTTTGCATTACAACATCATTATCAACTGCTTGGTTATTTTCGAGATAAGAAAGGTGACAGTGGGATTATTGCAGAATATGAAAAAAAATATCAAATATGTTGGGCTTGCGTTATTTATCATCATTTGTAGTTTCCTTGCTAGTATTTATTTTGGTGGATTTAACTCCAAGTTAACAGAAAAAAATGAACCTGCCCTGTGTGAATCAGCAGCTCAAAACAGGGAATACCATGGATGGATCCAAATTTTATCTTTGGAATAGTCAGAAAGGGTGAGGGCAGCGGGGCTGTCCCAGCCCTGGGGGGCAGCAGGAGCAGGGCAGGGCCCGTCCCCTGTGCTGGCCCTGCTGGGGCACCTCCAGTGCTGGGGCAGCTCTGGGACCCTCCTGACAAGAGAGCCCTGGAGGGGCTGCAGCGTGTCCAGGGCAGGGAACGGAGCTGGGGAAGGGGCTGGAGCCCCAGGAGCGGCTGAGGGAGCTGGGAAAGGGGCTCAGCCTGGAGAAAAGGAGGCTCAGGGGGCCCTTGTGGCTCTGCACAACTCCCTGCCAGGAGGGGACAGCCGGGGAGGGTCGGGCTCTGCTCCCAGGGAACAGGGACAGGAGGAGAGGGAACGGCCTCAGGCTGGGCCAGGGGAGGCTCAGGGTGGATTTTGGGAAATGTTTTTCATGGAAAGGGTGATCAGGCATTGGAACAGCTGCCCAGGGCATGGGTGGAATCCCCATCTCTGGAAATTTCCAAAATCCCATGGATGTGGCAGATGGGGACCTGGGTTGATGCTGGACTTGATGATCTCAGAGGGTTTTTCCAACCTGAACCATCCCATGATTCTGTGAATAACCAATTCTAACCCCTCTTAACTCATGGGAGGTCATCCAGCACAACAGAAATCGTCCCATTTGCCAACCTCAAACCTATAGAGATCCAGGTGTCTCCCCACAAGCTTTTTTTTCTGTCTAATGTGCACCTAACATGCTCATTAAATGATTTAATGTCATTAAAGGTCACTCCTGAACATCCAGAAGGACTTTCCACGTGGAATTTTTAATATTATTACACAGAAATAAAGCTGGGGGTGCACAGACCCTCTTTTTAATTGTCTAATATGCATGTATTTATTTATTTATTTCCCCAAAGAGGATTTTTCATGACAGAGCTAATTAAAGCAGACTCATCCCGTGCTCTTTCTCTGAGATACTGCAAACATTAAAGAGGGAGCTAAAAAAAGAAAGGAACAAGTGACATTATTTGGCTACAAATATGGCTCCTATTTAAAAGGCACTGGTAAAGTGGAAAAAAGCCAAGAAGTTTCATTCCATCACATTTTGGGATAACAAGGAGGTGTTTGAGAGGCATTAAGTTGATTTTTTTGACTATTCTGTGCAGAAAAACTCAGCACAGGTTGTGTGTGATAACAGCCCAGGAGACCTGGATGTGAAAATACCTGAAATTTAAGCTTTAAATGTTTCTTTAAATATTCATTTCACTACTTCTCACACCAGGGACCTGTGTTGTCCCCATATCACTGGGAAAAAAAGCTTTCCTAGGAGAACTAAATATGAATAAGCCACATAAATCCATGAAATATTGATCCTGTCCAGGTTGGCCTGCAGATGGAAGTGAATCCTGCTCGTACACCTAAGGAGTGTTTTACAAATTCATTAAAAATAACACAGGGGGCCCCAGAATGCACTAAAGGTGATTAATTTGTACCATTTTAAATAATATACTCCAGCTTATAAAGCCTGAATTATTTATGAGAGCGGCAGTAACATCTACCCGAAAGAAAAATAAATGTTGGGCTAAAGTAAACAGTGTTTTTCCAAATGTCACAACACACCCCATAATTCCTGCAGTTCCAGCTGGTTGTTCCTCGTTTTCAGAGAACCACGGCATTGCTGAAGTTGGAAGAACCTCTGGAGGACACCAAGGAGCAGATTGTCCAGGACCAGGGTTTGGATATCTCCAAGGATGGGGAGTTCACAGCATCCTTGGACAATCAGTGCTTGACCAACCCTAAAATTCTTCTTTTTAGGTGTGAGTGGACCCTCCTGTATTTCAATTTTTTGACCCCTGTCCCTGGAACTGGGCACCACTGGGAAGAGCCTGGATCTGACTCCTCCACATCTTGCCAGATTCTGATGGAATGGACAAGGTCTCCTCTCCTCAGGCTGAGCATTCACAAGGGACCAAAGGTGCTGCCATCCCATTCCCACACTCCCGGCCCTTTGCTGGACTCCTGCTCCCAGGAGCATCTCCAGACGTGCAGGAGGAGCTGCAGCCATGGGAGAAGGAGCACAGCCGTGGCACTGAAGCCCTGCAGAGCCAGAGCAGGTTGACCACCCTTGGAATGTGTTTGGGAACCAGTTTGGGGCCTTGAGGCATCAACTGGAACCTCAGCCAGATGCAAGAGGAAGTGAAGCTCCCCTTGGCCATCCCAGCCCTGTCACCATCGTAGGAGCACACTGAGCTTCCTGAGGGTGATTCATTTCCCTACAGCCTGGATTTATCCCTTGTGCAGCACCTCCAGCAGCGTCAGAAGAAAATGGGAAAAGGAGCTGTCTGTCTGTCCCTGAGGATGCACCAAGCCAGGAACTCAGAGCATCCACTGGGAAGATGGAGAGGTTTAATTCCTCACCAGAGCCACAGAACCCATGGTGAGATCCACAAGGCTGCCTCTGCCACACGTCTGCTCTCACCTCATGATGGTTTTATTATTTTCCTGTCAGTTTTCCTTCCCAGCTGTTTTACGAGCCAGACTTTTCATTTTGATGAAAGCCCAGGAAGGCTCGAGTGGGGCTGGGGTTAAAGGATGTCAGAGGAGGAGGCAGGAGTGGCAGGCTGCAGTTTGGATGCTTTATGTTCTCCTCAGAGCTCCCTGTCAGCTCCTGCTGCCATTGCCAGGTGATGGATTGGCTCTGGGCTCCTCACACAGTGAAAACATTGGAAAAGGGATTGCATCCCACCCAGAATGGGAACTGGAGCACAAAAACTGCTGGGCTGCGAGCGGTGGCAGGGGAGCGGGAAAGGTGTCTGTGCACATGGAACTGGAGGAGTTTCAAGCTCCCTTCCCACCCAACCCCTTCTGGATTCAGTGACCCTGGAGAGGAGCAGAGTGCCCAGGGAGGGCTTTGCTGTCATGGGGGGCAGCTGGGGCAGCTTCTGATGAGGACAGGGGGACAGAACAGGGTTTCACTCTGATAAGGACAGGAGAACAGCACAGCCTTGGAGAAGTAGATAAAGGATGTCATTTAGGCAAAGCACAAGCAGGAGCCAGCCCAGCTCTGCAAGGCTGACAAAGCAGAAGTTAGAGACAACAAAGATACTGGGCTTCCTCAAAAATGGGGTTGAGGGACAGCCAGCTGAAAGGACACCAGACATTGAAGACAGACCCAAAGAACCCTAGAAGGACTTTGATAAGGGGTGTGATTGTGTAAAATCAAGTCAAGTGATCAGGAGTAGCTCGTGAATGTGTAAGCAGTGTGAGATAAAAACTCTGTTCACCCAACACTCAGTCAGAGGAAGGATCCTCCCTGTGCCCAGCACTGCAATACAGAATTCCTGATTTCTAATACTGCCGACTGTGTTAGAAAGTTTCCATCTGGCTGATTTTGGTATCAGTTCCGTGCTTTGGAGGATGAAGGTGAGATGGAGAAGGAGAGAGCCCTTCCCTACCCAGCTCAGCCCCCAAGCTCACAGCTCACTCCCCTCCTCAGCAGTCAGTGGGAAAATCATCCCGAGGCCAGCAGGACCCTCTGGTGGGGCAGGTCAGGGCTCCTGACCAGGGGAATGACCCCAACCCTCCCCTCAGGGGAGGGACTCACCTGTGGGTTGAGACAGAGACAGACTTGGGCCAAGATTCAGAGTCCTGGGCTCTGCCTCTCACCTCCTCCAGTCCAGGGTGACGGGCACTGATTCACTCCTGCCTTTCCCATGTCACACACCCATCTGGGAAGGAAGTTGTGTGCAGGAAACTCAAGCATGGAAAGGAATCAGGGGCTCCTGTGAAATCTCATCATGGCCTACAAATCACACAGAGGAAGCAGAAAACCTCCAACATTGACAAGGGGGGTGGACTCCTCCAGACCCTCTGAACTCATTAAATCCTCTCACGAGAAAGGACAGAAGTGACAATCCCGCATTTTCCTGGAGTTCTCCAGCAGTGATGTGATGGAGGCAGAGCTTTCAGAGCAGATCCTGTCACCTCCTGGACAGCCAAATCTTTAGCACCACGTCAGCTGGGCCCTTCCACCGCTGCTGGGACATGAAGGACAGCAGAATTTGGGATGCCTAAAAGGAGAATTCTTGCCAGCAGAGCTGTTTATTTGGACACATGCCCTTGGTTAAGTTGTTTTTCTTATTATGACACAAAATTACAGTCATTAGAACTTACCATTTAGTGACTGCTGTGACAGGAAATGATGAGGCAGGAATGAATGGGCTGAATTCTCCAAGGAATCTCCTTATCTGGTCCAAGGAAACTTCTGTTCATCCTAAACCAGAGGCTGGAAACCCAACAAGAACATCAGGAGCCAGCAAGATCAAAACCAAGATCCTGTTTTGTACATCCATCCAAACTGGTTCAGTGGACACCAAGAAATGAAACCCTGTGGGATTTATCCCTGCAGTCCTGCTTGGATTCTGTAGATGAGACAGGAAGAGTCAGGTAAATCCTGTTATCCCAACACTCATTTTCTCCGATTGCTGAGCACCTGCTATTGAATAAAACCCAGAGTTTGAGCTCCTGGACATGTGCTGGGAGGAAGGCTGGGTGAATAATTGATTTTTCAGTTCAACTACTGAGTTAAAGAGTGAAAAAAAAAAATCAAATTGATCCAAACCTAAGCAGATGTTTTCAAGTTTCCTTGCCAAAAAGAAAAATGAAACAATTCCACTTCAGTGATTAAAAACAAAGAAGTTTTATTCTGGTTTGGGCCATTTGGAGGAAAGTGAACCAACGAAGTTATTGCATCTTTTTACACTCAACAGCCTCTTACATTCAGCATTAGCAAGGCCTGGAGTGGTGTCCCCACCTCCAAATGGGGAAAAAGTCCCCATGTTCCATGGGGAATCTGTTCCTTGTTTTAGGGGGAACTTGTTTCATGTTTTGAGGGGAATCTGTTCCCTGTTTCATGGGGAGTCTGTTCCATATTTCATAGGGAATCTGTCTCGCTCATGCTCTACTCACTGGAACAAAAAAGAAATGTGTCTCATGTGCTTCCACATCCCTCAGAGATAAAGGATCATCCTACCCCTCAAATTAAGTATTTGGTCTTTAGTGCAATAATCAGGATGTTGTCCCAAAATGCCCCTGCAGGGAGAGGAGTTCAGCAGGGAGCTCGATCACCCCAGTGATTTAGAATTCAACAGCAGTGGATTTCAACACATTTAACCTTTGAATTGAAGGACAGAAAGTGGTTTCTTTTCTTGAGAGTATTTGTTTGTGCCCTCTTAACAGTCTGACCATTCCACAGAATTACTTTGAAATGCAGATCAGAGCAAAATTTTTCAGATCAGTTTATTCTGCCCCTGAAGTTTCCTTGCCTGAGTTGTCAGTGCAGCTCATGGAGTCTGTCAGGTTGCTTTGCCTTTTCCATTTGGAATCCTGCCCAGAGCCCAGGGTTGTTGTTGTGGAGTTTTAATTCCCCCCAGCAGGAGCTGATCCTGCTCAGTTCTGCTGTCAGGAGAGGCAGAGCAGTTTCACTGATCCCCCTTGTAGCAGAAGACAGGACTCAAGTGTCTTCCTTGTTCCACCGTGAGGCAGGGGAATTGTATTACCCAAAAAATTCCTTCTTGAACGTCCTTAAAAGACAGGGATGTGGGAGACAGCAGGGAGAGCGTAAACAGAAGCACAACAGCAACTGTTAACACCAAGCAACCTTTGATTTTAAATCAAAAATACTCACCCAGCCTGCAGGAATTTGGGTATTTATTTCCTCTTTTTCAGCACATCTTCTCCTTTCCCCACTGCTTCTCAAGTGGATTCTTGGGAAAAGGAAGCTGGCAGGGAAGGAATAGGGAATTTCCTCTTATTTTGTGGAAACTGCCCCCTAAACAACTCAGAATTTAGGGTGTGGGGTGAAACTGGAGCTGAACGTTTGTGCTGCAGGAAGGGCCTTTTGCACCAGCAGTGGGGACTTTGCATCCCAGGATATGGGGCCAGGAGTCTCCCATTCCACTGGGACCGACCTGACTGGAGTTAATTCCAGCTCTGGTGTGACCAAATCTTGATAGTTCTCTAAGGGAAGTCTGGGAGTTGGGAAGATGCATGGAAGATCTGCCTCGAATCAGTGGTTGTGAGGGAAATGAGAGAAAATGGTGTTGGAGGAGAATTTGGAGGTAGAAAACCAACAAACCCAGCACGGTCCAGGTTGGACAGGGCTTGGAGCAACCTGGTCCAGTGGAAGGTGTCCCTGGCCACATCAGGGGGAGGCACAGGGTGAGATTTAATGTCTCTTCCAAACTTAACCATCCTGGGATTCTGTGATTTCAAGGCAGCTTGAACCCCGGTAAGAGTTTTGCTGCCAATGGGGCTGCAGATTTGGGGTTTGCACCTGTGTTTCACATCTCCAAATCTTGAGGCACAAAGATTCTCAGAATGTGTGAGGCAGTAAATTCACCTGAAGAAGGTTCAAGATGGGTTCTCTGGAGGAGAAAAAACCCACCTGGCTGGATGAAATGACAGGACCATGTCATGAAATGCAGGTTTGCCCCAGCCCAGCCTGCAGGAGAGTGGAATAAGGCTGAAGAAATTCAGGAATCCTGATCCTTGGGGGAAGAGCTGAGGTTCAGAGAGGCCACCTCTTATCAGTCTGATTATCTCGTGTCCCCGAGAGCTGGTGAGCAACTCAGAGCTGCATCCTGGGAAGGGAGAGAGGGGCTGGAGCAGCAGCTCTGGATCTGCTGCTCAGAGAGAATTCGCTGCTTTCCCGCCTGCCCGTCTATCACCTTCCATCAGCACAAAGTCTGTCTGGATAAAGAGATGGAATGTGCAGGCTGAGGATAATTGCAGGGGGGAGATTGGGATAATGGCTGTAATTTGGATTGTGGGAGCAATAAAGCCAGGCTCAATCACTGCCTGCTTTATTTGGGAACGAGCCCAAGCTGCAAACAGCGAAAATGAAATTTATGAAAAATAGAGATTTCAAGAGAAGTAATGAGCATCTGTCTGCTGCAGTGATTGCAGGGGGCTGAGTGCTTCCAACTTTGTGCAGCAAGGGATTTGCTGTGGGATGCACAGGCCAGGTGCACACAGGTCAGCCAGGTGGGATGGATCCCCTGTCGCAGGTGTGGCTCCTCCTTAGCAACCATTTGCTGACTGAACATGGAATTTTCAGGAAGATGGAAGTACTTTGGGTAAGTTTTGATGTCATTAGATGTTTGGTCATCAAAGGCCCATTATTCCCACTGAGGGGCTGTGGTTGTGCCAGTGGCCTGGAAAACATTCCCGATTTTTGCTGCTCTGAGGCTGACCCGTTCCATGCTGCTCCAGGTGGCAGCGTGCTCAGCAGGTCATGTGGGGAGAGGAAGAGAAAGAAATTCCCACCTCACTTTTTTTATACTTTATTCCTTTCTTCCCTTCTTTTTTTTTTTTTTTTTTTTTTTATTTTTTTAATATATATTTTATCAGTCTGGATCTTCACTTCACAGACTCATGGAATGGTTTGGGATGGAAGGGAACTTAAAGCTCATCCCTTTCCACCCCTGCCACGACAAGGACACCTTCCACTCTCCCAGGCTGCTCCAAGCCCCATCCAGACTGGCCTTGGGCACTTCTTGGACACTGCTCAGGTGCCCTCCTGAGCAGGAAACCACAGGGATCAGCAGGAAAGCAGGAATAAAGAACAGCCTGGAGGAGGTCTCCGGGGTGGTTGTGTCACACCGAACAAATTCCAGCATCGCTTGAAATCCTTGATTTTCTATAAAGTCTGCTCAAAGTCACCCCTACCTGCAAATCTTTATCACCTAGAAGTGCTAGAATGAGCTAATAAATAATTTCCTTTGCATGGCAGGAGGACACGGCATCTTTGGCTTCACCTTGGTAATCCCACAAAACCATCCATGCCTGGAGCTGCTCCCAGGGTCTCGTTTGGCTCTGAGCGCCCCCATTCCTGAGTTACACAGACCACAGATCCCAAAATCCCACAGAACCAAGGGATGGCTGGGCTGGGAAGGCACCTCTGGAGTTGATCTTGTCCAACCTCCCTGCTCAAGCTGGGTCCTGTGGCCAGATGACTTCAAAACATCCCCAGGGAAGGAGACATCCAGCAGGATGTGTGATCTGTGATTCTGGGAAAACCCACAGCCAGCATTTGGGAGAAAATGAGGGTTTGCATCTGAATCAACACTTTCCAAATTTTTTTTACAATATTTTCCACAAGAAAAAGTTAATGAAGGAATTTATAGGATTCAGCATTCCACCTTTTTTCTGACCAGTGGCACTGCCTGCACTGGGAAGCTCTCCTGTTATTATACAGATTTTGGGAGCAGGTCCTGACAGGGCTCCAGAGGAAGCTCCATTGGTAAATCTGAGGAAAATTTGATCCAGAATTTGCCTACAGTCTGAAATTTAAAATCCCACAGTCACAAGAGCAACCTCAGCCCCTTCCAGGAGTAAATTGAGGTTTTTCCTGCCCACTCTCCTGTTTGGGATGTCAGGAAAAGGATAATTATCCCAAAGGAACACTGAGAAGTGTCAGTGTGTATTTAAACTCCTTCAGAAAAGGCTTCAGTGGAGCTAAATCCTTCCTTAGCCTCGGATTTTGGCAGCAGTTTGAATTTAAGGAAGTTATGGGGGTATAATTGAATCACTTTGTGCCTCAAGTTCTTAATGCTGGCAAATCAGATCTATTTATAAAAATTAATTATTTATTAAGACAAATGAACAGGCAAGAGATAACAGACAAAAGAGTTTTATAAGAATTAATTACTACATGGGATGAAACTAAAAGAATTACTATTAAATTATAGAATAATATAAAACAGTGCAGTAGAGCAAGGTACCTATATAAGAGTATAAGAAACAGTGTTGTTTAGGGGTTGAATGCGATTCATCACTGAAATTATGATAATGTCCAGATTCCTTCACTTAAATCCTGGGAATACCCATGAACTAAGAGTCCCTGCTCATGGCAGAATCTCCACACATTGCCAGGAAAATCTACAGGAGATTTCTGCTTTGTGGAAGTTTGGTGTTGCTTTTACATCTTAAAATGAGTGGCTGTCGTCAGAAATTCAGATTGTCCTGCCAGATCTCAATTCCACAGTGAGCTCTGGCCCCAGCTAAGAGGGATAAGGACCTGAGGAGCAAATCCAGAGGCTACGGAGCTGCTCCAAGGGCTGGAGCCAGGCTGGGAGAGCTGGGGGTGCTCACCTGGAGAGGAGAAGGCTCCAGGGACACCTCAGAGCCCCTTCCAGGGCCTAAAGGGGCTCCAAGAGAGCTGGAGAGGGACTGGGGACAAGGGATGGAGGGACAGGACACAGGGAATGGCTCCCACTGCCAGAGGGCAGGGATGGATGGGATATTGGGCAGGAATTGTTCCCTGGCAGGGTGGGCAGGCGCTGGCACAGGGTGCCCAGAGCAGCTGGGGCTGCCCCTGGATCCCTGGCAGTGTCCAAGGCCAGGCTGGACATTGGGGCTTGGAGCAGCCTGGGACAGTGGGAGGTGTCCCTGCCATGGCAGGGGTGGAATAAATGTCCTTTAAAGGCCTTTCCCAAACCATTCCATGATCCCATGATTTTCCCTCTGCAGGCCTGGCTGTATTCCTAACATATTCCCAAGCTCACAGTCACACAGGACAGAGGGAAGGAGGATATGGGGTATAAATTCCATGGGGCAAAGGCCATCGTGGGTAACTCATGGCCCCAGGGCTGCTGCAGAGGGCTGCTGCTGCTCCTGCCCCGGGCTGGATGTCACAGACACCCCTGGAATAGCAAAGGACACAAAGCAGGGATGAGGAAACAGCACAGAGCAGCAAAAGAAATACTCCCCTTCCTTAAAAGCTGCATTTGTTCCTTGCCTTCCCTGAAAGGAAAGAATCGAAGGAGTGGGATGATGAAAAAGAGAAGAGAGTTAATCAACACAGAGGCCCTGGCAGGAAACCAAGTCACCTTTGGAGCTTCTCATGCTCAATGAGAAACCATCAATGAGCAGGGAGAGCAGCAAATGATTTTCACAATGGACTGGCCCAAACCCCGGAATTATTCTGCAGGGAACAGCTCTTCACAGGCTAATTGGGCTCGTTCAGTCTTGAACACCGAGGATACACCAGGGGCTCTTTTAATTTATTGGGTTTAGGAGGAGTATTTACAAATCTAAACCCGTAAAGCTGAGGCTTTGCAGCAGGAATGGAGCTGAGGCTGATGTCAGGCAGGACTTTGCCTTCATCCTGCAGCTTAACTGCTTGATTGGGATGCATGTAGCTCATTTAAAAACATGTATTAAATATATATGAAACGGAACACCCCTGAACTCGGAGGAGACCAGCCCTGAATGGTTTAATGCTGCAAAAACCAACCAGAATCCAGCAGCAGAATCACAAAACCACCTGCAGTCCCGAGCAGGGAGAAATCACCACGTCAGGAGCCAAAAATCCCAGTCTGGCTCTGGCTGGGCCCTTTCTGGGGTGGCCTTTGCTGGCGTGACCTCGATGTCACCACAGCTGGCCCAAGGTGGAGCAGTGAGAGGTTCAGCCAGGAGCAAGGTGGGACCTGGAGAAGGCTGATCCCAACTCCACAGTGTTTGGGGGTCCCTGTTTGCAGCCCCCAGAGCAGGGACCAACTAGACCAGGACTAAGGCTCATTAATTAGCAAAGTGCCTCTCAAATGACTGATCACAGAGTGAGGAAGGGAAGTTACAAATGCCACTGAAACTTGCCATAATTATTATAATAATTAAAGTAATTACAAATTTAAATTGAAAAAACAATTTTTTAAAAAAAAAAATCTAAAAAATTAAGTAATTATTAAAATAATTTAAAAATTAGGAAACTTTCTAGAAGCAGAAAAAATGGTCAGATAATCAGCTTGGAAGAGGCTTCAGGAGGTTTAGAGTCCAACCTCTTCCTCCAAGAATGGTCAATGATAAGATGAGATGAGATATAAGATTATTTTGAGCTTTTTCAAGGTTTGTCTTAAAAACCTGCAAGTGTGGAGCCTCCTTGGGAAATCTCTTCCCATCCTGGGCTGCCCGGTGGTGAAAATATGGATTTGGGCTCTTCATTTTTGAGTGGTCCTATGGAAAAGAGAAGGAGAGAGGGAAAAGAGGAAAAAGTGGGTAAAGTGCAATAACCTCATGTTGAGGAGTGGTCAAGCAGAAGGAGCAGAGTTCATTTCACCTCCTATTTTATGTGTCCGTTCTGAGCTGGCCTTTCCAAGTTCCTCATCTCCCCCTGAGAGCTGGCACAACATCTGGGATATTATTCCATTTATCCTGAAGGAATGGCTGGTATCTCAGACCAGTGTCCCTGGGATTGTGAGGACACCAGACAAAGCCACATCACTGGGCTGGGTAAAGCTGGATCTGGAGGCTCCAGCCTTGCTGCCTCCTCCACATCATCTCCCAAACATTCTTCTCTCCTTGCCATCCTCACGCCAGCTCGAATTTGCTGTCTGTGGAAAGGTGGAGCCTCAGCCAAACCAAAACCTTCAGCATCGTCCTCATGGATGCAGAATCCAAGGTGTTGAAATGAGGCAGTCAAGAACACCTTGGGGGAATGGATTTTCCTCCTAGCTGAGATTAAATAAGGAACTCTGACCTCTCAGGAGAGCTGATCCATGCTCTGTGTGTTTTCTTCTATCACCTCCCATTTTCCCCTCCAGAAGCAGAGCCCAGTGCAGCCACTTGGCCTCAGTGGGGCCCTGTGAGCTCCAAATGGGTTTGGAGAGCCCCACATTCCCTTGGACACACAGGACGGTGGTGCTGGCACCAAATCCCCACTGCAGGAGGTGTCTGGCTTGCTCCAGGTGCCACATCCAAGATCCTTGTAAACCAACCCAAGCATGGCCTGGAGCTGATCCACGCTGAGCTCCGTGTGGGCAGGAAAGGCCAATTTGTCACCTTATTACTGGGGACCAGAGTGGCTTTAGGGGGTCATTAATTTAACCCAGTCTCTTATTTAGCTGTTGCTTTTGTGCAGCCTCACTCATTGCTCAGACATTTCCCATTCCCAATTCCCCATTTCCCATTCCTGTGTCTCCATCTGGAGCTCCCCCTCCCAGCAGAGCCTTTTCCAGTTGACACAAACCAGTGGCCAAGGCACCAACTGGAGATCAGGACTGAGCACCAGGAATGGGCCAGCTGCAAAAGTCACTCCTCTGTTTTGGCTCCTGCCTGGAAAGATCCATCCAAGCAGCTTTGGGAATGGTTTGCAAATGAGGACACCCCTTCTGCATCGGGCACAGAAAGGATCAAAACAGGAAGAAGCTGAAACACCAGAATGGTTTGATAGAATCCTCTTTATTTTCCAGCTCCTTTGTAGGAGACGTTGTTTGGGCACTGAGCAGAGGAAAAATTAGCATTGTTAATTTGCTGCAAGCCAGGGCACCTCAAGAAATGCAACACAATTAATTAGCCCCTAAAAAAAAAAAGAAACTATTTGAAGTGTTTATTGCAGGATCAAGCTTCTGGTTTTATAAGCAGATGGGGAAATAAAGTGCTGGGAATGACATGGAGAAAACAGCTGCAGTGGGAGCAGAGCCTAATTCATAATTCAACAGCCTAATCAGGGAACATCTTCCGCAGTTCCTCGCTGGAATGGCAGAACGTGAGCAGGCAAACGATGAGGTTGCTTCAGTTCTTCAAGAGCTGCTGCCAATTAGCTCGCTGTCTTCGTTAGCCGTGTACACAGCTAATGAGGGGCCCACGGTATTAAAGAGCCTGACAAAAGTAGGGCAGCCTCAAATAATTGTCTTCATGATAAACACTCAGCGGCAGCGTTTCAACAGGGTTTGGTGGGAATTCATTAACAGAGTGAAGACCTGTTCACACTCCCTGTGCTGATCATTCCCGTTCTCCTGCATGGAGAGGAGGGGGATGTTTTGGTGGAGCTGCTGCTGGCTCTGGAATTGCCTTTCAAGGCGGCTGCAGTTGGGGCTGGATCGGCTCCGGGCAGATCCCACCCAGGGTGTGGCTTTAGCTTCGCAGTCTGGATGGGCAGAGCTGGTGGCAGCACCCAAGAAAATTCACCTCTGCTGAAGGGCACATTCCTGAGGGCCCCAACCCTCTGCAGGGACAGAGGGGGAACTCAGGGACAGGCCTGGGTCACAATAGCATCTGGAGAGATGAGAGATGCTGTAGGAACTCCACTGCTCTCAGGGAAATGTGAATCCCAGCTTGGATCTGCCCATGAATCCAACAGGAAACCTTGTTTTGGGGAAGACCCCACAGAGGGATCAATGTCCTACACTGAGAATAAGGGATTTGTCCTGGAATGGTCTTTGCTCTCCATCAAGCTCCTGCCTTGAAAGACACCTGACATGGTTGGTGCCTTGGACAGAAAATTGTTTTTTATTTCAATTAAAACCCATTTTTCTGAGCTGGGATCCATTGGGATGATCCTGGCATCCTGGAATTCTGGTCTGACCTGGAGACCATTTCAGTGGAAACCTCATCACCTGCTGGCTCCATTTCCCTGCACTGAGCCTTGCCTGGTTCTGTGTCACAGGGCATTGACATCCTGGCCTTGGTCACCTCCAAACATCCCTGTGCAGCTCTGTGCAGCTGGATGAGTCCAAGGTACAAGATAAATTCCCTGGATTTGGAGCCCCTGTGCTGGCAGCAATCCCCATTGAGGTTCTTCTCATTTTCCTGAATTCTCCAACTAAAACCAAGTGCAACTGGGAGAGTCACTACACTGAACACCTCTGCTGATCTTCCCAGGGCTGGGAGAGTCCAGGTCCATAAAAATCCCTCTGGAGGGCATCAGTCCTCCAGTTTTGAAAGGAATGTGTTTTCCTTGGGGCTCAAACCCTCTGAGCTGAGAGAAGACAGGGGTTTGTGTTTGCCTGCTGAAACCTTTTGTAAAACCAGCCCCAACTTGCATGGGTTTCTTCAGCTAAGGTTCTGATCCACCTGAAAAAGCAGAACATTCCCCAAGGATGTTTTACTTCTTCTTTTCAACACAATAATTGCATTTTCAAATGACAAAAGCACAACATTCAGTCAGGCACCTTGTCAGCCCTTTTCCACCCAACCCAGAAGCATTTTCAAGTTCTTACTGAAGGATTTTTTTAAGATCTAATTTGATGGAAAAGTTTAACCTTTTTTCCCAGTCTGGCTCTGATAAAAGTGGATGTTCAGAGCCCATTGATAGCATCAGGCTGTGCTGGCATTTGTGGAGAGAGGAGCTGGAGCCCCAGATCAGAGTCGCTGCCTGAAGAACAAACGGATGACTCCTCCCTGATGGGCACTTGGAAACTCCAAACCTGGGTGAAGATCTCTCTCATCCTGTCTCAGAGCATTCTCTGCCAGGTTCTCCCCCTCAAATTCCACTTTTGTGACCCATCTGAGCTTCCCAAACTTTCCCCTGGGTCTCCAAGCACTTTGGGGCTCAGAATTCGTTACCTGGATTGGGAGCTGCTCCCTCAGGGCAGACTTGGATAGAAAAACCTCTCCCACCTCCTTCCACAGAGGGAGAATGAGCCCTTCCCAAGGCATCACTCCCTGAAAAGCCCTCAAGGAGCACAAGCCTTTGATTAAAAGGAAGAAAAGTAATTTTCCATGTCTCTGTTCAATACCTGAGCCTTTCAATAATTACTGAGCTAATCTGACATTCATGATCTTTGATTTCAGTCATTCATTCTGGGGCTGATTAACAAGATGTTCCTCAGTGCAACACAGCTTCCTTTCTTCCCCAGGACAGGAGAATTGTAGGAAAAATATTAAATATTCCAAAGGAGAGCAGGTGATTGGCAGGAGCACTCCTTGTCTGCTCTGCAATCCTTCAGCTTCCTCACCCCTAGGAGAGGTCTTTTCCAAAGGATTTCTTGGGAATGAACGCCTGGGAAGGAGGTGGAGTTCCTCTGGAGTCCCTGTGGCTCCCAGGAAGGAATCAGCTTATGGAGGTTCTGATCTTTTTACCCACTTGGAGCACCCATGACAGCTTTTGTTCTGTCTCCCACCCACTCCCCAAATTCCCTGCAGCCTCAATTTGCAGTTTGGAGCAATTCCTTGGTTTGGTCTTCAGCTTGTAAATATTGGATGTCAGGGATGCCATGTGTCCTCTCAATCCCCTTCCTTAAAGCCCATTTCCACATTGGATCAGCAGAGTGGGTCATCCCAGACTTCCAGGACAACATCCAACCTCTCTTTGGGCTCCGGAATTTTGCAATTTACAGCACAGCAGGGAGTCTGTGCTTCCCACGGGAGCATCCTCAGGCATGGGTGGCAGGACTGGAGTGGGAGATGTGGAATCAGTGAAGGATCTGTTACATCTTTCCTTTATGGGAGAATTGATATTTAGGGGGAAAATTCCCCCCATACCAGACACATCACAGGCCACCCCAGACGAGGCTGAAGTTCCAGGTTTCCCTCTGGATGGGATGGACTGAGCACTTCCACAATTTACTTGGAATTTCTGCAGTTTGGACATCGCTAATTCGTGCCATTCCAGCACAGTAGAAAAATCATTTCCTTTAAAAAACCCAACAAACCTCACAATTTGAAGTGGGTCTTTCTGACTCTGGTCCTTGGATTATCAGGAAAACCAGAAAAAAATGGTCTCCAAAGCCATAAATACAGAGAGGTTGTGGTTAAATCTTCTGAACATTCAAGTAGTCCCAGCATTTTGGGGGATTCTTCTGCTGGTTTTGGATTGGGTTTAGCTGGTTCCCAGTCCTGCAGCATCTCACAGTCCTGACTTTCTCTTATCTCATTGGTTATCAACTAAAATTTGGGGCTTGGATGCTCAAAATGAGGCTTTGAACACCACAAAATTAGGCTTTGAGCCCTAAGAGTAGAGTTTGTACCCTAAAATGCTGTGTTGGATGTAGAAAAGGAGGATTTCAAGCCCACAAGCAAAACTTTGGGCTCTAAAAATGGGAATTTGGGGCCTAAAATGGGAATTTGTAACCTACAGTTGAGGGTTTGGAGACTGAAGATGTTGCTTGGATCCTAAAAACAAGGGGCAGGATCCTAAAAAAAGCCCTTCTTGAGGCTTCTGACACTAAAAATGCTGATTTGGACTCTGAAGGGGAGAACTTTTAATGAAATGGAGTCTTTGGACCCTAAAAAAGGAAGATTTGGGCCATAAAAATGGGGTTTGGCCCTAAAAATGAGTGTTTGGCTCTTAAAATGAAGGTTTGAGCCCTCTAAATGGAGCCTTGGGTTCTTAAAAAAAGTATTTGGAACATAAAATGAAAGTTGGGTCTTTAAAATGTGGCTTTGAGCCCTGAAAAAAGACAATTTGGGGCCCTGTATATGCTTTTGGGCATTCAAACTGGGATTTTTGGCTGCTGGAAATGAGGGGTTATGGCTAAAATTGGATGTGTGAGCCCTTCCTGAAAATAGAATCCTAAAAATGATTGTTTAGACCTGAAAAATGAAAAATTCGTGCTCTAAAAGTTGGGATGATGAAAATGAGGGTTTAGATCCTGGGAATGCTCATCCAGAGCCTCAAAATGGGTGTCTGGAGAGAAAAATGGGACTTTCTGCCCACTGCAGTGTGGAATTTAGGGCACATTTAGGATTTTTTTCTGTGTGTTCTGAGGCTTTTCTGATCTTTTCCAGGGAATATCAGCAAGCGAGAGGGGTGGTGCTTTGAAAAGGAAGTATCCATGAGCTTGGAAAATTGTGGCACCAGTGCCTCCAGTACTGCATTCAGCAGTTCCTCCCAGCCTTCCACAGTTTGGATGGAAAATGGGCTCATTTCATGCTTTTGGGCTCTTTTTGTTAAGAATTATGGAATCTTGGAATGATGTGGGTTTGGGTGGAAGGGACTCCCATTCAATCCTGCCATGGGCAGGGACACCTTCCACTATCCCAGGTTGCTCCAAGCCCCGTTCAACCTGATCCTGGAACACTTCCATGGATGGGGAAGCCACAGCTTCTCTGGGAATCCTGAGATGTGGGAATCCTGGTGATTCCTTCTGCAGCAAATTGGAAGCATTTCCTAGACAGATCCCACTCTGGAAAACCTGTCTGTGGTTCTCTGATGTTTCCATGGGACAGCACCAGGTTTTCAGTGAGGTTTTCCCAGCTGGAATCTCAGAAATTAAGGACAAAAATCCTGATCACAGGTTGGCAAAGACCTTCAAAATCTCCCAATCCAACCATCACCCGACAACCCCGGAACCACCCCGGAACCACATTCCCACATCCAGATCCCTCTTGAACTCTTCCTGACACAGGGAATCCACCACTTCCATGGCAACTCATTCTAAGGCCTGACTGCTCCAAAAGGGAAACATTTCATTTCCAATCTCTGATCTGAACCCCCTGGGGGTTCCATTCCCTCATCCTTTCCCTTCCCTGCCATTCCTGCCTTGATCTGCCAAGCTCATCCCAATTTTTGTCTGATGCTGTCCCAGAAGACTGTGGTGGATGCTGGATGAACCAAACGGCAGCAAAAGCTGTTTCCTCTGGATGCCATGGACACAATTTGGGAATTCTGGGCCATGATTGAGCTCAGGTGATGTTTGTCTCCACCTGCTCCAAAGGGTTTCCATTGCTATTCCTCTGTTGTTGGGGCATTTGGAATTACCAACAACCACCACAGATCCTGTGTGATGGCCCAGGACAGGATTTGGTGGCCAGGATGGAGTTTGGTGGCCAGGACAGGGTTTGGTGGCCCAGGATGGAGTTTGGTGGCCAGGACAGGGTTTGGTGGCCCAGGATGGAGTTTGGTGGCCAGGATTTGGTTTGGTGGCCCAGGATGGGGTTTGGTGGCCAGGACATCTCTGATATTTCCAGACACCTTTCCCTGCCCCACTAAAAAACCTTTTTCATGGTTTCATGGTGCCTGCCCAGCTCCACAGGGATTTCTTTCCCTTGAATAGCAGGAATTTTGCAGGATTTGCAAATGCTCAGGGTCTGGGGGAAGGGGATTCTCCCACGCTGGCCTAACTTTGGTACAAACACACAAAAAACTGGGCCAAAAAGGGAGGGAAGAGATTAAAATCCTGATGGGCCACCTGGTCCATGCAGTGAATCCCAATAATGAGGAGTCAGGAAAGGGATTGTTAGCTGGAATTAAAAATGCAGCATGGGAATGTTACATGATGTAAACATGTTAATTAATGGAGCATGTTAATGAATGGAACAGGTCCTGACAGCCCTGGCATGCAGGGCTGGTGCCTCTTTCACTCCTCACAAGGAAAATCCAGCAGAAAATGTTGTTCCCTTAGTAATTCGTTAAAATCAGGAGCAGCGTGCCAGGATACAGGAGGAGCCCTGTGCCAGCCAGGCTCTCCACATCCTCTGGAATTCCACACCGACACAGGTTTAAGAATATCAAAAGAAGGCTCATTTCACAGAATCATGGAATATTTGAGGATGGAAAAGGAGATTCCCAACCTTCCTGCTGTGTCCAGCTGGGAATATTTCCAATAATTCCCATTAATCCATTCCACTTTTCCTGGTGGCTTCAAGTCAGCTGGAAACAGCCAAGCAGATCCAAAGTGATCCAAAGTGATTAGGGATTCCCAGGAATGTTCTCCCAGGGAGCAGCATCAAACTCTAAGCAATGATGTTGTTCCAGTTGATTGTTTTATTAAAGCCCATGGAAGATGCTCAAAATAATTATTCCCATTTGGAGAGACAGGCTGGAAATAATGACTTTGGTTTGCAGAATTCCATCGGCTTCCACAAAAAAAACCCTGCTCTTTCAGCAGGATTGTGGAATCTGAACCCCAAAATCAACCTGAGTGACGCTAAAAAAGGTCAGAGGAGGAGGGGCCAGTCCTGGGATGTGACACCCACTAGGGCACAGTGATGCTTGGGAAGAGGGACTGTACATCCAGCAGTCCTTCCCTTGGGATTTTCCTACGATTATTCAACAAACATATGGAAAAACAAACCCACTCCTGGCCTGAATATCAGTTCAGGGAATGATCATTGTTACTAAAAACATTGGGAACAGAGACTGGTGACACCTTTCCTTCTGCTCCTTATTAATCTTCCCTTCACATGCAGAAAAATCCTGGATTCAGACTTCTCTGCAGGGCTGGGAGCAGCAGGAAGGGAAAGGAGGTCACCCTGCCTGCCCCAGATTGGTTTCTGTGTCCTGCTAAATCACATTCCAGGTGCCAGAAATTCCAAATAAACTGGATATCAAAAATTTAAATGTGTGGAGTAATCACAACAATGCAGGGATGCAAAATATCCTTCCTAGGATGTTTCTGCTGGCTGTGAGCTCCGATACCTCTCCCTGAGCAGATTCCTGCTATTCCTGATCCATGTTCAGCTCCATTTCTTCATGCCCAGGAATCTGCCTGATGAGACCCATCCAACATTACGTGTCCTGAAGCTTCCTCAGGGACATGAAACCCCTGACTTTCCCAGAGTTACCTGCCAGGCTTTACTTTTCCAGGCTCTGGGATTTGCTCTGGAGGTTCTCCAGTTCAGCTTTTTCTAGGGGAGGGATTTTCATAAATATGTTAAAAATACACTCGGGAATCAACCTAAGGGAGGACTTAGCTGTGTTTATTGGAATTTAAGGAATAAAAAGGTAGATGATTAAAATAATTATTCCTTTTGCTTGAAGGAATCTCTCAACACTTATGTAGCAAGGTCATAGAATCCTGCAATTATGGAATACTTTGGGATGGAAGGGAATTTGAAGTTCATCCAGTGTCTGCCATGGGTAGGGACACCTTCCACTGTCCCAGGCTGCTCCAAACCCTGTCCAATCACTTCCAGGGATCCAGAGGCAGCCACAGCTGCTCTGGGAAAATCATTCCAGGGCCTCTCCAGGCTCACAGTGAGGAATTTCTTCCCAATATCCCATCTAACCCATCCTCTGTCCATGGGAAGCCATTCCCCCTTGTCCTGGCTCTGTGATTCAGATCCCGATGCTCCGCTAACGGGGAGGACACTCCTGGATGGAAAAGGATCTGGGCTCAGTTTGGGACGTGGTGATTTTTAATTATCCATTAAGCCAAATTAATGATCCCACAAGCCAATGGGATGCTGGGTTTAATTCCATTGGCATTATTCCATCCACATCCCAGTGTTTTATGTTGGGATAATTCATATGCCACTTACAGGAAGGTCTCCCAGCTTCTATTTGCCATTCCAAGAACTCCATGGAATGGGACACTCCAGCCATTGAACATGGAACAATCACAGTTTTACCACTCTTCACCAATTAATTACAGCAACGAGCTTAAGACAATTAAAGACAACTAATTAATGGGCTGCTTCATTATTTGTCAGGAGTGATTCCTTTGGATAGGAACTGGAGCTGAATTACAGCAGTGTTAGAAATGGGAAGAATCAGGGAGCTGGGAATACAATCCCCTTCCTGAAGATGTGGCAATCATTCCTGCTGGGAATTTAAGTTAATCAGAGCAGCATCTCCAAGCTCTGATTTAACTGGAACTCTGACTTTTCATTAAGGTTGGCCACCTCATAATTCACAAATTCCTAGCACAGGAAATATTTTCATTTTCCATGAGATTCCTCTACTGGATTCTCATCATTTCACTTCCAGCCTTTTCTCCTGGTTACCTTTAAACAGATGCCCGTTAAAACTCACTCATCTTTTCAGTCAGAAATGCCATTTTCAGTCAGTTTTGCTTCCAAAAACTTCACAAATGTTATTTTTTCATCCCAGAATATTTGTTGGATTTGAATTCTGGTTATTTTTTTGTAATTTCGGGGTTTCCAATAGAAAATATGTTCAGAAGAGAGGAATAAAAATAAGGAAATTATAGTTATTGTTTTTTTCCTTTTAAAGTTTGGATTATCTGTGTGAGGATTTTACCTTTCTAAGCAAGAAAGGTGGACCAGAATTCCATGAAAACCAGGAACACTGATGCAACTGAGCCTTTTTTCCTGCCTTGCCATAAATCCCTTCCACCCCTCCATCACCCTCAATTTATCAATTCTCCAGTGACAGTGAGAGTGATCCATAACCCCATTCCAAAGTCCTACTTCCAAAAGCCTCCAAGCCCAAGAATTAAGGAATGATCTGCAGAAGTTTGAGTTGAGAATCAGAGCATTTAAGAAAATATCCAAATGTGACATTTGTGGTTTGGAGACAGAGGAAAATCACTGGATTCATGTTCCAATATTCCCTTTGTCCAGCCAAGGAACACAGAACTGTCAGGGAGCTCCAGCTGCTGTTGGAGGTTTGGCACCTTCATGGGAAAAAGGTGGGGAAGCAAATTGAAGGGATGGAAATGAGACACGGAATGGCTGCAGCTCCTGGGATTTACCAGCACAGGGATTTCCGAGCAGAGCCAGGCTTCTCACTGCACCCAGCAGGAAAAGGCACCCACGGGCTGGGAAGTGCAGGGAAATACACCTGGGCAGGATAAATAATGTCCCTGGGGCACCTCCCAAGGGATAAACTGAATGCCAGCCCTCGAGCAGGGAAGTGCTGGACAGTGCAGGAGACACCAGGAAAGGCCTTTCAAGCCAATCATGGTCATCTCACAGATCCATGGAATTCTTTAGGCTGGAACAGACATTAAAACCCATCCAGTGGCACCCCTGCCATGGCAGGGACACCTCCCACTGTCCCAGGCTGCTCCAAGCCCCAGTGTCCAGCCTGGCCTTGGGCACTGCCAGGGATCCAGGGGCAGCCCCAGCTGCTCTGGGCACCCTGTGCCAGGGCCTGCCCACCCTGCCAGGGAACAATTCCTCTTTTAGCAGAAAACTGCACCCTCCTTGTCTCACCTGCCTTCAAATCCAGGATTTTTCTGTTTTCCCTCAGGTTTTGAGTGGAAAGTGTTGAACAAATATCCAGGAATCTCCATGGACAGGAGGGAATAACATGAGCTCTCTGCCGTGTAAGGAGGAGCATGGAATCCACACCCAGGGGTGGCTCTGGCTTTGGGGATGGAGAAATGAGCAGGTTTAGGGCTGGAAAGCCCTCTGAACATCCCTTCCCAGCACAGGGGACTCCCTGATCCGACCCCTGTCCTGAACAGGGATGTGGCACATGGAAAAGGAGCCTGGATTGAGGCTGGAGGAGGAGGCCCGGCCGTGCTGGAGCTGCTGGATGGCTCTGAGTGATGGCTCTGAGCCCTGGGTTACACAGGGATTATCCTAATCCTTTCATTAGCTTAAATCCTGCTTTTCTCCAGCACAGGCGAGCCTGTTCCAAGAAGAAAGGAGTCAGTGGTGCAGGAGCACACTCCCCCTTTCTGCCAAGGAGAAGGTGCTGGGAATAATCCCCTCTGTTAAACTGGGATGAATGGGATGTGATTGACACCCCTGGTCCCCTGTTCCTCACTCCAGAGTGGATGGAGCTGCTCTCACAGCAGCTCGGGAAAGGAGCAGGAAAAACCCCAGAAGAGGTTTCTTAATGAGGAAAATTTCATTTCTGCAGATTAACATATTTATTAGAGCCATTAATCATCCCTGCCTGTGTCCCACAAGAGCACAGCTCCACAGGAGCAGGGTGGGATGGGGGAACTCCAACAGGGAGCCAGTGGCTTCCAGAGGAGTATCCCAGTACAGAGCATCCCTCTGCTCCAGGGTCACCGGGAATGAGCCAAGAATAGCCTTGACAAAGTTGTCACCACTGCCACAGGAGGCTAAAAAAGAGCCGGAGAGGGGCAGGGGACAAGGGATGGAGGGACAGGACACAGGGAATGGCTTCCCAGTGCCAGAGGGCAGGGATGGATGGGATATTGGGCAGGAATTGTTCCCTGGCAGGGTGGGCAGGCCCTGGCACAGGGTGCCCAGAGCAGCTGGGGCTGCCCCTGGATCCCTGGCAGTGCCCAAGGCCAGGCTGGACATTGGGGCTGGAGCAGCCTGGGACAGTGGGAGGTGTCCCTGCCCATGGAGAATGGGATGAACTTTAATGTCCTTTCCCTCCTAGGCCTCAGGACTCAGAGGAACCAGACTGGGGTCCCACCCAGGGGTCTGAGGGATGGGAATTGCTCCAGCCCTGATTTCTGAGTCATTTCCACCTCCCACCATATCCCCATAACACCATATCCCCACCCAAGCGGGCAAAACAGGCTCTCCAAACATCTGTTCCAGGATATGTCCCAGACAGCGCTGCCTCCCTGGACACCTCCTGCCATGAGGGCACTGCTTCAGAACTTTACATGTGGAATATAAACAGAAAATACAAATTAACTTTAAGGGATCACTTTGTACCCCTGAAGCTTCTGCTGGACCAGCTCGGCTTGGGGGTTCCTTCTCCTCTGCTGTGACCCTTTTTGGGGGTCAGGGAGGTGCTGGTGTGTCCTGGTGGGAGGGGAAAAGGAGCCTGGCTGGCCACACTTGTCACCACTGTGCAGTGAAGTCTGTGCTCTCTATCCTTCACTCCGTGACCTTCTTCCCTCTTTTCCCCTTTCCAGCACTCACAGAGCCCACCCAGACTTTGAAGTCTTCAGTGACCTCAGCATCCCTGTACAAACAACATCATTATTGTCCTATTGTATTTTTCCTGCTGAACTGCATCTGCCCTGCTCCTGGAGGAGAAGCAGAAGGAATTTGCTTTCCTCTCCCACATATTCCTGGGCACCGCCATCAGGATCTCTCTGAGCCTGCCCTAATTTCTGAGCCTGGGAAAGGGCAAGGGGCTGCTGTGTTCTCCAGCTCCAACCTCCAAGGTGCTCCCAGGACAGGCAGGGGAGGGAGCAGTTTTGGGGAGGTCTGGGCTGAGCAGTAGGACTTGGCAGCACTTACAGATACTCAGGAATAAGGATTTTTTTTAGAGTGATGTTTCCTCTGAGCTCCAAAGGAGCAGATTCTGCCTGGATTTGCAGCAATGAGCAGCACAGAGCTCATCCATCACACCCAAAGGGTTCCCCTAACTCGAGATCCCCTTTTGGAGGCCTGTCCAGTCCCTGACAGAATCCAAGCAGAGCCTTCCCTCTGCTCTACTCCAACCAGAAGATTTTTCTTCATCTGCCTCTGACAATTGCAGCTCGTTGGGAGCTGCTGTGGCTGTTGGTAGCTGCTGGCCAGCAGCCAGAGCCGGCAGCAGGAGTGGCTCAGTGGCCCTGGTGCAGGAGAGTTCCCAAGAGATCCAAGGCATGGCCAGGGTGGCACATGGCACTGGCTCCCCCCAGTGTATCCCAGTGCCTCCCAGTGCCACAGGACTCAGCTGGATTTCCTGGCAATGACCCCAGGGTGCAGGTGGGTGTCCCACATCCACCCCTCATCTGCTCCCTGGGTTTGTGCCAAAGGCAGCAGCACTCCAGCAGCTCTGCCCAGCCCAGGGTCAGGGGCAGCTGCCCTTCCTCTGGACAGATGTTTGTGGTTATTTTATTTTACCTCTGGACAGGTATTTGTGGTTATTTTCCCTCTGGACAGGTGTTTGTGGTTATTTTCCCTCTGGACAGATGTTAGTGGTTATTTTGCCTTTGCCCCCAGAACCATCACCTGATATCAATCTACAGCCCACAACAATTCCAGCTAATCAGTCACTAATTACAGGATTGAATATCTCAGTGGCTTTTAGGAATATCACACCATGCCCTGGCAGGAGTCAGGGATGTGCCAAAGATCCTGGACAAACCACCTGGGAAGGGAAATGTTTATCCAAAGGCCAGGCTGGCCCCAGACTCGCTGTGGTTCTGGTCATGTCCGTGTGTCTGCTGCTACTGTGGATATCCTTGCTCCTGGAAAGAGAAGGGGCTGGAATTGGTGTGGTGAAGTTTCAAAGCCCAAATCAGTCCCTGCAGATGCATTTCTGATCCCCTTTTCTGCTGGAGGTTTAGAAAGAAGTCCATGATTTTCCCTGAGTCCCCAGTGCCTCACGATTCATCTTATCCCCCCAGAAAATTCCTGTCCCCACTTCCAGTCACCTGTCCTTGCTGAGTGAGGCAGAGGAGACAGTCTTTGAGGAAAAAAACACTTTTTTTTTTTCTCAGACCAAAGTCCTGCTTAGCCTTTGGCAGCACAACAGCAGAGATGTTTGTCCCAGAGCTCCTGCAAACAGGAGCTGATCCCATGGGACAGGACAGGGTTCAGCACTGGCAGAAATTTGGGGCTCCTGAATCCTGGCAGGGAAATGTCACCTGCAAATGACAGCAAGAACTGATCCCAGTCAGGAGCTGCAGTGAAGCCTCTGCTGCTCCATAGCAGGAAGGCAGAACTGCAGGAGACTTTATTTTGGGAATTTATTTTGGGAATTTCTTTTCTGTGTCTGACATCTTAAAACTTTTCTCTCAGGATTTGCTGGAGGTTATTGTCAGAAATACCAAGTTAGATGGACCTCTTGTGGTTATTTACCTTCTGGAAGCGTGGAAATACAGAACAAAATATCCAGGATTTGTTTTGACCTCCACATCCATTAAATATTAACCTCATTTGCTCGTTAAGTAGGGAAGACAGGGCACCAGGTCCGTGGAGAAAATCTCTTCCTGTCTCCTCCATAACTCAGCTAATGATGATTTTGGAAAACCAACTGTTCCAGGGAGCTGAATCCCAGCACAGGGTACAGGGCTGGCACAGGGAATGGCAGGAGATAATCAGGATGTGCCGGAGCAGATGTAGCAGCAGAGGAAGATAAATGGGTGGGAGTTAGAAGGGAAGCAGCAAAAATGAATAGGGGCTGCGAGACCTGAGAGATTAAACAAGATAAAAAGCAATAAATATGTACATTCCTGGTAAACAAGGATTAATGGGAATGGGGGATGCTGCCAGGAAAGGTCTGCTGGAGCCAGCAGAGGGTGACAGGGCTAACAAGACTCCGAGGAGACAGAAGAGTGCTGGCAAACCTTGAACCATCCCAGTGAGGAGGAGAAGAGGAGCCCAGGGTGGGGTTGGCTGGGAGAGAGGACAGGGAGACAACAGGAATGTGGTGACAGCAGTGACCAAATTGGTGCCACCTCACAGGGCAGAGGCAGGGGGTGATGGAGACAGCCAGGCCTGCAGCAGCCTCACACCAGCTCCTGGGGTAATTTGGGAACAGAAACTTCTCTCCTAGGGAAGGGTGAAGCCTCATTGAGAGGATGAAACCTCCTACCAGCTGCTCTGTTTTATTGCCCACAGAGAAGCAGAGTTCAAATCCTTTTTCCCTTTTCCCTTACATTAGGACCTCCAAGGCTCCTTCTCCAAAAGGTTTCAGCCTTGATCCTCCTGCCCAGAGGACCCAAACACCTTCACCCCCGGCTTTGGGCACTCCCTGCCCTCTGGTGCCGTTGCAGAGGCCCAGAGGGGAGGAAGAAGAGGGTGAGGAAGGATCATTTGCTCACCTTGAAGAGGATTTTGGAGAAGGGGAGCTGGGGATGGGGTGGGAGTTCTTGCCAAGGCCAGGCTGGACATTGGGGCTTGGAGCAGCCTGGGACAGTGGGAGGTGTCCCTGCCATGGCAGGGGTGGCATTGGGTGGGCTCTGAGGTCCCTTGTCCAAAGTCCCTCTCAAACAGAAGTTCTGGCACTGCTGATGCCCAAATTTTCCAGAGTGTGAGTCCTAACTCTGACTTCTGGGAGCAGCAATCCCATCTCATCCCGTGCTCCTAATTAAATCAATTATCAGAAGTAATTGAATTAAGAGCCATTTATACAGAGCCTGATTATTTCAGGTCTTTGTAGAGCCCTTAAGAGAGCAAAGCCTTCAAGCAGGACCTGACTACAGCCAATCTAGCCAGGGAATACAAACCCAGCCAGAGCAAGGAGAGAGAAAAACTCAGGGAAAAGCTCCACATTAAGACATCAGCAGTGTGCAGGGGAGGTGTCTGTGAGGTTGTGCAGTCTCTGACTATGGAGACTCCAAGATCAGAAGGACTAAAAGCCCTGAGCATCCTGTCTGACCTCAAACTCCTCCTGCTCCGAGCAGGAGATTGGTCCAGAGCCCTCCTGAGGCGCCTCCAAGCTGAATCCTGTGTGACCACATCAGTCATTAATGGGACATCAGCTCTCATGGTGCTGCACAATTATTAATTATCCATTGGATAGCTCCTGTTAGGCTACCAGCAAACCTCTTCAGCCTTTTTCACCCCTTTTTTAGTGATTCAGCAATGCAGGGAGGACAGGGGCAGCAAACCCTGCAGCCACAAGCAGCAGCATCTTAATTACAGCTCCCTGCAAGTACAAGGAATCGTTTCAGAAGGAATAAAGTATGTGGGTTCTTGGGTTGGTGTTTTTAGCAGAGACATTTCAGGGTTTTCTAGGCTTGGATTTTAAATAAACATGGCATAATTCCCTGGGAACGAGGGCTCTGCCACTACAGCAATAAAGGAAAGATTAGCACTTGGAGGGGAACATTTCAATTTGCCTACAGGTGGTATTTAAACCCTCTTGGCTGGGCCTTTCCCATCCTCATTCCCTGGAATGGGCTGCCTGCCTGCCTAGCTGGGATAATGAAGTGGCAGCAGTGCAGGAATAATAGGGAAAAAAATAGAATTAATGCTTTTTAATTCTATTTTGAGGGAAATAAGCAAAAGGCTGTGTTGGTATAGACACAGAACCTGGCGTGGAGCCTGGAGCTCTTCTCCTTCAAGGATCTGCTGGAATGCCAGGGAAGGAAAAGCCTTGCTGGTTAAAAACTTTGCATTTCCCTCCCCAGAGATGCCCCTGTGGCTACGCCTCAGAAGAGGAACCAATTCCCATTGTTGAGTTCCGAGGGCTGAGCTTTACAGCAGCGATTGGGGTTTAATAACAGGGATTTAATAGAAATCCAGAACGCTTGCCTCGCACGAAACGGGGATCAAATGGGAGCAGAACTCTGGAGAAAGGAAAAAAACCTTTCAGACAGCCTGGCTCCAGAAAGAGGGGAGAGATTAATAACAGCTGTGGGATCATCCCTGCTTGTGGATTTTATTTTTATTTTATTTTTATCTAAAAGAAAGAATTGATTCCATGGCATAAATTCTCAATCACATTTAATTGTCATATATTATAGAATGACATTGTAATGCCATTTTTGTCTTATTAATGGATCTGGAGAAGAGATTTTTCTTCCCCCAGTTTCAGGCACTTGTTAGCACCATAAAATGGCAAATGAAGTACTAATGAGAGGAAAATCCTGTGGGAACCAAGTCACCTTCTGCTGGGAATGTTGGGATGAGCCTTTGGCTGACACAGAGCTGTCCTCGAGGCATCCCCTCAGTGTCACAGTTTCTCTCTCCGTCCCAGCACTGTGTCCTCCTTGTTTTTGGGCACCACCTAATGGCTCCTCACCGCCTCACAGATCAGGGAAAAACGGGAAAAAGCATTCCCAGTGTTGGTGGCAGCACAAGGCAGAGAATTGCCTTAAATCCTGCTCAACTCCCGAGGCAGAGCGAGGGCTGTGTGCCTGAGCCCCATCCCACTTCCCACCCTTCAGATGGGACAAACTCTTCTCCCAGCTGGGGTGGGATGGAAACACACATCCAGTGAGGGCAGAAATGCAACCCTGAGTTTTAACTCTGCATGGAGTAATGAGTTATAGGAAAAACCTCCTTATGGATCATACAGATTTATTGGAGGAAGTGTTCATGGAGCTATGCACATGAAAGGGTTGGGGCTGCACAAACGTGGAATTGTTTAGATTTTTAGGATTGACTGCAAGTCTTCACCTTAGGGAAAGATAATATTCCTGTGGGAAGGGAGACAGCAGGTCACAATGGAGCTCTGCTGACAAGACAAGTGATCTCCTCCCAGCTTTCCTCTTCCCAAAGCAGAGGAGCACTGGGATGAACACATCATCCCAAACCCTGTCCCTGAGGCAGCCCTCAGCATGTGCAGGGATTCAGGAAGGCAGGGATGAGCATGGAATGTCCATCCCAGAGCCCCACAGCACCTGGGGTGAGGAAGTGCAAAGCATTTGGATCAGGGACTGTGTCCTGTTGAGATGTTTGTAGCCCTTCTTTTTGCCATTTTAGTTTTACACCCCCAGGTGTCTTTTATGTTCACCAGCTTGAAAATAGGACTTTTCTTCCTTTCATGGGATCGTGGAATGGTTTTGGTGGGAAGGGTCTTAAAGATAATCACATTCCACCCCTGCCATGGCAGGGACACCTCCCACTGTCCCAGGCTGCTCCAAGCCCCAGTGTCCAGCCTGGCCTTGGGCACTGCCAGGGATCCAGGGGCAGCCCCAGCTGCTCTGGGCACCCTGTGCCAGGGCCTGCCCACCCTGACAGGGAGTGCCCAGCCCAGAGTGACCATCTCAGAGTGACCAGAACACACTGCCCCACCAGTGTGACCACTGCAGAGTGACCACCATGGTGTGCCCACCCCACCCTGCCCACCACAGCTGCCCTGAACCTCCCAAGCCCTGCCAGAGCCGTGCTGTGATGGCAGCCGGAGGAGGAGGATTCCTGGAAGGATTTGGCACTGGGAAATCATTTGGGGTTTGCTAATTGGATAACAAGGCAATTAGAGCCTTGCATGTGTAATTCCCCGCTCTGGGTGTGCTCAGGCCATGGGATGAGGATGTCTCGGTGTGAGGGGAGGTTTGGATCAGCCCCTGAAGGATCTGTTTGACATCAGAGCTTTGCTCAGACTCAGGGAGAGGCTCCCAGCTCTGCCCCAAGGCCTGGAGAGCCCTGGCCCAGCCCCTTCCCTGCTCTGCACTTTGTCCCGCGGGACTGCCCGGGTTTCCAAACACTCCTGGGAGCACCAGGAAGATCCTGAGGGATCCACACACCCCAAAGCCCACCCCAGCCACTGCCTGCCACCCCGGGATGGGGCTCACAGTGCTCCACACCCCTCCTGGGGCCCCCTGCACTCCTCTCCTGCACAGCTGAGAAAAATGTCCTCTCTTTCAGCTCCTCCACCACTCTGAAGGGCCAAACTCCCCTTTCCAAAGCAAAGCACCCCAAATTCACCTTTCCCTCACTGCCTTCCAGCTGAACTCTTGCCAAGGGGATATCTGTGGGTTTTTCTCCCTTTTTCCAGCAGTCAGAGTCTTTCAAATCCTCCTTTCCCCCCTCCCACTGTTCCCACCAGAGGAGTAGCAAGGGGACACCAGGAGCACATCTTCAGGCAGGGCTGTGGCAGCACCTGGCTCGAGGAAGCTTCTTCCTTGAGATTTCACAACATTCCCATCTCTCCTTATTGTTTATTCCATGTTTTTCATTAGGAAGAGCTGCCCCCCTTCCTCTGCTCCTGCAGGTTCTCCGTGCCCAGCCCACAGAGCTTCTGCTGGCACCACTGAGATGTTCCTCAAACGCGGAGGTTTTTCCAGAGTTCCTTTGCTCCTGGATTGCAGGGGAATCCCATCAATGTGTGCAGGACACTTCAGCCTTTCCTCAGTTCTGGAAAGACAAGCAGTAAAGTGTTAGGAATTCATGGAATCTCAGAATGGAATGGACTGGAAGAGATCTCACAGCTCTCAGACAGTGCCACCCCTGCCATGGCAGGGACACCTCCCACTGTCCCAGGCTGCTCCAAGCCCCAATGTCCAGCCTGGCCTTGGGCACTGCCAGGGATCCAGGGCAGCCCCAGCTGCTCTGGGCACCTGTGCCAGGGCCTGCCCACCCTCACAGGGAATAATTCCTTCCAAACATCCAAAATTTTGCCAAGTTTGACTCTTTAAAAGTTCAGCTCAGACCCCTTTTCCTTTGGGAGCAGGGGATCCACCCTGGTAACTCCTCCTTTGGGATCTTCTCTGCAGATCCTCCTTTGAGCTCCCAGAGGCCCAAAGTCACTTGGGAATATCTAAGTAAAGCAAGAATTAATGTCTTTAGCAACACAGTAATCACAGAATCATGGAATATCCTGAGCTGGACCCACAGGGATCATGGAATCCAACTCCTGACCCTGCACAGACACCCCAAAATCCCACCCTGTGCCTGGAAGCATCAGTCAGCCTTACACCCAGGGACACCTCTGGGATCATTAAATCTTTATTTACTCCATTTCCTCCCTCTGCCTACTCTAAAATTTCACTCTTTTATTTTACTGAAGGAGTTTTACACCTTCAGTCTCAGATTTAGCTGTAATTCTGACAGAATTGTGTCTGACCGTGCTCATAAATCTGTTCTGTGCCAAAAAAAAAATCTTTGATTTTTGCTTTGTTTCACACTGGAATCAGGAACTGTCACTGCTAGGTGGAAATGTCACAAAACTACATCACTATAATTTTTATGTTCCTGTTGCAAAATGCCTTTGTGCTGTGTTTGCGTTTTGAATTTGCTGCTGGAGCAATAACATCCCATTTGGGTCACAATCAGGGGCCTTGTGCTAGGATAAAATTTTATGCCTAATCAGAATAATTTGGGTTGTTTTGTGGGCATTTGGAGGTTTGTGATGTCCCAAACCATTCGCTTTGTTGCTTTTAAGTGGCCAGGTGTGCTAAGTAGGGGCTTTACTGTCAGTCAGCCACCCATAATTGGCTTTGGAAGCAGAGACTTGTGGTTTTCGAATATTTACAAGCAAGTGGTGACATTTTCGACAGATCAGGCAAAGCTGCTGACTCGAAAAAGCCTCGTTTTTTGTGACTATCAGCACCATGACCTCCCTGGTTTGAAAGGAAAAGGAAGGGATTGTGCTGTTTAGAGCTGACAATGAGGTTTCACAGCTTTTCTCAGATTCACGGGGTTTTCCTAATGCAGCTCAGCGATGGAAACTGGATCCCAGCCCTGCACAAGGACTCAAACTCCAGCCAGGAAAAGTTTTGCCTTAGGGAATGTTTTATTAGGATTACTAATTGAATCATAAAATCATGGAAATTTTGGGGGTGGGAAAGGACATTAAAGCCCACCCAGTGCTACCCCTGCCATGGCAGGGTCACCTCCCACTGTCCCAGGCTGCTCCAAGCCCCAATGTCCAGCCTGGCATTGGGCACTGCCAGGGATCCAGGGGCAGCCCCAGCTGCTCTGGGCACCCTGTGCCAGGGCCTGCCCACCCTGCCAGGGAACAATTCCTGCCCAATATCCCATCCATCCCTGCCCTCTGGCAGTGGGAGCCATTCCCTGTGTCCTGTCCCTCCATCCCTTGTCCCCAGTCCCTCTCCATCTTTCCTGTTGACTCCCTTCAGGTCCTGGAAGGCTAAAATTGGGACAACCCAAAGCTCCTCTTCTCCAGGCTGGACAATCCCAACCCTCCCAGCCTTTCTAGAGCAGCCCAGGGAGAAGAAAAATTCCCACTTTTCCTTATCAAGAAAATACATTGAGCAGGGATACACTGTCCCTCATCACATTCCCACTGGAGATTCCTTGTGGGGGCACACACAGGGTCTGGCTGAAAATCATTAAAATTCAAATTAATTCTAAAATAGTCATAATTCTACCCTTCCTGACAGCAATCCCAGAACCTGGAGTCCAAAACATTCTGATGTGACTGGGAGAATCTTTTCTGTGGCCATGTCTGCAGTGTCTTTTTGAGCTGCCACAGGACACCACAATTCCATAAAATCCATGGCATTTTGTCTTTTTCTTCTTAGACTCAGTTCTGCATCACTCTCAAAGTTGTGACAGTCACCACAAAAACGGTGACACATTCCTGTCTAAGCTTTACACCTCCAGCTCTTCAGGAGGCTGAAATTCAGCACTAGAGTTGAGCCCAGCTGAAAAACCAGCTTGGATTTAGGTTCCAAGATGGAAATAACCTGATGTTGGCAAACTGGTATTCCGGGAGGTAACCATAGAAACATTCCCAGGGATGGATGGGGGAGATTCAAAGTTGCAGGAAGGCAGGAACAGGCTCTGGATCGGTTTTTGTTCGTGTGAGGACATCACCTTGGTGAGGGATTACTGAGTGCATTAAGGAGCTGCTTCCATGCAGCTGCAGGTGATTCCCACATGGATGAGGACGTGGGAATCCTTCCCAGAGGAACAGAAGCTCCCGTGTGTTCACGTGCAGGTGTTCCAGCTCACATTTCCATTATTATCCCGTTATTCCGTACTGGAGTGTGAGCAGTGACTGCCCTAAGCAGGAAACTGGGACCAAATTCCTGCTGCCCTTGGAGCCAGTGGTTGGATATTGCGGAAAAGGCTCCTGCTTATAAATTTGGGAAGAGTCCAATGAGTGCAGGGGAGAACTTCCCAATTTAGCACAGGGCTAAAACTCTTCTGAGGAGCAGCTGAGATGGAGAAGAAAAGCTCCAGGGAGACCTCAGAGCCCCTTCCAGGACCTAAAGGGCCTCCAGGAGAGCTGGAGAGGGACTGGGGACAAGGGATGGAGGGACAGGACACAGGGAATGGCTCCCAGTGCCAGAGGGCAGGGATGGATGGGATATTGGGCAGGAATTGTTCCCTGGCAGGGTGGGCAGGCCCTGGCACAGGGTGCCCAGAGCAGCTGGGGCTGCCCCTGGATCCCTGGCAGTGCCCAAGGCCAGGCTGGACATTGGGGCTTGGAGCAGCCTGGGACAGTGGGAGGTGTCCCTGCCATGGCAGGAGGTGGCACTGGGTGGGCTTTAAGGTCCCTTCCCACCCAGACCATTCCATGATTCCATGACACAGCCCAGATCTAAAGCTCAGCAGGTGCCATCCCCCACACCCCCAGCATCTCTCACCCCTCCCCAGGCAATCCAGGCCTGGAAGAAGCTCCAGCTCCCAAAATACAGATTTGCACCAGTCCTTGGAAGTTTGAACAGCTCATTATTTATTGCATCCTTTTGCTTTTAGGAACTCAAGATGAAATTCTCTGTTTGCCAAAATCAAACCTGTGCCCCTTGTGTGATACAAAAACACCTGGGGACATTTTCCATCCACTTTGCAAGAGAGCAGGCACAAGATTTTGGACAAGTCTCCCTATTGACCAACTTCCAAACACATGAAAATCCAAATTAAAGCCATCAAACTTGATTGGTTTTGGGAGTGTAGCCCTGTGCTCCCCACACTTGTTTGGATAATCTCTAATGACTCATTAGGTGGGAATCGGAAGAGCAATCAGGGTTTAATTTGTTTCACGATACTCCTGCAAGATTCCATGTTTATTTTAATTATACTGAAAACCAGGCATCCTTCATGGAAACTTGCTCTGAACTGTTGCTGCTGTAACAGTGAAAATAAAAATAAAAGGAGAAATAAACCCATGAACTCAATAAAAACACCAAAATATTAGGATATTTCTCCACTTTATCCTCCATGCCTGCCACTGGACCTGCAGAATAAGCAAAGCCTGGACAGAGGATTCCAGAATCATCACAAATTCATGGAATGGTTTGGGTTGGGAGGGACCTTAAAGCCCATCCAGTTCTAGCCCCTGCCATGGGCCTTCCACTGGACCAGGAGCAGAGGAGACGAGGTGCAGGAAGGGCTCAGCACAGAGATCCCATTCCAGAGGGTTTCCAGAAGAAAGGATATGGGTCTAAGGCCTGGACATCGTTGCTCATGGACATTCCTCCATGGAAATTACATTCCATCCAGCTTCACAACAAAAACATTGCTGGGAACCCCAGGTACCATCAAACTTCTTCCCTTAAAAAACTCTAAAAATACTACAAAGGACCAAGACTTTACTGATCTCAAGGAGATTTTAATGCCTTTGTTTGCTTTTAATTCTTGCTTTATATTCACTACAGCTACTTCTCGTGTGTATTCCAGAATCATGGAATCACTGAGACTGGAAAAACCTTCCAGGATCACCAGTCCAAGCTGTGCCTGATCCCCACCTTGTGTGCCCTGAGTGCCACATCCAGGCCTTCCCTGGGCATCTCCAGGGATGGGAACCCCAAACCTCCCTGGGCAGCCCCTTCAAGGCCTGGCCACCCTTTCCATGGAGAAATCCCTGCTGATGCCTCTCCTGGAGCAGCTTTAGCCCTTTTCCTCACATCTGTGAGGGTCCCCAAGGAGTGAGGACTCTCAGGATCACCCTCACTGGAGCTGCTCCAGTTGTCTCAGGCTACAAACCCCTCTTTCACCAGGAAATAAATTATCTGGGAAAACAAATCTCCCATTTCTACCCCAACCCTGATGTCTTGCTAATGGTACAACACACAGAGAGACATGGCTGAGCCACAGCTGAGTTATTTGTCTTTTCTTTTCCCTGTGTCAAAGGCTAAAATAAACGCAGAGCAGAATCCAGACCCAGAAAAACCAGCCCCATTTCCCCCTTTCCAAATGCTCCTGTTAATAAATTTGGGCTGATGATCTATTTGAGGGGGACACACTCCTGCCCTTTTTTTGTGGTATCTGGACAGCTTCTCTATAAAATTAATAACAAGAATTAAATCCCCAGTGAGCTCCAGGCAGTATCTGATCCTTCTCCCTGCCAAGGACAAAGCTCTGCTCTGTGTGGGTTTAACAGGGCTCTGATAACCAGAGCAGAAAAGAAGAATTGGGTTTTAGCACAAAGAATTTTAGAGATTTTCAAATATAGTCCCAAAAGGAACGTGAAACTAAACATTGATATTTTCTTCCTGGGTAACTCTTGAGGGGGAAATTCCAAGCAGCCAATGAAAGGATTTAATTTGGACACAATGCAGTGAGATTTTGATTCTGAAATTGGATAATCAATTACAATATATTATATTATAAACATATTGGTCTCTGCAGTCTGGCAGGCAACAGTTGGAAAAGAAAATGAGGAAAGTTTCCATTGCAATATCCTGCAGGGATCAAAAATCCTCCACTTGGAGAGCCAAGACAGCAGGGGGCAGAGGGAAATCCTGGAGCCTTTGGAGTGCAAGGAGCGCTGCTCACATGGAATTTGTTGGGTCTGATGTTGATCTCCCTTCGGTGGCCCAAAGCAGAGGGACTGGGCAGCTCTGGACAGCTGGACAGAGGCAGCTCCTGCAGCTGGGATTTCAGCTCACTTCTGTCACTGAGATGTGGAATCACAGAACCATGGAAAATCCTGAGCTGGGAGGGACCCAAAAGAGCTGGAGAGGGACTGGGGACAAGGGATGGAGGAACAGGACACAGGGCTCCCTCTGCCAGAGGGCAGGGATGGATGGGATATTGGAAGGAATTGTTCCCTGGGAAGGACCCACCAGGAACATCAAATCCAGCTCCCAGCCCTGCACAGGCTCCCCAGCAATCCCACCAGGACCTGATGGAATCAAAATACTCTGTCAACACTGAGGCCCATCTCCTCCTATTCCCTGATCCCCATGTGGGAACAGAGGGAAAGACAATTTTATCCCTGTACTTGGAGCATCTCGTGGTGAGCACAGCTCAGGACTCAGTCTGAGGGCTTCAAGTTTGATTTTACAAGTAAAAAAAAAGAAGAAGAAAGAGAAAGAATCCTCTGAGGGCTTCAGGTGCATCTTTGTGCTCAATAACACCTCCTGTCCTTTCTCCAGGTGTTTCTTTAGGCACAGATGGATTTCCCTCATCCTCCCAGACACCAAGGACAAGACTTGTGAAATTCAGCCTTATTTTGAGGGGAAAAAACCACCAAGTGAAAAGAAACTTTGAATGAATAAACCCAAACCATTCCATTGAGTCTATCTGCTCTCACATCATCCTGTTCCCTGGCTGCCCATTTTCACTGGACAATCTCAGGAATTCCCATTCCCACTCCATTCTGGCATTTAGGAGTTGCTCCTGTGTCTCTGTTCCAGCTGAACCAGCCCAGCCTCCCTTGTCCATCCTTGAGGCCATTCCAGGTTTCCATCCCTCTTGTTGCCTTTCTCTGCTCCAATTTCTCTTTTCCAACCTGTTCCTGCTTTTCCAGCACAGGGATCAGGAGTGAGCCTGGAGGAGCAGGAACATCTGGTGTCCTCTCCATCCTTTCATCCTAACATCACCTAAAGAACCTGAGGCATCACCGAAGCTGAATGTGCAGAGGAATCCTCGGAGTCACTCCAGGATTTCCCTCCTGAGCAGGAACAGCCTCTCCAAGGGACACTTTGGGAAGTGGTTGGTTTTGCTGGGCAGTTGTTGCATTTCTTTGGAATTTGCTGGTTGGATCATGGAGCATCCCAAGCTCCTGCAGCAGCTCTTTGTCATCAGCTGCCATTTCACCCTCCAAGGTGGGAATGTCACGGGAAGAGCGTGTGCTGCTCAGCAGATTGGATTTCTCCTTCCAGATGAACAGAGGGAAGGAGATGAGGCTGGGTTTCCTCATCCTAGGGAGAAAAAAACACAGCAGAAAATTAAAAGTTCTGGAGAACAATTTCCCTAATTAACTTCCAGACTCCAAGCCCCAAACCTGGTGTATTTATTAATCTTATGACTCAGAAATGCATTTTTCTATACATGGCTCATCTGTCTTGTGCTTTAACTGCTGTTCTGTGTCCATCTTCAGGAACATTGGCTGCAAAATATTGGGTATAAAAAAAAATGAATGGATGAAACATAATACATGTAAAGAAACTCCTGGACTTCACTGTTTTCCCTAAATTTTTATCATTATGAGGAATGCAAGGAAATTCCCAGCACGAGGAGGGCATTAACAGTGAGCAACTTAAAGATGCTGTATAATAACCTGGAATATTAAAATTAATTGCTTAATTGAAAGGAATTGGGTGAATTAGTACAGTAATACAACCTCCAAAGTGGAGAAAGTATTTAAAAATTCACTCTTTATTATTTGTATTTTATTTTATGTATTTTTTTACAACAGAAAATGGAAAGGCTTCTCACACACTCCAGGCATCTCAGCCTATAGATCCACATAATTCTAATTCATTCCATCAAATCATGTGTCACACTTCCTGAATTACTGCATACATGGATTGCTTATCAAATGGACCTGACCTGGAAAATGCAGGGAAGTGGAAATGTTAAATTCATTGGGATAAAGGTTCCAAGAAAAATACCTCTCCTCTCCTCTCCTCTCCTCTCCTCTCCTCTCCTCTCCTCTCCTCTCCTCTCCTCTCCTCTCCTCTCCTCTCCTCTCCTCTCCTCTCCTCTCCTCTCCTCTCCTCTCCTCTCCTCTCCTCTCCTCTCCTCTCCTCTCCTCTCCTCTCCTCTCCTCTCCTCTCCTCTCCTCTCCTCTCCTCTCCTCTCCTCTCCTCTCCATCCATCCCTGTGCTCAGGATCCTCAGGGATGAGGGGATCCAGTGAACTGCAGTGGGAACAAGACAGAAAATTGAATTTTTATTTTTTTTTGCAGTCGCAGGGGAAGATCATGAAATCCCTGAGGAGGATGAAAACCTGGGCATGAGGAGCTCCCAAGCTCCTGCTTGCCAGCAGCTTTCAGGCTGTGGTTGGAAGTCATCGTCCAAAAAAAGGGACGCAAAAGGCTCAACAGGACATTCCTGATTGTCCTTTGGGAAGGAGCAGATCCAAAGGGAATCTTTGGATCCACCGTGCCTCCACCTTTTCCCCACCAACCTCCTGTGAGAAGCTCCTCCCCTGCTCCTCTCACCTGAGCACCCATCACTCCTTCCTGGATGAATCCTGATGTCCCTAAAAATATTTGTTCTGCATCCCCAGGTCCTTGCTGTGGAACCCATTCCCTTGGGTTTAATTAGCCAGCAGCTCATTAGTGTGTCCTCTCCACCAGCCACTGCTCGGCCTCAGAACCACAGATCTGACCACAACCTCCAACCTGGACAGACTCCAGCAGGATAATTGCTTTATTTAAAGCAGATTTATTTAAATTGCTGCATTTCCAATTAATTCAGCTCAGAGTCCAACTCCTTCAACTCGAAGCCTTTCCATGGCAGAGTTTCTTTTGGAGAACAAAATCACTCATTCCCTGCCTTTAGGGATAAAAGTTTGGGGTCATTATATTTTGTCTCAGTCCACTGGGATTACCCAGCACATCTGAAATCTGGAGTTTCATCACAAACACACAAGGAAATATGAAATTATTGTTTGGAGCATTCCAGGATTCTGCTACAAACTGAAGATCTCTTTGTCATTACCAACTCTTTCCATAGGCATTTTTTTTTCCTGGGAAGCTTTGAACCCATTAGCATAATAAGCTGTTCCTCAAATCCTGATTGCTAATTAAAGCCATATATTGTTGTCAGCTCCCCCATTGCTGTGTGGGTTCAGTTTTCCCTCATTAAAGTGTAATAAATGCTTCTTTTTTTATTTCCTTTTCCTTTTGTTTCCCTTTTTTCCATCTTTTTTCTTTTTTTTTAGCTTGCAAAAACAAACTCGGAGTGAACTTACATAAAACTGGACTAGTTCTTTCCCTGCTTTCTGGAGGGAAACTCTACAGCTTATTCAGCATATTTTCCATGTGTTTTCCACAAATAAAGGACTGTATTGACTCTCAAAGATATCACACGGCTCCGGAGCTAATTAAAAGTCAGCCTCTGTGCAATTATCACGGCACAGGGAGAGCACAAACAGCTAAAAATTCACGGATTTTCTTTGAAACTCAACCCCAGAGTTACTCTGTGCAAATACTAAATGAGGAAGTCAATTAAAAAAAAAAAAAAAGAAAAAGAAAAAGGCAGGGAATGATGGTTGTTCTCAGCACAGAGGGGGTTTAAACAGCTCAGGAGTCCCACGAGGGTTCCATGACCCAAAATTAAGAAACAAAAGGAGATGTGGGATGTTAGATTGGAACCCAGCTGGGACAGGCTGAGCAGCCTCTTCCCGCAGAGGAAATATCACCAGAAATATCCATGAGATTCCAGAGGAGTGAGAAAGAACAAGGAGAAACCATGAAGGGAAGGAGAACAAAGTAAATCTGCAAATGAAAGTTTGGACTCGGTGATCCTGGAGGTGTTTTCCAGCCTTGATGACTCTATGGATGCGTGGCTGGAGAGGCTGGAAGGATTCTCCACCCCTCAAGTTGGATGTCTACCCCGTGGATGGATTCCAGAGCATGCCACAGGCTGTCTTTAAACATTCCTGTGTTTCCTGGAGAGGGAATCACCCCTTTTGGGGTGAACAGGATGTGTTGGGATACAAAACCACAAGGAACTGGATCAGTGGGTCAGAGCAGGGGGCTGACATCACCAAAATCACGGATTTGATCCCTGTATGAGCCATTCACTTTAAAGCTGGACTTGAAGAGCCTTGTGGGCCCCTTGCAACTCAAATATTCTGGGATCTGTGTGAAATTTAATCCTTGCAAAAGAGACTGAGCCTGCCAGAGGGCAGGGATGGATGGGATATTGGGTAGGAATTGTTCCCTGGCAGGGTGGGCAGGCCCTGGCACAGGGTGCCCAGAGCAGCTGGGGCTGCCCCTGGATCCCTGGCAGTGCCCAAGGCCAGGCTGGACACTGGGGCTTGGAGCAGCCTGGGACAGTGGGAGGTGTCCCTGCCATGGCAGGGGTGGCACTGGGGGGGGATTTAAGATCCTTCTCATCCCAATCTAGTCTGTGGTTTTACCATTGCAGGAGTCCCATCCAAATGTTTAAATCCCAGAATAGTGCAGGGCAGCTCAGGGCTGAAGAGAGGCCACAGGCCAGGCTGTGCCTGCTCCTCCCGTGGAGAGAGGATGTGGGACAGGATTTCCCAGCTCCTGCTTCTTACTTTCTTTCCTAAAAAATAGCAGTTTCCAGAGAAAGGAACATCCCAACCAAAACAAGAGAGGATTTTGGAGTCTCTCCATGGTCTTTGGGCAAGACTCTTCCATGGCAGAGCAGAAATGAGGGAAGAGGTTTCTGTCCTGGGAATAAATATTCATCCCATTCCCTGCAGTGTTTCCGAGGCATTGATGCAATTGTCTCTGAAAACCACGATCCCACTGAAGCCTTCCAGCTGGGAAGGTGCCTCTTCCTGTCAGGCTGGATACAGGAGAGGGTTAAAAGTGGAAGAATAGCAAGGAGGAGGTGGATTCCAAGTGATGAGGGCTGATGAGGGAAAACAAGTGTTGGGAACCCATCTCTTATCCCTACTGCTCTGTTTTGGGAAGCAAAACCTCTGTGCAGGATAAGGGAGGTGTTTGGAAAGACTTGGAGGAATTCCTTTCCTCTCCAGTAGACTAAAAGCTCCATAACCATGCTGTGGTATCCCAAAAAAACCTAAGGACAATTATAAGTGCATGAAAAGTCCAGGAGTGTGGGGGGAAACACAGGAATTGTGCAAAAAGCCCAAAAGAAAAAGTTCCCCTGAGAAGTGCCTGCAGCACAGTGTTTCCATTTCACTCCTTCACCTCCCCAAATTAAATTAATTTAAAAGTATTAGCTGGAGTTATTAATCTTTCTGTAATTGCTATCTCAATAATAAGGAATTGATTAATGATTGCATTAGGAATTATAATAATAATTATTAAAATTTATGCTGGCCAGTAATTATCAAATGCCTGCTAATGACTGGAATGGAATAATTGAGCTTTCTCTTGGAAAAGTGAGAGGAAACACAAAGTTTTTGGGAGCTGTTGGACTGAATCCTGATGAGAATCATTCCAAGCCTGTCCTGACCTCGGTGCTGAAGTCAGGGATGTATGGGATGTTCCCAGAGTCCTGTGACACAGGAGACAAAATTCCTGCTACTGGATCATCACAGAGACCCCTCTGGTGCCCTCTGGACTCCTGGAGTTCAGCAGATTTCTAAATTAAGGCGTCTCTCAGAAGAGGGCTCAGCTGACCTTGGCAGTGCCCAGAAGAATTCTTGAAGTTATGGAATCATTACAGTTGGAAAAGCCCTTTAAGGGCATTGATCATCACCACAACACCTCCACATGGAAATGAGAAATGAACTTTCTTTATTTCACTTTCATTAACAACAGCTACGAATGGTTCCCAAAGGAGAGGAACTGTGGACTTTGTCTTCTGCTCCCACCAAGATCTGCACTGGAACATCTCCTTCCACCCTAAATGGACAAATTCAACTCTCCCAGGCTCCTCCAAGCCCCATCCAACATGGCCTTGGACACTTCCAGGGATGGGACATTTTCCAGGGCTGAGATGTTTTTCCCCTGGCCAGAAACAGAAAGAAAACGGGGGCAGAGAAAATGAAGAAATCAAATTTGCCTTTAAGAGGATTTCTACTGAAGACCCAGGAATCTGGAAACTTTTTAAGGTAATTAGCTCAAAAAGAGGTAGTTAAGAATATCTACAGTCAAAGGAATCCTTATATGATGATTTTACAGTTAATATTTAATAATGGTCCTAAAAATACCTGCCTGAGCACAGGGGAAATTGTGGAGCCTCCGGGAGATTTTTGGGAAAAGTCCAAGGAGATATTTTTTATTGTCTGAGTTTTCAGAGGTGTGGGTCCCTCTAACCCCTTGCTGTTGTCATTCCTGGGATATCAGGAGTTTTTTCCCATATTTTGCCATTTTTTTAAAGCTCTACTAAAAATTCACCTGGCACAGATGGTCTTTGCACCCTTGGAAAACTTCGTCAGCTCTGCCTTCCTCCTGCTGGATATTCCCTGGATGTGGCAGGTGGAGAAGTTGAGGCCAATCCCAGCTGGCTCAATCAACTCTAGAAGGTCTTGAATTTGATTTTTGTGGATGAAAAGATCTTCCATCTCACAGTTCCTGAGTTTTCCAAGCAGGCTGAGGCCCTCTCCTTGTGCAGAAGGAGATGGGAAGTACAGATGTTCCATGAACTTTGAGGCACCAATTCCCATGAAAAGGCCAGACATGAAGCACTCTGGAGAGGGAAAGAGCACATTTATCCATCTTGAAGGAAAAATTAAACTCTGGTGGCTCCATAGAGATGTCATTTTCCTGGCAGTGCAATATCCCACAGGATTGCTGCCTTCCTTAACCTCTTCCATGTTACCAGCACATCCCTGTCACCAAAGGGAAAACGGAGCCCTGCAAAAGGCTGTGGGAGGATCACATTTCCCAGTGGATGGCATTCCAATAAGAGCAGGAAATCCTGAAAGATGCACAGCTCAGACCTTGTTCCCACTGGTTTAAAGTCCAGACTTTCACTTTAGGCCTGAGCTCAAGATGATTTTCCTTGGGATTTTCACCTCCATGTTTTACCATCCCTTCCACATCCATGAGGGGGTGGTTGGTCCTGGCTGCTGTGGGAAGGCAGAGCAGCTCCAGGGCTGGGCAGGCAGGGATTCAATGTTTTGTTTTATTTTATTTTATTTTATTTTATTTTATTTTATTTTATTTTATTTTATTTTATTTTATTTTATTTTATTTTATTTTATTTATTTTATTTTATTTTATTTTATTTTATTTTATTTTATTTTATTTTATTTTATTTTATTATTTTGTTTTGTTTTGGTTTTATTTTATTTTTTTTTATTTTATTTTATTTTATTTTTGTTTTGTTCTGTTTTGGTTTTTTATTTGTTTGGTTTGTTTTGGGGTTTATTATTTTTATTTTTTAATTATTAATTTTTTAATTTTCATTTAATAGATTTTCAAGTCATTCTAATGTGACAAAACTCTACCAGACTGTCATGGCTGAAATCCCCATGGGAACCTGAGCTATCCCAGGACCAAAGGCAGGGATCCTTTCCCCAGCTGCATTCTCTGTGACGTTCAAGGCAGCTGTGAGGATTTGGGATCACCCAGCTGTGTTGTAGGACATTCCCAGGGCTGAGTTCTCCTCCTGCTCTCCAGAATTCCATGTCTCGCTGCCATCCCCTCACTATTTTCACACACATTCCTCAGGAAGAAGAAGACACCCCATAACATGGGATCACGGGGAAAATCCTTCCCTTCCTCGGGACACTGACCACAGAACTCAGGGAGAAAGGGATAAGAGAATAACTTAGAAGAAGAGGGGAAATAACAGAGTGATAAATGACAGGTGAACCCAAATCTGCTTTATCCCAGGGGTGACACCACCCACGAGGCCCAGCCTAAAGAGAGGTTTCCCACAGGCTCTGATGGAGCACAGTTGGAGGCCTCAAAAAAAATCATGGAATGGTTTGGGTGGGAAGGGACCTCCAAGCCCGTCTTGGGCAGGGACAGCTCCTGCTGGGCCAGGATGCTCCAGGAGAAGGGATCATCTGAGGCCAGCTGGAAGGTCCTGAGCCCTTCCCAAAGGAACAACTGGTATGAGCACTCACATTGATCTCCCCAGGCCCCCCCATCCATTTTGGGCTCCAAAGAACAGTTAATCTTCCTGAGGAATAAACACCCTCAATTACTGCAGAGGAGAGAGGAGCAGTGTATTTATTGGGAGGAAATCGAAAGTAATTACTGTGGAAAAAGTTATGCTGTGGCCTGGAAGTGTAATGCATTATCTGTCATGGCTCTTACGGCAGCTGGCAAAGCCCATTCCATCATATCCCTCCCAATAACCTGGGAAAGGCTGCAGGAGTAGCACAGAGGGATAAAATGATGCTGCTTGGGCAGGGTTGGCTTTTCTGTACCTCAATCAACCGATTTGTCCTGGCTCACCTGGCAGGAGGAACAGTGTGCTGTCTGCACATCACGCCAGGCTGGCTTCCCACCCTCTCTCCATGTCCTTTTGTGCCAGACCTGTTCTTCCAAGGGTCCCCAGGCCCACAGCAGTCTCCTCTTTCTCCTCCACCTTTCCCTCTGAACCCACCATCACCTTCTGTTTTCCTGCTGGGCCTTCCCTCTGTCCCCAGGCTTTTCCAGGAACACAAATGTTTCTGCTGCAGAGGCTCTGATGTCACATCAGGTCAGGACACCCCTTTCCTGTGCTGCTAGGAAGCTGATCCCCAAAATTCCATGGATAATCCAGCTCAGCAGATCAACTGTTAACAGTCCTCCTAGCCCTCCTTCTCTCAGATGAGAATATTGAGGGTTTGGGGCAGTTCAGAAGTGCCCATCTCAAAATACCCCCATTCCTTGACACCGGTGACCAGTGGCCCATCCCAATGTCCCACTTGCCACAGAAGGTGCCTGACACCTACCTTGCTTGGGCAGAGAAGTACCTGGAGCAGAGATTTGGGGAGCCAGGGGTGCTGCTCTCTCCCCATCACTCCTTTAAGGATCATTAGAGGGATCCCTTAAAGCAGCCTGAGCTCAAATTGCTCCCAAGGAAAAGCCCAGAGGAATATTTGTTTGCCAAATTCCAAATACATGGCAGAGTTATGTTGGCTGTGAGGAGATAAGCTCTGAGTAGCTGGACTGAACCTTGTTTTTATTTATCTCCCATTCCACGAGTAATTCCTGGCTGTGGGTGGTGCACTCAGGAGCATCCAACTCACAGTATGTCCCAGCTGGAGTGTGGGGGGGCTTTAACATCCCCAGTGTGTCCTCACAGGAAGAATTTCTATATTAAAGACCTTTCCATGTTTTCTATGTAATCCCATGGGCCCATCTTTGATATTTATCCACACTGGACCCTCTGACACCCTCACCACCCCCCTCTGCACCTCCCACCATCCCAATTATTTCTCTGCAGTCAGGAAAATTGGCTTTTCCCATGTCTACGAGGTGATCTGCCCCTGCTGGCTTTGAATGTAGCAGTGTCCCTTGAGCCTGAGCTGCTGCTCTCCGTGTTTGCTCTAAAAACAGCCAGTTAAGACTCTTCCCGTGCTTTAGGAAGTTCTCAGCAAACTGCCCAAGGAAAATGCTCTTTGCAGGAGTTGTGCCAACCTTTACACAGCATTAAGCTGCTTAAAACCACTTGTAGCTGCTGGGAGTGGCAGTGCTGATGTTCCAGCACCCTCTGCCACCCCACAAGGGCCTTCAGGAGCTTCTGATGCCACCCAGGAACAGGGTGGGGTTGTTGGGGTGTCTGTGCAGGGCCAGGATTGGGCTGGGTGATCCCTGTGGGTGCCTTCCAGCTCGAGATATTCCGGGATTCTCTGAACACCTCCTCAGTGTAGGTCTTGTTTTATGGTTTGTGTTGCCACCAGGGACAGTGGAAAGGTTGTTTGGAGAGGTGTGAACCTCGCAGTGACTGTCCCAAACACACAATATTTGTGTGTGACCTGTCCCCACTGTCCTGGGATGCTCAGGGACAGGGATTCCCTGGCTAATTCCCAGTGCTGCGTGCTCCCTTTGTCCCGGGAAGAGATCCATAAAAACAGCTGAGAGAAACCTTTTCAGCCCAGTTCCTCTTATCAGCTGTCTCACACAAGGCATTTGCAAATAAATGTGCTCCCCTTTCTCTTCAGACACCCAATAACCTATGTAAGATAAAGTCCCCTCTGCAACCCCATTAATCACTCAGGATTACATTTGCACATGAGGATTTCACACTTTCACCTCCTTTAGATCTGATCAAATTTCTGCTTCAGAACTGGACTTTAAAAGGCTGACAGAAAAAAAAATAATTCTTTCATTTCCCACCCCACTTTTCCACAAAGGAAAAGAAACCTCACAGGTAGAAAGAGAAATAGAACCACCGAGATCACCTATAAACACTTTTCCAGGGTGTTATCTGTGTTTACCCCTCTTCCCGTCTCCTACCTGTAGCAAAATCAGTTCTTTCAGGAGAACAACAAAGGCTAAACTGAAAAATGGACAATCTCAGTGAACAAAAAACAGGTTTTGGAAAGGGGTGGAGGTGGTGAATTATCCCACATTACCCTCAGCTCTTTCTCTCCAATATTCTTGGAGCAACCTGGGAATAGTGGAAGGTGTCCCTGGAATTTTCTGGGAAACCAAATCGCTGGAGAGTGCCCTGCTGACCTTTGGGGTCTTTCCATCCATCCATCATCCATCCATCCATCCATGCATCCATCCATCATCCATCCATCCATCCATTCATCATCCATCCATCCATCCATCCATCCATCATCCATCCATCCATCCATCATCCATCCATCCATCCATCCATCATCCATCCATCATCCATCCATTCATCCATCCATCATCCATCCATCCATCCATCCATCCATCCATCATCCATCCATCCATCCATCATCCATCCATCCATCCATCCATCCATCATCCATCCATCCATCCATCCATCCATCATCCATCCATCATCCATCCATCCATCCATCCATCATCCATCCATCCATCCATCCATCCATCCATCCATCCATCATCCATCCATCATCCATCCATCCATCCATCCATCCATCATCCATCCATCCATCCATCATCCATCCATCCATCCATCCATCCATCATCCATCCATCCATCCATCCATCCATCATCCATCCATCCATCATCCATCCATCATCCATCCATCCATCCATCATCCATCCATCCATCCATCCATCCATCCATCATCCATCCATCCATCCATCCATCATCCATCCATCATCCATCCATCCATCCATCATCCATCCATCCATCCATCATCCATCCATCATCCATCCATCCATCCATCCATCCATCATCCATCCATCCATCCATCCATCATCCATCCATCATCCATCCATCCATCCATCCATCCATCCATCATCCATCCATCCATCCATCCATCATCCATCCATCCATCATCCATCCATCATCCATCCATCATCCATCCATCCATCCATCATCCATCCATCCATCCATCCATCCATCCATCCATCATCCATCCATCCATCCATCCATCATCCATCCATCCACCATCCATCCATCCATCATCCATCCATCATCCATCCATCATCCATCCATCCATCCATCCATCCATCATCCATCCATCATCCATCCATCCATCCATCATCCATCCATCCATCCATCCATCCATCCATCCATCCATCATCCATCCATCATCCATCCATCATCCATCCATCCATCCATCATCCATCCATCATCCATCCATCCATCATCCATCCATCATCCATCCATCCATCCATCCATCCATCCATCATCCATCCATCCATCCATCCATCCATCCATCATCCATCCATCCACCATCCACCCATCCATCCATCCATTCATCCATCCATCCATCATCCATCCATCCATTCCCCTGTAGATCTAAGCAGCCCTGCTGGTCTGTAGCCATGACACAGCTCCAAAATTTCCCTTGATCACGAGGGAATCCTGGAGTGCTGAATTCAAACCATGCCAGCTCAGCAGCTCTGGGAATGAACAGCTCCTCAAACTGCATCACTTGTGGGGCATGGATTTGTCTAAAGAATGAACTCCCAAGCTGTTGTGTGCAGGAGAACTGTGTCTCTCTGGAATTCTTCTCCTTTTCCAGATCCACAGGCAGGGTCAGCTCTCTGGCCAAGGTGAAAACTGGAGCTGGGGACTCACTGGTGCAGAGGCAGGGCTGGGTCCACCCACCAAACCAAAATTCAAATTAACTGGCACCCCTCATGTGGAAATTATGCCTCCTGCTGCTCTCAGGCCATGGTTAAAGTCTGGAAGAGGGCAATGCCTTTGGAAAACAGCTTCTGCACTTGACTCTCCTAAGTAGGATTTTCACTCCTGCCAAGCTCCAAAGCCCCCTTTGCCCATGGGAGATCCCCTTGGGGGGCCACCTCAGCCCTGCCTCGGAGAGCCTGGAGAGGCACAGGGGAGAGGAAATTTGTCCTTTGAATATCCCTGGGCTGGGGTTTTCTCCCTGCTCCAGGGAACACAAGCCAGCGCCCTCATCCCACGGATCCGAAGCCGAGCCCGGCTGCTCCGTTGTTCAGTGGCTCCTTCAGAGATTAAGTGGGATCCTGGCTGTATATCCGAGCACACAACTCCTTCACATTTCCAGGGAGAAGAAATTATTCCTCAGCCTGCAAACTGAGATTTTGTAAATCAGATTAACCTGTCCCAGCCGTGATGGATTGGTCCTCTTGCTCTGGTACAAAGCTCCAGGGCAGGACTGGAATTTCGATGTCCCCAGAGCCACCTCTTGGCCTGGGAAAGCCACAGCCCTGCTGTGAGCAGTGGCTGAAAGGGGCTTGAGAGCATCTCCAGGACTGCCACAGGTTGGGGACGTGGTAGGGCAGGTCCCCAACAGGTGGAAAAGGCAGGGCTGAAGTCACTCCAGCAGAACTGAATGTGTCACCTTTGGATGAGATTTCCCTGGACACAGCTCTCTTTGGTATGGTTTAGTGGGGATGGGAGTAATTGGCCAAAGGTTGGACTTGATGATCTTGGAGGTTTTTCCAACCTTAATGAATCTGTGATCCTGCAAACCTGGCACAGCAGTGACAGAGTCAGTGTTAGAAGGGATGGAGTTTGCCCCCTCAGGGTACTTTTACACTCCTGCTGCATCCTGCTGCAGGAACAGCAACAGCAGAATTTTGATTTGGATTTGATCCAGACACCACCAAGGCCCAACTCCTCAGCCCACCCACTACAGCCTCCGTTCACACAAGCCCTTGGCCAAGGGCCTGGAGGCACCTGGAGGGCTCTGGAGCTCACAGATCTGTGTTCACAGGCAGCTTTAGGACTTCTCATGCTCATTAATTCCTCAGGGCTTCTGCTAAGAAGAGAAAAATGGGTCCAGTTACCACTTTTAATGAGCTGGAGATCATCAGAGGAGCTGTGTCAACACAGAGTCCAGCAGCTCCACCTGCTCTGAGCTTTGTGGGCTTTATCTCTCTCCAGACACCTCTGAGAGCCTGGACAAATAAAGCTGCCTCACTGAGCATTCCTAGAACACCAAATTCCAATGCCCAGTGATGAGGGTTTTTCAGGAAAAGTGGATGTGTACAATAAGTCACCTGCTCCCAAATGCCCTCCTCCTGTGCCCTGGTGTCTGCAAAGGGGAGGGAGGGAGGGAGGGAGGGAGGGAGGGAGGGAGGGAGGGAGGGAGGGAGGGAGGGAGGGAGGGAGGGAGGGAGGGAGGGAGGGAGGGAGGGAGGGAGGGAGGGAGGGAGGGAGGGAGGGAGGGAGGGAGGGAGGGAGGGAGGGAGGGAGGGAGGGAGGATCAAACAGATCAGCTGAGTTAATGGACACGGCTCAGAGGTTGGTTTCTCCCCAGCATTACCAGGTGTAAATCAGCAGAGAAGGATTTTGAAGTAAGCTCCCAGTGAGCAGCTGGAAGTGAAGTGATGCCACATCAGGAAAGGTGATTTATCCCAAAGATAAATATGGATCCGGTTTTGGTTAGACCAAGGCGGTGGCAGCACCTCTGGATTTCCAAGCTCAGAATTGTGAAGTGGTTTGGGTTGGAAAGGACCTTAAAGATCATCTCATTCCACCCTGTGCCATGGGCAGAGTTGTCCTGAATTCCATGGATCCCATAGGATGGATGGTGTGATTGATTGATTGATTGATTGATTGATTGATTTTTGCTCAGCTAATGAATTCCTTTCCCTGATCAAGTCTGAGCAGGTCAGGAGGGATGAAGGGAGGGATGAAGGGAGGGATGCTCCTTCCCCAGGAGTGATGAAATCTCCGTTCTGCTGAGATTCCTAGGGTCAAAGCTGTGGAAATCAGGAAGTTGTTCCAATGGATGTGAGCCCACAGACTGCATGGAGCTCTCCCACAAATTAATGTGCCCAGAGAGAGGATGGAGGAGCTTGCAGATTGAATTAAATGTAAATATTTGTCTTCTGAGAGCTCTTTGTTTGCGTGGGTTTTTTTTAGAATAGAAGTGAGCCTCAGGATGGTACAGAAGAGACCAACAGCCCCCTGGACCAGCAGAACTAAGGAAGAGATGATCCTAAAAATGTCAGGAAATGGTTTTAATGGAGACTTTTTTCAGGATCAGCCTCACAATCTTTCTGGGGCTGAATTTTGATGGAATCCCTCTCCTCTACTCCTTGGCAAACTTATTCAGCTGCTTTTTCCCTGCTCCACAATTCTTGTGCTGCTTTGATACCAAATTTCCACATTGAAAGGTGTGGAATTGAGGGTTGGATCTGTCCTTGTCCATCGCTTCCTCTCCACGGAGTTGCAGATTTACAACATTTTAACAACTTGCCCTTGTTTCCTGTAAATGTTTCCTCAGTAAATTGAAGCAATTACTGCTGGAGGTGATCAATACTGCAGCCAATACAGAGGTTCAGGAGCTGTGATCAGGATTGGGATTGGCAGCATGGAGTTTATTGGTGCTGGAATACATTGTGGGATATCCCATGGAACAAGCAGCCCTTCCCTGAAAAACACTGAAATGTAAAATGTAGGATTAATTCTCCTTGGGATGCGTTTAGGGCTTTACCTGCATGGAAAGAAGAATTTTCCCACTATTTGGTGTTCCAAACACAAAGGAAAATGCAAATGGTTTCATTGGCATGTAAATAGTTGGAATTGTCAGCCCAAGGTGTGAAGGCTTTCCTTGGGTGCAGAAGGCTCAGAATCCTGAAATTCCAGGAGATGGGGGTGGCGGCAAACTCAAAATAAGCCCCCAGGAAAGATGTGAGTTCCAATCCAGCGCCAACTCCAGGTAAATCAAAATGCACAGGGAAGATCCAGACAGGTGTAATGACACAACAAAACATTTGTCTGCTCCCAAATTTCCAGCTCATGGAGAGAGTTTTCCATCACAAGGTGAGTGTGGGTCCCCCAGGAAAGCTCCTCTGGCTCATTCTTCACGGCAGCTTCTTCAATGGCCTCTGGATATTTGTTCCTGGGGAATTTCCAGAAATATTGAAAAGTGACGAATTGAAAAGCACCTGAAACTCTGTCAGGCTCCTTTTGGATTTTGCATTTAATTGAATTTTACCCTGCATTGTCCCAAAGTGTCACTGAGACATGATGTGTCTTCTATAGCTCCTGGGAAGTGTTTTCTGCCTGGGACAGCAGCTCTGTGTGGACACTTCATTAAAACTCCCCGTGCTTCCTGATCCATGGGCACTTCCACAGAGAACAGGAGCACTGCTGCCACAGCCCATCCCAGCTCCAGCTCTGAAGCCACTTTAAAATGAGATAGGAATTCTATCCAACCCCAAAGTGATGCTCTGAGAGAGAAATATGACATTTTTGTGTCCTCAGAGGGGCCAGAGTGACCAGGTGGGGATTGTCCCCCTGTGCTGCAGGGGGTGAGGAACCAGGAGGTTCCTTTGCCATTCCAGCCCCTTTTCCCTTTCCTGGTAACAGCTGCACTTCAGGGGAGGAACAAATGGATCCTGTTCTGTTCTGCCCACTCCTATTCCACATCCTTTCCTATCTGGGGCTGGCTTTTTTCCAAAGCTGTGTCCCTGTTACCCTGCTGGGTTCTTGGACCTTCCTCCACTGCATAATAAGAAATAGCCAGGAAAAAATTCCTTTTTCCTCCCAAGGACAGCAGCATTGTTCAGCAGCCATCCCTGTGACACAGCACAGCCCTCAGAGAGAGGGAGCCGCTACTGGAGCACATCCCAGCAATGGGAGAAGCTCTGGATAAGGCCCAGAGGGATCACAGGAGCCTGACAGGAGATCTCACAGCAGTTTCCAGCTTTCCCCCAGGGCAGCTCCGATCTCAGCCCTGGGACAGGGCCAGCAGCCAGGGAAGGGCTGGAGCTGGGCCAGGGCAGGCTCAGGCTGCAGAGCAGGGCAAGGTTCTTCCCCCAGAGGTGCTGGCACTGCCCAGGCTCCCCAGCGAATGGGCACTGCCCCGAGGCTGCCAGAGCTCCAGGAGCGTTTGGACAGCGCTGCCAGGGATGCCCAGGGTGGGATGTTGGGGGGTCTGGGCAGGGCAGGGGTGGGCTGAGGGATCCTGTGGGTCCCTCCTGCTCAGGATATTCCAGGATTCTGTGAGAGGAGAGATGAAAAATGATGAGAGGGTTGGAGCAGCTCTTCTGCAAAGACTGAGAGAGCTGAGAGGGCCTGGAGAAGACTCAGGGGAGAAGGTTCAGGGGAGGCCTTGTTGTGGCCTTTCAGCACTTGGAGGCGGCTCATAGAGGGGCAGACAGGGACAAGCCAAGGAGTAACGACTTTAAATTCAAAGAGAAATAATTTAGAATAAATATTGAGTAGGAATTGTTCCCTGGCAGGGTGGGCAGGCCCTGGCACAGGGTGCCCAGAGCAGCTGGGGCTGCCCCTGGATCCCTGGCAGTGCCCAAGGCCAGGCTGGACATTGGGGCTTGGAGCAGCCTGGGACAGTGGGAGGTGTCCCTGCCATGGCAGGGGTGGCACTGGATGGGCTTTGAGGTCCCTCCCAACCCAAACCAATCTGGAATTCTGTGATTTCATGATTTGACAAATCCCTGGGGGAATGTGGGGGGCACAGTTGGGGACAGGGGTGTGCTGGGATCCCAGCACAGTGAGCAGCCTCTGCAGGCAGGAATTGTTCCCTGGCTGCAGAGGAATGGGATCACAGCCACACTCCCAGCTGGACTGCTCCCAAAACATCATTCCCAAAGCAGGCCCATGGCCACCAGAGGTACAAAACAGCTGTGGTAGCTCTGGAGAGCTGTGACAGGAGCTGTCAGAGCTTTGGGAGCTGCTGCAGTGGCTGCAAAGGTGTCTTGTCACAGGTCATGGCAGCTCTGCTGAGCCCAGCACTGGGGTGGCAGACTGGGGAGAGAGGGGCAGCAAAGTCACAGCAGTGACACCGAGCTGGCACCACACAAACCAGCCTGCAGCACCCATGGTGGCCCTGGGCCTGCTCATCCCCTCTGGAGATTTGTTGGAACAATTTGGGGAGCAGCAGGGAGCTGGAGGGCTGCAGGTGACACAGGCAGGCAGGTCCTGGCAGGGAAGGAGGGGACCAGGACTCAGCAAACGCTCCTGAGAGGACCCAGCTTTGGAGCACAAAGGGACAGTGGTTGGAAAGGGGGAAATCTCTTCTCTGTGCCTTCCTTGATTACCTCAGTCCTCCCCTAGGACAAAGCTCCAGGTACCAGCTCTGCAGTGCTGAGAAAGGAGATGCTGGTGCAAACTGGGACACCCCGAACCCCCCGTGGGAGTGGAGCCACAGAGAGCCAGGATGAGGCCACCTGACCACTCTGTGGGAAGTGTCCCCTCTGCCTGGACCAGGAACATGCTCTGGAGATGTGAGGGAAGTGAGGAGAGCACGAAGGGAAAAAAGCACAGAAGGGCAAAAATCCAAATCAGAGAAAGGTCTGAGGGCAGTGAGAGGAAATGGAGGGAAGAACACAGGAAAAGAAAATGGGAAATGAAAATGGGAAAGGGAAATGGGAAAGGGAAATGGGAAAGGGAAATGGGAAAGGGAAATGGGAGATCCACACCCCAGATTCTGAGGTCTGGTGCTGTGCTGGTGCCTTTGGTGCAGCCAAGTGCCCCACAGGAGCCCCAGTCCAGCAGCAGCCTCTCTGCAGGTGCCTGAAGGTGTCTCCAGGCTGGGCAAATCCATGCCCAGATCCTGGCTCCGTATGGAGAAGGAGAGGCTGGGCTGTGGTGCCCAGCCCAGCACATCCTTCCCCAGCTCAGGTGAGTCAAACTCCCCCAGGTGCCATCCCAGAGGTGCCCAGGAAGAGCCCCAGCAGGGTTTGCTCAGACAGAGACACCTCTAAAACATACACTGGAATGCCGTACCCATGGATCCAAGTCCCAAATTAAGGATGTGCAGCACAGAGCTGAGCCCAGCTGGGGGAAGAACAAGAACCCAGAAACATCAGTGCTGCTCCAGGACTCTGTGTCTTATTTCTTCCCCAAGTTCTTTCCACGTCCATCCCACTGCTTCCATACATTCCTGCCCCTCCCAGAAAAAATCAGAGATCTTGGAATGCAGCTTTAGCAACCAGCTCAGTTTCTCTAACAGATTAGTAGTAGTAGTAGTAGTAGTAGTAGTAGTAGATAATAATAATAATAATAATAATAATAATAATAATAATAATAATAATAGTAGTAGTAGTAGTAGTAGTAGTAAACCAGAGTGGAGCATTTTCCAGACTGTTCTTGCTTCAAGCCAAGTCTCTGCTCTCACAGACAGATATTCCCTTTTTTCCCCTACCCCAAGCCCTATCAAAAAGGATCATCTTCCTATTCTTTCACCCTATAAACAAATTGTTTTCTTAATTTGTCACATGCTGGTGCTTGCAATTGTCTCCTCATTATTCCCTTAGCAGATGACTCTCTGCAGCTCCCTGGAAGCATGCTCCCAGGCAGAAATTTATGTCTATTCTTCCCTAAAAAACGTGTGCTTGGATGTTTTCCTGGTTGTCTGAGCTGGGGAAGAGCTCCTTTCATCAATGAAAGGCCTATTCAGCCTGGACCAAGCCCACAAGAGCATTCCCAGCTCCAGAATATTTTTAATTGGTTCCATTTCAAAAACTGGGCTGCACAGCTCTTGAAAGGGTCTTAATTCTTATTAATTTTCCTGATGGCAGACGTGGCTTCCTTTTGATGTGTAAATTTGAAACTATTTTTCCACACACAACCCCCCCTCCTGCTGCCGTGCGTAGATTGGGATCTGTGGGAAATGAATTCAGAGCAGCTCTGGGGGAAGGGATGGGAGGGATGGGAGGGACAGGCCCAGGGATGTCAGGAGGAGGAGAAAGCAGAAGCCAGGAGATGTCTGAGGCTTTAGAGATCAAGAGCAGGCAGCTCTGGCCGTGGAGGGCTCTGGGGGTGGAGGTGACTCTGCTGGATGTTCCCTGTGGGATGCAGAGGTGCTGAAGCATCCCAGGGACCACCAATCCTGCCAACAGCAGCTGAGCCCCGGCTCTGACTGACCCCACGGCTGGCCAGGCACCGTGGTGGTCACTGGTTTTACCTGGAGCTCTACATCCACTCTCCCTGGCCAGAATGGGGTAGAAAATGCCCCGTTTTATCCAGGATTTTCATTTTTCCCTGTTTCAGTCACCCATAATCATGGAATGGTTTGGATTGAAAGGGACCTTAAAGCTCATCCAGTGCCACCCCTGCCATGGCAGGGACACCTCCCACTGTCCCAGGCTGCTCCAAGCCCCAGTGTCCAGCCTGGCCTTGGGCACTGCCAGGGATCCAGGGGCAGCCTGGGAAACAACTCCTGGGGCCAAGGTTGCAGGAGTGGTTTCCTGGTGAGGTCTCCTCTCCTCCAGCCTCAAACCCTGCCTGTTCCTCCCCTCCCCAGCCCTGTGGGACTGGAAATACCCTGGCAGTGCCCAAGGCCAGGCTGGACACTGGGGCTCGGAGCAGCCTGGGACAGTGGGAGGTGTCCCTGCCCATGGCAGGGGGGGAATGGGATGAGCCTTAAGGCCCCTTCCAAACCAAACCACTCTGGAATTCTGTGATTTCATGATCTTTTCAGCCATTTATTTCTATTTATGGACAGAGGACACTGATCTGCTGCCAACAATAAAGGAATATAGCTGTAACATTCTCTGTACAAGACCATCCTATTTTCCCTGTCCCTTTCCCCATCCTTTTCCTCTCACTGCTGATCACCACCTGCACCTGTATTTTTATGCACCAGGCCAGCTCTGCAGTCCCTGCACTGCTCATTTCCTGGGCCTCAGCACCCTCAGACCCCTCCCAGGCTTTTTCTCCACAGGGCACAAGGATAAACTTCATCCCCTAAAAATGGTGAAGGCTGTATCTGAATTTACCAAGATTAAAATCCATGTTCACCGTGGCCCCTTTTGTCACATAATTCCAATTTCTGTAAAAACCTCCTGGTCCCTGAGCAGCAGTTTGTGTCACCTGCAAAATCCATGGGATGATTTAAGGCGTGCCTGGCTCGGGATCATTGAGGAGGATTAAGACTTTCCCAGCAGCCTCTCAGGAACTTGTGGCAACTTGGCACCACTTTATGACCTTTTGGGGACATTCCATCCCCAGCAGACTGCTCCAGGGAGGGGAATCAGAGATGTCCAAGGACTGTAGATCAAATCGAGCAGAAAAGAGAGAGAGGCTCAGTTTGGGAAAGGTTTACCCAACCTCACTATGGAAATCATTTCTGTCACTTCTTCCCAGCGAGAATGAGGGACCCAAAAATGGGACAGTAGCCACCCCCAGTGAAACTCCAAGGAATATTTTGATGTAATGCCACTTGAAATTTACCCTGTACAGCCAAGTGATAAATGGAGAGTGAGGCAATGCAGCCAGTGTGGAGAATCCAAGCTTGACCATAATAAGGAATTTATGTAAAAATAAAGGAGGGGATAATAAATGTGATATGGGAAGAATTAATTTTTTAGTTCAGGAGTTTTGTTTTGGAACAAAACACAGATGCCTAGCCTGTGTCCAAACAAACTTTTCTGAATCCTACTCTGACATCAGCCTCCTTCAGTTGTGGGCACTGTGGGATTTGGGCTGGAAGGAAGGAGCTCCTGCAGTCCCAGGAAGGTCAGGGGTGTTTCCCAAGCATTTTTTCCCTCACCAGGATCCTTTGTTTGCACTTTGGCATCTCACAGCTGCAGCTGGGATGTGCAGCAGGGAAGAACACGGGCATGGATAGGGATGGGACTGCAGGAAAAGCATCCACAGAGGATATTTTCCAAATCCCAAAGTCCCAAAATTATGGATTCCCTTCAAGCAAAGCCCCACTGCCTTCCCAGGGATGAAGAAACAGGATGATGGAGTGGACCTTGGCTCACTGGGGAAAACACAGCTTGGGTGGATCCATGGGAAAAAGATTTATCCATTTAAATATAAAAGATAGGAAAAGTCTAACTCCAACCCCGTGACTTTGTTGAGGACAGTGAGAAGAAAGGAAGCTACAATTAACAAACATTTTAAACCTTCCTTAATTGAAGGGAGAAGGCTGAAAAATTTAACAGGAAGATCCTGGTCCCAAATTTAATTGGATATTGGCATAGAATATGCATTAAAGGTTCATTTTAACTCAATATTGCTGAAATACAACCAGTACATCCAGGGCTGTGTCCATCAGCTCCCTGCCCCATTCCCAGCGTGACCCCCTCCATGAATTTTTGCTGGGGGAACCAAAGGTGGCTCCAGGGATCTGTGGCACAGCCAGGTCCTCCTGGAAACCCTGGGAATGTGCTCCACAAGGGTTTCCAAAGGATAAATGTGTGACTTTCCATAAACACATTGTCTGAGGGCTGTCAATGCTTATCCATATTTTTAAGAAGGGTTACAATTTGTGACGACAAACCTCATCACCTGGAAAAATAATTCCCACTTCTCTGGTGCTTTCACCATCCATGGTCCATGTCCCAGAGTGTGGTGACAGTGACAGGACAGCAAAAAACTGGGAGGAACTGGCCTAAAATAATCCCATGTGTGAAAAAGCAGCTTTGGAAGTGTGAAACCCTGAAGGGAATGGACACGAGGCTAAAGGGCCACTTTCCACCCCTTTGTTTCTCCTTCACCACAACCCAGAGAAGCAACCCAAAGGTTTATTTATTTTATTAGGATTATTTCTCTTTAACTCCACATATTTTGTATTTGGGGGTGGCCAATTCCAGAGGGAGCTGATGAGGAAGCACTGAGCTTGAACTTTAGCTCAGTTTGAGTTATTAAAGCAGCCACAGCACCTAAAACTTGCTCCAGTCTTGGCCTGAGGCCACATCTGAGCCTAGATGAACCTCTAAAAAACAAATCTCCTGGCAGAGGAGCAGAGGGGAGAGTGTGGAAAAAAAAAATGAGGCCATTGCTGGGGCCAGGTCACATTAGAAGACTTTAACACAAAGACTACAATGGAATGTGGGGTTTTTCCAATCTTTTTTTTTTTTAATTTGCTTGCAGAAGCTGCCAGGGGACCCTGTGCCAGCAGCCAGGGATGTGCTGAAGCAAGCAGGAGGATTCTGGGGACAGGAGGGACAATTCTTCAAGCACAGCCATGAAAATGATGCCATCAGTGACTGATGAGTTCATTCCCATTTGTAGCCCTTTGGTTTCAGTGACACCCACTTGGATCAACACACTCTGGGATCCCTGGATTCTCCAGCAGTGGGGAATAGCAAACAGCACTTCAGGCTGATGGAGCAGGAACATCCCTGGATGTCCCAGAGCAGCTGGGGCTGCCCCTGGATCCCTGGCAGTGCCCAAGGCCAGGCTGGACATTGGGGCTTGGAGCAGCCTGGGACAGTGGGAGGTGTCCCTGCCATGGCAGGGGTGGAATGGGAGAGTTTTAAGATCAATTCCAACCCAAACCATTCCATGGTTCTGTGGTTCCTGGCTTTGGGGTGGGATGGGGAAGGGGACACCCACCCTGTGCTGTCTCCTATGGATGTGTGGGTTTGGGAATAATAAAGCTCAACCCCAAAATTCATTTCCCCGACAAGGAGGAGATTCTGCATGCTCTCGATACCTGCTGGGGATTCTCCCTGAGAAAAATCAGGATTCATTTAGGGAAAACACTGATGACAACAAACAGCCTGGGCTTAGATTACACTTGAAAGTGATCCTGGCAGGATGAAGGGATTGGTGCCCCTGGGCAGGACCAGTGGGGTGGCACAACTCACGTGGCTCCCCCCATCCCAGCAGCTTTATCCAAGATATTTTGGGCAACACAGATGCAGATTCCAGCTCTTAAATCTTTCAGGCTTATCAAAGAGTTTGTTGCTTTTTTTTTTTTTTCCCCTTTCTTCTTTTCCCATTTTCAGCCCCGTGGATTCTTAACCACCGAGATCTTCTTATGTCTAATAAACACAAAAATGCTTCTCTTTCCAGCTTTGCTGCTAAAGCCAGGATGATTATAAAGCTAAATCCTGGGCATATGGCGTGGGTGCTGCTCCTGGAAACTTCTCCTGGGTCTGGCACTGAAGGGGGAATTAACCCTTGGCAGCAAAAGCAGGGGGAAACCAGGGCTGTCCCCCACAGCTCCCTGTGCCAGGGAGGCAGAAACAGCTGCCCACAAGGTGACAGGGTGGTGGGGCACACTCAGGCTGGTGACACTCCCCATTCACGAAGGAATTGCCTCTGGAAGTGCATCCCCAGCACTGGACAGGCAGTGGGAGGGAGGGAGCACAGGGACAGAGGCAGGGAAAGGTTTAGGTAACTTGAGCACTTGAATGATTCCAAAATTCTGGCCCTGCCACACTGAACGCTGCCGTATCCCAAAGCCGTGCCAGGATGATCCAGTCTGGGATGATCCAGCTCAGGATGCTGCTGGGATTCCATAGACCTGGGAAGGGAGGAGAGAGCAGGGAAAAGCAGGATCTTGCTGGGAAATTCAGAGGTGGCCAGGGCACAGGTGCCATCCCAAAAAATGGTGCAAACACCCAGAGTTGGGATCATCTGAGCCCAAATCGGTGCCAGGGACCATCCTGAGCTCCTTATTGAGGCCACCTTCCAAAATCAGACCCCCTGAAAAGGCTCAGCTGCCTCCTCCAGTGATGGGGCTGAGCAGCAGGAAAGCCTCAGCTCCTGGCTCCAGCCCAAGTGGCAGCCAGGGGCTGGAATTCAGTGGGATAACTGGCCAGAGCCACTGCACACCTGCAGGGAGTCCAGAAGAGCTGCAGGTCAGGAGGATGTTGCTCAGCACAAGATGCAGCTGCAGAAGGGCCCAGCCAGGCCCTGGCTCCTGGATAAGGTGGGATAAGAGCCCCAGGGGATCCAGTGGATCTCCCAGAGGTACAGGAGCACTGGCAGGGCACTGCCAGCCTTGGCAGGGCAGGGGGCACATTCAGAGCATCCCCCAAGCCTCACAGGCCAGGTACAGGGAGAAACCCTGAGATGTTCCTGGCTGTTTTTTGTGTGTTTGTGTTTGAATACAAATTGGTTTTCCATATAATTTCCAAGTTTTGCACTTTTCAAAGTGATCATTTTTTCCAAAAAAGGGCAAGTTCCACATGATTTGACAGCATCTCTGCCCCATTAGTTGGAATTAAGTTCCAAGTACAAGGATTTACATTGTTAGGAACAGGAGGGGCTCTACAGACCCTTCAAAAACCTTGGAGATGTCTCCCTAATTTAACTTGCAAAGTGATGCTGGTCCCTACCATTGCCTCTGGTGGCTCTGTGCCCTGCAGAGGGACAGCTCCAGCCCTGGGGGCAGCAGGAGCAGGGCAGGGCCTGTCCCCTGTGCTGGCCCTGCTGGGGCACCTCCAGTGCTGGGGCAGCTCTGGGACCCTCCTGACAAGAGAGCCCTGGAGGGGCTGCAGCGTGTCCAGGGCAGGGAACGGAGCTGGGGAAGGGGCTGGAGCCCCAGGAGCGGCTGAGGGAGCTGGGAAAGGGGCTCAGCCTGGAGCAAAGGAGGCTCAGGGGGCCCTTGTGGCTCTGCACAACTCCCTGCCAGGAGGGGACAGCCGGGGAGGGTCGGGCTCTGCTCCCAGGGAACAGGGACAGGAGGAGAGGGAACGGCCTCAGGCTGCGCCAGGGGAGGCTCAGGGTGGATATTGGGAAAATTTCTTCACTGGAAGTGATCAAGCACTGGAATAAGGTGCCCAGGGCAGTGCTGGAGGGATTTAAAGTCCCTGGAGGGTTTTAAATGACACATGGATGTGGCACCTGGGGACTTGGGTCAGTGGGGAGCGTTGATTGATGATCTCAGAGGGCTTTTCCAACCCAAACAGCTCGGAGATTCCATGATTCCATGAGGAACAGCGCTGTCTTCACTCCCCTGGTGAGTGAGGGACCCTCAGCACCCTGGTCCCTGATGAGAACAGCCCCGTGAAGAGCTCAGCAAGAGCTCCAGCCCTGGGAGTTTTCCATGACTGTGTGGCTCTCATACAGGACCTTGCCCAAGGGAAAGGCCCAGGGGAGCCAGGACAGCTCTCACTGGCCAGAGACAGAGGAGTTTCCTCTGAATATTCCCACAAAATCCCAGCCCTGAGTGGGTGGGTTGAGCTTGAGCACAAACTGCTGCAGATGTGCTGTGGGCAAACCCCAACTCTCCTTGTGTGAGGTTTTGTGAGGGGCAAAGACAAGAACAAACTGCAGCTTTGAGCAGTTCAGACACCTCAAGAGCTCGAGTTGCAAGGAGAAAAACCTCAGCCCAAAGACAGCATGGAGGCCCTGCCTGCTGCAGTCATTACTGAGGGGATGGGCGAGTGCACAGGTTCAAACACGAGTTTTTGATCAGATCCCAGGAAAGGTCAGCTAAAGGAGTTCCCTGTCAGCATTTCACACGTGGCTCCAGAAATCAAACACTCCTGCAGGCAGCTCAGAGCCACAGGGCTTCACTGGGGAGCACCCTTGACTTTGAAAAGCAGGAGGCTGCATCCATAGGAAAAATAACTTCAATAAATGCAAGCCCTGGGTTCTGGGCCTTTGGGATCCTTTGGGTCTCTGTTCCCTGCATGGATTTTGTGCATATCAACAATTTATCTCTTGCAGGAGTGCTTTGAACAGTGGCCACGTTCTGTTCCATGAGTTATTTCAAATATTCAAATATTCCTTCATGATGGACAAGGAGTTTGATGCATAAATGGTCTGAAGGGTTCCTTCCCTTCCTGCTGTGCTCCTGCCCCTGAGGGGTGACACAAAGAGAGTCAGCAGGGAGCAATCCTGGTCCTGAGGGAACAAGATTGTCAGGATATTGTCAGCTAAATTCCATGTCCATGGGCAAGGTGCCTTCCCTTGTTATCTCAAAAACAAGGAGTGCTGGAGAGCTGCTCTCCTGGAGGAATTGCTGAGACATCTGAAAATCAATTCTCTGCCTCTGGGAGGAGCACTTGGTGAAATATTCCACAGGTCACTTGGTAAGGAAACCTCCATTCCAAAGATTCCAAAGGAGCCATTACCTGCTCAATGGGGAAAAAAAACCACCTTGAGGATGGAAAGAGAGGTTGCATCCACTTTGTAAAGGGTGTCAGCTCAGCTCAAACAGCCCAGACATTCTTTTTATCTCTTGTGATTTCAGGTATTAGAGCTTTATCCCCGATTGCATCTCCTTGCTCCTCCTCAGAGCCAAGTGCCCGGCACAGATCTCCTCCAGCCTCCTGTGAGGGACCATCTTCTGCAGCAAATGACCTCTGAGATGTTATAAAGAGGCTGTGGAACCACATCAGGCACCAAATAATGCAGCATTTGAGTGTCCCCTGAAAGATGACCCGAGCCAGAACACAACTCGTGAGCATCACTCTCCTCCTGTGACTGGGATGATTTAGGGCTTCACATCCTTCTTCAAAAAGTGCCAAAATTAATAATGAAATCGGTGCCTTTCACAAGCAGGGAGCAAAGCAACCCAGTGGCCAGTGCTGCAGATTGGTTTGAGAAGAAAAATGGGAGCCCAAAAGCTGTGAAATGATGAGGGAAGGAGAGGGAGTCGGAGCAATGTGAGCTGTGTGTAAAGCACAGGAGGTAATCACGGAGCTGGGAGAGGAGCAATGCTGGGGACTCACGGGGACAAGAGGAGCACAGAAGTCCCAGAGGGTGGAGGGAGAGACTTCGTCAGGGAACAGCATCAAATCAGCCAGCAGGGATGGCAACACAACCAGGGATGGCTCCTGGAAAATCTTATAGGGAATGGTGATATCGATGGGAAATGATCTGATCCATGGGATCTGATCCATGGGAAATGATCTGATCCATGGGATCTGATCCATGGGAAATGATCTGATCCATGGGATCTGATCCATGGGAAATGATCTGATCCATGGGAAATGATCTGATCCATGGGAAATGATCTGATCCATGGGATCTGATCTATGGGAAATGATCTGATCCATGGGAAATGATCTAATCCATGGGAAATGATCTGATCCATGGGATCTGATCTATGGGAAATTATCCAGTCCATGGAAGTGATCTGATCAATGGGAGATGATCCAACCCATGGAAATGCACTTCCAGTGCCATGTAAATCCATGGCTGGGGCATGTCCTTGGCCTCTGGTGCTGTTGTCACCTCCTCACCTCAGACTCATGGAACAAGATGGTTTTTAGGATCCCTTCTATCCCATTCCATGACACAGCAGAACCAGGAAAACAGGGCCACAAGGAGGTGCTCAGAGGTCTGGAGTGGTTTTGTGTGAGGAAAACTGGAGGATGAGATTGTCCAGCAGACAAAAGGGAATTGCTGTAACAAAGCTATGGAAGAAGTCAACAAAATGATGAGAGGACGTCAAGGACTCAGGTTGTGATTCTCTGCCTGCAGAAGGAAAAGGGGAAACAAACAGGAATCCAGGTCAAAACAAAAATAAAAAAAACAACTCTTTCTTCATCAACAGGAATTGGATTTTCTGAGCTTCTTGCCAAGGAAAACTGCAAGTGCTGAAATCCTGCATGGGCCCATAGGAAAAGTGGGAGAGGATTTGGGGAAAGATGCACCAAGGGGTGCTGAACACCTCCTCAGGCTCAGGAATCTGCTACTGGAGCAGGAGCGTGGTCTCCCGCAAAGCCCTGCAGATGTTCTGAGATGATAAGAGAAGGTCCTGATAAGTAAATGTCTAAAACAGTTTAAAAAGGTCCAAAAACTCAAAAAAAAGTCCAAAAAAGCAGGAAGCAAAGGACAGGAATAAATTTTTTGGTTCCTGGAGTGCAAGGAGGTGGATTGTGAAGGGATCTCTGCTGAAGGGAGGACACTTCTCCATGGTCTGTGAAGGAAAGGATGGAATCATAACCAGATTTGCAGGGCTGAGTTACTGAAGGTGGAAAAGACAGAGGCTGCTGCAGAGAATTCCAGGAGGAGCTCGTAATAGTGAGTGAGAGAGTGACAGAACAGCAGCTGGAATTCAGTGGAGAGAAATGGAAATGGATGCGCAGAGGGAAAAGAAACCCTGACTCCAAATGGACCATAATGGGCTCTGAAAAATCCCCAGTCAGGAAGGAGGGCTGGAGTTATGAGGGACATTTCTGAGGAAATGTCAGCACAGCTCTTTGCAGGGGTCAGAAAAATGGGAAAATTGAATGGTGGGGACAGGCAGGGAATGAAAAGGAACAGTCCTGGTACAACACAGAGGTTCAGCTGCAAGCAGGAAATTGGGAGTCTTCCCTGTCCTCATCCCATCTTCCAGAGGCACAGGGCAGAGGATTTACTGAGAGGAAAACCAGACTTTACTGGGTCTATTGAAGCCAGGCCAAAGGGAATCCCCAAGGCACAGGCAGCTGGAGCCAAGGAAATCTCATCTCTCCAGGCCGGTGCTGCTCCCCAGAGCTTCCCTGAGCACTCCCCACGGTGCTTGTTGCTGCTGCAGGGAATGAGATCCAGGCCAGGACAGGCTGGGATAATCCCAGAGCCAGAGGAGTGCAGAGATCATGGAAGAACCAGCACATGGATGCAGGTCCAGGAGCTCTCATTGCAGGCCTGGCCTGCTGTCTCATCTTCATGGCTGGCTGAGGCTGTCCCAGCTCTGTTTCTCACTCAGAATTAATTGTGTCTCCTGTCCAAAGGGGGGAGAGTCGGGCTCTGCCTCCGTCTTCGCTCACGTCCCGGTCGTGGGCTCAGTCTGGAGCTGGGACTGTCACACATTATGGAGGTCAATTCTTGTGGAGCTCATCCCTGTGGAGCCTGAACTCTTTCTCCTCTCCTCTGCTCCTCAGTCTTCACCCTGATCAGCTCTGGCAGAACTTTCCTTCTCTTTTCATGGGGACTTTGGGGTTCTTCAAGGTTTCACAGAATCCCAGAATGGTTTGGGTTGGAAAAGCCCATCCAGTGCCACCCCTGCCATGGCAGGGACACCTCCCACTGTCCCAGGCTGCTCCAAGCCCCAATGTCCAGCCTGGCCTTGGGCACTGCCAGGGATCCAGGGGCAGCCACATCTGGGGCCTCACAACCCTCAAAGAGAGGAATTTATTCCCAATATTCAATCTAAACCTTCCTTCCTTCACCTTTAACCATCCCCCTTGTCCTGGTCACTCCATGCCCCTGTGACAGTGTGTCTTCAAAGTTATTAAGGCCCTTTGATTAGAGAACTTGGTAAAAATCTTTAGGAAAGTCACGTAGATTGTGCCCATTGGATCTCAGGGCCACCTGATCTCCTCCCTTGCTGCATCAGTCAGAAACTCCAGGACAAAAGCCTGGTTGAATTTCCCAGGAGCTGGTCTCCCATGTTCCCTAATTCCCCTCCTTAGTGCAGTTCTACCTCATTTGAACATCACTTTTAATAATCTGCCTTTTCCGGAGCTGCTCAGGAGCGTTTTTTCCAATCAAGGTCTCACTGCTTTCTTCCCCTCTGATGGTGAGGAAATGTTAAGTGAGAGCTTTCACAGCAGAGTTAATGCTGTTAATAGCTCAGCTATTTCATCCTTGAATTCCTTTGGAGCTCTGGAATGAGAAGCAGCCGGCACTAGCCGAGTGTTACCGTTTATTTTGTCAGGTTGTTTTATAACTTCATCCACCGAGACAGCACTTGGAGCCACATTTTCTGACTCGTCCTCCATCAAGGTTTCCAGACTGAGGATTCCTGGAAACTCCTTTTTCCTAGAAACCTGCAGTAGGTTCTCTGCTGAAGTTTGATCCTCTTCATTCCATGCTTTGCATAATTCCAAATACTTGGAATGATCTTCTTCCTGCTCAGGTGTGTTTGGGAAAGAAAAGACCCCTGGAAGGCAATGGCTGAGCTTCCAGTGGGCACTGGAGGGATGCAGGGTCCTGTGGATGGTGTGGGGGATGATCCTCATGGAGGATCCAGGATTTGGAATCGTGTTGATCCAGTCCTCCTTCCTCTGCTGCCTCCTTTTCCTCGGGATAACCACGGGGGTGACCCCGATCCTGCAGGGGCAGCTGCCGAATCTTCATGAAGGAGTAATTTTCACATGGGCAGAGACTGATCAAGTTTTAAACTAAAAGAGGAGAGATTTGGATGGGATATTGGGCAGGAATTGTTCCCTGGCAGGATGGGCAGGCCCTGGCACAGGGTGCCCAGAGCAGCTGGGGCTGCCCCTGGATCCCTGGCAGTGCCCAAGGCCAGGCTGGACATTGGGGCTTGGAGCAGCCTGGGACAGTGGGAGGTGTCCCTGCCATGGCAGGGGTGGCACTGGATGGGCTTTGAGGTCCCTTTCCACCCAGACCATTCCATGTTTCTCTGATTCCATGTGCAGCTCACCAGGCAAGGCTGGAGGCAGCAGTGGCCTCAATGACCCCTGGCCTTGGCCACCCTCAGGAATGAGGCAGACCCAGCTTCAACTTCCCCCACATCCCTCGCTCTCCCCCAGGCAGATCCATATTCTCCTCCATCCTCTTCTCTTCCTTCAAGAGCCTCAGTTGTGCTCCAAAAATCTCCCTTCTCCTGCCCCAAGCTCACATTCCCCCCCAGCCCCTCCCAGCTCGGAGCTGCTCCGTCTCCCACAGCCCAAGCTCAGTTCCAGCCTCATTGAGCATTTCACTGAGGCTCTGGCTGTTTGCTGGAGTTTGTATCCAGCAAAAATTGGATTTGCCGTGCTGTTAGAAGCATTTCCTGCCTGGGAGAGGGAGCTGTGGCAGCGTTAGCATTCCTGTCACTGTGTCCCTGTCACTGCTCCTTTAGTGCTTCCCCCTGCTCTGGGGATGGAGCAGCCTCAGGATTCTCCCTGGGCTCCAGTGAGCAACCCCGGAGTGCCAGCGAGGCTCAGGTTCATTCCTGCAGTGTTTGACACTTTTCCAGCCCCTTTTTCCCTTTTTCCAGGTGCACAGGAGCCAGCAATGCCTCTGGAAGAGGAAACACCTCAGGGAAACACCTTGCACGAGGAATGAGGATCGTGAAGGGTCAGGTACAATTCCCTCTTGCTGCCTTTGTCTCCAGGCAGGATTGAGCTGGGGTAAAGCAGCCTCTGTCCAGCAGGAGCGGCCCAAGAGGTGCCTACAAGGATGAGCACGAAGGACGGGAACGTGCCCTGCTCTGAAACTCCCAGTGAGGCTGAACATGGAAATCTCCTGCGTTATGGAGATTTTTCCTCACTTTGTGTGGGGAATCCTCCCTCTGGGCTGCAGGATGTGCTCTGGGATAGATCTGCTCTGCTCAAACCCCCCTGAGAGCGGGGCAGAGCTGCTCTGATGGAAGTGGTGAATGGAGAGAGACCTGCCCAGGGAAACATAGAAATGCCAGGGAAAAGGGAAAACTGTTCCTTATCCCTCCCTTGGGGGTCACAGATCAAGTGCTGGCACTGCCAGGGAATGGGCACGGCCCCGAGGCTGCCAGAGCTCCAGGGATGCCCAGGGTGGGATGTTGGGGGGTCTGGGCAGGGCAGGGGGGCACTGAATGATCCCTGGAGGTTTTTTCCATCTCAGGATATTCCATGATTCTACAACAAGCCCAGGCCTAGGATTTGGCTTTAGGGTGTTTCATCCAAGGTCTGCACCTCAGACATGGAGTTGGGAAGGATCCTGAGGATCTGAGCCCTGGAGGGGCCATTCCACTGCAGAGACCCCTGGCCCAGGCTGCCAGAAATGCCCAGTTTGGGAAGAGGGGGGTGGCACATCTGGGACCGCTCCATCCCTCCCTGTCCTCCCAGAGCCATCCCGCTGCATCCAGCGGTGCCGCTGTGCCTCGCACATCTGTATCCCGCTGCTTTCGGAGGAGGAAACCCCTCCGAGGCTCCAGGGAAGCGGGAGCTGATGGATTTTTGGTGACATTTGCGGTTTTCCGAGCGCTCCGAGCGGAGCCCGCGTTGTGCGGAGCGAAGTTGCCATCTAGTGGGACAGAGCATCCCTGCAGAGCTGCTCGGGGCATCCCTGCTCCCCGCCCGGGGATTCATCCCCAGTGGGAATTATCCAACGGGAAAAGCTTCCATTTAGCCCTTGGGATGAGCACAGAGCTCCCACAAGGGGCCACCGCTCTCCATCTACAAACTGAGCAGGGATTAAATGCATTAACCCCGACCTTGCTTTGAACCCCAAACTTGCTTTTATCCCACTAATTTACGGCAGGATGGATCCTGTGTGTGTGGACATGGGAAGGAAAAAGCCTCAGGATGATGTTCTGGGAATTTCCTGCCTGCCTGGGACCTGCTTTGGGCTCTGAGGCTGCAGCTGCAGCTCCAGTGCAGCGTTCAGTGACTGCAGAGCTGTTTTGACTCCTTCCCTAATTGCCAGATTTCCCAGGGTTCTAATTAAAACAGGAGCTCTGTGTAATTCCAACAGCCATTGGATGCAGCTCCTGCAGGGAATTGGACTAAAAAAAAAAAAAAAAGGTAATAAACCATTTCTTTTCCTACAAATCAGCAGCACACAAAGGGTGTGTGTCTCCCTTTATGGTGAGATCCCAGCCTAAACACCCCCAAATACCCCCAAAGGTGCTCAGGCTGCAATTCCTGATGGCAACTCCACAGCTCTGCCTTCTTTGAGTATCCCACAATTTGAAAACAGTTGGCAGATGTTGCAATTTGCTGATCTTTGTCCTGTAAGCACCAGGAGTTCTCCAGGGTTTCACAGAATCATGGAATGGCCTGGGTGGGAAGAGACCTCGGAGCTCATCCCAATCCCCCCCAGCCATGGCAGGGACACCTCCCACTGTCCCAGGCTGCTCCAAGCCCCAATGTCCAGCCTGGCCTTGGGCACTGCCAGGGATCCAGGGGCAGCCCCAGCTGCTCTGGGCACCCTGTGCCAGGGCCTGCCCACCCTGCCAGGGAACAATTCCTGCCCAATATCCCATCCATCCCTGCCCTCTGGCAGTGGGAGCCATTCCCTGTGTCCTGTCCCTCCATCCCTTGTCCCCAGTCCCTCTCCAGCTCTCCTGGAGCCCCTTTAGGCCCTGGAAGGGGCTCTGAGGTGTCCCTGGAGCTTCTCCTCTCCAGGTGAGCAAGAGGGAAAAGAAAATAAAGTAGAAATAGAAATAAATAAATTAGGGGGGAAAAATCACTCCTTGAGTAGAATTAAATTCCTTGTCCTTGGATCATTCCTTGTGCTTGGTTTTGTGTCAGTGGAAGGAAGATCTTGCTCTCAAAGTTCCATGAAATTAATTTTTTTTCTTATTTCCACAGTTTTTCTAATTGATTCTCCCATTTTTTTCCCTCAGCTTCTTCAGACTTTCTCTCTTCTTGCAGTAAAGTGTGGAAAGTTTTTTTCACCAGATTTTACCTTTTTTTTTTTTCTTTACTTTTTCCTGGGGGAGAAGTGATGGGATTTTTCCCCTATTCCCTCTGGGATTGGGAAGTGGGACAATTTCCAGGCTCAGCTGCTCCGTGGCTGTCAAAATCCTTAATCCCAGCAGGGCAGCAAAAGTTTTATCTCTTTTCTTATCATTTATTCCCTGACAAAATGGTAGCAGATACTGCTTTTTGTTTTTCTCCCTTCCTCCCCATAATTTTCCATCTTTTTCTGTAGTTTCCTTTTGTTTTTATTTCCTTTTTCCCTTCGATTTTCCATCCAGTTTCTCACATCACCCAAGTGGAAAAATATTTTCTTTGGTCCTGCTTGGGTGGGTGGGTTTGTTTTGGTTTTTTTCCCTCTCATTCTCTTTCCACAAGGGATGAAGAAACATTCCTGAGGGGAGGAATTAAATCCCATCCCATCCCACCCCTGCCATGGCAGGGACACCTCCCACTGTCCCAGGCTGCTCCAAGCCCTGTCCAACCCAGCCTTGGGCACTGCCAGGGATCCAGGCCAGCACTTCCAGGATCAGCCAGTAACAAAGTTCCTCCTTTTCCACCCTCATTATTCCAATTTTCCCAGCAAAGGTGGGAATTTCTCACCATGGCCACGATCAGCTGGGAGCATCCACAGGGAATGGGAATGAAAAAAGCCCCAAAAATTGTCTGCCAGAGCCAGAAATGGCAACAGGGGTTGTTCAATGTGAGTACAAAATGCATTTAATAAATTTAATTACACCAAAATTAAGAGAATTAATTGGCCCTGCTTAATGGGCATTGATGGTAGAGGACTGAACAGCAATCCCAGCCATTCCATGGAAATTATGGGATTTCAACAAAACACACACCTGATGGAGCAGATGATGGAAAGGATGGAATTCGAGGATGGAAAGAGTGGAATTCTCCAGGCAGGGTGGGAATTTTTGCCATGGGACCACCAAAATCCCCCTCCAAGCAGAGTTTCCCTCAGGAGTGAAACACTCGTTGCCACTTGTGCCTTTCAGAGGGGTTTAGTTACAAAATGTCTTAAATTGGGAATAAAGGCTGTGCTGGAGCAGGAATTCCTGGAATCAGGAAGAAGACAGCGAATGCACATTTAGTTCAGCACTGCTGCGCCCTCATTCCTGTGGGGAATAATTAACCAGGAGAATAAAAATGTCTTTTCCAGGCTGAAATTGCCTCAGAATAGTCAGAATTAATCCCTGAACCCACCCCGTTCCCTGTGGCACGGCTGGAGTTCATCATCATCATCATCATCATCATCATCATCATCATCACCATCCAAGGAATCGAGGTGATGAACCAGGACTGCCCAGGAAAAGTGGGAATGAGGGAGGTACCTTTTCATTTGAGGTTGATGAAGTTGCTCCAAGCCCCAGTGTCCAGCCTGGCCTTGGGCACTGCCAGGGATGCAGGGGCAGCCCCAGCTGCTCTGGGCACCCTGTGCCAGGGCCTGCCCACCCTGACAGGGAACAATTCCTGCCCAATATCCCATCCATCCCTGCCCTCTGGCAGTGGGAAGCCATTCCCTGTGTCCTGTCCCTCCATCCCTTGTCCCCAGTCCCTCTCCAGCTCTCCTGGAGCCCCTTTAGGCCCTGGAAGGGGCTCTGAGGTGTCCCTGGAGCTTCTCCTCTCCAGATGAGCACACCCAGCTCTCCCAGCCTGGCTCCAGAGCAGAGGATGAGGAATTCCCAGCTGTTTTACTGGGAAGTGCTGCACTTCAGACCCTTTGGCAACATCAGCAACTTCCCAAGCAATCCCTGGGATCCTCTGGATGGCTCCAGAGCAAGGCAGTGGCTGCAGTGTCTGAGCACATTCCAGCTGCACCCCAGGGTGGGAAAAAAGGTCAGAAATGGGGGGGGAAAGGTGAATTCATGGATATTTGAAAACATCTGACTCCATCTGCTGCCTCACAGCCCCTTTAGAGGCTCCTCCCAGGAAAGTGTTCAGTTGGTTCCAAAATCCCAACAGCACCACAGGGCTGGAAAACTCCATCCCAAGAGCTCAATTCCCAGCTCAGTTCCCATTGGAAAGGATCCTGTTCCAGAACCAAACCAAAAGATCTCCATTGAATCACGTCCTTTTCACTCTTTTGTTTTCCCTGGGGAATAATTTCAGTTTCTTGTGGCAGTGGATCCAAAGGATCCAGGACCCAGCACATGGCACCAGGACCTGGACCCAGGCACCAGCACCGGGACCCTGAACCCTAAAATTTGGCACCCACCCCTATGTGGCACCCTGCACCTCAACCTTGCTACCCTACAGCCCAAAACTGGGTCCCTGCACCAAACTTTGGGTCCTTGCACCCCAAAACTGGATTCCTGCACTACCTGGGACCCAGCACCACCCCAGGCTGTGCCCCAGAGGTGCCCCCAGGATTCCCTCCCTGGTTCTGTGACATCACAAGGGAGCACCTGGCACTCGGACAAGCGGAAAATCCCCCGGGATGAAGTCCTGGCTGTGACCATTCAGGGATTTGGGAACCATTTCTCCAGCAATCTCCTGCTGAAGGGTCAGTTCTGTGTCCCTTGGTGCCATCCACATGTCCAGGAGCCCTGAGGTTGGCAGAGACACCCATGGGAGCCTTGCAAACATTTGGGGCTTAATTAAAAACTGTATAAAAATGGGTTTGTGGCACTGTCCTGCTTGTGAAACTTAAAAAGAAAATAATAAATTCTGAACTTCAGCCAGGAACTGGCCAAGCATCCTGAGGGATTCCAGTTTTTCCCTGATCCCACACTGCAGAGAAACAAACAATACTCACTTTTATTTTCATTGGAAAGAAAACACACAAATATTTCAATCCTCATCCATTCCCTCCCCTGGGCACAGCAATGAAATCCTGCAAGAAACTCCCATTTTTCCCTTTGCACGTGGAGAAACTTTCCTTGGATATTCTCCTGCAAATTAAAACCAGCATTTCCCAAGATGTGCAGAGATGGAGGAATGGGTTTCTCCTTTTCCAAATTAAATTAAAGCATCCAAACAGAACAATTTCCTTGGGTTTTCTCTGTCCCGGGGTCAGCGATCCCAGCCTGGCTCCATGGGCAGATCCCACTTGGCCAAGGGCACTTGGCAGCTCCAGGATCTGTCACAACCTCGTGGTGCTTTTTGAGGAATTTTCAGGAGCTTTGTTCTGACTATTGTAATTCCATAACTGAGACCTCAGTGTCCAGGGAGAAAACTCAGAATCACGGAATCATTAGGGCTGGAAAAGACCTCCAAGACCATCAAGTCCAACCTTTGAGCAAATCCCACTAAACCCCATCCCAAAGTGCCACATGGACCCGTTTTTTTGACACTTCCAGGGATGGTGATTTCACCACTGCCCTGGGCAGCTTGGGCCAGTGTTTAACTTCCTTTTCAGCTTGGAATTTTTCCCAAATATCCAACTGTGGTGGAACAGAAAATAAAATGGCACCTGCAACTGCCCCCCGGCTCTGTCCCGGAGTGAGAGATGGGAGAGTGACCAGGGGAGGAGCTGCAGGGTGGGAAGAGGATGTGGGAGCCCTGTGCCTGATCCCTGGGATTGCATGGCCATCCCAGCTGATTCCCTCAGGATGGAACAGTGACCCTGGGATCACTGGTGCCGTGGGGTGGTGCTGGTGGGACCTGCCTGGAGGCTGTTCCCACCGGGAATTGTGCTCCGTGATGGAGCTCTGCCCCTCTTCCTTTCCTTGGGTCAGCGCTGGGCCGGTGCCAGAGGGGGAGTCCCCACCTCGGGCTGGCCCCGGGTCTCCTCTCTGGTGCCCAATTGTCCCCCAGGGCCGTCGGGCTCCCCGTGTCCCGAGTCTTCTCCAGCTGCAGCTCCTGGAAGTGCTGCTGGAGCTGCTGCAGGAGCCCCCGGGAGCTCAGGGCCGGGGAGGGATGGGGATGTTCCCTCTGTCCCTGCACAAAAGAGGGAAAGGTCAGCTCGGCCCAGGTTTGGGAGCTCCAGGAGGATCCTTCCCACACATTCCTGGTTTCTGTTGGCTCGGAGATCAGCCCTGGACTCTTGGGGCTGGACCTTTCACCAGACAGCGCTGATGGAGCCTCTGGAGCTGCTCCGGGGGTGCCCGTGGCTCTCTGAGACCCCAACCCCGCTGAGACCCGGCCCGGGCTCGGAGCAGGAGCAGGAGCTGGGCATTCACCTGGACCAGGGGCTCCCTCGGGGCTCCTGGAGCTGGGACCTTCTCCGGCTGCTGCCTCTGCTCCTCCTCCTCCTCCTCGGGGACAGAACCAGGGCTGGCACCCCCCGAGCCCCAGAGGGAGAGCTCCAAGGGCGAGGAACGGGGCTGATGCTGCCATGGGCTCCGTGTCCTTCCTCCCAGCCCCCAAATCACCTCCTGCCTCTGTCCGGCGGCTCCCAGGGCTCCCTGCAGCCGCTGCCACTGCCCGAGGCGCCGCTGGATTTGCTGCCGGAGCCGCCGCAGGACGCGGAGAGCGCGGCTGGGGGAGGGCAGGGAGGAGCTGCAGGGACAGGGAGGGAGGGAGGCTCGCACCAGTGGGACCCCCCCGTCCCCCTGGGCAGCTCCTGGGACCCACCCGAGCGCTGCCGGCGAGGGGCCGGGTCCCACGGCACTGCTGGGGCGGGGGGGGGTCCCCAGGGCCGGGGAGCCCCCAGCCCGCCCCGGCACCGCCGGGAGATGCTCCCGCAGGACGCTCCTGCCGGCCCGATCCTGGACGAGCAGGGAGAGAGGGATCAGAGCAGTTCTGCCCCCCGAGCCCACGCAGCCTCTGCTAGGAAAGCTCTGGAGCCAGGTCAGAGCTTCAGGGAACATCCGCAGCCCCCAGGGCCGAGCAGAGGTTTGGAAGGAGCAGAATAAGCACAGAACCCGGAGGGCGCCTCCTCTGCCCCCCGAGCCCCCTCCCAGCCCAGTCCGTGCCCCCGACACCCCCGTCCCCCCCAGCCCCTCTCCTGGCGGGGACAAAACCTCTGGGTGGCCTCAGGGGAGCAGCACATCTGGGCTGCTGTGCCCCCCCCCCGGCTCTGGGGCTGGCTGTGTCCTGGAGCTGCCCCACATCCCCACCGCTCCCTCCTCCCTTCCCTGACCTGCTCCAGGGCCTCCCGGAGCTGCCGAAGGGTCTCCGCCTTGTCCCTCTGGAGCAGCCCCTGGAGCCGCTGCAGGAGCCGCAGCCGCTGCTGCAGGAGGGACCGGCTGCCCTGCTCCAGCTCCCGCAGCCTCTGCAGGAGGAGCAGAGTCACCCTCTGGCTGCCCAGGGCCACCCCCAGCTCCTGCAGGGCTCTTCCCACGGGCAGTGTCCGGGTCCTTCCCGGCCAGGGGGCACCACCCCCGCCTTGACGCCCTTTGGAAAAGAGCTGAAGTTCGGTGGGTCAGTGCCCAGGAATTCTCACCCCTGCCTGTTTCTCTGCCCTTCCCAAAATTCCAGCTCTCCCTGCCTCTGCTGGGGCTCTCCAGGGACCTTCTGACCTGCAGACAGTCACCCCAGTTTTCCTACACAACAAGGGTGGCTTTTCCCACAAATCCTTCTCCTAAAAGTCTCAGTCCCTCAATAAAACCTCCCGGTGGATAAATCCAGTTTTGGGCAGCACGGAATGTTTCCCAGGGGATACACGTGGCTGGAAAAGGGGCTGAGCTGCTGGCAGGGGTGGGATGTGTGTGCTCCTTCCCACGGCTCTGCCAGTGTGATCCTGGCCCCTCTGGAAAACCGGGAGTGCGCTGACCTCCAGCAGCTCCAGTTTCTCTTCTTGTGAAGTTTTCTCCTTGTCCAGCCACTCCTGGCCCACACAGGCTCTCTGCCCCTGCCAAGACTGGAAAAACCCCCTCTTTTCCCATTCCCACACCTTTGCCTCTTCCAGGAGCCGGCTCTGGCCCTCCCATCGCACCCAGGAGCAGCAAAGCAGAGCCCCCAGCCTGTCCCTGCCACCCGCAGCAGTGCCAGGCCAACCCCTGCTGGGGCCACCTCGAGGTCACCTCACCATCCTCTGCAGGTCAGCGTGGCACCGGTGGTTGATGTTGCAGGAGTGTCCCAGCAGTGCCAGGCCAGTCCTGTGCCAGGGACAGCGTCACCCACATCCCCAGCCAGGCCCCAGCCCTGCCCTCAGGGTGCAGGACCCGTCCCTGGAGCCCCCTTACCCGGCTCTGTCCCCTTTGCTCCAAGGCTCGGCACCAGACCCCGGCTCTCGCGTCCCCTCCTGGCGGCTCCGCAGGGACCAGCGCGGTGACACCGGCTGCCCCGTCACCCCCTGGCACCCAGGACCGGGGTCACAAACCCGTTTGCCCCTTTTCTATTGCATTTCTTCGTGCTTTTCCGTGGCCACCACATGGGACACAAGGAGCAGGGCCAAGCTTGGTGTCCTGGCCACATCCCGCTGCTCTCCAGCAGAGCCAGGAGCATCCCTGCACCCATCCCTGCCCCCAGCGGTGCGTCCTGTCCCAGCTGTGCCTGTGGCAGACCCCAAACCCCTGAGCCCAGGGCCGTACCTTGCAGGGCAGCCCCCCTTTCTGGTCCCCACGCAGCCCTGGGGACACGGGTGACCCCCAATGCCCGGGGGCTCCCAGGGCTCTGCCAGCACCTGCGGGGAAAATGGCATTTGGGGCAGGGGGCCCCACAAACCCACAGAAACCCCACAGGCAACTGGGGCTGATCCCTGCCACTGTGTCCCTGGCCCTGCCATGTCCCTTCCCCTTCTTGTCCCAGCCCTGCACCTCCCAGTGTCCCACGGCCAGCCCGGACTCACTCCTGCTGCTGCCTGCTCCTCCCCTGGCCGTGCCATCCGTCCTGAGGGTGACATTCCCTCCACGTCCCCAGGGAGCTGCTGGCTCCCGTGGCCTCATGCCCAGGACGGGATGTCCCCCGGCTCTGGCACTGCTGGCCCTGGGATAACTGCTGCCAGGAGAGCCTGTCCTTGTCCCAGCCCTGCCCGTGCCAGCAGAGATCCCTGGAGCTCTCCAGGAATGCCCAGGGGAGGCGGTGGCCAGCAGGTCCCCACAGGGAGAGCCCCTGCGGCCCAGGGCTGGCTGGGCAGGGGGGGGTGCCCAGGGGACCCCCCAGGCCACCCCCACATGGCTCTGGCTCAGGCGGGAGATCCTCGCTCCCAGGGACTCCAGGCTCTCCCTCCTGCTCCGGGACGGAGACGGGTCCTGCCAGGGGGCTCTGCCCAGCCGTGCCCGTGTGTCCAGGCTTCTCCCTGTGGGAAACAAGGGCTCATCCTGCCCAGAGTGAGCTCCTTCCATGGAGCCATCCCCAGCAGGCTCCTGCTGGCACAGCAGCGGCTCCACCATCCCCTCCCAAAAGCTGGCAGCAAAATCCTCAGTGCAGATGGAGCTGGAGCTGCTCCAGTGCCCCGGGCTGGGCTGGGAGTCCAGGAGCTGAGCCCAGGAGCGCTCCTCTTCCCCTGGGACAGGGCTGTCACCCCTGGTGTACCTGGCACGACGTCCTGCCAGCTCTGTGAGGGACAGCAGAGCCATCAGCCCATCCCAGTGGGAAGGAGCCATCCCATCCTGCTGGATCAGAACTGCCTTGGAGGGGCTGGCAATTCCTATTCTTATCAAGGAGCACTTGGGGAGCACCAAAGCACTGACACTGAACACATCCCACCCTCTCCTGAAAGATCCTCAACTGCTTCCCATAGGAAAAGCCACAGTATCATCCTTATTTTCATTTTAAACCAGGGTCAGTTTTGACCTTGATGCTCCCAGGGTCGGGACAGCGTGGCAGGGGCAGTGCCAGCAAGCCAGGATGGGGCAGGGATGTTGTCAGCTCTTCCCAGGAGGAAATTATCTCTAATATCCAATCTAAACTTCCCCAGCATGACTTGAGGCCATTTCCCCTTGTCCTCCTGTCCCTGTTCCCTGGGAGCAGAGCCCGACCCTCCCCGGCTGTCCCCTCCTGGCAGGGAGTTGTGCAGAGCCACAAGGGCCCCCTGAGCCTCCTTTGCTCCAGGCTGAGCCCCTTTCCCAGCTCCCTCAGCCGCTCCTGGGGCTCCAGCCCCTTCCCCAGCTCCATCGTCATTCCCAGCCAGGCACTGTTCTGCAGGAGAACTGGCAGAGGGAGCTGGGGGCCCCAGGAGAGCTGGGAAAGCCCCGGAGTGCCCCATCCCCACTCACCGGCCATCCCAGGGCACTGCTGCGATGGATGGCACCGTCCCTGCTGCCACCAGCTCTCGGCACAGCCACACGTGGGTGCTGCAGAGAGCGGAACAGGGACTGGGGAAGGGAATGGGACAGGGAATGGGGCAGGGAATGGGGCAGGGAATGGAACAGGGAATGGGGCAGGGAATGGGACAGGGAATGGGACAGGGACTGGGACAGGGAATGGAACAGGGACTGGAACAGGGACTGGGACAGGGAATGGAACAGGGAATGGGGCAGGGAATGGGACAGGGACTGGGACAGGGAATGGGACAGGGACTGGGACAGGGAATGGGACAGGGAATGGGGCACTGCCAGATGAGTTCACCAGGGGGGACAAGGCAGGAGCTGGGCTGTGTCTGCACCCCCACATCTGAGCCCCACAAAGGAATCCCCCATTCCCACACCCCACACCCTGGATTTGCCAGGCATCAGCAGGGTGCAGGTCCAGGATCCTGGAAACCCTGGGATCCAGGGCTGCAGAGAGGAGAGAACCACCGATGGTCCCAAAGCCCTTGGGGGTGGGCCAGAAATCCCATGGGGGATCCAGTGGGGCCAGGCAGGGCAGGCACCGCCCAGCCCTCCCAAACCCTGGAGGGGAAGGGGTAGGTCCGTGCTGGAGCAAAGGAGTGCGAGTCCCAGTGTGTCTGTCCGAGTGTGACTGTCTGGGTGTGTCTGTCCAGGTGTGTCTGTCCCGGTCTGTCTGTCCTGGTCTGTCTGTCTGGGTGTACCTGTCGAGGTGTGCCTGTCCCGGTGTGTCTGTCCAGGTGTGTCTGTCCAGGTGTGCCTGTCCCGGTGTGTCTGTCCAGGTGTGTCTGTCCAGGTGTGTCTGTCCCAGTGTGTCTGTCCAGGTGTGTCTGTCCCAGTGTGTCTGTCCCAGTGTGTCTGTTCAGGTGTGTCTGTCCAGGTGTGTCTGTCTGGGTGTACCTGCCCAGGTGTGTCTGTCCAGGTGTGCCTGTCCCGGTGTGTCTGTCCAGGTGTGTCTGTCCAGGTGTGCCTGTCCCGGTGTGTCTGTCCAGGTGTGTCTGTCCAGGTGTGTCTGTCCCAGTGTGTCTGTCCAGGTGTGTCTGTCCCAGTGTGTCTGTCCCAGTGTGTCTGTTCAGGTGTGTCTGTCCAGGTGTGTCTGTCTGGGTGTACCTGCCCAGGTGTGTCTGTCCAGGTGTGCCTGTCCCGGTGTGTCTGTCCAGGTGTGTCTGTCCAGGTGTGTCTGTCCCAGTGTGTCTGTCCCAGTGTGTCTGTTCAGGTGTGTCTGTCCAGGTGTGTCTGTTCAGGTGTGTCTGTCCAGGTGTGTCTGTTCAGGTGTGTCTGTCCAGGTGTGTCTGTCCAGGTGTGCCTGTCCCGGTGTGTCTGTCCGGGTGTGTCTGTCTGGGTGTGCTGGTTCAGGGCTCAGGGAAGGTGCTGAGTCCAACACAGCCCGGCCTGGCTGCCCCCGGTGCGGATGGGCCCGGGGGATGTTTCTCCTCAAACCCAGGACACGGCCCCGGAGCTGCCCCCGGAGCTGCGGTCCCGGGCCCACCGCCGTGCCCAGCGCCCCGAGCCCCCGGTGCCCAGGGGGGGTCACAGAGCCCGGGTCCCCCCACCACAGCCCCGACTCACCTGGGGCCGGCACAGAGGAGGCAGGAGCGGGACGGGCAGGGCTGTGTGTCCCTGTCTCCTGGCAACATCCCGCAGGGACCGGCCTCAGCCTGCCCGGATCAGCTCCTGCCCACCAGCCACAGGGAACCTCGGTATCTGGGAACCTTCCCTGAGCTCCTCATTCCCTGTTCCTCCTCTGGGCCACCACCCTCCCCCTGGGCCAGACTCCCCTGGGACATCTCCACCCCGATGATCTCTCCTGGCCCATCTCCCTCCGGGGGCAAACCCTGCCCTGCTTCTCCTCCTTCAAGCTCCCAGATGATCTCTTTCCATGCTCCTGCTTCCCTGGACCTCCTGCCTTGGAAACTTCCCCTGGATCACCGCCCCTCCTGCCCCTCAAACCACCCTCCCTGTTCCATCTCTTCCCCTCAGCAACTTCTCCCCCAGATCCTTCTCCTTCCCTGAACCATCACTTCCCTGGACTTCCCTATACTTTGGGCAGCCTCCTCCTCTGAGCAGGATTTTCTCCTTCCTCTGCCACCTTCCAGGATCCCTCCCCAACCTCCTTGGAGGATGCCCAAGCTGTGTCCATGTCCCCTCTCACACCCAGAGCTCCTCCAGGACCTGCAGCCCTGGGGAGCCAGTGACCATCTGAGCACCACGGCTTTTAAAACTCCCGAATCCAAGTTTTATTTCCGTGTAGGAGAAGAGGGATCACTCACAATATATTATTGTTCAAAAAGAAAATACATTCAACAGCATTTACAGTGGAATGACATTAAAATCCTCGAGGAGGAACAGAAGGACCAGGAGATGGTGCTCTGGTTAAGTGCTGCTGACAAGATGATTTCTGGAAGATGGAGCAATTTTTTCCATTAGCCTAAAATCCAGGGGATTTCTGGTTTGGGGTGCTCCTCGTGCTCCCCCCGCTGTGCAGAGTCAGTGATGGGCATTCCCAGATGGACACAGAGAGGGGCACAGCACAGGGGACCCCTCAGGACCAGCAGGACCCTCGGTGCCAGCACTTTGGGAGCAAAATCCCACTCCCTGCTCTGCTCTGCCCGGGAACACCCCGATCCAGCTTGGGAACAGCCTGTGCTGGAGCTTCTCCCTGCTCCAAGCTCCCGGGTGACGCTTGCATTGACACAGCAAAAAGGAAAATAAGGCATTCTGAAGAGCTCCATCACGGACCCGGCCCAGGCCTCGTGTGGGACAAATCCCCCGGGACACTTCGGGGCTGCCACAAGCCAAGGCAGCGGCATCAGGGATCAGTGGGAGCATCCTCCCTCTCCCAGGTAGGACACCCGGGGCCAGGACACAGGCAGCTCTCCACAGGCTGAATCCCAGACTGGATCATTTAAGATCAGCTTTCCCAAGCCAGGGCAAAGCTCCAGGAAGGAGGGAACATTCCGGAGCAGCAACTCTCAGGACATTGGGAAGCAGCCTGGAGCACCCCACTCCCAGGAATCCCCAGTGCCGCTCCTCAGACCACAGACTCATCATTTCCAGATGGGAATGTCTCTGGAACACCTTTTCCATGCTACAGGATCCAGCTTTGGAGCTTCCCTGCAATGGGAATCATTCCACTACCACCCGAGCTCGGGGATGAGCCAAGGGGAATCGTACTTGTGCTGTAAAAACTCAGACAGACACCTCTGTCTTCATCATTTTTCATCTATTGTGTACCATAGAAATTTAAGCAAAATAATTTTATATATATATATATTATATATATATGTATAAATTAGAAGCAAATAAATAAGATTAAAGGGTGCACTGAGAGCAGTGGGGGCTGCCCCGCACCACGGTCCAGGGCCGTGGGGACTGTACATTGTGGGGATCACAGGGATGGAAGTGCTGGAAGCTGATCAGGAGACTGATGGATGAGGAACCTGATTGCATAAGTGTCCCGTGTGCAGCCTGGATATTCCAGTTACCATTGCCTCAAGGTTCGTTATTGCTAATTAACTTCCACGTGGGTGTGACGAGCCCGGCCCGGGGCGGCCCCAGAGGCAGGGTCAGTGTGATATGATGGAGGATGGGAGAAGGAGACAGCAAAAATGGGATCCAGCAGGGCCAGTGCAGATCTCCAGGTGCTCCTGCTACTCCCTGGCCCAGCAGATCCCGTGTTTGGGGTGCTGCCACCTCCTGCTTCCCTCGGTGCTCCTGATCCTCACCTGCCACCAGCAGAGCTCGCTCCACTTCTCCCGGTGCATCCAGGGCTGGGCAGGGCCAGGAGGGGTGAGGGGACAAAGGGTTCCCTGCCCTGCCAAACTGGAACTGCTGCAGGGAGAGGCCAGGGAGAGGACGAGGGAGGAGAGAACAGGAGCCAGGAGCAGGAGCTGGGATGCAGGGAGCCTCCAGCCTCAGCCTGTGCCCAGGCCTGTCTGGCTGAACAGGGTGGGAGATGCAGGACCGAGGCTCCATCCCAGCGGGATCACAGCATCTCTTCCCTCCTCTCCCACCCAACATCAGGCACAGCTCAGCAGGAGACACCGATGGAAAAGCCAGCATGGAGAGCCAGCCCCTGTGTGCAGGGATATGGAGCAGGGACACGGAGCCAGAAGCATCTCTGGGATAAAAACTCTTCACTGCACCAGCCTGGCACTCCCAGCCTCGCTGAGGCCATTTCTCCCTTCGGATGTGGTTGCAGGAAAACCAAAGCAAACTTCACTCAAACCACTCCCACATGATAAAGACAGGCCCAAGCTTTGCCTGAACACATCAGACTGTGGGGAAGTGCCTCCAACACTCTTGAAAAAAACAAAAACCACATCAAAAACCCCAAAGTCACCAGCTGAAATATCCTAGTGGGTGTTACTGGGATGACTGGGCACTGTGGAACCACCAAGAGCCTCTGGGATCAAGCTCCTGGGGACAGTTTTCCAAGCAGAGTTGTTCGTGTCCGTCTTTGAAGGAAACCTGAACCAGGAGCAGGATTTGTTTTTATAAAAAAATAATTCCATAAAGTCCACACAGAAATGGGGTCCAAAAAACAAAAAAAGAAAAAAAATGGCAAAGAGAAGAGTTCACACAAGCACAGCATTCCCATACCCCAGGCATCTTTGGAAGTCGACGTCTCGGCCGCCGGAGCCGAGACGCTGGAGGATATAGGCAGCAACTCCTGACGGCAATGAACATCCTAAACCCAACCCAGCTCCACGTGTCCTCACTCCTGAGCAGTCACTGGAAAAGCCATCATTATAAAAAAAAAAAATCAAAACAAAACAAAACAAAATAAACCAACAAAACCCAAAACAAACAAAAAAAAAATTTAAAAAAAAAAAAAGGATGCTATTTATTAGTGCATAAAAAAATAGGTTTGGAATCCCTGTTTGGATCTCTGTGTGTATTGACTGTGTCGGCCCGGTGGGACGCTGCCGGTGTGTCCTGGCTGTCCCTCGGGCTGTGCTGCTGTCCCAGGGCTGGCCCCGGAGCACTGAGGGGCTCAGAAGATGTCGGGGCACGCGCTCCAGTCCTGCTTGTCCTTGGCCTCCCAGTAGCCGCCCTTGTAGACACAGATCAGCTCCCCGGTGACGGCGTCCACCTTGCGCTCGAACCACAGCGGGATGTACCCCTCGTAGTCCTTCCCTGGCCGGGCAGGACGGGGGTCAGGGGGGCTCCTCCATCCGGAACCCCGCGATCCCACAGCTGCCCCAAGTGCCAGGACTGCCTGTTGTTGCTCCCAGAGCTCCCGGACTGGTTTGCGAGGGTCACAAGGGCCAGGGGAGGACTGGTCCCCAGGGGGACAAAGTCACTGCTGGGACATGATGGCCAGGGACAGGGTGACCAGCAAGGCAAAGCGGCCAACAGCCCTCCCTGCCAGAGCCCACTGCCCCAGAACCCCAACAAGCCCCACAAGCACCCCAAACCCACCCACAGGAGTCCCCAAAGCCGCCCTCCCCTTGCAGGGTCTGTCCTCCACAACCCTCCCACAGCAACAGCAGCGTGGTCCTTGCATCCTGAACCATCCTGAACCATCCTGAACCATCCCTCACCTTCCTCCAGGGCCTCCACGGCCTCGGCCTCCCTGCGCCGGCGCACGGCTCTCTGCTTCTCCTCCAGCCTCTGCTTCTCCACGTTGGCCTCATCCCAGCGGCCGCTCTCCATCAGCCGCTGGTCGGGGCGCAGCCGGCTGTCCGTGGGCGCCACGCGCTCCTCGGGCTCGTTCAGCGTCAGCGCCAGCTCCGAGAAGAAATACATGTTCTCTGCGTTTTCCCTGAATCCAGAGAGCCTGGTCAGACTGGGGGCTGGGGGATTCCTCAGGCACAGCCCCCCGGCCCCACTGATCCACTCTCGCTGTGCTGGCCCTGCTGGGGCACCTCCAGTGCTGGGGCAGCTCTGGGACCCTCCTGACAAGAGAGCCCTGGAGGGGCTGCAGCGTGTCCAGGGCAGGGAACGGAGCTGGGGAAGGGGCTGGAGCCCCAGGAGCGGCTGAGGGAGCTGGGAAAGGGGCTCAGCCTGGAGAAAAGGAGGCTCAGGGGGCCCTTGTGGCTCTGCACAACTCCCTGCCAGGAGGGGACAGCCGGGGAGGGTCGGGCTCTGCTCCCAGGCCACAACGGATGGAATGAGAGGAAATGGCCTCATGTTGCACCACATGGACTGCTTTGCTGCTCCCAGAGCTCCCGGACTGGTTTGCGCCCAGTCCTGCGAGGGTCACAAGGGCCAGAGGAGGACTGGTCCCCAGGGGGACAAAGTCACTGCTGGGACATGATGGCCAGGGACAGGGTGACCAGCAAGGCAAAGCGGCCAACAGCCCTCCCTGCCAGAGTCCACTGCCCCAAAACCCCAACCAGCCCGACAAGCACCCCAAACCCACCCACAGGAGTCCCCAAAGCCACCCTCCCCTTGCAGGGACCTCTTCTCCCACCTCAGAAAAAGCCACTCAGCCCCATACATCCTCAAGCCTGGGCACATGAGCCTCCCATTCCACAAGGCTCTGAGAAATCCCACCCCCATCCCTGTCCTGCTGCTCCATCCCACCGGGACTCACGGCAGCGGGTACTTCCTCCACAGGACCTTTGGGGACAGTGTCTGATAGACAGTTTTCTGCTTGCCCTCGGTGCTGGTGCTGCCATGGCTGCTGTGGACAATCTTGGAGCACTCCATCTTCTCATCCCACGTGCCGGACATGACGTAGTGGGCTTTGCCATCGGCGTCGCTCACCACCCCTGTCACCTGGCAGGGGGACACGGCTCTGGTGGCATTTGGGAATGTCCAGATGGACACCACAGCCTCCAGATGCCCAGCTGGATGTGGTGCTGTGTCTCCTGGGACATCCCAGGTGGGTGCCCAACCCACCAAGCCCCTCCCAGGCCTCAGTGCTGCAGCTCTAGCACATCAGAGCCAAGCCATGGCACGTGGAGGTGCCACCCAGCCCTCCCTGGTGACACATGTCAGAGGTGCCTGACCAGCCCCTCAGCCCTGTGCTGGGGGTCATCCCAGTGGTATCTCCCAGGAAGCCTGGGAGAGCCAGGTCTGACCCCTGAAGGAGCAGAGTCCCTGCTGGATACTCACCTTGCGGGGGACATCCCTGGAGAAGTAGCTGTAGGGGGTAAATTTCAGCTGGCATTTATCTTTGGACTTATGGTTAACAATCTCTATTTCACCAGACTGGATAAAAGACAGAAAGAATCACAGCAGGGAGAGACAGAGGAGGCGTTAGCTGTAGTGCAGGTACCAGGGGCTGTCCCACACAGCCACCCCCACCACACCTGCTGGCCTCGGGCTTTCCCATCCCTGCAGGGAAGCACAGCTTCCCATCGTGGCAGGAGCACATGCCCCAGGAGAACAATGCACCTCCAGCCCCCCAGAGCCAGGCAGAACTGTCCCCTCAGCCACCTGGTCGATCCAGAGCTTGCCCACGATGATGTTGTGCACAGTGGAGGTGACTTTCCTCCAGACGTAGTGATTCCCGCTGGAGTGGAACTCCAGGTGGATGGCGCCTGTGGAGAGAGGAATGATCTGAGCTCAGCAGGGCCAGATGTTCTCCAGAGCCCACACCTCCCCAGCACTGTGCTCATCCTCAGAGCCATCCCTCTCCCTGCATCCCCCAGCCTGGTCTGGCTCTGGATTCATCCCTCCCAGGCTGCTTCAGGAAGGGAGGGTACAAGTCCTGTCAGGCCCTCTGCCCTCTGCCCAAAGCAGGTCAGAAATGTGCTGCCTGGTTGATTAAGGCACTGGCACCACTGTGGGAATGCTGCCCAGCCCAGGGACAGGCAAAAGGAAAATAAAATGCTGGAAGGAGGCAGCTTATTGCACTTGACTGGCAGAGAGAGGGTTAAAACAGGCAGCAAGTTAACTTCAAATATCATGGAAGGAAAAATCAATTTCTGGGCAAAGCAAAGGAGCCTTTGCAGATGGCATCATTTCCACTTCCAGGGCAGATGTTATTGTTGGATCATTGGATCAGGAGCACAAATCTGGGCTCCTTAATTGCTTGGGGTGGAATTCACTGAGCCCCAGGTGAGCCCAGGGAATTCCTAAAGGCTAAGGAAGCAGTTTCTTTAACTGCTGGGTTTTGCATGAGCAAGGCCTATCAATCCCAGTTAATTCCAGAATCCATCACCTACCCAGTGGCATGATGGAGAGGTATTTGCCCCTGAACTTGCTGGCGATGGTGATCTCCTGCCACAACGTCCACCCTCTCCTGGAGTACACGTGGTGGGCGGCTGCTGGGGGGTGGTGGCTCACCTGGGGACAGGACACACAGCCCATGAGAGCCCAGCTGAGTGCCTGGAGCAGCTCCACAGCAGCCCAGCACTAAGGATACTCCAGGCTCTGCATATCTCAGTCCCCTCCTGGCCATTGGGGGGGTCCCCATGCAGTGCCCTGGCAGCAAATGCAGACACACCAGGATCCTGCCAGGATTTGCTAAGGCTCATTTCAAAGCATGATCCATGAAATCTTCACTTGAGCAACCACTGCTGAGAGATGCTGTTGTTTCCTGACCCCAGAACATGGCCCTGCTTTCCTGGGATCCTGGCTGAGAAACACAGATGTGCTGGCACCCCAGTAATCCCAGAGGAACAGCAGCTGGGAAATCCCAGAGGATACAGGCTCACAAGGTGTCCAAAACACACAGCAAGACTTTGGCTTTTCCCTCACACACACACCAGGCTGGAAAAGCCGACACAGCATCCTAAACCCTAAGAGTGACTTGTTAGAGGATGGTGCTCACAAGCCCTGCCCTGGAAAAGCTGCCCAAAACAAAGGTGGGAGCAGGAAGATCCCAGGCAGAGGGATCTGTCTTCAAGCAGGCTCTCAGCTCATGGCACAGCCTGGCACAGGCACCCACCGATCCCTGGAGCTCTGGGATGATTTCCCTGCTGTAATTACAGGCTGAGCGCCCCGAGCTCTGGATTACACACACGGGCAGGGCCAAGGCCTCGCCATTAAATCCCAGTCACCAGCAGCAGGAAATCCTATTTGGATAACTGGATTTCAGGCACTGGATTATCACTGCTTGGCTGGGTGTGTTAGCAGGCTGAGCAGCACAGGCAGCATCCAAGGAAAATTCAGAACAGTGGGAAAGGCAGCTGGAATTGGTCAGGAATAGCAAATCTGGGTACAAACAGAGAAAACTGGGACCAACCAGAGAAAGTAACTCCAGGCAGGTTATTTATTTGGGAGGGAACAGGGCTGGAGGAAGGAGTGTGGTGGAAAGTGGGGGTGAAAGAATGAGAACAGGGATGACAGAGTTTGGGAATGATGCAGTCTGGGTGTCCAGCAGTACTGGACAGGCAGGATTGGGAATGCTGTGGTCTAAGGTATCCAGAGGCACCCGACAGGCAGCCCTGGGGTTGGCACCACAACTGGGATGAGGCTGATAAATCTACCCAGGATTTCCAACTGTACCCCAGGAAGATGAGGGTGGCAGCTGGCTAAGGGATGGATCCTGGCCAGGAATCATCCACTTCCAGGCTAAACCAGGTGACAGAACAGGAACTGCTGCCAGGCAAGGGGAGGTGAAGGTGTGACACTGCTGACGTGGGAGAACCTGAGCTCTGTGACAGCTGCAGTGCTGGGGTGTCTGAGGGATGAGGCCACCTCTGACCCTGGCAGGCAGGAGGGCTGCACCAGGGCCCACCTGCTGCAGCCACGGGCACTGGGATGGCTCCCAGGCTGGGATGGGTGATCTCAGGACATGCACATTGGGCACACAGAGCTGTGGGGTGTGGAGGGACAGCAGAGCCAGGAATTTTGGGGATGATCTGCTTCAGGACCTTCCTTGGGTCACACTTCCAGGAGACCCCACACAGCCTGTTCCCTGTCACTGCCCAGAGCAGCACGGCTTAGAGATGCGGGGTGGCATGGCCTGGCATGGGATTTGACAGGAGGCTCCATCCTGCCTCAAACAAGTGCTGCACACGTGTCTGACAAGTCTGGGTACTCACTGCCAGGGAGGGCTTTGCCCACCCCTGGGTGTCCTGCAAGGAGCTGGTGGCAGAGCCTGGCACTGCTGCCTGCAGCAGCTGCTCCAAACCTGGGGATGAAGGGTCAAACCCATCGAGTCCAACGTGTTCCCAATGCCCCCCTTGTCACCCGGCCCAGAGCACTGAGTGCCACGTCCAGTCCTTCCTTGGACACCCCCAGGGGTGGGGACTGCACCATTTGGGCCACATCCCACTGCTGGGAGAGGAGCCCACGGGAGGCTCAGGGAGGTGCTGGGTGCCCCCAGCAGGACAACAGCAGCAGCAGGATGATCAGGATGATCCCACAGAGCCCCAGCCCTCACCTGCTCGCAGAGGGAGCGGAATCCCAGCTCCTCCAGGCGGTCCAGCTCGTAGGTCTCCCCCAGGAGGGGGTTGAATGGCTTTGCAGTGCGGTGGACAGTGGTGGAGTAGGAGGACACGGAGAAGGCGGCCACAAAGCACATCTGCTCCGTGGAGCTCTCGCACTTCACTGCCTTGTCCAGCAGCTCATGGTACTCCAGGTCCTCCGTGAGCCTCTGCAGCATGGACAGGGGCTCGTTGAAGTTTACCTGCAGGGGAACAAGGCAGGATTAAGAAAGCAGCAGAAATCCCCAAGAGGCACCACCAAGCCCAGAGGGAATATGTGCTTTGCTCCCTGATCTGTGCCAGGCAGCACCAAGGGGTGTGGTGGAGCCAACAGCCCTGTGAGATAATCAGGGATCACCCCAGGTTACCACCCTGACCCCAGAATGAGCTTCAACAATGAGATCAGCCCCCTGCTGCCTCCACCAGCCACAGGACAGGGATGTGCTGCTCCCCAGCTTGCCCTCATCACCTTCATCCCTAGGCCAGGTGGCCCACCTGCCCAGAAAACCTGGAAAAGTCCCATTTTGGGGTCTCCCTGCTCCTGGGACTCGAGTCACATGACAGCACCCCTATTTTTCACACTGAAAATAATGAAATTAAAAAATAATTGAAAGAAAGACAGAGCCTCAAAAGGTCTTCTGCCTTTTTAGTTCCAGTTCAAAACAAAGAAACATATTTTAAGAGGAGCAGATGGCTGAAGGATGGGAGGACCACTTCTGTAAGCCAAGTTAAATATTTCATAGTAGAAAAAAAAAACTCCAGATTCCAGAATTTAACTATTTTTAGATTCTCCACTCAGGGATTTAGCCTGTAAGTGGCAGGGATCTTACAGCATCAGAGAAGGAGAGAGCTGGAAAGAAAGAGCAGCATCAAATCCACATAAAGAGCAAATCACTTGGGATAATTCTTGGGAGAAATGCAGAGAACAAAGCCAGCAGCTGCACCCTCAGAACTGCTCAGGCAACAGGGAGCAAAACCCTTCTATAGGGGAAGAAGATGAATCCACCCAAATCCCTACAACTATTTTCCTCATTTTCAGTGCTGCAGGTGTGTTCATTCTGAGGGAAAATCAAGGAGCTGTTTGCACAAGAGGTTTGTCAGTCCATCACATCCCCAGGAAGGGGATGGATCTCAGAAGAGCTCAGAGAATCTCAGAAATGCTCTTAATTCATCAGGAATCTCCCCAGAGAATGTTCACATGCAGCTGAGCTTGTGGAGTGGATCCTGGTGCATCCTCTCTTTTCAGAGTGACTGTGGGATCCTCCAAGATTTCACAGAATCCCAGAACAGTTTGAGTGAATGGGACATTAAAACCCATTCAGTGCCACCCCTGCCATGGCAGGGTCACCTCCCACTGTCCCAGGCTGCTCCAAGCCCCTTCCAACCTCGCCTTGGGCACTGCCAGGGATCCAGGGGCAGCCCCAGCTGCTCTGGGCACCCTGTGCCAGGGCCTCAGACCCTCATGGGGAACAATTCTTTCTTGTATCTAATCTAAACCTTGTCTCTTCCACACTGCCCTCAGGTTTGGACTCAAGCAGCTCCCAGGATGATTTGACTGAAAGGGAAAGTATAAATTTCTCTCTCCAGGCACCAGCAGCGGCTGGGATTTCACATCCTGAGCTTATTCCTGTGTCCATCACACCCTGATCTGCTGCTGCTGCAGAACTGGATGGTGCTGGGCTGTCCATCCCAGCTGGAAATAGCACAAGGACGAGACAGTTCATCACTCAGCCAGAGCTCTGAGCTCTCACTCGGGCTCTGTTTGAAGAGACAGAACACAACCAATTCAGCATCCCAGCCTCTGGAAAGAGCTCCTTGCTCTTTACCCAAGAGAGGATGGACTGTGAATGCAGCTCTGTGCAGCCCATGCGAGGGGCTGTTCCACACAGAACCCCCCAGCAAACCCTTTCTGGCCATCACAGGCAGCCTCTGCCCCCAGGGCTGAACCAGCAGCACCCAAAGTCTGCCCCAGCACCTCCACCAAAAAGCTGCTCTCTGTAAGGAAAATGAGGCCCACTGAGCCCCTGGGATGGAACCCAGTCCTGCTCTGCTTGGTGCAGGTGGGACTGAGCCCTGAGTGTCCTGACCTAGATCACACCAGGGAAAACATCACCAGCAGCAAGGTCCCTTCTTCATGAATCCTCAGGGATTCAGTGTCCTGCTTCCCTCCACGCCTCTGCAACAGCTGGATTTGCAGAGCACACCCAGGCAATGTTCCCTCTGCTCCAGCTTGCCCAGGAGCCAGAATGTGCTGCAGCCAGTCCAGAGAAGGCCACAGAGATGCTCCAAGGGCTGGAGCCAGGCTGGGACAGCTGGGGGGTGTTCACCTGGAGAGGAGAAGCTCCAGGGACACCTCAGAGCCCCTTCCAGGGCCTAAAGGTGCTCCAGGAGAGCTGGAGAGGGACTGGGGACAAGGGATGGAGGGACAGGACACAGGGAATGGCTTCCCACTGCCAGAGGGCAGGGATGGATGGGATATTGGGCAGGAATTGTTCCCTGTCAGGGTGGGCAGGCCCTGGCACAGGGTGCCCAGAGCAGCTGGGGCTGCCCCTGGATCCCTGGCAGTGCCCAAGGCCAGGCTGGACATTGGGGCTGGAGCAGCCTGGGACAGTGGAAGGTGTCCCTGCCATGGCTGTGGTGGGACTGGATGAGCTTTAAGTTCCCACCCAAACTGCTCCACAATTCCATGATAAGCATGCAGCAGCTACAGAGGGCTCTGCCAGCACAAAATCCAGTCCCTGGTGACAATCCCTGTCCCTGCTTGGGGCTGCTGGGCCACCACAGCACCGGCAGGACCATGCAGAGCTGTAACCCAAACCCTCTGCACAGCCCAGAGCTGCCCAAACACAGCCCCTGTGCCAGCCCTGGGTGCCAGGGACACTCAGACTCACGGGCATGGGGATCTTGGAGAGCTCTTTGCCAATGCAGTTCTTCATGATGCTCCAGAGGTTAAGGCTGTAGTTGGGTTTGTCGGGAATGCGAGTCCGTCTCCTTTTCCTCGGCAGGAGATCTTTGCCCATGGACTCATTGTAGCTGCTTTGATTTGAACTCTCGAAGACCTGTGGAAGCAACACAAGGAACTCAGGTTTAAGCTGGACCCAACCAGAGCCAGCAGCTCCCAGGAACAGCAAGTACAGCCCAGGAGACACCTGAGGAGCATTGCTGGAAGCCTGTTCTCCAGGGAAACATGGGTACAATTGTCCCCCAACGCTCTCCTGCTTCCCTCAGGAGAATGTTTAGGACGCTGATGACTGCTGATATCTGACCCCCACCCATGACTGACAGAGGAACCACCAGAGAGCACCTAGACCCAGATGGAGGGTCCCCTCACAAACATCCCCTCTCCCCTGCTTTCACCCCACCAGGACCATCCTTCCCACTCTGCCCAGCAACTCACGCTGTCCTCCAGGTTCCAGTCCTCGGGGTGGCCCTCGCTGGCCCCGCTCAGGTTGCTGCCTGAACGCCTGCGGGAAGGAAACAGCGGCTGGTGAGCACAGGTGAGGGCAGAGCAGGGGAGAGAACACCCAGGGCTGGTGCAGCATCACGCAGAGCATCTCCCTCCACCACCCCAGGGGACTGCCAGGAAGGAAAAGGGGTGACAGAGGCTGTGCACGGCTGTTAGGAGGGGATTCTAAGGACAGGATGCTCAGGAAGGGATTCTCAGCCCCAGCCCCGGTGGCACAGAGATTCTGCTTTCATCACCAAGCCCAGTGATATGATCATGGGTCAGACCACAGGTTCCTCCAGCCCAGATGTCCATGGAGGAGTAAGAGCAGGTGACAGCAAACAGAGGACAGGGTTTGATGGGGTATTGGGAAGAAAATCTTCCCTGTGAGGATGGTGAGGCCCTGGCACAGGGTGCCCACAGAAGCTGCAACTGCCCATCCCTGGCAGTGTCCAAGACAAGGTTGGATGAGGCTTGGAGCAACCTGGGACAGTAGAAGGTGCCTCTGTCCATGGCAGGGGTGGAATGAGAGGAGCTTTAAAGCCCCTTCCCCATGGAATCCCATGGTTCTGTCATGGCAAGGTGTTTCCTGCCTCTGCCCAACACTCGGAGGGATTTCCCTGCTCCCATCAGCTGAGGGGCAGAGAATTAAGCTCTCCCACAGCACCTGCCCTTCTTCACCTGCTTCACTACTGCTGGGAGCCATCCTCAGCCTTGCTCCAGGAATGCAGGAGGACCTGGACACAGGATGGACCCCTGGACAGAAGCTGGGGAAATTTTGGAGGACATGCCCACAGAGTGACTCTGTGGGAGGTGCTGCTGCAGGAGAATCAGCTCTTCCCAGCCCTTCCCACATTCCCAGGCAGGCTGGGGACGGTACCTGTGGTGCTTGGGGTCTGCGGTTACAGTGATAAAAGCTGGTGCATCCTCCATGGCATCAAAGTACTCTGTCTCCTCATCTTCATCACTGGCCTCTCCTTTGGCAGACTGCACACTCCCTGCTGGCACAGAGCCTTTGAGACATCCCGTGCTGCCTCCAGAGCCCACAGTGCAGGATCTCTCCCCAGAGCCCCTCTGTGTCCCCTCCTCGCCGGCTCCCTTCACAGCCTGATCCCTCCTCCACATATCACTCCACACCCCGAGGATGCTGAACGGATTTCCAGCTCTTAGGAGCAAGGATGTGCCCTGCTCCCCAACCCAGGCACACAAGATGACCCTGCCATGCTCGGGAGCACCCCCGAAAATGCCCACAGGCCACCTGGGTGTGCCCAACCCACATCTGATGTGGCTCCACTCCAGCACCGCCCCATCCACAGGGAAATCCGGTTTGGATTAAAGCAGGAATCAAAAGTCACGTGTTTCAGGTGATGCTCGGAGAGGTTTCCCAGTCCTGAATTTCCAAACATTCCTCTGCTGCGGCGGGAGGGATCGATGGCTGCAAGTCCCGGTGCAGCTTCCCTGCTCCTGCCCCATCCCGGACAATCCCATTCCCTGCCTCATTCCCACTCTCCAGAGGAGCAGGGTCACCACCTCAGGCCGATTTGTGCCTGTCCCTGCAGTGATTCCCACCCTGCTCTCCCCACCTGCACCTCACAATTGTTTAGGCTGGAAAAGCCCTCTGGGAACATCAAGCCCAGCCTTTCCCCCAGCACTGCCCAGGCCACCACCAACCTGTGCCCCAGTGCCACATCCATACAGCTGGTAAATCCCTCCAGGGATGGGGACACAGCTGGACAACCCTTTCCATGAAGAAATATTCCCCAATATCCAAACTAAACCTCCCTTGAGGCCACAGAGGAACGAGGGCAGTGCCTGGCACCAATATCACCCCCCCTCCAGCAGCCTCTCTCCCTCGGGTCTGTATTTCCTTTAAAAGTAAGACCTTGCACTATTAGCAGTTTTTGTGGCTGTAACTAATGCTTCCCTGGGGGAAGGACATTTGGCAGGAATCTGCAAAGCTGTTAGATCTTATTGCAAACAAGCCCTGGCCGTTCCACTGCCACTTCACACAGCCAATTCAGCAGTGCCAGGGGCCCCTGAGCCTTTTCCCAGTGCCATGGCTGCCCTCCAGCACCCGGAAATGTGCCCACCCATAAGGGTTAAAGCTCCCAAAATAGCCAGGAACAGCATGAGTGAGCTGGGGACACAGCCCTCTCTTACATCTGAATCTTGGGGACATCCAAGTCCCTGAGCAAGGACAATTAGGAATAATTATGGCATAATGGGATCCATTTAAAAAAATACCATGGGGATACAGGGCATTGCCTTGGGCATCCTTCCCATTGCTGCCAGCTTGCTGGGAGCAGCCAGGCAGAATACTCTGAACCCTCCCAGAGGTGTCTGAACAGTTCTGTCCCATCCCAGGGGTCCCTGAACAACCCTGTCCCATCCCAGAGGTCCCTGAACAGCCCTGTCCTGTCCCACGGGTCCCTGAACAGACCTGTCCCATCCCAGGGGTCCCCGAGCAGTTCTATCCCATTCTGGGGGTCCCTGAGTGGAACACCCTGATCCATCCTGGAGGGCCCTGGTCGATCCCAGGAGCCCCCAAACCATCCTGTCCCATCCTAGTCCCTGAGCAGCCGTGTTCCATCCCAGGAATCCCCAAGGGGAACACCCTGGTCCATCCTGGGGTCCCTGAGCAGCCCTGTCCCATCCTGGGGAATCCCGAGCAGCCCTGTCCCATCCTGGGGAATCCCAGAGCAGCCCTGTCCCATCCTGGGGATCCCGAGCAGCCCTGTCCCATCCTGGGGATCCCAAGCAGCCCTGTCCCATCCTGGGGATCCCAGAGCAGCCCTGTCCCATCCTGGGGATCCCAGAGCAGCCCTGTCCCATCCTGGGGATCCCAGAGCAGCCCTGTCCCATCCTGGGGATCCCGAGCAGCCCCAGGCTGTCGCTCACCCTTGGCAGTGCTGGAGATGCTGGCAGTGCCCGAGGCCAGGCCGGGTGCCCCGCGGCAGGCACGCTCCAAGCTGTTGTGCTGCTTGGCTAACTGCTCGATGGTCTCCTCCAGCCGGATCCGCTGCTCCCGCTCATGCTGCAGCAGCCGCTGCCATTTCCGGCTGTGGCTCTCGGCTAAGTCCAGGAAATCGCGGCAGGCCTGTGGCAGGAGGGGAAAGCTCAGCTGGGAGGTGTCACGGTGACTCCGGGGCTGGTTCCCCAACGCCCCCTCCTGCTCCTCTCCCAGGAGTGTTTTACCAACTCCCAGAGCTCTGCTCAATCCCCACATCCACAGCTCAGCTCCGGCCATCCAGAGCTGAACCACCCCACGGAGGTGGCTACAACACGGCCTGTGCCCATCCCTGACCCCACCGTGCTCCCCAGGCTGGGTACTCACAACCCTCAGCCAAGCCCAGAGGTCTTCAGTGGCACCTTCATGCCCAAATTCAGCAAATAAAAAGCTGGATGGGACCAAGGTCCCTGGGGTGACAGCCATAGACAGGAGAGGATCATAGAATCATGGAATGGTTTGGGCTGGAAGGGACCTAAAGATCATCCAGTTCCATGGGCAGGGACACCTTCCACTGTCCCAGGCTGCTCCAAGCCCCGTCCATCCTGGCATTGGACACTTCCAGGGATCCAAGGACAGCCACAGCTGCTCTGGGTTACTCAAGCCAGCAATCCCTGTGCTCCAGGGAGGCAGAGAGGAAGGATGCCCAGCTCCTCCCCAGAGCTGCACAGCCCAGGACACAGCACAGGGCCTGGCCTGGCCCCTGCAGCAGAGGAGGCACACCCACCATAGCCAGAACCCCCCATTCCCCTGCCCAGAGAGCCCGGGGGACCCCCCAGCCACGGAGACCCTGCAGATGCACTGGGCACAGGGAAGGAGGGCTCAGGGAGTGCTCCAAGTGAAGCCTTGCAGTGCACACAGCATCACCATCCTGTGCCACCAGGCAGAGAACAGCCAGGACACCACAATCCAGGCTGTCAGGGAACCCCTTGGCACCAACCCCCCTCCCAAAGCCCCCTGGGCTGGCATCACCCAGCCCCAGCTGTGCCGGTCTCGCAGCAGATTTCCGGGAGCAGGACATCCGCCCGGGGCCAGGACACCGGGACACTGCTGGCTGTCCCACACTGCCTCATCCCAAACAATGGTCTCACAGGACAGCCCGGCCCTCACAGCTCTATTTTTAGGTTATTTTCCATCTTGGATGAAACCCTGAGTTCCTGTGGCCTCAGCACTTCCTTTGCCATCAGCCCCACGTGCAGCTGCACACGGAGGCAGGGATGCTCCTCCCGCCCCAAATCTCTGCCAGATTCGACACACTGAACTCCTTCTTATGTTTCAAAGTAGGGAAAGAGGATTTTTATGGAAATTCTCCAGGAGCTGGCAACATGAAGGGAAATCAACTGTGCTTGTGCAACTCCTTGTCATACCAAGCAAGTCCAGTGGATAAATGCTGGCTGAAAAACTCAAAGCTATTCGAAAGTACTAAACCTGCAGAGTTCTGGAGGTTCATTCCATTCACAGGACTTGCTTATTTTCTGTTTCCAGCTATTTGGAATCTACAGATTCCAGCTCTTGGCTTGGTTACTCAGCATTTGGGCTGCAGATGGCACCTGAGGATCGAGGTAAGATTCAGGGTTTCAGCTGCCATGACTTGCTCTGATTTTACCACGGTTTGATGAAGAAAAGCTCAAATTCATCAGTTCTTCATCAAACCTTTCCTTTGAATAGGATCAGGATTTGAGACTCATCTAGTTAGGAAGTTTTTCTTTTAAGATTTTGTATCACATACACCTGGAACGTGGAGGGACCAGACCCTACATGTGTCCCCTCCATCACCCTTTGATGCTTTCCTTACTGAAGGCAGGGAGGGCTCAAGGTCCTGTCCCCCCAAATTCCTGGCTGTGCTTCCATCTTACACGTGCTCAAAACTGGGATCAGCTCTGGGACCCTCCTGACAAGAGAGCCCTGCAGGGGCTGCAGCGTGTCCAGGGCAGGGAACGGAGCTGGGGAAGGGGCTGGAGCCCCAGGAGCGGCTGAGGGAGCTGGGAAAGGGGCTCAGCCTGGAGAAAAGGAGGCTCAGGGGGCCCTTGTGGCTCTGCACAACTCCCTGCCAGGAGGGGACAGCCGGGGAGGGTCGGGCTCTGCTCCCAGGGAACAGGGACAGGAGGAGGGGAAACGGCCTCAGGCTGGGCCAGGGGAGGCTCAGGGTTGATATCAGAGAACATTCATGGAAAGAGCTGGCACAGCCCTGGCACAGCTGCCCAGGGCAGGGGTGGATCCCCATCCCTGGAGGGATTGAACAGCCCTGTGGCTGTGGCACTGGGACATGGGGAGTGGTGGCTTTGGCAGTGCTGGGGAATGGTTGGACTCGATGTTCTCAGGGGTCCACACCAGACCCCACATTCTCAGGGCCATGTTTTCACCTCCTCTGGAAACAACTCAGCTCCTCCCCACCCCAAAATCCTTCTGGGAGCCACCCATGGCCCAAAGCCCACGGAGAGCCTGCCCTGGCCCTTCCCAGTGACACCATCCCAGGCCAGCCCCTGGCTCCATGGATCCCAGAGATGCACTGGGCTAAGAGGATGAAACATGGGCACATAATGGGATCTGGCCATGACCTCCCCATCCCAGCAAAGCTCATTATCTGCTCCAAAGGTTCAGCTCCACAGGCAGCAGGCACAGAAATGCCCCGTTTGGCACCGAGGGTGGGAACTGCCGGCTGCTCCCAGCTCAGGGGCTGAGCAGTTTAAAACGAGATCACCTGTAATTATCCTACTGCAATTAACCACGGGCTGGAAGGTGTAAAAGGGAATTAGGGGAAAGGAGGCAATTAGGAAGGAGCCATGGGGAGGGAGGGCTGGGAGAGCTTGCACCAGCAGCTGATGGGAATCAATGTCCCAATGAAAAGGAGTAGGTGACACCTCAGAATCTCCCATCCCAAAGCTTCAAGGAGGATTCCATACTGTATCCTAAAGGGAAATCTGCTCCACTGGGCTTCATTTACAGCCATAAAAAAAAATCCAAGTGACGGGGAATGGTTCTCAGCATTGCAGAGTGTGGGGAGGTTTTGGGAAGGTGAGCAGGACAGTCCTCACAGGGCCACAGATGCCACCATGGGCTGTGGAGCTTCCATGGAGCAGGACAGGACAATGCATGGTCCATGCTGCATCCCACAATGGTGTCCATGTGGATTTAGGAGCTGGGATACGTACAGGAATTATTATTCCCTAGTTTTGAAAGGCTGTACAGGCCCCTCTCTGCAGCCTCTTCCTCTGTAATTCAGACAATGGCTTGATCCAAACCTGGATCAAAGGATCTGGATCAACCCAAACGAGGATCACGTTTGCTCCTTGGGAGAGAAGTGATGCCAGGGTGGAGAGGGGAGAATTTCCTGCAAGAGGGATCTGCCAAACTCAACCCCCACTGCTGCCACCAGCAGCCAAGCAAATTAAAGTGATTAATTTGGGTTTACACCCCCTACAGCCAGGACAGTGCCAAGTTCCACAGGGATGCTCTCTGGAGGTGGGAGCACCACCAAACAGGGATCAGGGGATATTTTTTCACAGTCTCTGTCAACTGAGCTCAGTTCTGAGCCAAAACTCATCCCTGTATGGAACAAGGGCTGCAGAGCACTGGGGTGAGTAGCTCAGACACAAATATCCCAGCTCATCACTCATTCCCAGCATTAATCCCCTGCCTTGGTGTTCCCAAGCAACAAACAATCCCAGCCACTGAGCAGGAGCAACACCTCAAAATCCAGCTTATAAAATCCTCATGGAGAGGTGGCTAAATTTAGTTCCAGCTGAACTTGCTTGGGGATGCAAGACTCAGCCAGAAATCCACGTGAGGCTGGCACAGGGACACAGGACAGCGGGAAGAGGCTCCTTGAGGAACGCACCCAAAGGAGGGCACAGAGCCCAGGCTGAAGGATGAAAGTGCAGGAAAAGTGATTCCCCAGTGAGCTGTAAGGCTGAGGAGTCAAAGCCATGAAGGTACAGCCTTGGGAGGCACCATCATTCTCAAAGCTCTCCCAGGACCCATCCTCTGGAGAATGAAGAAGAGGAAAGGGCAGAGGATGCTGTGCCCATCCCCACGTGCTTCTCACCCCATCAGGAGACTGCCTTTATCCTTCACAGCATCCAAACTGCTGCCTCCCACTCACAGAGGGGCAGCAGGGGCAGGAGGTGACAGAACCTGGATTTTGCCCCAGGGATCAGAGCTGGATCAAATCCTGAAGTTCCAAAGGCTGTTTTGCCTAAGCATCATCACGGCACAGACGGGGCTGGAGAGCAGCAGCCCGGCTGACAGGTCACCAGCGACCAGAGCTAAAAGCAGGCTCCATCCATGTGCAGCCCCTGATCTCAGGGTTACCTGCAACCATGTGGAAGAGGAACAGGGGAGGTTTCTCCTCCTCTCCAAAGCTGGAAAAAGTTGTGACAGGTCCTAATGCAGCAGCACTGGCCGATGGAACTGCAAATCTCAGCCAAGACAGGGAGGCACAGCCAAGGTGGCCAAAAAAAGTGGGAAAATACCACCGAGACTCCTGCAAATTCCCGTGGAGGAAGAGGCAAAGTGCCATCGAGATCCTGCCGGGGAGCAGAAGGCAAGACTTGGTGCCATCAGCTCTGTGGTCCCTCCCAGTGCCCAGCAGCTGCCTCGCCAAGGGCACATTTAGCACCTTTCACACATTTGTCACGGCAAATATCCCGATTTCACAGCTTGTTGCTGGCTAATGGGAACGTCGTTAACAGCCCCGGGATTATTCATGCAGCGGAAAACAATCACCCATCACCCGAGGTCACCCATGTCCTGCCAAGGTGGTGGTGCCACACACCCGCGGGCATCTCTGCTTCCTCAGTGGAGCAAACAGTCAAAATCGGATGGAAGGAACTAAGAGATGAGGTTAATTAGCTTGAAAGGGTAAATGATCACAGCAAGGCCTGCCAGACTGCATAGAATCATGGAGTGGCTTGGCTGGAAGGGACCTTAAAGCTCATTTTGTCTCATCCCCCTGCCGTGGGCAGGGACACCTTCCACTATCCCAGGCTGCTCTGAGCAGTGCAGCAAGTGGCCTTGGACACTTCCAGGGATCCAGAGACAGCCACAGCTTCTCTGGGCACCCTGTGCCAGGGCCTGCCCACCCTCACAGGGAACAATTCCTGCCTGGGGTCACCACAGGGGAACAACCTCTTGGGCAGCCCCTGCACAGCTGAGCATTCCCAGTGTCCAGCACAAAGCTCATGGATGCCAAAGGAACGTGCTCACACCTGCAATCCCACCTGTCCTACCATCCCAGATAATCAGCTACACAAATCCAACCTGCAGGAAAAATCCAGCAGGGAAGTGCCTGCTGCTGTGGGACCAACACCTCCTGCTCCTCAAGCATGGGACAAGGACCACTTCATGGCCCGGGAGTGACATGGGAGGAGGCAAGTGCCAGATGCGTTCAATCATCTCCTTCTTGGGTGAATTACAGAGCAGGAGCTGTCACCACTCAGCAGGGACAGAGCTCTGTCGTTCCCTGGGAGATAAGTGCTCCCTTCCTTCCTGGAGTCATCAAAACCCTGGGACACAGCTGGCTGCTGCTTGCTGCAGAACAGCCCCCCGAGGGAAGGGCACTTGCAGAGCCTGTCTGGCTCTGAACATGGCACAAAGGCACAGAATCACAGGATCATGGGTTGGGTGGGAAGGGACCTTGGAGCTCATCTTGTTCCACCCCTTCCATGGGCAGGGGACCTTCCACTAGGCTGCTCTGAGCCCTGCCCAACCTTGAGCACTCCCAGGGATGGGGCTGGAGCCATTTGGGTTCAGAGCTGTGAGATAGAGTCACAATCTGCCACTGCACCCAGAGAGGGTTAATTTCTCCTTCCTCCCCCAAAAAACACTCTGAGCAGAAAGCAAAGGGGAAATAAAAGGATAGAGCCAACCTGAATCCCAAATCATCCCACACACAGTCAGATGGCAATGAGACATGGAGTGTGGTCATCACAGCGATGGCACCCACAGCCGTGCTGGGGCCCAAGGCCAGGCTGCTGCTCAGCACCACATCAACACAGCCTGCTTAAATAACAGCAAATCTGTCCCAAATCCTTGGGGTGACCCTCAGCCAGCATCCCAGCTGTCTGAAGCAGAAGTGGGAACGCCAGGAGCTACTCCTCCCTGGGGCACGGCTGGTGGGGAGAGCTGGGCTGAGCCTCAGTACCTCATGACACCCTGAGAAACCAAGGTGGCATTGTGTAAAACCCCGGGAGTTCAACACGGAGAATCACCTCACTCCCTCGGCAGCCAGGGGAAATAGGTGCTACAAAAAAGCACAGACATGGAAAAAATCCTTAGTGAGCCAACAGGAAATGGGAATATACTGGAGCAGGCCCCAGCCCATCCCTTGATGCCACTGTCAGCAGCTCAGCCAGACCCCCAGTGCTTGAACGAGGTGCTCCCTAAACCCGTGATGGTCCCATTCCATGTGGTACCTTGTGCCCCAGCAGTGCCTGCTGCCCTCTGGGGTTCATGGATTCCCTGGGAGTCAGAGATGTCCATGATGGAGATGTCCAAGACTGAGAAGTATGGGACAGGTATGTCCAAGATGGAGACATCCACAGGTCAGATCTTGTCTCCTGGTTGTGAATCTGGGAATTTTTCCACCTTACCATGTTCTTTTGGGCCACCTGCTTCAAGGTCGTGGACACAGCAGTGTTCCACCAGATCCACCCTGGCCAGGGGTTCCTTAGAGCCAAGCTCATCCCAAAGCTCATCCTGAGGCACCGGGGCCGGCACAGCACCCACACCCCGCCTGCAGCACCGCCGTCAGCGCCACGGAATCCACCCCATCAATACAGAGGGGATTAGTGGGAAACAGTGGCAAATCCGCCAGGCTGGCTGTGCTAAGAGGCTCTAATCCCAACCCCACACAGCCTCCATGGAGCGGGAATCACGGACCGATCCCGAATGGGCGGCGCTCGGCGGGACAGGAGGACATGTTCAGTGTGGTTCTGGGAAGGGGAACGAGCCAGTGCTGCCCACGGGTTACAGACCAAGACATTGCCAGCCTGGAGCTGGACCATGGGAAGGATCCGGGTTCTGGTTTCTGCTGGGAAAACAACTAAGCAATTTGCTGGATACTCTGGGGTGTCAACCCTTCCACCCCAAACTTCACTGAGCAGCACTCAGCAGCCTCCACTGGCCATGCCAGAGGGTGCCGAGGACATGCTGGGACCAGTACAGAAGATATCCTGGGAGCTGAGACTGTGCTGGGACCTCCTGCTGCAGAGTGGCCACCCCAGAACTGTGTCCCTGCAAGGCTTCCCTGCTCTCCTCCAGCCATGGAAAGTCTCAGGCTTGTCCTGGTGCTCTCACCTGCCTGCACAGCAGTGGGGCCTCTCCACTGCCTCCTGTGCCAAAAACCCCCTCCCTGGGAAGCTCCCAGCACTGTTTTCTTCCCTGCAGGGAGGTACCTTCAGGTGGCTGCTGCACATTCCTCATTCTCCTTCGCTTGCCCAAGCCCCCAAACCCACCCCAGCAGTGGGGGACCACGAGGAGAGTGGCCAATCTCCACTTCCAGGCCCCTGGAGCCCCAATCCAGGTGCTGGTGTGCCTGGAGAGCTCTGTCCTGCCGACAGCTCCCAGGATGACAGATTTCCTGAGGCTCTTGCTGGCTGCTTTCCTCATCCCCTGATGGAGCAGATTCCAGGCTGGAGGAGCATCTGTCCAAGCACTCAGCGGCAGGAGCAGCTGGCACTGCCTGCGGGCAGCTCCAACCCCGGGATCTGCAGGAAGCTGCTTCGGATTGTCCCTTACATTCAGCCTCGTGCAAACCTCCCCACGGTATGAGAGGGGCTGCAGGAGCAACAGCAGCACCCCACAATCCCCTCATCTCCCTGTGCCATAAGTTCTTCCTGGGTAAATCCATGGGAGAGCAGAGCTGCCATTCCAGTGCTTTTTCCTTCACTGGAGGAAGGAGCCGGAGTGAAGCATCCTGGAGCAGCAGCCCAGGGAAGAGGCAAACACAACCCTCGTGATCCCAAAGGTATTCACCCAGCAATGCTTTGATATTTGCCCTCCCCACAGCCCCATCCTGCCCCAGCCTCCAGGCAGGGATGAGGATCCCAGGAGGATCCCTGGGCACCGGTCAGTGGCAGAGAAGATGCCTGGATGGGCTGGCTCCCAGCTCAGCAGAGCTGCTGCTCAAACCCAGGCACTGCTGATGGTGCAGGGCTGTGCTGAGCCCACCAACACAGCCCTGCTGAGCCAGCAGCACAGCACAGACACTCCCGGCTCTCCTCAGTGCAAAAGTCAAACCTCTCAGACAAAAACATCCAGGAGGGAAGGGCTGCAAGAAGCACCCTCAGGTGCTGGGGACAGATTCATCCTCCCTCTTCTTGCATGAGGTTCTGAGGGGAACCCTGGGACAGTCTGAAACCTCCTGGGTTTCTGGGACTGCAGGAAGAGGAAGAGACAGAAGAGGGGTAAGAAAGGTGAAAACCCCCACAGCAGGTGAGCACCCACTGCAAGCCCTGGCCAGCACAGAGGCCCCACAGCCACACACAAGGGCTGAGTACCCACAGGCCTGATAAAATCCAGTTGGAAGCACTCAGGGAATGATGATTACGAGGGAGTGGGAGAAAGGCACTGCCTGTCTGAACAGATCTGCTCAGAGATACCCTCACACTTCTACATTTAAAAGCATCACAGGATGCTCTGGGAAAGGCACAACAGCTCCAACAGCAGGGGCCAGGCTCCACCTCTGCCCACCTGCACTCCCCCAGCCCCACTCAGGCAGGGACAGACCCCAGGGTGCCACTGTCACCCTCCCACCTCCCCCCATAACAGCAAAGCACCCACCAGTTATTTCCTGTGGCGCCTCCACAGTAGGAACACACAGGACACCCGGAGCCCTCGCTGCAGCCCTCTCATCCGAGGGGGATTAGGGCTGGGTTAGGGATTTAATCCCACTGCCGGGGCTTTTCTGGGTCGGTGACATGGTTTGCGAGGCGCTGATTAGTGCGCGTCGTTAGCGCAGCACGGATAATTAACACAGCCTGTGCCACATGCCAGCGAGAGCTCCTGCGCCATCACCCTCACCACGGCTAAGGGGGACAAGCCCTGGCCCTCTGTGGGGTCTGGCTGGACTTTTGGGCAGCAGAGCAGCTGCCTGGGGTCACAGAAGGAATCCTCGCCCTGAGGAAGCAAATCCAGGAGTTAAAGATGGGAGTTTTCTCACTGCAGTGCTGGAATTAACCCCTGAGAGCACAGGGAGAGCTCCTCCAGCCCACTGGCTGTACTGGGGTGAACTGGGAGCTGCTGCCCTAGTGGAGGATGTCAGTCCATCATCCTGCCTGTGCCATGATGGGTTTGGGGACCCCAAGGGACAGACCATATGTCCATCCACACCAGTTCAGCACAGGGACATGCCCAAGGTAGGGACCAACAGCATCACCCCAGCCCCACGGTCACTCCAGAGAGGTGATCCCAGGGACTCTGTTGCCTCCCAGCTTTGAGCAGGTTTCCAAGCAGACACAGACACACTCACAGGGTGTATCCATCATCCACCACTGGATAAACCCAGAACTCACACACTGGGCTGGAGGCTGTGCTGGGCAACCTGAGGCTGCTTAGAGCAGGTGCTCAGCATCATCTGAGTTAATATGGAAAGAGTTTGGGGAGTATGGATCAATCACAGCAGCATTCCCATGGGGCAGTGCTCCACAGGGAAGCTGGAGGGAAGCACATCTTGTGCCCAGGCAGCTCATTCCAGCACAGGCACCCAAAGGGCTCCAAATAAACCAACTCCATCAGGCAGATGCCACTCTGAGTCCCCAGGAGACCAGTGTGGCTGCAGGGAGAGGCCAGAGGTTCCTTGAGCCACAGGCACATGGCCACCCCAAAAGTGCTGCTGAGCTGGAGCACAGCCCTGGAGAGATCCACAGGGAGAAACCCTGCTGGAACTGGAGCATGCAGCCTCTGGGATGCTGCTGGGTGTCCTGCAGGGGATTAAAGTGACAGCCTGGGGGCCCCGTCCTGGAGGAGAGGCAGCACATGCTGTTGTCCACCTCACTCTGGCTCCAGCTCTGTGTTTCACACTATTGGAGGCCCTCCTGGCAGGACTGAAGGATGTGTCAGGCAGGACTGTGCTGATGTGTCAGGTGCTGTTCCTCCAGGAAAGTTCATTCCCATGGGAAAGGAAAAGCTGGATGGGAAATCAGCCTGCCTCAGAGCAGCTGCTGGCATCCCTGCAGGACAGCCTGGGGCAGCCAGCCCCTCTCAAGGCAGGTGAGTCCTTTGTTCCTGATGGAGCAGCCTCTCCCACCCAGCACCTCTCCTGCTCCTCTCACCCTTCCTGCACTGGCCTGGCAGAGCCTTCCTGAACCCCTGCTTCTCCAAAACCTCAAGGGGAAACACAAACTAACCCAGGAATGACACAGGCAAGCCCGAGCCCTGCTGCTCTCCAGGATCCCATTCCTTCAGGAAGCACAAAGCTCCGCCGTAGCATCCCCATTCCCATTAAAAAACTATTTCCATCACCACCCACAGCGCTGTCAGCTCTTCCCAACGCCTAAAGTGCTTCCTCAGCTCATCCACACACCCCTCCTGCCTGCTGTCTCCTGTTCAATGATGAGACGGAGCTTTCCCCACTCTTGCATGAGTCTATACTACTCAGCGTGCGGCTCCGGATCCTCTGGGCCTCTCATCCCGGTAATTTGTTGCCCTTATTTTTCCACACCTCCCACTCCTCCCCCGTGGCAGATTGTGCCTTGGCTTTCCGTGTCTCTGCCCAGCCCTGCTGACACCGGGCTCCCCCATCCCGGCAAGCCTGGACCCTGCCTGGTGAGATTCCAACAGGGAACAGAGCCAACAGGAGGCTCCCAGAGCTCTGGGCTTCAGTTTAAGCCATGCAGCAGCCAGTCTGAAATCCAGCACATCTGAAACCCTCACCTGTAACAGCCCAGCACATCCCGCTCTGCCTCTGCCCAAATCCTTCCCCATCACTCCCAGCACCCACCCAGGGATGTTCCCAGCCTCTGGAGAGGAGCACCCGGTGCCAGTTGTGGCAGCACCCAGAGCACAGAGGGAAGGTCACCTTCGCAGCAAAGCTCTTTTATTTCCATCTCTATTTATTTATTTCCTCTGCTTGCTGCGCTCCCTGTGGCTCCGGGGCCATTTACATAATCAGATCAGAGGCAGCTGCACAGGAACTGCACACGCTGGCCCCAGAGCTCCCAGCCCTTCTTCCCAGGAGCACCTTTCCATTCCCTGGAGTATGCCTTCCCTCCCTGGAGCGTCCATCCCTTCCCCAGAGCGCCCATCCCTTCTGCTGAGAGCCACAGCACCAAACCTCACAGATCCGTATCCACTTTCCACTCCCATGGAGCAGATCCATGAGCTTCAGTGATGCAGCCAGGGCAGAGCCTGGACATGGAGCATCCACATGCCAGCACCAGGACAGTGCTGCCAGCTGGGATCTCTGGGAAAAACCTTCTGGGCAAGGACACTTTTAACTTCTCCTGCAAGGAACTTTGGCCTGGCAAAAGCACCCTGTGCTCCCATGGGATATGTGCTCAGGGATGGAGATGGGCACGAGCATGGTGTATTTGTACAAGGAAACTCCACCTGCTTCCCTGGAGCAGTTTCATGTTCTATACAGATTTTGGGACCTTTGCACTGCACAGAGCTCCCCCATCCCCCCACAAGAGGCTCCTGGCAGCTCCAGAAGGCATCAGCCCATCTAAAAGGAGAAATTGAGGCACAGGAGGGAATCCATGCTGGAAAAGGTGACAGTGTGGCTGGGAGCCACCAGTCCCTGTGACAGGGGCATCAGGCTGGTCCCCTCCCTCCTGGTCCCCCCCCCTCTCTGCTTGTCCCTCTCCCACCTTTCTAACACAGCCCCTCAAAGTGTCCCCCTGCCCACAGCTCCATCACCTCCTCCCAAAACAACTGATTCAGCAGGGATCTGGAAGAGCCACAACCTCCTCCCGGAGCCGGAGCTGCCACACTGCTCCCACCCTGCTCCTTCCAGTCCTGCTCCCTCCAGGGCACAGCCTTTCCCTCAGGCATCTCCTCAGGATGCCCATCCAGAGCCAAAGTACCAAAGGATGCACAGCATCCATGTGAGAACATGTCCTGCCACCCCCCAGCCCCTCTTACCTGTTTGGGATTTTGGGCAAGCCACCTTCCTGCTGTTTTATCCCAGCACAATGGTTTTTGTGGAATTTCCCACCCTCCAGACAGCCTTGCTCAAGCTTTTATCACGTTGCAACCACCACAACCTCCTCCTCCTCTTCTTCCTCCTCCTCTCTGGGCTGGACACGGCAAATACTGCTCTGCTCATCCCTTCCCAAAGGCTGCTGGAGAATTCTCTCCCTGTCAATTCCCTGCCCACATCCCACTGCTGTTCCGCCTCCTGACAGCAAACCTGGGCAGCACCGAGGGTCTGCTGGCACCTCCCACCACGCTGCCAACCCCATTCCCAAAACTTGGACAAACTCTCCATGGGGAAAGTGCTGCACAAGCATCCCCAAACTGCTCTGAAACACAAAAGAGACTCGGGAAGCCCTTTCCCCCTGTGGCTACAGAATCCTAGGAGTGGGAATGGGGAGGATGCAGCGACCGTGGGGCTCCGAGTACCCTCCAGCTCCTGCTGGGAATTACATCAAACACCACCCAACCTCCTTCTGCTCAGGGCTAGGACAGCCTGATGACAGCACTGCTCCATTCACAATTCCCTGAGCTCTGCCTTCATACATTATTCCAGCCCGTTGAAGCTTTGGGATTGTTTTTTTTTCATTTCCTTTAAATATTTTATTCAGTTTTGCTCTCTTTTAGAGCTCCCTGGAGTAAAGCAGGCTCCCAGGAAGGGCTGTCTCACTGCGATGGAGGCACACTCAAAGCACAGCCGGGAAGCACCGTGAGGCTGCACAAGGCAGGAGCAGAGGTGGTGCCAGCACCACTTCCTGACCTCCAACAGCCCAGCTGGGAGAGCAGAGCCAGCACGAGACCCGAGGGGGTTAAATCCCACAGCAGCTTCATGGAAGCAATGAGGGTGTGAGGGATGTGGGATGTAGGTCTCAACCCGCAGCAGGATCTGAAGTGCTGTGCCGGGCAGAACTCCCCCACAGAGCAAACGAAAGCATTCCCTCAGCATTCCCAACATGCACATTTCCCAGCTTTACAAAAATGACCTATTACATGGAGCAGGCGGTAAGGATGTAGCAGAGCTGTGTCTCAGTGGGGTCTGTATCCATGCCCTTTTCCCAGCTGCATCTTCCCAACTTCCCATGCCCTCACCACAGCGCTGAGCCCCGGCCCTGCCGAGCCCCACGGTAACGCGACTCAAGCCACAGGGAACAAACAGGGAGGGCAGGAGGATGGAGGAAGAAGAGGAGGAGGAGGGGCAGGAGAAGCAGCACTCACGTTGATCATAGCATTGGAGGTGATGCGGAAGAGCGTGGCGCGCTCGTTCACCGCCTTGATCTTCTCTCCGCTGTCGGCCGGCAGGCGCAGGTTCTCCAGCTCGCTGAGCGAGCGCTGCAGGGCCGCGCCGTGCTTGGCAATCAGCTCATTGCAAGTGCTCAGGTCCTCCAGCTTACTCGACAGGGTCTTCAGGGGGCCGTGCAGCTCGCTCTTGTCTGACTGCGAGGCGGGCTCCTCGTCACCCGAGTCATCTGCACGGGGAGGGATGGAGAGAACAGCGTTTCCATGGTTACCCCCGCGGGCAGGGACCAGGGACCTCCCGCCTCCTGCCGGGCCGGGGGTCGCGGCTACCGCGGCCCCCCCGGAGCACGGAGTGGTGGGGGTGGCACCAGAGCCCCGAGCAGCTGCTCCTGGGGCTGTCACTGAGATCTGCTCCAGGGTTGGGTGGTGGGGTGGCACAGGGGGTGCCACACACCAAACCTGCCCTTCCCAGGCTCACCAGGGTCGATCCACCATGCACTGGGGGCTCTGCCAGCTCTGCTCGGGGCAGGGTGTTGTCACCTGAGGGAAAGGTGACAGAGACACCAAGGAAAGTGACACTTTACCCAAAACCACCACATCTTCAAAGGGCAGAAAACTCCATGATCAGCACCTCAGCTACAACAAAAATTTCTGCAACTCCAGAACACTTAAAACCAGGAAACAAATCCAAGTCCACTCAGTGGGAGTAACACAGCATTTCTGATCACCCCACTGCTCCCCCAGGAAGGAGGTGATCGGCCCCAAGAGGAGCAGCACCCAAAGCAAATACAAAGAGAGAGAAGCAGGTCCTGGGCAGGGGCTGTGCCCCATCCTTATGCTCCAAAGTTTAGCCAAGGGTTTTCCAGGTGCTCCCAAAACCTTCTGAGGCAGCGGAGCAGGGACCTGCTCCTGTATCTCCCCTCCCTGAATCTTCTGTCTCTGGATTTCAGAGAGATGGGCACCAGCAAAACCCGGCTGCAGCTTCTCTGCCAGGTCTGGGGGAGCTGGGGGAGTGAGAACATTCTCCAAACAATCCAGGCACAGAGCTCAGGGATGGCTCTAGTGTAATGGGGGAGCAGCACATTCCCTCTCAGGGCTGCGAGGAAAGAAGGAAACCCGTGATTCCCTGGCAGGTGGGTGTTTGGCTGCTATTCCTGGCTCATTGATAGGAGCTCTGGAAATGCTGTGGGTACTGGGAGAGGTGTTCAGGCACTGCTCAGATTGAATCCACAGTAAGGGAAGCAGAGGAAGAGCACCCTTTGATTACTGTGATCCAAAAGCAAGGATCTGGAGAAATGTGACAGGATCATGAACCTGGAGTGGAAGCAGGAGCAGAGCACAGCACAGTGTCACCCCAGGACTCATGGTGAACCTCCCCAGAATGGATGTGATGGGTCAGGGGACACAGCTCAGGGACAGCACTGATCCTCTACAGCAGGACCAACCTCACTGCCCAAGGACAATGGGAGAAAATGCAAGGGAAACAGGGCACGGAGTGGCTCATGAAGCACCAGGACAGCATCTCCCAGTGTCACCACTTGGTCCCTCTGCAACCCAGCTGACAAACACAAGCAGCAGCTGCTGGAGCCTGGAGAGGAGGAGACCACCAAGGACAATCAGAGCACCGAGGGGAAACCAGCTGAGAGCTTCCCAAGGAAGGTGAGCAGCCAGCTGAGGTGTTTGGGAGATGGGCAGCTCCCATAGCCAGGCTGGGGAGCTGCTGAGCCCAGACAGGGGACAGGACCAGAGGTTTGAAAACACACCCGGAATCAGGGAAGTCTCCAGAACAGCTGGTAGGAGAAGGGGAATAGGAACAAGCAGGATTCCAGGAACTCCATCCCAGGATGGTGCACAGAGGCACCACAGCAATGGCACAGGCTCACACCACAGGCCAACTCCAAAAGACCTGGCAAGAAAATTGAAGCCACCTTTCTACCAGTACAGAATATAACCAAAACCTCCTCAAAGCCCATTTTCTGATACAAAAGTTCACTGGGGCACACAAAGGGTCTCCAGCAGTGTGGGCACTTTCCCTGGGCTTGGATGTTGTCTCTGCACCTGTCCTGATCCGGTGCTTCCAAGGACAGAGCATTCCATACCCCGGACACTCTCTGGGAGAGGGGCACCAGGCTGCTCCTGCTGCTCTGAGCTGTGTCCCTGGGGCTTTCCAGGGCAGTCTCTGGCCTCTTTCACCATCTCTTCTCTCCAGGTGGGGAACTGTGCTCTTCCCACCAGCATCCCAGCAGCCTGTGCAGGCTGTGCCTGCTGCCTGCACTCCTCCACAGCTCTGGGATCAGATCACTAACGAGGCTGGACTTTAACAGCCAATTTATAATGAAGTCCCATGTTTTATAAAGCTCCCAGGAGCAGAAGCCAGCCCTGCTGGCTCAGCTGTCATTGCTAACAGGAGCCTCAACATGGCAAAACCCACCTCTAAGGGACTCCAGAGGACAATCCAAATTTCCCAATTTTCTGTTTGCAGGCATCAAAAACAATGTACAAAGCCAATTTTACCTGCTTACAAGTGCTGCAAAAATGATGCCAGGCAAGAGAAAGTGCCTCTCTGCCCATCCCCAGGCAGCACTTAACACCCAAACCCCTCCCTTTAATTTACCCCCCATCCTGCCTTTCCAGAGCAAAGCCTGAATCATTTTGCCAGGTGCAATCCCAGATCACAGCCTGGAGATTTTTCACAGAATCACGGAATGCCCTGAGTTGAGAAGGACCCACAAGGATCACCCAGAGCCCGCAACAATCCCACCCTGTCCCTGGCAGTGCTGTCCAAACACTCCTGGCAGCCCTGGGGCCGTGCCCATTCCCTGGGAGGCTGGGCAGTGCCAGCACGGGGATGGCAGGGCACGGAGAGGGACGGGCTCTGCACTTTGCCAGGACATTATTTCCTGCCCATTGATTGAGGCTGTGGGAACAATCCCTGCCCAAGTGCTCAGCTTGAGGCAGGAACACAGCATGGCCCAATTTTTTATCGCTGTGCAGAATTATATAAATGCCTCAAAGCCCAGGAAAAGGGAGAAGGAACCTGGGTCAGCCCAGTGATGCTGCTCATTAGAGCTGAGCTGGCTGAGCTGAGCATCCCTCACCAGCCACTGCTGTGGGATGCTGGAATGCTGACAGGATGGGTAGCAGGATCCCACCTTCCCTCTCCTGCCTGAGCAGCTGCAACCATAGAATGGTTTGGGTTGGGACCTTAAAGCTCATCTCCTTCCACCTTCTTGACATGGGCAGGGACAGCTTCCACTAGAGCAGGAACCAATTAAGAATATATACATATATGTATATATTATTATACATATATATACTGGACTATATATCCAGTCAAATAAATCAGAGTAGCTGAAAGCAGAAATGATCACGCAGAGCACCCAATCCTCCTCACTGCCATGCCCAAGAGCTCTGACACTGGCTCTGAAGGTGCTTCCATTTTTCTCCTGGGAGCTCCTGGGAAAGCTGACCAAATCCCAAATCCACAGAAACATGAACCCTTCTGTTTCCTGCAGCAAGTAGCAGCCACTCAGATCTGCACCAGCTTTGGAGCAGCAGCTCCAGGTCCCAGTGAAGGAGCCCTGCTCCCACCAGGCCATCCCCTCCAGCTGTCCAGCTGCTGCTGGCACCAGCAGGACAAACTGCCATGGGAATGCTGGGACACAGCACAGCACAGGGGGGCGGGGCTCTGCCATCCCCTCACTCCCCCATCAGGGCTAGTCTCAGGAAAGCTGCTTTGAATCACAGGACCACTTAGGCTGGAAAAGACCCCCAAGACCACCATGTTCAACCTTTTCCCAACTTTGCACATGACACAAGTAGTGTCATGCTGTAACTACTGCACTTGTAGTTACAGCTGATTATCATGAAGGGTTGGAGGAGAGAGCTGCAGAAATATTCATCCTGTTGCTGAGGATGAAGGATTCACTCATCCAGAAAGGTGGAAGAGCACCAAGCCTCTGCCTGGAGGTCTTTGCCTGGAGCCCAGCCAAACACCACAGCTTTGAGGATCTTGCCCTTATTCCAGCTTTTGTATCAGCTCAGACAGGAAAAAAAATTATTTGGCTTTGCTAAGGCTGGGAAAACATCCTGAAGGCCAGGAAATACCCACAGAGTCTATCCAGAGCTCCTCATTCGAGGATGGACCACAGGGGATTTGCAGAAGCCAAAGTGCAGCGGGCCCAGCAAGATCACAGCACTGGGACTTCAACCCAAATGGGGGGTCCCTAGCTGCACTCCCACGGGGTCACAGAACCTCTTGGAAGCTCCCTAAATACCTGGGAGGATTTAGGAGAGGGAAGACGGGGAGAGGGGAAACACAACTCTCACAGGATGATGGTGAGGGACACCCAGCAGAATCCAACTGAAACATTTTCCAGCACAGCTGGAACCTCAAACCAACACCCCCAGCTGGGAAGGGCCAAAGTGGGTCAGGACCATGTTCAGGACCAGCAAAAAGCCTGGAGGCTCTGCAGGAGCCAGGAAGGGCTCCCTGCTCCTCCACACAGGGAGATCCTCCAAGGACACAGAGTGCTTTAATCCATGGTTTCCAGCCCCCAGCACACCCTGTTCCCTGCAGAGGGAAGGGCTCAGTGACGGATCCCCTCTTTCCATGCAGGATGACAGCGATGCTCCCACCTGACCCTCATTCCTCCTGGTGCTCCAGCTCTGCCGTCTGCTCTCCATGGAATAAAGATCCTTCCTAGAGCAGCAAACCCTCAGGGGCTGGCAGGGGGCTCCCAGTCCCATGCTGGGATGCAGGTGGCCCTGGATCCCCTCAGGAAGCAGCACATCCCTAGCTCAGGAGCTTCACCCCGGCTCACCCTGCTCCTCCTCGTGCTCAGAATGAAAGGCAGACATTCAGCAGGAACTCCTGCTGCACTTCCCCAGGGAACAAAAGCTCCTCAAGAAAACAAACATGAAAGGCTGGCAGAAAAAAATCTGACAACAAATTGCCAGGTTCCTCTGGCTCCTGTACTATGGATGAGGCAGCCCAGCCTCCACAGCCTCCTCCAAAGGGTTCCTGCATTCCCAGTGGGCTCTGGAGATTTCCCTGTGCTCGCCAGTGGCACAGAAGGACTATCCATGATTTGAATTCATCCCCATCTCCATCCTGCAGCCAAGCTTTGCCCTGGCCTTGTGCAGGGCTTGGTGCCAACACCTCCGGGACCCTGGGCTGGAGCAGTGGATTTGGGCTGAGCAGGGCGTGAGCGGCCATCACCACCCAACTCCAACCCCATCCCTCTTCCCCGTGCCACAACACACGTGTGGCACAGCAGGGCTGGCCCCAGGCACTGCAGTAACCCACATAACACCCTCACCCTCCTCTTCCTCCTCCTCCTCCTCCTCCTCCTCCTCCCTCCTCCTTTTCCTTCTTCTTTCCCCCCTTGCTCCGGGAAGGCTCCACAAATGCAGCTGCTGCTTCCCGCTCCCCTCACGATGCACTCAGGGAGCTCTGCAGGCACAGGCTCAAATCCCAGAGACACAAACCACAGCAGCTTCCCATGAATCCCCTCTCCAGGAACACTCCAGGCTCGTATTTTACACCTCCAGCCCCAAATCCAAGTGTTTCCCAAGCCGAGCCCCTCGTGCTCTGTCTGGACTCGGGAGCAGCTCTGGCGATCCGGGCTGCCTTTGGTTTGTAGGGCACAGGCACGCAGCGTTGCTATAGGAACAGGCAGCCTCACCGTAAGCTGGGGAGATTATTTTTGGAGCTGTGATGCAATTTAATCTATGGAAAATGGATCGGCAGCCATCGGCCATAAGCCTCCAAGGGCTTGTTTCTCAGCCCAGAAAACACAAACCTCAGTGCCTGGAGCAGTGTCCCACCAAAGCCACCAAGGCAGAGCTCCCTTTCCACCCCCTTTTTCCATCTTGAAATCTTCCCTCAGATAAATGTTTGCCATTGCCTGCAATTTCACCAGAGCTGATGGGAAAGCTGCTGGCTGGAGGCACCAGAGTATCCCCAAGCTCTGGGGACACAGTGGGGCTTTGCAGTGCAGTCCATGAGATCCCACAGGAGGCACTGCCACGCTGAGCTCCCACCCCAAAACCAGCAGGGAGCTGCTGCTCACGGCTGGGCTGTGCCAGTGCTGCCCGTGGGTGAGCAGAACTGGGAACAGCCTTTTCAGGGATAAGCCAGAAGGAGGAGAAAGGATTGAAGGATTCAGGCTTGGATCTTTTATTCCAAAATTCCCAAACTGCATCCAGAGTCCGACTGTGATATCTGCAGCCCAAAGCACCACAGCTCCTCAGCCCCACATCATGCAGTTCATCCCTGCTTATCTTCCTCTCCAAATCCAGCACAGTTCTTGTCACCCTACACCCCTCGCCTTCCTCCATCCCTCACCTTACTTCTCCCTGTGAGTGGAAAACTTTCCCTTCCTAAGTATTCTCTTTTTCAGCAACAGACCTCGTCCTTCCTACATCACCTTGAATGTCTCCCCAGTCCTCCTGCAATCCTGAGCTGGTTTCCTACCACTCCACTGGAGCCTCCGGAGCCTCCCAAAGGCAGGACTGGCCCTGTGCTGGAAATTAAACCCAGCTTTCTCCTGGAGGCAGCTGGAATGAGCTGATGGGAGGCTTGGAAGTGTGGGATCAATACTGCAGGAGTGAAGTCAAGGCAGAGCAGAGATCCCTGAGTGTTGTCCTCAGAGAAAGCTGTGATGGGATAAAAGGAATGCTGATGACTTGAATTCAAACAGCATTCCTGGGCTGCCCCAAAGCCACCAGAGGCTGCAGCAGTGACAATGGGGCATCTCAGATTTCCCTATGGGCAGCAGGACCTGCACATCTGCCAGGGGGAGCTGGGCTTGGGAGCATTGGAGTCCCAACCCTGGCTGTTCCCAATGCCTGGAACAAGCTGCCTTCAGGCACCTGGATGATCCAACCACCAGCACAGCATGGATTATGTCTCCATTCCCGGTTCCACCTCTTGTGCACTTTCTCCTACCTTTTCTCACACTTGTCTGGGAGTTTTGGATCTAAAAGTATGAGAAGTATCCCACTGACTGGGAAAAGCCTTTTCTCCTCCCACAGTCAGAGCGGAGGATGTCCATGAGGATCAGCCAGCAGCAAATCCTGCAGCCATCCCAACTGAAACTCCAAGCTTTCTCCTCACAGTAAATCCACAGAAATCAACCCCACCTCCTTTCCAGATTCCCTGTTTATCCCAACACTAGGCAAGGCTATGATTCAGAATCAGCAGCCCTTCCTGTGTGGAATTATCCGGATCGCTGGGATACGCTGCTCGCCCGTCATTCCTGAAGCAGAGCAATTTCCACCCTGGCTCTGGCAGACACAGCTGCTTTCATCACTTTTAATCGCTATGAATATTAAATGGAGCAGGGATCTATATTTAATAGCCTGGCCCGGCTGCCAGGGAGATGGATGAGGTTTATAGCAGCTGCAGATGCAGGAACAAGCGGAATTTTGGTGGCTAGAAAGAATTACACTGAGAATTAATCATCAAAATAGTAGAGAAAATAATCATTCATAAATCATTCCAAATCCGGGTGATCGCTCAGCAATTACCACCAACCTGGCAGGGCTGTTGTTTCTCCCTGCTAATGCAAAGGGAAAGCTGCACAGGCAAATGGGAGCCTAAAAATAGGGAAAATTGGCTGCTCGTGACAAGCTGGGACCTATCCTGAAGTCACATTCAGTGGGAGCAGGTGGGGAGGGCTCCACAGAGCAAACCCAGAGATCAAAGGCCACTGCAGACACACTGAACTCCAGGTTCACCTGGAGAGGAGAAGGCTCCAGGGACACCTCAGAGCCCCTTCCAGGGCCCAAAGGGGCTCCAGGAGAGCTGGAGAGGGACTGGGGACAAGGGATGGAGGGACAGGACACAGGGAATGGCTCCCATTGCCAGAGGACAGGGATGGATGGGATATTGGGCAGGAATTGTTCCCTGGCAGGGTGGGCAGGCCCTGGCACAGGGTGCTCAGAGCAGCTGGGGCTGCCCCTGGATCCCTGGCAGTGCCCAAGGCCAGGCTGGACATTGGGGCTTGGAGCAGCCTGGGACAGTGGGAGGTGTCCCTGCCATGGCAGGGGTGGAAGGAGATGGGTTTTAAGCCCATCCAGCCCAAACCATTCCATGATTCTGTGAAAATAAGCAGGATACAAAAATGGGCAGTGGGAAAGCACAAAGCATCTCCATCCCCATCACTGCAGCATTCCCGGCCTGGCTATTGAACATTTTATTGCTGCAATTACAAAATGATGATGTTCCTGGTCAATAATCCTGAGCAGCACAAGCTGCACTTTGTCTGGACTGCAGTCATGCACTTCCTGGCACAAATGGGACTTTCCCAACACCCAAACACCTCAACAACCCCAAGAAGTTGAAATTCAAGCTACAGAGTCATGCAGATTGAGTTTAAAACACACCAAAAGGCAGAGTTTAAACTACAAATAGGATGGACACACTGAAGAAATGGAGATGAAATGCAGGATGTGATCAATCCAAAACTCCTCACGGCATTCATGGAGAGGCCCAGCCCAACAGGCAGCCCTGGGAGCCACTGGTCATGACTATTTCTAAATCCATATAAATTCCAGTGAAACTTTTAGAAGTGAGCTAAAAGAGCAGATGAATTCAGGGTTACAGGAATAGAGAAGGCAAATTCAAGACATGAGGTGGTTTCTGGTAAGTCCTCACCAGCCCATGGCCGGTTTGGGATCCTGCACTCCCAGGAAAGGACAGCCCTGAGGGCACTGAGGATGGGAAGCACAAAGGGACAGTGACTGCAAAGCCAGGCTTGGGCAGAAGTGGGAGAACTCAACTGGAGACATTTTGACAATGCACAAGGAACAATTTGAGACACTTGGGAAGCAAAGCTGGAAAACAGAGCAGCTACAGAGGGGCAGCTGTGACATGGAGCCCTGAGGGGTGGAGAGCAGTGTCCCTGTGTCTCCCAGTGCAGGAGAGCCCTGCAGGGGCTGCAGCGTGTCCAGGGCAGGGAACGGAGCTGGGGAAGGGGCTGGAGCCCCAGGAGCGGCTGAGGGAGCTGGGAAAGGGGCTCAGCCTGGAGAAAAGGAGGCTCAGGGGGCCCTTGTGGCTCTGCACAACTCCCTGCCAGGAGGGGACAGCCGGGGAGGGTCGGGCTCTGCTCCCAGGGAACAGGGACAGGAGGAGAGGGAACGGCCTCAGGCTGCGCCAGGGGAGGCTCAGGTGAATTTTGGGAAATGTTTTTCATGGAAAGAGCTGTCCCGCCCTGGCACAGCTGCCCAGGGCAGGAGTGGATTTCCCATCCCTGGAGGGATTGAACATTTAACATTGAATGTGACATTGGGGACATGAGGCAGTGGTGACCTTGGCTGTCCTAGGGGAACAGTTGGACCTGATGCTCTCAGGGGGCTTTTCCAACCTAAAAACCATTCTGTGATTCTAAAAATACCTATGTATGTGTGTGTGTATATATATATGTATGTATATGTATATATATATATGTGTGTGTGTGTATATGTATATATATGTGTATATATATATATATATATATATATATATAAATACATATAAATACGCATATATATGTATATGTATGTGGGCTGAAATACAGGCAGGCATCAGTGCTGCTTCCACAAGTCTTTCCAGTGGATTTCTTCACAATCTTTCCAAAACTCTTCTCAGGAGGAGCCAAGAGAGCTTTGCAAGATGCCACTTTGCTGGCTTCTGGAGGAGGTGGAGGATTGGTGGCTGATTTTCAGCTCTGCCTTTTGACTACAGTACTCTGTTCCCTATTTCCAACAGGATAAGAAATTGGGAAGCTCTACAGAAAAGTAGGAATCCAGCCCTGAAACCTCCTGAACAGCAATCCCAGAGACTGAGGGGCAGAGCTGGCAGGGAGCACCAGGGGAGATAAAATGAAGCCAGCTGATGCTTTTGTGGGAACACTGGAGAGTCACAGTCAGTCCTGCTGGACACAGCCAAATGTCCCTCCTGTCCCCTGCAGGCACTTGTGAATAGCAATGAACAAAAACATGGAGGGGAAGGTGTGATTACAGGAAAATAACTGCTCATTAGCAGATAATTGGGGGCTCAGCAGCACAGCTCATTGCCAGGAAAGAAAATTAAAAAAAAAAATTAAATAATGGCTTGATAAAAATAGAAACTTTTTCATTCTCCAGCTCAGAACCGCACCAACACAGGAAGTGCTGAACTCCAGGAGCAGTTTGGGTGCAGAGCTGGGGCCAGGGACAGTGACTGCCTCTTGTCACACCTGGAAATGCTTCCTTTCCAGGAATCCCCGCAGGAGAAGATGGGACTGGCCCCACTGGCAGGGGGCAAGAACACAGCCTCAGTGCCTGCATCACCTTCAGCTCCTCATTTCCTCCACAAGCCCAGGAAGTGTCCAGGGATCCCAGCAGCCCCTGCCAGTGCCCAAAGGGGCTCCAGGGGAGCTGGAGAGGGACTGGGGACAAGGGATGGAGGGACAGGACACAGGGAATGGCTCCCACTGCCAGAGGGCAGGGATGGATGGGATATTGGGCAGGAATTGTTCCCTGGCAGGGTGGGCAGGCCCTGGCACAGGTGCCCAGAGCAGCTGGGGCTGCCCCTGGATCCCTGGCAGTGCCCAAGGCCAGGCTGGACATTGGGGCTTGGAGCAGCCTGGGACAGTGGGAGGTGTCCCTGCCATGGCAGGGGTGGCACTGGGGGGGCTTTAGGGTCCCTTTCCACCCAAACCATTCCATGATTCTGGGAGCTATGGTGACCTTGCAGGAGGCCCCATCACTCCAAAATCCTGCAGTCAGCCTGGATATCCAGTTACCCCCCCCCACCAGCCCCTCCCAAAGCTGCCTGTGAAAGCTTTTCTCGTCCCTGGACAGATCCGTATCAGCAGGACAGAGGCACATACCTCTGTGTCCCTCTCTGAGCCTCTGAAAGATCCACATGCAGCTGAACATCTCCCATTTGCCCTTCACCAAAGCTCCCCTGCTCGTATTTCCCTGTACCCTCTGAATTCACAAGCCCTCACCTGATCTGAGACATCCCAGCAGGGAGAACCTGCCCTGCCTGCAGCTCCAGGACCATCTCCTAGAAATATTTAACCCATGGACACAAGTGGCATCATAAATCATTCAGTCACTTGTTCTTGTCCAAAGCATGTCAGAAAATATAAGAAATTTGTTAATTAATTGTTTCTCTTTGTTTAGTCACTGAATCCTTCAGTATCCAGTGATTACTACAGATTCACATCACTCCCCCACACTGAAATGGAGCAGCTGCCACAGTCTGGTGGCACCGTGGGCTTGGGGACAAGAAGTCCCCGAGTCCCTGAAGGGGTGACAGGCAGGAGCAGGACACCAGGCCAGGCATAAGCAGCTTTCTTAGCCAGGAACAATCCCAGAAAAGGGCAGAAATAACTAAAATTCTAGTATTTTGGAGGAAATGAGGTTTTTCTGAGAGCAGAAACTCACAGAAGTGAGCACTGTCACAGCTGGGGGGTGACGCCCTGTTCTTCCACAGACAACAGCAAACCCTGGCACACTGCTACCGAAACCATCGCAGGTCTTGGATGTCTCCTCCTGCATCACTGAACATCCATTTTTTATGATGCTTAAACATTTTCCAGCCCCAGGCCCATCTCCAATGTCAGAAGGTGAGGAGGGGAGCTCACAGGTGGGCTGGCCTCTCCCCTGACATCCATCAGGGAAGGAGACTCGGGAAGCCGATGGCCTTGGAGAGCTGCAGGAGCGCCCATCCCCAAGCACGTCATCCTTGGTGTACCCAGGACCACTCCCAGGGTTCACCACAGTCAATCTGGCCCAGGAATTTTTTCCTTTATGTTTTTTACCAGGAGCTTCGGGTTTTTTTTTCTGGAAGTCTCCCATCAGCAGGGAACACACATCCTGCCCCAGGCTTCCTCCCTCTCACAGAAAACAGTGGGAGATGTGCAGAGGACACTCCTACACTCCTGTCAGCTCTCTCCTTGCTCACTAACCCCATGAACATGAAGGAGATGACAAGGGCCCTCACTCCCAAGGAGGGGGAGCAGAGGAGAGCAAGGCAGGGAAGGGACAGAGCCATCACAGCACTGTCCCTGTGGCACCCACGGCTGCACAGGATCACACAGGAACAGCAAAATTCAGCAGCACCAGAACAGCAGCAGTGATGGTGTGCTGGGACACGGGCAGCCCATCCCAAACAACTGCTGTGCCACCCAGAGCAGCTCAGAGAGAGCACCTGAGCCTCCCTTCTCCCAAATCCAGCAGCTATCGTGTCCCTTGCCTCGGGATCAGGGCTCAGCACATCCCTGCAGGCCCATCCCAGCTCATCCCAGGCCCTGGAGAAGCATTCACACTGAGCTGCAGTGCGGACATGGAGATGGACACACATCCTGATGGGCACTGAAACCCTCCTGAGCTGCCAGGGCTCATCTTACCCAGGGTAAGAGGATCCAGGGGTGTCACTTATCCACCATCCTCCAATTCCCGAAGGTCAGGACATGCCAAAGCCACCGCAGAGACGTGCAGGACCTGGGAGTCTCCCAGCCCCCCTGCTCAGGCTCGGGGAGGATGGCAGCAGGGCAGCAGCAGCAGCCCCAAAAAGGCACCCAACTTACATCCCCTTTGCCTTTGGATTTTAATGCTGCTCCCTCATAACCCACAGGCAGGGATAACAACCAAGCCCATAAAGTCCAAACCTCCCTGGGCAGCCCCTGCCAAGGCCTGACCACGCTTTCCATGCAGAAACTCCTCCTTATGTCCAACCTGAGCCTCCCCTGGCGCAGCCTGAGGCCGTTCCCTCTCCTCCTGTCCCTGTTCCCTGGGAGCAGAGCCCGACCCTCCCCGGCTGTCCCCTCCTGGCAGGGAGTTGTGCAGAGCCACAAGGGCCCCCTGAGCCTCCTTTGCTCCAGGCTGAGCCCCTTTCCCAGCTCCCTCAGCCGCTCCTGGGGCTCCAGCCCCTTCCCCAGCTCCGTTCCCTGCCCTGGACACGCTGCAGCCCCTCCAGGGCTCTCTTGTCAGGAGGGTCCCAGAGCTGCCCCAGCACTGGAGGTGCCCCAGCAGGGCCAGCACAGGGGACGGGCCCTGCCCTGCTCCTGCTGCCCCCCAGGGCTGGGACAGCCCCGCTGCCCTTGGCCACACCTGGGCTGGTGTCCAGCCACTGGCACTGGAACCCCCAGGGCTTTTCCCAGCCGCTTTCCAGCCCCTCTGTCCCCAGGTCACCTCCCCTGCAAGGACAGGTGATTTTACGGGTGTCACAGGATAACACACCTGTCCCCATGGCCAGGACACTGTCACACGTCCCAGGTTAGAGCACAAAGTCACAGTTCCACTGCCTGTGGTGAGCCATGGACCACTGGCACAGCCTCCTTCACAGCCAGGACAACCCCAAGCCCCATCCTGGGCTGTGACAGTTCCTGCTGTGGGAGCACCTGTAAATCCAGGTTTGATCCCTGCAGGAAGCAGCAGCACAGCAGCACAGCAGCACTGACAGCTGCTCCAGCAGCAGGACACAGAGCAGCAAGGGCTGAGGCCGGGCCATGCTCTGCTCCCTGCACAGCAGGTCCTGTCACTGATTTACTGCCAGAAGCTCCTCCAACAACCAATCCATCCCTGGAATCTCAGCAGCTCGGCACAGAGAGGGAGAAGGGCACTCCATGCTGTCTCCCCAGGAAGTGCTGTGCTGGCTGTCAGTGCAGACACATCAGGAAAAAAGGGAAAAGAAATAAAGAAATCCACTCCTGCTGCAGTCAGAGCCTTTATTTGCAGAGCTGTTTGATGGAGCTGGGAGTTCATCTCCCTTCCAATTCTATAAGAGCGTTCCTGGTCTCTAATTAACACTATCAGGCTGTCAAGATGGCCATTTCCTCCCTAATTACTGTGCTTTGTAATTAAGATACAGCTAATAAACTCCTGTTATTAGTGATTGCTGCTGATCAGCTCGAGGTGCAGAGCAGCTCCTGCCTTGTGCCTGCACCAGGAGCTCCACACAGTGCGTCCACATCACGGAATCCCAGGATTATTTGGGTTGGAAAAGCCCTTTAAGGTCATTGAGTCCAACCATTAACCTCCAACACCTCCACACCCAACCTCAAACAGTGTCCCTGAACCATTCCCATGGCACTTGCACATCCTTGGGATTCATCCTCTCCCAGCCAAGCCACATGTGCTCGTGGGCAGGAATCCACCTTCACAATAGCTAAAAATGAAAGTGAACAGGGCAGAGAGGGCATTATTTGGAAAGAAAATGAACATTCCCTGCCTTCAGCACATGATCTGCTCTTTGCTGAGTGTTGAGGGCTCCCTGCTGCGAAGGATGGGCTTGGCCAGCTCCAGGCACTGCGACATTCCCTGATGGCCCCACAGACACTCACTGTCCTCGCTCATCCCAGTGAAAATCACGGAATAGAACCATGGAATACCCTGAGCTGACCCACCAGGATCATCCAGCCCAGCCCTGCCCAGACCCCCCCAACACCCCCACCCTGGGAGCTCTGGCAGCCTCGGGGCTGTGCCCATTCCCTGGGGAGCCTGGGCAGTGCCAGCACCTCTGGGGGAAGAACCTTGCCCTGATCTGCAGCCTGAGCCTGCCCTGGCCCAGCCCAGTGCACACAGATACCCCACATCCATCTCCCCCAGCCCTGGGGGTCAAGGACAGTCACAGGGGAGGGTTTCCTTCCACTCCTGACCTGGACACCCCAGCTCACACTGAGCTCCCTGAGCTCCCACTTCTTGAATTGAAAGGATTCCACTCCATGAAACATCTCCAAACATCTCCATGGACATTCCCACATCGTTATTTCACCAGGAAAAACCATCCAAAGCCAAGGAAACCAGGCAGGGCCCCATATCAATGTACCCTGTGTGACCCATGACTCAGGCCTGGAGCATCCAGGCTTTCTTTAAACGAGGTGAATCCACCAGCCCTGATTACAGATTTTAACTGCTTTTCACAAATAAATCAGCAGCCACAACTGCTAACGCTACAACAAAACACCTCCAGTTCCCCAGCAGCTCCAGCCAGGCACAGCCTCAGTCCAAACTCCAGACTTAACCCAGGAGCAGAACAACCAGGATGCAACTGATGGATTCAGCACCTCCTCACACCAAAACTCTCAGGAAAGAGCTCCTCACCTCAAGAAATTTCTACATAAATCTGCAGAAAGGCTGAACCAACATATCTTCTTTGGGAACAGGATATCATCAACGCTCCAGCAGCCACATGTGCTTGGTCCTCCTGGAAATTTAATCCAGCTCATTCTTGAGCAGACTTTAAACACTCATTTAAATGGTTCCTAGCTGGGCCATGAAATAAATACACTCTGCATGTCTGTAGGGAGAGAAAGGCATTTTTCCATCTATTTTATGCTCCTCTGTGTGCTGAAGCTGTGGACCAGGTGCCGTCCAGGATCTGCCATTCCTTTGAGGATAATTATCCATGTCACCACCAAATATTAATGACAGATTTCATTTGGGCATCGTAAGAAACTGAGCACGGAGCTCAGGAACTTCAGCATGGAGCTGGAGAGAGGAATTCCTGATGGAAATTCCCTCTGAAAGCAGGAACAACTCTGCTTCTACTGGCAAGAGCTTTGAGATGCTCAAAATTAACTAATGATAAGCTAATTATCTTTATCTCTTAGCTACCCACGGACCTTCCTGTGCACAGCAAGTGAAGTGTCTGCACTCCTCTTTCTCTAAAGACTTCAGCACCTCAGTTCTTCCTCCTTAATTTGACCATGAACACAAAACCCAAGTTCCTGTCAGCTCTGACTGAACCAGATCAGTCCCTGAACCCACAAACACAGAGCAAAACACCTCCTTAAATCCATCCTCACCTTCCTTTGTCTCTGTATAACCAAAAGAGCACAGGCACAATTTGTGTCATCTGCACCCCTGGCAGTACCCAAGGCCAGGCTGGACAGGCTTTGGAGCACCCTGGGATAGTGGAAGGTGTCCCTGGCCAAGGCAGGGGTGGCACTGGAGAGGCTTTAAGGACCATTCCAACCCAATCACTCTGATATATTGAATCATTCAACCCAAAGATTCAATAATTGGTTTTATCTTACAAGCACAAAAGGAACTCCTAAAGCCACCCAAAGCCTCCAGGCTGAGCTCTTCTGTTCCCAAGGAATTTCCTGCTGAGCAGAGCCAGGCCCAGCTTTTCCCTGGGCTGCTCATTAAAAATCATCAGCATTTTAAACATACTTCAGACAGCTCCTTTTGAGATAAGTGGATTTAAGGACAAAATTTTGGTAGGGAAAAAAAAAAATCACAGCATGAGGATTTCCAAATGAAAAGCAAAGCCTCCTTGGGATGTATTTTCCCATCCAAAATAATATATTTCCAATGGGGAATGCGCTTACCAGAGCAACACACTTTACACATCACAGTTTTTACAGTAAATTGGTTTTAAAAGCCAACATTTTCCCAGCTTTGGGGTTCAGTTTGCTGTTAGAACGTGGCAAATATTTGTCTGTCATGTCCCAAGGCCAAAGCCTCTGGGTTTGTCAAATTTGTTCCACATGTGTGAAATAGATGTTCCCCTACCAGACAGGGAAAATTTTTCCATGTCACTGCAAAGCTTTCCCAAAATACCACCATAAAATGGGGGAAAGATGTTTTGGGGGCAGCAAAAGACCAGGCCAGCCATGGAAATACCCCAGTCTCACCTCAGACACCCTTGGAAACATCTCCCCAGGTTCTTCCCAGCAGTTCCCAAGCCCACTCCCCGTTTCTCCAGTGCTCACCACTCACCTTCCCCCAAATTTTTCACACAAGGCTGGTTTCAGCTTTTGATGAGAATAATTCTGGTTTGGGGCATTTTATTCTCCACTGAAGCCTCGTTATGTAAAGCTCTGTACAGAACTCCTGGAACACACATGTCCTTACGTCACCCAGCTGGAAAAACAGCTCGAGAAGGAAAGCAAAGGGAAGGGGACAATCTGGATTTGATAGAAAATGATTTTTGGTTTTTTTTGGTCATCTGAAGGCAGCTGTAAATCCTCAATTGCTTGAATTTTGATTTGACCTATTTGCATTTCTCCTTTCCTCACCCTTTTCTGGGGGAAAGAAATTGCATTTAGATGAAATAATTTATTGTGAAATGATGCTTGGGAGCAGGACAGGACCACAGGAGGGAATGGAGTGACACAGGACCATGGGATCATGGACTGAGTTGGGTGGGAAGGGACCTTAAAGCCCATCCAGTGCCACACCATCCATTATCCCAGGCTGCTCCAAGCCCCAATGTCCAACCTGGCCTTGGGCACTGCCAGGGATCCAGGGGCAGCCCCAGCTGCTCTGGGCACCCTGTGCCAGGGCCTGCCCACACTGCCAGGGAACAATTCCTGCCCAATATCCCATCCATCCCTGCCCTCTGGCAGTGGGAGCCATTCCCTGTGCCCTGTCCCTCCATCCCTTATCCCAAATTACATCAAAGAAGCAACATTTGGATTTGACAAAGCCCAGGTGTGAATCACCAGGTGTTCCCAGGTCCCTGCAGGGAGAGCCTTGGAACACAGCAGGGATAGAAATAAAACATGGGATGTGATGAGCTGCCAGTGCTCAGGATCAGGGGAGCTGTCTTGGGGTCTGCAAGGAAAGCAAAGAACCTCCTGCAAATCCTCATTTCTCACCATCAACCTTCACTGTGAGAGGCTTTTGCTCAGCCCCTCCACTGATGAATCATGGAATGGGTTGGGTTGGGAATGACCTTAAAGCTCATCCAGTGCCACCCCCTGCCATGGCAGGGACACCTCCCACTGTCCCAGGCTGCTCCAAGCCCTGTCCAACCCGGCCTGGAACACTTCCATGAATTGCTGTGCTACCATGAATCAACATAAAAGTTGAACTGATAGGCAGGACCCACCCCCAGCCTTTTCCTGCTTCATCCCACTCAGGAAAAAACACCAAATGGGGATTTCTGCCCCAAACCAGCGCAGATTTGGGCAAAGCATCCTTTACCCCATGAAGGACAGCGCTCCTGCACACCCAGCACTGAGCTCGACTGGGAAACACCCGGAGTAACACAGAGGGCAGTACCAGATGGGACATTTTAGTGCCTTAAATCACAGCTCAGTGCTCCTGGAGAACATCTCTGCCTCTCACCATGGCGTGGGTAGGGAGCAGCACAGGACTGACACAGCAACGCTCTCATTCCATCTCAACTCCAAAGGAATTTGGCTTAGAACTGAAAAAATACATCCTGACACCAACACAGGGACTGATTTACCCATGACAAACAGACCAGTACCCTCTGCAACTAAAGGTGCCCCAAAAGAACAAATTATCAGCAAATTTAAGGGGTTTTTGTATTAAAACTGAGTCAGTCTGAGTCAATCTGGATTTTTTAAACACCTGATAAAGCAGGAGCCCCACACTTTGCCCATCTCCAAGCAAACCCAGCAGGGCTGTACAGCAGGTGATGCCTACAGGGCAGATTCCACACGTGCATTCCTAATATTCCTCTTGGTGGGGTCAAACACCCCCTCCCCACCCCGGGCAGACACCCCAGTAGAACAGCCCCTCCATCGCTCCCCAGCAGAGCAGGGAAGCCCCAGGGATCCATCCAGAGCTGGGAAGGCCACTAACCCTTGTGGAATTTATTCAGACAGCCGGCGTTGCAGAAGGAGCGGAGGGATCCTGTCTCCCAGCAGCCCCTACCCTTCATCCCCACCGCGGGATCGCTCTCGCCGAGGCTGCCTCCTACATGGCTGGGAGCTTTAGGATGGAAGAAAACCCACAGGAATGAAGAGAGAACAGCCAAGGGAAATGTCCTTATTCCAGTGCCACACTTGTCATCATCCATTCCCGGCACATGCCGGTAGCAGGGCACTACGGCTCCATCATCAAACCAGCCTCGTACCAGCATGCACCACGGAGCTGCCCTTAACTCCATCCCTGCCGGAAAATCATCTCATCCTGCCAAAAAATCGGGATGCAGAACGCCACCAGCAGCCCCAGCCCGGGGAGGTTCGGCTGGGACCGGCTCTGGAGCGGTGCTGCTGGATATCCAGACCCAAATCCAGAGGGATGCTGGTTTTTTGGGGACAGAGGGGGAGATTTAGAAGCTTGTCCCTTTAAATGCTGCTGGAGGTTATTTTTAGGACACTGGCTTAAAATAAAGATCAGAATTCCTTTCTTTTTTATCAGAAAGTCCATTATCCATTTTAGTCGCTTGGCCACATTTCACATCCCAACAGCTCCGTAACAAACCCCCAGAGGCTCCTTCAGCCCCTCCTCCCTGAGATCCATTTTCTCGCCCCTCCATCCCGAATCCATTGGATTTTCCCAGCTTTGATTTTCCCAGTCTTGAGGGAATGAGAGATTCTGGAGGAAAAATGCAGCATAAGTCCCAGTTCAGAGCCCAGCAGCTGCAGGCAGGAGCTGCTGCGTTTGTGCAGCGGGATCCAGAGCATGTAGTGGGAATCAGGAATCTCCAGGACCCACATGGATCAATAGTTTGTATTTGATCATTTTTTTCCCACTTCAGATGGATTTAAAGGATTTTACAGCAAGAAGTTTATATTCCAGCTTTTAAGTGGGAACCCCTTTCTGTGGACACACAGAGGCAGGGACTGTGCAAGAATTCCAGGTGGAAAAAGGAGAAATTCAGCCAGATCACACTATCTCTCCTCTGTGCATCCAAGCCAAGGAAACTAATGCTGGCATCCACACAAAGATTTTATTAAATCATTGGCATATTTATTGATGGTTTGGGGGAGAATCAGCAGCTCCTAAAGGGAAAATGACCACCACAAGAGATTGGACTTTTAATTGGAGAGGAGAGGGAGGTCTTGATGGGATTTAGCCCAAACAAGCATTTCCAGCTCTGATATCAGATCCAAGGACCATCTGGAGGCAGGATCTGGGTTTTGACACTGAGACCAGAGTTAACACAAGGCCATACAGACACAGACACTCCCATATTTATATTCTGCATTATATCCTCATTCCCAACCCCTGATCAGCAGGTATGGAGACACAACTCAGCTCCACTCCTGCTGCAGGAAATCAAGGCAGGATCATGGGAAAAAGTCCCAAGATCCTCTCCATAGGGATTACATTCCCATACTGCCACAGCTCTGCATCTTTTCTGCCAGCTGCCCCCAGCCTCCTCCTGGCTGTGTCACCCCCAGTGACACATCTGAACATTTGGAAATCAGTCCTGAAGTTCCCTGTTTATCAACAGACTGCAGGTTTATCCCTGGATTTAGCTGGTTCTTCTCCAAACCAAGAGTTACCTGTGTCCCAGGAACAGCAGAAGGTGCCTGGGAAAGGCTCCCTGCCCTCTGTGTCAGAATGAGCTTTCTCCTTTCCTTCCAAGGGAAATGCTGGAACCATGATGTTACTTTTGCTGAGCAGCTGCAATTCAGGAGGTGACTGAGGTGGGAACAGGAGTGAGGGTGTGGAACAGCCAGGGCTGGATGAGGGGCCGGGAAAAGGCTGGGATAAACACAATGAATGAGGGGAACCACGAGGAGATGATCCATCTCATCATGGCACACACAGCTCCCAGACCATGGATCTCCCAGCAACACCAGACCATTCACCTTCCAGAAACTGTATCAAATTTAGAAATGCATTTAAAAATGCAACTTCTACCTTCCAAATATTTTGCCTGTAAGAAAACAAGGTGGGTAGGTCAGAGGATGGCTGCAGTTTGGGTTTAGTCTGACTTCTTTTCCAAGTTTGATGAAATTCCGAAACAAACTGGAGAACTTCAAGAACTGTTTTCCCATTCCCGAGCGCTCCCAACAACACTACCAGCTGCAGTCACTGCACTCTTCAGCCTGACATCTCCTTTATCATTATCCAGATAACCTTGAAAGCATCCATAATCCCTCATTTTCTAGTATCTTTACAGCTCTGCCACATCCACTTCCCAAACCAACTGATAAAAACATCAGGTGATTGTTACAAAGCCCTGACAGGATCAGTGGGACCAAACTACCTCAAACTCCAGCTCATCCATTAAAATCGATTTGAAATGTTTTATTTGGAGCAGCTACAAAAACTTCTCCCTGGTTCAGAGGTTCCCTGCACTGGGCAGAATCACGGACTGGGGTGGGTGGGAAGGGTCCTTAAATCCCATCTCGTTCCAGCCCCATGGGATTGCTCTGATCCCTGTCCAGCCTGAGCACGGGGCAGGGTGGGAGGAAGGGCTGCCCCACACCGGGACCCTCCAGAGACCCCTCGGGGATGGGAACACCCATCACTTCATCCATTTAGCACCAATTCAAGTGTCTGACCAACTCCAGGGGCTCTCCCAAACACCTCCAAACCCACTGCACACCCAAGAGGAGCCCGGCCCCACACGCTGCACCCACAAAGCTCAGCCCAGGGAGTTACATACTGCGTTTCCCACAGCACCTCTTCCTCATCCAGCGCTCCGGAGGGGAGGCAGGGACGGGGGCTGTGGGATCGGGGCCCGATGGCTCCGGCCCCGGGCCAGCCTTTCCCCGGGATGCTCTCCGCAGGCTCCATATCCTCATTTCTTCCCTTCCCCTCTCCGCAGCTCTCATTCCCCGTGCTCAGGGCTGCGAGTGCCTCCTCCTCCTCCTCCTCCTCCTCCTCCTCTTCCTCTCCCTCCTCCTCCCTCTCCCACACCTCACTCACAGCAGCTGCGCTGCCCCAGCACATGGAAAATGGGCTCAGAAAAAGCAGAAACTTGGGAAATTTCAACTTTTACAAGTTTCCAGTGGAAAAACCCAAAACCAGCCCCTTTTTGGGGACTCTTCTGGAGCACATCAGGGCAGAGTTGCACTCAAGGGCGACACAGACACTCCTTGCCCAATTTCAAGTCCTTGCTTCAAATCTTTAACCTACCTAAAAACAATTCTGGGGACTTGTGCCTGCACTGAAATACCTTACAGTACACTGAATATGAGATATTAAGTATAGTCATTTACTGTATATAATCTAATATTGCCTTGAAATACTCTTCCCTGAGTATTTACATTCTTTTTGGGCAGAAATGCTCAAATATTCCAAAATGAAATAGCTGCGCTGATTGCAGGTCTTCCTGCTTAGGGATTGTTGTGTTTTGTAGGCAGAGTTATTCCCAACCCTCAAATTATCTCCCTGCTCCAACTGCAGGGATTGTCTCTGCCCCCTGCAGACACAAAGGAGAAGTGGCCACTTCCCCCTGCAAAAACCTTCATTTCATTGGAAAACACTCAGCCCATCTTCATCCTCTGCTGATTTTGGGGCTTTTAATAAAATTTAAGTGTTTCCTAGAGGAGTGGGTGTCCCTCAACTCCCCAGACTCCTGCTGTTTAAAGTGCGATGCCCAAAACCACCCCACATAAAGTCACACACAGGAGTGAAGTGAACATGTCTTAAATATCACAGAATCATGGAATGGTTTGCATGGGAAGGGACTTTAAAGCTCATCCAGTGCCACCCCTGCCATGGCAGGGACACCTCCCACTGTCCCAGGGGGCTCCAAACCCCATCCAGCCCTGCCTTGGGTACTTCCAGAGATCCAAGGGAATCCACAAACTCCCTGGAAATCTGTGCCAGGGCCTCTTCTCCAACCCTTCCTGGGTCCTCTCCTCCCTCCCAGGAAAAGTCAGTGTCCTCGTGCCTCCATTGTTAGAAAACTTTTAGGATTTCCAAAAGGAAACCCATTCAGCACTTGAAACCTTCTCTGGGCAAGGGGATAACACTGGATCTTTACTTTTGCTCTGTGTGAATCAAAGAAAGAATTCCTGACATAGTAAAAAGTAAAGAAAAAAACCTAACAGTTATACTGGGAGGGATTTTCCTTCCTGACTGCGAAGAGCTCCAGCCCCTGGATATCACCAGGAAGCAGCACTGCAGGTCCTGAGCAGTTTAAGCCCCATCTCCAGGCTGCAAATCTCAAACCAGGGATGCCCAGAATCCAGCATGGTCTAAGGTCAACCACAAAGGCTGTCTGCAGAGAAACAGCTCCCTGAAGGCTCTTCAACAGCTCTGCCCAACAACTGGGATTTTTAACAGTTTGTTCCTGACTCCATTTATTTTATTTCTCTCAAAAATGCTGCTGGAGTGTGAGAAACTCCCACCTGTTCCACCTTGGTGACACTGAATCCCATGGTGGGTTTGTGTGCTCTGGAAATCTTGGATTCTTCAGTTACACAATTCACCCTCAAGAAGGAAATCAGTGGAATAACCAAAATATCACTGGTTTAGTGCAAACAGGCAGTTGGAAGAGCTCACACATGAGCTTTCCTTCACACTCCACCAGTTCTGCTCCCAGACTGCTGGGGGAACTTGGTTCATCCAGGAGCTCCATCCTGCAGCCAGGGGCTGGAGAGCAGAGACAGAACCTGGAGGGAATTTGAGGGTTTTTTTACTCCTTTCATTGTTTAAAGCCAGACATTCACCCTCCAGCAGATTTCTTCTGCACTGCTTACTGACAAGATGCCAAGGAAGGAAAGGGAGCAGGAAAATGCTCCTCTGGGTCAGGCTCCCCAGGGCAGAGAGGAAAGGAAGGGACCACTTGAGCTGCCTTAAAATGACAGAGCTACAGAAGGAGAAGTGGCTTAGCTGGGATTTCCAGAGCCAGTCACACAGACAGAGACGAGATCCATGGAATCCATCATTCCTTGCAGTCTGCAGGAATTACATTCAGGCAGGAGCCCTCTTCCAATGCTCCCCACGCAGCACTCAGGTAACTGAGTGCCCTGGGATGGCACTGCCTGCTCCACCTCACTGTCCATGGGAATGAGCTGTTCTCCTCCAGCAGGGAATCCTGCCAGGAACAAGCACAGCCTGCACCATTTCTGGGAAGAGGGAGCAGTGATGCTGGCTGTGTGCAGGGGCTGGCTGCAGGTCACAGCTCTGAACCTGGCAGCACTGGGAACACCAGCCTCCTCACCACCACACAATCCCAGGATCTCTGAGGCTGGAAAGGCCCTCCTGGGCCATCGAGTCCAGGCTGTGCCCAGCACCCACCTTGTCACCAGCCCAGAGCACTGAGTGCCACCTCCAGCCCCTCCTTGGACACTCCAGGGACAGGGACCACAAACCTCCCCGGCAGCCCCTTCCAGTGTTTTCCATGTGTTTTCAAACTTTCCATGAAGGAAACTTCTCCTGATATCCAGTCTGAACTTCCTCTTCATAAACCAACCTCCGTGGCTGGAAAACCTCCACCTGCAGCACCCAGAATCCTGGGCTTAAAAAGAATTAACAGCTTTTGTACTCCTCTATCCTCTCCCAAGTCAGTGCCAGCACTTTACACAATCAGATCTTGCTGCTGCTGTCTGTATCCAAGGGTTCAGCCCATGCTCCCTCCATCCAGGAGCTGAGGGATAAGCCAGTGTGCCACTGTGCTCCTAGATCCAACACCCACCACAGCCCCTCAGTCAGGCTCTGGCAGCAGTTTAAGCTCCTACCAGCACATTTCAGGGAGAATCCCAAATTGGGTGTTTATCATCTTGTCATGCTTTCAGCCCTCTCTGTTTTCCCTTCCCTTGCTCAGCTTTAACTGTAAATGAATACTTGAATTCCTCATGAATGAGTTACTGCCAGAGGGAGAGCTGCTCCCTGAGGAGACTCATTTTAAATTGGAAACACTCCTTAGAGCTAAATTTTTAGTTGAAGCTACAAATCTAATCACTGAGGTCAAAACTCCCTCGTTACCTATCTCCAGGAGCAGCATCCCTGCCAACATGATGTTATTACAGAACCACAAGAAGTCATTTTCCATGGGAAAAGGCAGGCTCAGCTGCTGCATCCATCCTTGGAGAAGTGGCTCTTCACTCCACGGTTTGTTTCACCTCCAGCATGGAGCTGGAGCTGGATCCCTGCTCCCAGGACAGGGCTCCTGCAGGAGAGGCTGCTGAGCCCACCCAGGGCACCAAATGTCCTCAGACCAGCAGGGCCAAGACCCCCCAGCAGACCTCCCAGGAGAAGCAGCATTCCATGAATCCCATCTCATCCCTCACCAATGGAGCCAACGGAGGAGACTCCAAATTATTACACAAGAGAGATTTTCCTCAAATAAAATAAAAAGCTGAGCAGAATAGAAGTGGCATTTTATCCTCTGCAAGTTGATCTTCACTCCCTAGAGTGACAATTTTAGCTTAAAGACTCCTAAAACTCCACAGGAATTCTAAATTTCCCCCGCGGATCAGGGGAAATACCCCAAAGGAGCCTCTGCTGGCATCAGATTCCAGCCCTGGGAGGAGTTGAGGCGCTGCAGGAGCACAGGAACCACAAGGTGCCAGCACAGCCCAGCTGGATGAGCCATTTCCAGCCCGGAATGTGTCGGTGCAGGGGGAATTTTGGGGTCCCCACATGCTGTGAGCAGCCCGAGGGCTCTGTCTGGAACTGGGAATGGGGCTGGAATGCTGCGAGAGGAGGAGCAGCTCTTCCCCACGGAAAAGCCGACTCTCCTGCCCTACTGCAGCGTCCAAGCAAGGTCTGGCTGGCAAATCCCTGTTTTCCAAGACATCCATTAAAGGCCAGCTGCAAAGTCAAGCACAGGCAGTAAATAATGTCGGCACCTCCAAGGCCGGGCTCTCCGCAGGGACAGCGCTTACGCAAGAGCTGGGAAACCTCACAGGAGCCAGGAATCGCTGGGAGCAGCCGGGAGAGGGCAGCCTGCTCCTGCTGCACGGCCTGAGACGGGAACACGAGCAAAGAACCCGGCTGGAGAGTGCCCGGCAGGAAAAGCCCTGCGGGAGCCGGTGCCGGGGGCTGGACACCAGCCCAGGTGTGGCCAAGGGCAGCGGGGCTGTCCCAGCCCTGGGGGGCAGCAGGAGCAGGGCAGGGCCCGTCCCCTGTGCTGGCCCTGCTGGGGCACCTCCAGTGCTGGGGCAGCTCTGGGACCCTCCTGACAAGAGAGCCCTGGAGGGGCTGCAGCGTGTCCAGGGCAGGGAACGGAGCTGGGGAAGGGGCTGGAGCCCCAGGAGCGGCTGAGGGAGCTGGGAAAGGGGCTCAGCCTGGAGAAAAGGAGGCTCAGGGGGCCCTTGTGGCTCTGCACAACTCCCTGCCAGGAGGGGACAGCCGGGGAGGGTCGGGCTCTGCTCCCAGGGAACAGGGACAGGAGGAGAGGGAACGGCCTCAGGCTGGGCCAGGGGAGGCTCAGGGTGAATTTTGGGAAATGTTTTTCATGGAAAGAGCTGTCCAGCCCTGGCACAGCTGCCCAGGGCAGGAGTGGATTTCCCATCCCTGAAGGGGTTTAGCAGCTCGGTGGATGTGGCACTTGGGGACATGGGGCAGTGGTGGCCTTGGCAGGGCTAAGGAATGGAGGGATTTGGGTGATCTCTGAGGGCTCTCCCAACCTAAACAATTCTGTGACTGTGGTATGCTCAGATATCCCACATCCCTTGTCCAGAGGGATGTCAGAACTCCCATGGGGATGGAAGCCACACATGGCTTTGCAGGTGCTCTGTTCCCTCAAGCTGTGATTCCCAGAAGTTCCCTGGCACCTGAGTAATGAATGAACATCCAACTCAAATTCCTTCATGTGCAGGGAGAACCCTGAGGGACTCCCTGTGCCAGGGTTGTACAGAGCTGTTGTACCCCACCACCAACCTAAATCCCATTTTCCCTTCTGTGGCCAGGAGCAGGAGCTGTTTGGCTTCATTAGGCACAAACACCACAAGGTTTCCTGCCAGACCCTCAATCCTCAGTGTCCAACAGCTCTGCCACCTCTGCCCCAGCCCAACCCTCCAGAGATGCTTCCAGACCCACTGAAGGATCAGTTTTCACTCAGTGACTCATTTTTACCTAGGAAGGACTGTTATTGTTTCCAGAGTTCAATCTTGATTTACCTCCAACAGCCTCTTCCTGTGCCAGGTAAAGAAAAAGCCCGTGGGAATTCTGAAAGACTGACAATAACAGTGAGATACTGAACTGACTCCCTGAGCTGGGAATCTCCCCCTTGCTGCTCCCAATTGTATGAAAATCCCTGCTGTGTTGATAATCATGGCATCAAAAACTACTTACAGGTGAAACTTGCCTTAAAAATCAGCACCCAGAGTCTACTCCCAGCACTGGGAGTTCAGGGCACAAGAGCCAGGGTGAGCAAGGACCTGGCTTTGTCCCCTTCCTGCAGCCCAATTTCCATGAGGACACCACACCCCCCCACCATACCACGAAACCCCTGTGCTGGAATTGTTCATCCCATGGGCAGAGACACCTTCCATTGTCCCAGGCTGCTCCAAACCCCTTCCAGCCTGGCCCTGGGCACTGCCAGGGATCCAGGGGCAGCCCCAGCTGCTCTGGGCACCCTGTGCCAGGGCCTGCCCACCCTGCCAGGGAACAATTCCTGCCCAATATCCCATCCATCCCTGCCCTCTGGCAGTGGGAAGCCATTCCCTGTGTCCTGTCCCTCCATCCCTTGTCCCAAGCCCCTCTCCATCTTTCTTGTAGGCACTCTCAGGTACTCTCATCCTTTAGTTCTCCCAGTGGATAAAGGTGATCTGTGTGTCCAGTTCCTTTTCATGTGTTGTTTTTCCACAAACCTGTAAAGCTTAGTTTGGGATTAAGGTTTTGCAGCATATAAATATGATGCATGCTCCTATTTTAGACAGCACTAGAAGTGCTTGAAAGTTTTGATATTATTTTTAGCACAAATATTTTTGAAAGTCTTCCCAAGCTAAACCTGGTGTGTCACTGGTACTTAGGGAAACCACATTTTTTGCCTGTTGTGAAAAATAACAAGTTTGTAGTATATGAAAGTGTTTTCTTGCTCAAACACCAAAGCCTTGTCACCAAGGGTGAGTCTCTCTTGGTTCCCTGCCAGGCAAGCACTGTGTATTCCCTGGGATCTTAAAAATCCCCCTTCCTGCGTGGGTGCAGAAGTGGGAAGGATGATCCTTGTTGTTCCTTCCCTGCTGCACTGGCTAATGTTGACTGGGTTTGTCATTTTTGGGAACTTTTCACTTGAGTTGGGATGAACTCAGGGCAGGTGGTAATGCGAAAGGACATAAAGGTGTCCCTGCCCATGGCAGGGGGTGGGACAAGATGAGCTTTAAGGTCCCTTCAACCCAAACCATTCCATGATTCTATGGCCCTGCAAAGGCTGTTTGAACCCCTTTGGCTGGAAGTTACAAAGCACCACTTGCAATTCCCCAAGGGAAATAATTAGCCCTGAGTTAAGGTGAAATGTGGGCACAGCTGCCCAGGGGTCACTGGTTTGGGCTTTGCAGCCTTGCCAAGTGACCTTGGGAAATTCTTTTATCAAAAAGATGTGTGGAAGGGAGAAGATTGTGTGGAAGCAACAAAAAAAAAGGCGCTGAGAATGACAGAAAGCAAACACTAACTTCTAAACAGCTGGAAAACACGGAATGATGGAAATCCCCTTACTCTGGCCACACATTCACAGTGTTTGGCCAGGGCACAGGGGGAAAGGGTCATAAATAATGAAATGAGGGCAAAAAGACATTTAAAGAAACACAGGAGATAGGAATGGGAGAAACACAAACCAGTAACACAGTCCACAGCAATTTTGGGAATAAGAATGGATTTGTGGTACCTACAAACATGGCACAGGAGAGACCATTCTGCTCTGGTATTTATCACTTTATCAGTTTATAACCAGTTTTTCCCTGCTATTTATCAGCTCCAGGAGTAGCACTATCCTCAGCACAGGAATTTATCCCTCTCTCACCCATATTTTTCTGGAGAAGAATCTGCTCTCCAACTTGCCATGGAGTGAACTGAGTCCTATGTGCACAATAGGATACTTTAGCCCCGGGGTTTTGCCCACTCTCCCAGCTCCCACAGGCATCAGGCAGGACTGAGCAAGAATCCAGAAGGATTTCTCCTCCTCCTCCTCCTGTTCCTGCACCAAACTCCTTCTGCATCAGCTCAGCCAAGAAAGGGCCTTTTCCTTCACCACAGCTGTCCCAGGTCACCCTGGTGAGGAAAGGAGGGGCCTGGTGTGGCAGTAGAGTTCAGAGAATCATGGAATCACTCAGGCTGGAAAAGCCCTCTGAGATCATCGAGTCCAACTCGATGCTCCCCAGTGCTGCCAAGGCCACCCACGTACCCAAGTGCCACATCCACATGTCTGTTAAATCCCCCCAGGAATGGGGACTCCACCATCTGGGCAGTCCGCTCCAAAGCCTGACCACCCTTTTCATGAAGGAATTTTCCCCAATATCCAACCTAAACCTCCCCCAGAATCCTCGTGCTGCACATCCCACCCTCCTCCTCCGGCAGTTTTCCTGAGCTCCGGCGTGGGCACGGAGCCTCCTGCCCACCCCTGCTCGGCTCCTGCTGCGCCAGCCCTTCCCAGAGCCTCGCCCCCACCACTCCTCTGCTCTGTCACGTTCCTGTGTTTATTTCCAGGGGGTTATTGCTGCAGCCTCACCTGGAATGTTGAAAACACGGGAGCCCAAAAAGCTCCACGGAGAAACTGCCACAGGGCCTGGCTCACCACACACAGCTGAATTCCAGCCCTGCTGAGGGACTTCAGGAGCCCTAAAACATTCCAAGAGGCTGCCAAGAGAGTGAAAGGACAGGGTGATTGCCAGAGAATGGAGCACCAGGATTCCCTGGGCAGTGGCACACGGCAGGGGAGGCAGGGGGGGATTTGCATCTGCCCTTGGGCAGGGGTAAGAGCAGCACTGGACAGCAGTAGGAGCTGTGACATCAATTCCCATCCCACTTCTGAATCACAGAATCCCAGAATGGGTTGGGTGGGAACTTAAAGCTTATCTAGTTCCCCTGCCATGGCAGCGACACCTCCCACTGTCCCAGGCTGCTCCAAGCCCCAATGTCCAGCCTGGCCTTGGACACTGCCAGGGATCCAGGGGCAGCCCCAGCTGCTCTGGGCACCCTGTGCCAGGGCCTGCCCACCCTGCCAGGGAACAATTCCTGCCCAATATCCCATCCATCCCTGCCCTCTGGCAGTGGGAAGCCATTCCCTGTGTCCTGTCACGGAATCATGGAATAGTTTAGGTTGGAAAGGACGTTAAAGTTCATCTTGTTCTAAGCCCTGCCATGGGCAGAGACAGCTTCCACTGGACCATGGGGACCATCCAGTGCTGAGGAGCAGCCACGGCTCCTTCGCTCACTCTGGAGGATGAGGCAGGAGCAGCAGGAATGGCCTAAATACTGCTGGCTGCTCTGAGCTCCTGCTGGAATGTTTAATTCGTGCTGTTATGTAAGTACTGTTTTCTGGGTTCCTTCGCTGGGAATGATTATCACGGATTACATCTGCAAAACAACAACAGCCAGCGTGGAGCGGTACCTGGGAACCACGGGAACAGCGGCACCACAGCAAGGAGGGAAGCTCAGTTCTGGGGTTACTCCATCCCCACATGCAAGTGGAGTGGAAAACAGCAGCAAGGGAATTAAAAACAGATTAGAAAAATAACAAGGCGGGGGAGGGAGGGGAGGGAGGGGAGGGAAGTGGTTCCTGGCTTGTGAAATAGAAAAATTCAAAGATCCCTCCCATCTTCCTCGTGTTTGCACCACCAGGAGCAGCCAGGAGAAGGGAGCAGTTGGAGGCTGTGTAGATAAGAGAACCCTACACTGGTTTGGGGTGGAAGGGACCTTAAAGCTCATCCAGTCCCACCTCCTGCCATGGCAGGGACACCTTCCACTGTCCCAGGCTGCTCCAAGCCCCATCCAGCCTGGCCTTGGGCACTTCCAGGGATCCAGGAGCCACAATTTCTCTGGGCACCCTGTGCCAGGGCCTCAGCACACTTACAGGGAACAATTTCTTCCCAGTATCCCATCTAACCTGTCACTCCAGGCCTTTGTCCAAAGTCCTTCTCCCTGGCACAGGTTCCCATGGACCCAGCCTGTCCAGATCCCTCTGCAAACCCTTCCTGCCCTCCAGCATCCCTGTGGCTGTGGCAGGAGGGGCTGAAGTGTTGGCTGCAGCTCACTGGGGTGGCTGAGATGGATCAACCCACCCCAATCCATCAGGAAACCGGGGAGCCAGAGCATCCTGCCAGCTGCAGGAGGAACACAAGTGAGAGCAGAAGGCACTGAGAGGAGTCAGGAATCATTAGGAACAGGAAATCCAAGCAAACAACTCCATCAGCAGCACCGTCAATTCTATTTCCCACAGCAGTAGCAGCTCCTGGCATAGTTAACAACAGCTGGCTATCCTGGGAAAATCCAGACTCCAAGGATAAAAAGACAATTAGAAGAGCAAGGTGACAGCGCTGGCAGCCAGTGCCTCCAGGCACGAGCCCTCCAGCACAGGGAAAACAGCTCACTGTGCCCGGGAAGCTCAGGGAGGAGGGGAAGAGGGAATGCTGTTGTCAAAAGAGCTGGGAATAGCTGGACTGTTACAGGCAACAATGACAGGGATTGTCCTATCCTGCCACAACCCCAGCAGAGCCACAAGCCAAGGCCACCTGGCCAGGAGCTTCTGTGAGGCCGGGGGGAGCAACAAGGGGATAATTCATGGAATGGGACAGGGAAGGTGCCAGATGCTTTGCAGTGTCACAGGCCCAACTCAAAATGGCTTTTGCAAACAAAACCCCTGCCTTGGAAAAAGAACAAAAGCCAGCCAAAATTAGTTGAGTGATAAAAGTGACATTATCAGTGAGTGATTAAAGGGAACACTGAGGAATAATTAATTATGACTATTTTTTAATGCTGCCATAAAGGCTGGATCTGGAATGCTGAAGGGGAACTCCTTGCTGGCTTGAGCTGCCCCTTGGCTTCTACCCACCCAACTGCAGCCCAACCCTGCAGTGGGATCCCCACAGCTCCAGGGTCCCTGTCCAGAGCTGGATTTTCCCTTCCCACTCTACTGTAACTGGAATTCACCCCAGGACCAGAGCAGAGGGCATCACCTGCACAACCAACCCTCCTCCTCCCCCTTGCTCAGAGGTTCCACCCTCCTGCAGACCACAGAAAGCCCCCAAAAGCAATTCCTCCCTGTTTTTCAAGAAGAAAACAATGGATTGAGGCAGGAGGAATAACCAGTTAACCCAAGTAATCACCCCCATTATCACTGACCCACACCACAGGGTGTTGGTTTTGAAGTGAATCCTCCCCCTGGTGCTACAAGGTGAACCTAAAACCTCAGGAGATTCCATCCCTTCCCCAGCAAGCAAACTGCAATTGGTATTTTGGAAACAGGATACTGGTTCCTCTGGGCACTGATCCTTCACAGTCAGAGCTGTGGTGCACAAGGAGCCCCCAGGTCACATTCCATACACAGCCAGTTACAGCTTGTACCCCAAGGGATGAAATTGTGCCCAAATCTGTTGAGTCTCCCTGGATTTTCTGGCTCTCGGCAGCAAGTGCCACCATTTAATTGGATGTTGTACAAAATATTAATTATTCTTGCTCCATTTATGACCTGTTAATTCCCTCCTTTCTCTTGTTATAAGCACTCATCCCCAAATTTTCCTAGACTCAGACATTCACAGAAATGTTGAGGCTGGAAAAGACCTTTAAGATCAGTCTAACCATTAATCTAGAACTACCAAGGCCACCAATAACCCATGTCCCCAAGTGCCACATCCACCCCTTCAGAGATGGGGATCCACCCCTGCCCTAGGCAGCTGTGCCAGGGCTGGACAGCTCTTTCCATGAAAAACATTTCCCAAAATTCACCCTGAGCCTCCCCTGGCGCAGCCTGAGGCCGTTCCCTCTCCTCCTGTCCCTGTTCCCTGGGAGCAGAGCCCGACCCTCCCCGGCTGTCCCCTCCTGGCAGGGAGTTGTGCAGAGCCACAAGGGCCCCCTGAGCCTCCTTTTCTCCAGGCTGAGCCCCTTTCCCAGCTCCCTCAGCCCCTCCTGGGGCTCCAGCACATTTCCTGCACCACTGACTATCATCCATGCAGCACCTTCAGCTGTCCCTCTCCCAGATGAAAAATTTACTTTCCATCATCCTCCTTCCCTTGTCAGAGGAGCTCTTATTTCTCTGGTTAATCTTGTGCCTGTTTGGTTGTTTGGGTTTTCTTTTCAAGTTCTGCTGAAAACCCTGTGAGCCACTGTGAGAAGAGACAGGGCTTCTCTAGGAAAGAGATCACAGCAGCACACAGAGCAAACCTTCCTTCCTTCTTTTCCACTCTGATTATCAATTCCCAGTTTTAATGCTGCACTGACTCCAGCCTCAGCCAAAGGAACCAGATGCCTCTGAGAGTGGCTGGCAGGTGAATTGTTCTTGGCACAGATAGCAGCACTGACCTGTCCAGTGAACTCCTGGATTTCAGCACCATGAACACCAAAATCACTTTCTGGAATCTGCTCTGGATCAGGAGAGCATTGGAATTACAACACGGCTTCCACCCTCTCTCCTGCCAGGAATCCCCAAGCAAGGAACCAAAAGGAGTCACCAACTCCCTTTCCAAGCAGCCCAAGCCCATTTTGGGGAGTTTTCCTAGTGCTTAAAATACCAAGAACAGATTTCCACCCTTCCCTTGTACACTTTTCCAAAGACCCTCTTATTACAGAGCCAAGAGAACAATCCTCATATATTCAGCAATCATATAATTCCTGGATGTCATGATACTGCTCTAAAAAGAAAGGATAGTTTTGTATCTATTTTTGTATTTGTTTGAAGAAAATCCACCACCTACAGTCACCAAATACAGAGGGTGAATGCAGAAATCTGATTTTCAGGCCAGGTAATAACACAGGGCCACAGCCAGTGCTGATAAAAGCAGGTGATGGAGCTGGATGTGGACAAATTGAGTTTACTACAACTTTCCCAACACTTTGCAATCCCACCTAGAAAAAGGAATGCCAGGTTTGGCTGAGCAGAGCTTGGTCTGGGATGGGACTGTCCTGTCCTCCTGTCACACTCTGCATGGAGGAATTAAGCACATGTGCTAATTGAGGAGAGAGATAAGCCAGCAGCTCAGCTCTGCTCTCACTTTCTGCCGCTAATCCGTGCAGAATCCCTGGGCAGGTTTCTCCCTGGGAAGCAGGATGAGGACAGGGAGCTCAGGTCACATCTCCCAGTACCAAGGTCCCAGGTCCCAGCTCGTTACCAAAATACTCCTGACTCCAGAGTGGGCAGAGGGGAAACCAGAGCTCCCCCATGCACAGAACAGCAAAGTCTCCCACCCCGTATTGGTCTGGGGACAGGTTTGCTGTTAAAAACAGATATGAAAAGCAGTCCTGTGAATGGCCACTGTGGGTGCACAGCTTCAGCCAGCAGCTGAGTTAAAAACACTTCCACAGCTGCTCAATTCAGGAGAACTCCTGGGGGAAAAACCCTTTTCATCGACCCCAAAATGGTGACCCAGCAGTGAAGATATGGGCAGCAATTTGCCAGTCCTTCGACCCACCAAATTTCCCATCAAATCCCAAATGCCCTGACAGCACTGGGATCACTGATTCCTGCAGAAACAGTGAATAAAATCCCAGCTCATGATCCAGAAGCTTTCTGGATCAGGAGAGCATTGGAATAGGTGATTGATTGAACCACCACAATTGAAGGGTGGTTCAAGGCTGAGCGGTGCAGTCGACACAACAGAAGGATGGGGACATCCAGGGGGGTGGAAAGCTGGAGAGGGCCCAGGAGAACCTCACAAGGTTCAACAAGTCCAAGTGCCAGGTCCTGCATCCAGGTCAGGGCAATCCCAGCTGTGAGCACAGTCTGGGAGAGTAATTCCTTGAGAGCAGCCCTGGGGACAAGACTTTGGGGTGCAGCTGGGTGAGGGCTGCCATGCCCTGGCTCTGAAACCCCCCTGCCCTGGGCTGAGCCCCAGTGTGGGCAGTGGCTGGGGGGGGATTCTGTCCCTCTGCCCCACTCAGGTGAGACCTCACCTGCAGACCTGCCCCAGCCCTGGGGCCCTGCACAGGAGGGACCTGGAGCTGCTGGAGCCAGTCCAGAGGAGGCCATGGAGCTGCTCCAAGGGCTGGAGCCAGGCTGGGAGAGCTGGGGGTGTTCACCAGGAGAGAAGGCTCCAGGGACACCTCAGAGTCCCTTCCAGGGCCTAAAGCAACTCCAGGAGAGCTGGAGAGGGACTGGGGACAAGGGATGGAGGGACAGGACACAGGGAATGGCTTCCCACTGCCAGAGGGCAGGGATAGATGGAATATTGGGAAGAAACTCTTCCCTGTGAGGGTGGTGAGGAGAGGTGTCTCTGAAGCAGGCAGGGCAGCAGGCAGTGCCCATGAGCACAGATGGCCACAAGGATGCTCTCTGTGTCCTTTCCCAGAATGACAGACAGCATCAGAAACAAACCTGCCCCCTCTGCCACCCTCTCCCCACCTTCTGGCCTCCCAGAGCCATGGATGCTCCTCCTTGAGAGCACAAATCCCTTCAGCTGCTTCACCACCCTTTGCACTCCTCAGAGCCCACCTGGGCTCTGCAGAGCAGCCCTGGGGGAGCACACAGATTTTGGGTATCCCTCAGGAAAAGAGTGGGCAACTCAGACAATTCTGCACATGAGCAGACTTGAAGGACTGGGGATTTCTACAGCAAATCCAGAACTTCTTCCCTTTACTTGTAAACATCCAACCCAGTAGGGGCACAACATCAGGAATTCTATTTTGATTCAAGCCAAACACACAGTCACTCTTTACTATAATTAAAAGATCTCTAATTGGGACCATCAGGCAGGTGAACATTAAGGCATAAATTAATTCACTGATGTGCTCAGCTCTACCTCCACAGCACAGGATTCAGCGCCCATTTACAGTGTCTTATCCCCTCTGATGAGATCAGGAAAGCTTGGAAAAGCAGGAATCTGGTGCAGATTTTCTCTCCCATCAGCTCCATGGCCTGGACCAGAGCTGAGTCAGCAGAGCCACAGGGAAGCGCAGTCACAGCCACAGCACTGCTCTCAGCCCAGAGAGCCCAGAGCCAGAGCTCAGCACAGCCAGGCTCTGCATTTGCTATTTTTATGGGCAGACACAAACCAAAATAGCTGTGCCTGACTCAGGAGGCAGCGTGGCTGACAGCCCCTGTGACCGCTCCACCCAGCACTGCCACAGCCCTACGGTCCCAAAGGGAAGGTAAAGCCACACACCACATCTCCAGGAGATCCTTTCCCACACCTCCCTCTCCAGATCCTTCTCCACACACCCACCCAGCTAAAGGACTCGACAGTCCCCACAGGCACCTCAGTGCAGCCATGGCCAGCACAGAGTCCCACCTGCCCAGCTAAACAAGCGTGCCCAGAAACTCTCCCCTTCTCCTGGATCAGCTGGGCTCTCTGTCAGTATTTGCATATTCCAGAGCTGGAATTTTAAGGGACAGAAAGTTCACAGCACTTGAAAGTCACAGAATGGTTTGGGCTGGGACTTTGAATATCAAGTACTCCAACTCCCTGCCATGGTAGGAACACCTCCCACTGTCCCAGGCTGCTCCAAGCCCCAATGTCCAACCTGGCCTTGGGCACTGCCAGGGATCCAGGGGCAGCCCCAGCTGCTCTGGGCACCCTGTGCCAGGGCCTGTCCACCCTGCCAGGGAACAATTCCTTCCCAATATCCCATCCATCCCTGCCCTCTGGCAGTGGTAAGCCATTCCCCCTTGCCCTGGCACCCCTGTCCCAAGTCCCTCTCCATCTCTCCTGGAGCTCCTGCAGGCACTGGAAGGTGCTTTAAGGTCTCCTGGAGCCTTCTCTTCTCCATTTCTGAAGTTTGTTTACTGCAGCTTGAAGCTGTGTGTGCTTGAAGAAAACCCAATGTTAACCCCAGAAGCATTGAAATACAGACTCACAGAATCATTGAAGTATTTCTAAAATATTCTGTTTGTCAAGCCTAGCTGACCCAACTGACCCATTACGGAGCAGAACAAGGTGACCCTGGGGAGGAGCTCTGGACCAGGCACAGGGCTCTGACAGCTTTACGAAGTGTAGCTGTCCCAAACCTACTCCAATAAACACCACAACAAAGGGATAGAAGGAGAGATGCACACGGAAACAGCTCAGCTAAATATCTGTGTCATTCATCCACCAAACCTCCCCAAGCTATGGAACACCATCCACGTGGTGCCCAGGCCTCTGACCACAGCATTTACAGCATTCCCAGCACAAAGTCTCCAAGAGAAAGACTCGTCATTCTGCCTTCCAGAAGCAGCATCATTAGCTCATTGTTACTGCCTCTCCACAATTTACAGCCATTCCCAGACCTGCTCAGAGTTGCCCAGGCAGCTGAGATACCACAGGTGTAGCAGGGCTGTGTCCAACCCTTTGTGTCCCTGGGAGACCATCAGCAACTCCCAGCTATGTGTGAAACCATACCTGGGTGGGTTCTGCACCATTTAACAAGCCCAGGAGAGCTGGGTGACCAGGAGGAGCTGGAAGGCTCTGGCTGCCCATCAGGTGCACCGTACCTGACTGGTTGTTCCGCATGCGGATGGCCTTGGCCTTGGCCAGCTCCAGGGCCGTGACCCAGCGCTGCCTCTCCACCTCCGAGTTGGCCTTCAGGTGATAGGTCCTGCCCCCGTTGGACAGCACGATGTTGCACGAGTCCTCCGTGTCGATGTGGGCCGTGGACAGGTTGATGGTGCCTCGGCACGTGTGAGCCATCTCCGCCTGCGTCCTGCACAGCAACAGAGGGACAAGAAAGTGTCAGTGCCTCTGTACCTGACCCCAGAACGCCTCCAAGGCACCTTTCTGCACAGCACAGACCTGTGGAGACATCCTGAGCTGGCAGCACTCACATCCAATCCACTAAAGCTGGAAAAGATGGACAAACAGAGAAACAAGGACAGGCTGAGGTGTTTAGATGGAGCAGGTTCCCTTGGAGGAGCAACACCCCATCATTCCTTACACATTCACGTCCCACTGTGTCCACTGCTTCTGGCTGCTCTAAAAGCAAAGTTACCAACTATGCAACACTGGCTTTCTCATCTCATTTCCACAGCTGCTTTTCTCTCTTCTCCCAGCTGTCCCAGCTCCAGAATCCAGCATTTTGTGGCTCTTTATGCCCTCTCCATTCCATCATTGTTTTTGTCCAAGTGTGCTTAGACCTCGTATGTCCCAGCCCTGGGGGGCAGCAGGAGCAGGGCAGGGCCCGTCCCCTGTGCTGGCCCTGCTGTGGCACCTCCAGTGCTGGGGCAGCTCTGGGACCCTCCTGACAAGAGAGCCCTGGAGGGGCTGCAGCGTGTCCAGGGCAGGGAACGGAGCTGGGGAAGGGGCTGGAGCCCCAGGAGCAGCTGAGGGAGCTGGGAAAGGGGCTCAGCCTGGAGAAAAGGAGGCTCAGGGGGCCCTTGTGGCTCTGCACAACTCCCTGCCAGGAGGGGACAGCCGGGGAGGGTCGGGCTCTGCTCCAAGGGAACAGGGACAGGAGGAGAGGGAACGGCCTCAGGCTGGGCCAGGGGAGGCTCAGGTTGGACATAAGGAGGAGTTTCTGCATGGAAAGCGTGGTCAGGCCTTGGCACGGGCTGCCCAGGGAGGTTTGGAGTCCCCATCCCTGGAGGGATTTAACAGCCATGTGGATGTGGCACTTGGGGACATGAGGCAGTGGTGGCATTGCCGGTGGCAGGTTAATGACTGACCTCAATGATCTCAAAGGGTTTTCCAACCTCAAGGATTCTGTAATTCCACATGAACATCAGAGCAAGGAGCTTTTCCAGGCACAGCCTAGAGCTGCTCCAGGAAGCGCTGGTGATCAAGTTCATTACAGGATGGAGATACGGCCCCTCCCAGGGAAGAGTGGGCAGTAATCCAGGGATACCCACTGCCAACCTGATTCCTGCTTGTTATACAGATGGCAACCACTCTGCCTCACCAGGAACTCAAATCCTCAAACCTCCCAAACATCTCAATGACATCTCTCACCTGCTCTGCCCTGACACTGCTTTGTGGGACAGATTTATTGCAGGGCCAAACCTGACATGAAATCCTCCTGGTGCCTCCTAAAGACTTCGAGTTTGTGTCTCTCAGCACCACAGGGTAAGTTCAGACCCAGTGCACAGCATGGTTACACTTTTTGCAGGGGATGACTTGGCTCCAAAGGAATCAAGCCCAGATTTTCATTCCCAAGTGATCCCTTCACACTGCAGCACATACATTCCCAGAAGGGATCTCTTCATACCTTGAGAGAGCTGCTAAAATAATTTTCTCTTGTCCTCAAAGCCAAGGTCTCCAAGGTGACTGCACTAAATCAACTCCAGATGTTCAAAGAGTTTCCCAAGAAAACGGGGATGTTGCTCTCCCAGCTCCCTTCCCGTGCCAATCCACATTGGAAATCAATTCCTATCAATCAGCACCCACACACGAGGCAGGCACCTGACCCAGCCTGGAGCCAACAGCGATCTCCTATGTCCACACATGGGGAAAGAAGCAGAGGTGCCCTTCAGAGCCCTCATGGTCAGCTGGATCTGCTTATTCACCGCTCACACTCGGCTCTTGCATAACGTGATCCCGGCAGATTTCCCGGTTCTCCCCTTCCCGCAGCGCTCGGAGCACTGAGTTTGGAGAGCACCTGGCTGAGGGAGGTTAAACGTGGACATGGAGCACACAGAGGTGGCGGCGGCTGAGCCTCCGGGATTTTTTAGCTCTGAGAGGGAGCAAAAACCGCTGGGATTCGCTCTCGGAGAGCCAAAATTAGAGCTGTGCAGGGGAGGCTGGGGGGAATGACAGCCTTGGAGAGAGTCCTGGCCAGGACACACCACAGAGAAAAAATATCCCAAAATACCACAGAGAGGACTAAAACACCCACCCAACCAACCAGGGGACAGCAAACATCATCATATCAACACCTGTATGTCCCTTTTCCCAGAAGCAAGATCCCAAAGCATCAGGACACACTCCATGTGTCATGGAGTTACTTGACCTTTAAGGGAGTTGGAGTTGCTGGGAAGTGCTTGGAGTCTTTTCTCCTGACCAATTATCGGTCACTGCTGGGAACTGACAGCAGTTTAGGCCATTAAAAAGTGGGATCAACTTGTGAACCCTACCTTAAAGTGTAAAAGCAGAGCTCTCTGGGCTCTCTTTGTTTTCTGGCTGTGGAGGGTGGCGGAGCTCCAGGCCTCCCGTTCCCTGCCCAGGCCATGGCGCCGGGCGGGGACTGGGCCGGGCCTGCCGCGGCTCCCGGCCGGGAGATGGGGGGGCCTGGGGAAGGTTTTCCTCGGGCCTGGGCCAGGCCGAGCCGATCTCTGGCTCGGCTGCAGGTTTTGCTGTAACTAATTCACTAGAAACTGCTGAGTGAAGAAGGAGAGAGGCTCAGAACCTGCAGCAAGCGGAGACAGCCACACTCTCCAGAGCAGCTATGAGGAACCTTCCATCGCAGACGGCTCCAGCTCCTGTTCAGCAGAGATCACCGAACCACCTACAAAAGCCTGGGCAAGATTTTAACTCTTTCATTACCCAGATGAGACTTACGGATTAATCTTTTTATCCAGAGAAAGAGAGAGAGAGAGATCAACATGAAAAGAGACTTTATAAACTACCAGTGACAGGAAAGAAAAGAAGCTTCAGGAAAGGTAGAGAATTAAGAAGATGCTTTAATTAAGCTGAAATATCTCCCTGTTGAAACTATGGAGATGGACAATGAAGTCCTGAAAAGAACTCCTTTAATTCATGATACAGGATCTAGAGAGGAATAGTGTTCAAAGTGTAAATTTGAGTAAAAAGTAGAGTAATTATGGTATAGTGAAGTGCTGGGAGATTTGAAGCCTTGAGAGGCAATGAGAAAACTATTTTCTGGTGAAGCTCACACAAACAGATGAAGAAGACTTTTTTGCCTTTGAATAACTTATCCTTAAAAATGCTATCTCTAGACTCATGGCCCATACACACTTCAGAGTGATGTGAAAATGGGAGGAGTGAACTCTAATAATAGCAACTCTGGGCAGCTAACATTAGGGCAATGGAAAACTATAACAAAAATAGTTTTCTTGTGAGAAACTCCATAAATTAACAGGAAGAAACTTCTGTTTCTCTACAAAGACTGGTGAAAAGACTGTAGCAAGAATTGGGACTGTTTTAACCATCAAAGTTCCAAGTTTTTTGTTTGTTTTTCGATGATTCTGTTGTCATGTGAACAAGGGAATAGTGGGTAGATAGGGGATGGAAAGATTTTTTCTGGAAGTTTATTCTGGTGTTATTATTGTAGTTTGTCAATAAACTTTCTTTTTTTTTTCCTTTTAAGTTTTATGCCTGTTTTGCTCTTGTTCTAATCCATATCTCACAGCAAGAAATTAGTAATTTTCTTAGTTATTGGTTTAAAACCACGACACCATGGAAGCCCTGAGTGATTGGCCCAAGGCAACACTGGCCAGCCCAGGCAGCCAGCTCCAGACAGAGCAGGACAGGAATCATGGAGAGATATCCCCAAAATCAGGTTTGTGGCAAGACCAGTGCTGTTATGGATGTGCTAAGATCATCAGAGAGAGGATTCCTTACTCTAAAACCATTGATAGCTTTTACCACGATGCCAGCAAGACCCTATTTCAGCTCTCCAACCTCCTCTGGATGCACAGGTCCCAATTCCCCCATGGATTTTGTCCAAGCCAGCAGATGTTGCTATTCTAAATATATTTTTTCCTTTTTTATTTCAACAGAATCATCGAAATTTCAGACTGGTGAAAATCCTGGCATCTCCATCACCTACCCTACCCACCAGCCCCACACAGCTCTTGTATCCCAGCCACTCACAGTGACAGGTTTTGCAAAAATCTTGAAAGATTTTCTTTTTAAAATATTATTTATAGCACTTCTCTCTTTTTTGACTGAAAAAGCTGCTCCAGCTCCTTAACACCACAAATCTAAACACAGAGCTTGACAAGACAATTTACAGCATCAGTTCCTTAAAAGGGCTTCAGTCTAAAACTCCTGGAGTCTGATTTTCAGGGACTTGGATTCTACAGCCTGACAGAGCAGCTCCACACTGCAGTGTCATAAAAGAGCGGCAAATTATTATTTAAAGACCTGTTTCCTACTTCTGAAGGGACACTTGAGCTCCAGGAGGCTGCTCAGCATGCCAGTGCTGTGCAAGAGAAAGATGCTCCCAATTTTTAACAACTGTACCAAATCTCCCTGGATATAAACAACAAATCTCCCTGTAAGGGCTCACAGGACGGATTTATCTACAGACCAAAGAGAAGGTGAAAAAGGAGATAATAAAACAGTTTTTGCCTGCCAGCTCCACAGCTGTGGTTTTGGTGATATTCCAACAGCCAAAGATTGAGTGTGGATGCTGGGAAGATGCCGCTTACACAGAATCTCTAATTGTAACTGTGTGGCTCTGCTGGAAGTGAACAGAACACAGCAAGGAATGAACAAGCCCAGCTCACACTCTGCTCCCAACACTTAACAAGCACAAGGGATGCCCGTGGAATTTCTCCTAGAATTTTATTTCCAGCAGCAAGGCTCTGCACCATTCTGGGTATCCCTGTCCTTCCTGACAGCATCAGGCAGAGGAACCCAGCAGGGAACCGAGACTGCCCCCATGTCCCAGGCACAGCAGAATTACAGCCTGAGCACCCACAGGAGGTCAGGGAGCTCCCAGCAGCCCAACCCTGGGACCAGAGCATTCCTGCAATCCTGGCAGCTCAACAGCTGCCCCAGTTCAGCCAAGCAGAGTGGGAATGACACCTGGACGGACCTTGTGCCATTCTGTCCTGACTGGGAGCATCTGGCATCTTGAGGGAGCCAGAAACACTCAGGGTAGTGAGGGACAGGTCTCCAAACTGGATTATCCACCTGAAACCCAGCAAGGAGCTACACAAACACTGAGCTGAGGGTCCCCTTCAAAGCTGGCAAGGCCAGTCTCCATTACAAGCTGTGTTCAAAGGAATCTCCACAGGGAAATCCAAATATAGCTTAAGTTATATCCTGAAATACATTCACACTCTCATCCTACAGATTTCTCTGATTATCTCAAAACCATTGCTTTGCTATGAGCCTCAGAAATCAGCACACCTGATTCTGTATCATGGAATCATGGAAGGCTTTGTGTTGGAAGGAACCTCAAAGCTCATCCAGTGCCACCCCTGCCATGGTAGGGACACCTCCCACTGTCCCAGGTTGCTCCAAGCCCCAATGTCCAGCCTGGCCTTGGGCACTGCCAGGGATCCAGGGGCAGCCCCAGCTGCTCTGGGCACCCTGTGCCAGGGCCTGCCCACCCTGCCAGGGAACAATTCCTGCCCAATATCCCATCCATCCCTGCCCTCTGGCAGTGGGAGCCATTCCCTGTGTCCTGTCCCTCCATCCCTTGTCCCAGGTCCCTCCCCAGATCTCCTGGTGTCCCTCTAGGTATTGGAAGGACAGTTCCAATGAAGTCTTTTTCTTCTCCAGGAGAACACTCCCAGCTCTCCCAGCCTGTCTTCAGGATCTCAAACACTGAATTCCCATCTTACCACTGTTTGCTGGTGCAAATGTAGCTCCCTGCAGGGCTCACACTTAGCCCAGGATAGGCTCACAGAAGCACAAGGGGAGCAGGAGAGACCCTTAGAGACTCAGAAGGTTTTGTCTTCCTTATCTCAGTGTCACCCTGGGCTTTCACTCCCCGCTGTTACACCACAATCAGTGAAATTTGAGCACTGAGGGGTTCAGAGGCTGCATCTGAGCCCCCAGCCTCAGACCACACACTCCAGGAACTTCACCCCAGTGTTATCCAGAAGCCATCACATCTCAGGAGGAGCCAGAACAGCTTGTGAGCAGCCTCTGACTCTGCCTTCCCTTGGGAAAGCAGCACCAAGTGCTCCAACAGGGACCTGCTGGGAGCTCTGGAAGAAGCAGGAGGCACCAGCAGCCACACCAGACCATTTGCAGGGCACCACTCAGCTCCCTGGACACTGCTGACCCAGCAAGTATTTCCTAATTTAAACAGCATTTACAGAAAAATCTCCTGCTGTTGCTGCACAATCTTAGGGGTTTTTTTGCCTTACATAATGATCTAAGTTGTTTCCCAAGGAAGTTTTGCTGTCCAAGATTGGGGGAGTGAGTGTAGATCCAGCAACAGCTTCCCCTGCACAACCAGACAGCTTCCTGCAGGTCCCACACTTCAGCTGGATGGGCAACACAGGGGCAGAGCCAGCAGGGATGCCCCCCAGCTCCTCCTCTCTTAGGCAGCATTCAAGGAGAAAATAAACATCTGAAGAGCTGGAAAAAGCACAAACTGTCAGGGAAGAGAGTGAAATTGCTTGTGGTTTGGGGTGGGTTTTGAGTCTCTGGCTGTGAGGTACAGAGACCTCACAGCAACATCCATCACTACACACGTGAGATGGAGCTGGATACCAATCCCAGGCTCATCCCTGGAGCTGGGAAATGGATGTGTCAAGGGATTTTCCCAGTGAGCTCCACCACCACACTGTATTTGGAACTCAGAAACACTTTTTGGCTGTCAGATCTCAACAGAATTACAAATCCAGGCTCCTGAATTGCTGCAGATCACACCCAAAACCCAACACAACACAGCCAGGAGCAAACACACCCACCCACAGCACAAACCCAACAGCTTCATGAAACACAGAGGGGCTTCAGACAAGAGCCCAGAGGGACAAGGGGGAATGGCTTACCACGGACAGGGGCAGGATTAGATGGGACATTGGAAAGAAATTCTCTCCTGTGAGGGTGGGCAGGCCCTGGCACAGGGTGCCCAGAGCAGCTGGGGCTGCCCCTGGATCCCTGGAGGTGTCCAAGACCAGGCTGGATGGGGCTTGGAGCAGCCTGGGACAGTGGAAGGTGTCCCAGCCCATGGCAGGGGGTAGAACAAGATGATATTTAAAGTCCCATCCATCCCAATCTATTCCATGATTCTGTGACACCCTCGCTGCTTCTTACACCACTGACCTCTCCAGACTCGGAGATTAAGACCTGGTTTTTTCTACTGTTTCTTTTATGGATTAAGTAGAAACCAGTTTATAAAACTCATTTCTTCATCATACTGGAAAATACTGTAGCATTAAAGGCTCTGCAGCCATAGAGAAATATTTATACCCGTGGCCAACTGGGAAATGCTCTTTGGAGTCAGGTGCAAGGACTGCTGCAGGCAGAGGGAAGGAAAGAAATCAAGGACAGGGAGCAGACCAGGCAGAATTGAACAATTCAATAGCTGGGGACATCCTTTTCTTTTCTTCCCAAGAGTGGGAGGCAGCACAAGAGATGTCACAGCCCTGAGTCCCTGCTGTGCCTGAGCAGCACAGCTCACTCTTCCCACAGGAACAAAGATTTCCATGCAGAATTCAGAGCCTAGCACAGCTACCTGTGCTTAGGCTGAGCTCTCCCATTCCTCACAGCATTCCCACAGGGCGCAGGGACAGGAGCTGCACTCCCCATTGCTCACTGCCAATAAAAGGCTCTTGTGCCACCACCTCCTCCCAGCATCACCCGCACCAGACAACAGCTCCCATCCCTGAGAGCATCCATGCCCACATGTGGTGCTTGAATTCCTGTCACCCCCACATGCTCCATCCCTGAAGTATCAAACACAACGAGCCCACCCGCACAAGTGCTCCAAGGCACATTTCCCAACAAACTGACATCTCCCATGTCCTTTGTTCAGTTTTTGGGGGTATAAAGCCAGTGAAATCTCTGCTTCCCTTTTAGGCAAGAGAAATTCCAAAAAGCACTTGAATTTGAGCTCACATGCCTGAAGTCAGGGCATGGAACATGGAAACCAACCCTCTTGGGGTTATTACTCTCCCTGGGTTCAAGGAAAAAGGGATTTTATGACAATTCAATTCCAGAACTCAAATACCCAAGGGGATGCAAGCGTGTGGCTCCAGAGGTATTTTCCCAGTGAGTTCAGCACACCACAGCTGGTTCAGCAGGGCTCTCACAAACCACAAGCTCTATGTGACAAATGGCTCAGCTTTTCCCTTTGCTTCCTCTTTTCGCCTTCCCCAAAACCAAGAAAGCACAAACCGACCCCAAACAAGCACATGGCAAGTGTTGGGCTGAGATTGCTGAAAGAACACGTGATTTAAATCTATTTAAAGGCCAACTAATCTGTAACTGGCTGCAGTCAGGGTGGGCACAGATTGGGAATGATCAGGGTTAAGGGAAAGCCTGCAATCCTGGCTGCAATCCTGGCTGCAATCCTCACCAGCCTGAGAGCTGCAATCCCTGTCAGCCAGAGGGATGCAATCCTGGCTGCAATCCTGGCTGCAATCCTGGCTGCAATCCTCACCAGCCAGAGGGATGTCTGAAGCTCGGGTACTCACCACCTCCACAGATCACAGGAATATTCCACCACAACCTATCCAGCAGCTTCCCAAGCTGGTTTCCAGGACAAACCCCTGCCCACACTGGGACCCAACACCAAAGAGCCTCAGCAACACCAGCCAAGCATGATTCAAGGAAGATTTGGCCATACAGATCTTCTGTAAGTGAGCAATAAGCACAGCAATCTGGAGTTTACACTCCATTCTCCAGTGCTTTTCCACTTTAATTTGGCTGCAATACTCACCCCAGTGAAGGGGCAAGGAAAAACCTGGAAGATACCTTCTGCTCCAGATCATTCACAAATAGCCCTTGTCTCTCTGTGCTTCAGAGAGGGGAAAAAACCTCCAGAGGAGCTCAGGACAGGCAATTTGTCAGACAAATTCCCTCAGAGCCACAGTGCAGGACCTAGCACTGCCTGCCAGGAAGGTTCCATGAAACATCTCAGGAGGATGAGACATTTTCCCAATGGCAGCACTTCCTGCTCAGAAGCATCTCTGATGTGACTCCATCCAAACAGTCCCTGCTGGGGGAGTGCAAGATGTGCTCAGGGCCGGAAAACCAACACTGCCAAGCTGAAAGGGCTCTGAAAAACAACACCCAGGCTACCCCTCACCTCTCTCCTAAATAAAATCTAGCTTGAGCTGCTGCGTGGCTGAGGAGCACACAGAGAGCAAGCTCCTTCCAATATACAACGTATCCAAGCTGGGTGCCAAGTACAGGGGCTCATTTCCTGAAAACCTGTGTAAAACCTGCAAAATGCAATCAGACCTCAAAACCTTTCCCTGCCAAAATCAGAATCACAGCAAAAGGCACCGTTCCCTTCCCCTCGTTCCATTGTCCTTATTGTTCCATTGAGGACAATGTTGTTTCTGCAGTGCTCCCAATGACAAGGCTCCCACCCCAAATACAAAGACACTCTGAAGTCAGCTCATCGTACTGCACATCTCTGGCATTGCCTTTTACACCACACTCCTGCCTCTCTCATGTGCACAGTGCTGGTTTTCTGACACCTCAGCAACAGCCAGGAGATAAACTAAACCATAGTGCAGGTATCAGCAGATATGGGTGGCAAAGAGACTCTGTGTTGGAGTTTTTATGGGAAAAATAAATAAACAATTAAACAGATAAATTAATTAATGATAAAATTAATGTTAAAAAAATTACCAGCAAGCACTGACACTCCTCCCAGCACTTCGAGCTATCTCCTCTGCACCTCTGGAGAGGCTGATGTGGCCCTGGCTGACAAGGGCCCTGCAAACATGGGCACACAAAAAGTTTCTGGAGGTGCTGGTTTGAGGCTTCACCAGCTCTGCAGGGCACCAGCAGCTCCCTGAGCTGGCATGACACAGAACAACTCCAGCCTCGCTCCCACCTAACACCGCTGTGGCTCCCCAAAAAAGGGCTTCCACTCCTTCCCTCCCTGCAAGAGCAGAATTAAAGGAACTCAGCATGAGGAAAGGATCTCAGTACATGAACAGAAGGAAACACTCCAGGAGTGTGTCCTTGGTGGCAGCTGACCCAGCATGGGGACACTGGTGTCCCTCACAGCCCAGAAACCAAACCAACAGCTCAGCAGCTTCGGTAAAACCGCTGAGCAGGGCTGTGGGGAGCTGGGCTCTGGGCATGGAGCTGGGAATGGCTGTGGGGAGCTGGATCCTGGGCATGGAGCTGGGAATGGCTGTGGGGAGCTGGGAATGGCTGTGGGGAGCTGGATCCTGGGCATGGAGCTGGGAATGGCTGTGGGGAGCTGGATCCTGGGCATGGAGCTGGGAATGGCTGAGGGGAGCCAGGCTCTGGGCATGGAGCTGGGAATGGCTGAGGGGAGCTGGATCCTGGGCATGGAGCTGGGAATGACTGAGGGGAGTCAGGCTCTGGGCATGGAGCTGGGAATGGCTGAGGGGAGCCATGCTCTGGGCATGGAGCTTCCAAAAATGCCAGAGGAAGCCCCCCAGTTGTGCCAGTTCATTGCTTAGTTTCCAAACTAAAATGCCGAAGATCCAAAAGTGGAAAATCCCACCAAGACTTTGGTGCAAAAGTCCACCAAGCCCTTCAGCTACTGCTGAGCTTATCACATCAGTGATATCACACCAGTCACAAAAGGTCTGGTCCAGATCCCCTCACCTCCACGGCTAGCAGGATAATCCAAGACCTGGGCCAGGCCTGACTCACAAGCTCGGTGGCTCATTTGTAAGCAAGAATGAACAAGGAGTGACCACACACAAGGTTCATTTGACAAATGCTCTTTACTACACAAGAAATAATTGTACTGAAGCAGATGAGAGCCTCAAGCAGTCATTTTTCTCATTACAGCCTTTGCTTTCAAGTTTTTACTGGTGCTTCAGCCCTTGGGAATTGTGCTAAATGATCAGCATAAAGATCAGCCACAGTCAACTCGTGTTTTATCTTTTCTCACCAGCACAGCCAAGGACATAATACCACATATGGCAGACAAAGTCAGCATTAAAACCCAATTTTTATTCCTATCCCACCAATTCCTATCTCATTTACAATATTCAGACTGGTTAAAAAACCCTGGTTTTCCAGACTACAGACTTGAGGGATGTATTTGTTTCAAGCACAGGACTTATCCCATCTTTCCTGAGACTGAGGGTGGATAGAAGAGCTCAATTCCAAGAATTTTTCCATGCTGCAAGCATCTCTTTTCTACAAGCTCCTGTCAATGTTAATGTTTTCAGTACCAAATAAATTTCCCTCAGAGACAGCACATGAACTACAGTCTGTGACCTCAAACATCACTCTAAAATCATCACACTCCTGACTTCTTGCCAGCTTTCAAACAATGCTCAATTATAGCCCAGGATCTCTGTGTGGATGAGGTGTTTCTTAGGGATAGATATCTAGATGCAGAATCTCCTTCTGGATGAAATATTCCTTAGATATCCGGATGCAAAGCCCACATGGTTGCATAAATATACATTTTCCTCTATTTTAAGGCATGAGATGAAAGAAAACTTCATATTTAAAAGCTGAACTGTTGCCTCTCAGCCCTTGACTATGAAATCCTCAGTTCAAGAACCACTTTCCTACATGTTTATGTGGAGGCAGGTTTCAGGTGTGTGTCCAGCGCAGACATGGAGAGAGGTTCCTTCAGCTCCATCTTCTCCCTGAACAGGACTTGCAGCTGCCTCTGCTCAAGGCAAACACCCCATATCAGCCAACAGCAACAACTTCTGCAGCCTCCTGTGACACACAGAACTTTATTCTGTGACAAATCCATGCTCAGCTTGACAGTCAGCATATCCTATTTCTGGGAGCAGTGGCCAGTGGAGGCAGCTGCCTGCTTCCAGAACAGATTCCAGGGGGCAGGAAATCACTATTTGAGAGCAGAAGGAGGGATCATGAACTTGAGTACTGCATACAAGGTGCCTCTACGACCTCCACTAGCCAGGAAACGATCAGCTGATCCTTGCAGGACACACTCCTGAGGAGTGTGAAGGTCAGCAATCCTGGGAAGAGCAGGTTTCCCATAAGAACTGAGGAAACAGAGGGAAATGCAAGCAGCACAGCAAACCATGTCAGCAGTGGGAATGCAAGGGGCAGTGTGGCACAGTGCAAGACCTTTCCCATCCCTTACAACACCACCAATAAAGTATGTTGGCAGCTGATATTCCAGATGCTGCAGATGCCAAAAGTTTTATATAAAACAGAAATCAAGAGTTAACCACTTACTGGGCCATGACTGGGGCTGAGGGTACTTTTGGATCAAATCCTGCAGGAGCCCGAGTGACCCTGGCCAGTAACTCAGGGACAGTCCTGGCACATCCCAGCTGCTTCACTGTGACACCCAACATCCTTCTGCATTGAGTCCCAGGGCCAGCACCAAGGGCAATGGCTTCCCACTGCCAGAGGGCAGGGATGGATGGGATATTGGGCAGGAATTGTTCCCTGGCAGGGTGGGCAGGCCCTGGCACAGGGTGCCCAGAGCAGCTGTGACTGTCCCTGGATCCCGGGCAGTGCCCAAGGCCAGGCTGGACATTGGGGCTTGGAGCAACCTGGGACAGTGGGAGGTGTCGCTGCCCATGGCAGGGGTGGGACTGGATGCTATTTCAATTCCCTTCCAATCCAAACCATTCCATGAATCTGTAATCCAAGATATGCTCTGGGATCAGTGTTCAGGGCTGCACATCTTCTGCAAAAACCCTACAGATATTGACTGTGGGTTACCAGGAACAGCCAAGAGGGAAGGCAAAGTCATTGACCTTCACAAGGGAGGGCTCTCACACATAGAAAGGATGAATTGCAGTTTTCAGCCAATTTCCCAAGTGCTCAGACCAGACTTTCAGTGCATTGTGTTGCAAGACAACTTGTGTGGTGCAATAAATGCTCAGAGGTTTTAATGCAGAAACATTGCAGTTGTTTCAGCACAATCTGAGTCCTGCCCTTCGTGCTCCCCTGGCTGCAGCCAAGCCTGGCCATCATGTCCCTGCACAGGACACCTTCACACCTCCCAGAACACCCAGCTGCCATCCCACCCCTTTGCTCCATGCAGGAAAGGTTCACATTAACAAAAGCAGCACCAGAATATCCAGAGTCACTGCCTCCCATTCCAGAGCCACTCTGGGAAGCCAAGGGGTTCCAAAGCAGCCTGCTGTACACACAAAGGCAAAAAAGCAATCCACGAATCATGGAATGGGTTGGAAAGGTCCTTAAAGCTCATCCAGTTCCACCCCCTGACATGGTCAGGGTGACATTTCACTGTCCCAGGTGGCTTCAAGCTCTGTCCAGCCTGGTCTTGGACATTTCCAGGGATCCAGAGACAGCCACAGCTTCTCTGGGCACCCTGTGCCAGGGCCTGCCCACCCTGCCAGGGAACAATTTCCTTTCAATATCCAATCTTAAATCTACGCTCAGCTTTAAGCCATTCCTCCTTGTCCTATCATTCCAGGGCCTTGGTGAACTCCCTCTCCAGCTCTTTTGAAGTTCTTTAGCTGCTGTTTTTCAACGAGAAAAACCCCAATTTTACATGTTGCTTGGCCAGACAACTCTACAACCCCCTCAGCTGCTCAGGCTCCTCAGAAACAACAGGATTGTGCCAGAAGGCCCCAGAATCCCACTGCAACCCAGGCTCTGGTGTTTCATAGAGGACATTAAAAGCCTCCATCCCCAAGAGCTCGTGTCCAGCAGTTCCTGTCAGGAACAGGAACTTCTCCTGCAGGGACAGGGCTGGGAATGGTTTATTTTTAGCCCTCAGCATCTTTAATTTCTGAAGGAGCTGTATCCAGTGCTCCCTTCTACAAAACACTTCCTCCCCTGCCTCTCCAACAACTGCAAAACCAGACTGCAGGGACAGAATGCAGGGTTCTGGCTGCTCTTCAGGACAAATCCCACCCAAGGAAAGAAGCAGAGAGGCAGCACACACAGGCTGGGTGCTTTGCCAGTGCAGGGAGACAGGGAAAACAGGAGAAGCAAAGAGACATTTGCCACATGTCCCAGCAGGATCCGTGCAGTGATCCACGCTCCCAGTGAGGTGTGAGACAACAAACAAACACCAGAAGTGCAGCCAGCACCACAAGCAATCCAGCTCTGTGGAGTCTTTCCAGAATTTTTCATCTTCTCCAGTCAACAGCAGGGAGATGAATGTTGCTCTCTAGTTTTAATTTCCCGTGCGGTGAAGTGCACCTATTTATACAATTTTTTAAACAGATAAAGGCCAAGCTTGGCCTAGAAGCCACTGTCTGCATCCACATGCTCCTTGAATGACTCCAAGGGGTGGCTCCTGGCCCTTCTCTCCAGCAGGACCCTGAGTCCTGGGGGTCTCACAGGTTCAGCAGCTGGAAGGGAAACCAAAGGACCCCAAAGCACACAGAGGAGGACAGGACACAGAAAGTGTCCCAAGAGAGAAGGAAGAGGCCAGCTGAGCTGCAGAGGAACAGAGCCCAGCACTCAGCTGGTCTCCCAAGCCAGATAAATAAAGCTGTGACCACCACCCTACTCCTTTCTTCCCAGGATCCACCAAACTGCTTGAAAACTCTTATGTTTTTTTTACCTTCTCTACCCATTTTTATTTCTTTAATCTCCTGCAGGAACAAAAGTGGGTTTAAACCCTCAATTTTCTATCTATTTTTATGTTATCAGAGGTTTTAAAAAATAGTGTAAGAGGGGACAGAAGCCAGGCCACTGAAGGGAATTCTCCCATAGGAACATATTCCAGGAGCTGGACTTTGATGATCCTTATGGGTCCCTTCCAACTCAGGATATTTCATGACTCTATGATATTAAGGAGCACAGAGCAGTGAAAAGCAGCACAACGCCCTTTTCCCAAGTGAGGGAGCAGGATCACATCACATCCAGGCTCACTTAAGCTAAGCTGTTCTGACTCCAACACTTGCACATGGGTGCAAATTCTTTTTATAGAGACCTGCCATGGCACAAACACTTCTCATGAGGTAGTGTTAAGGGATAAAGGTGCAGCAGCAGGATGTGCCCCCACAAACTGCCATCACAGGACTGCACTAATCCCACATAAGGATTTCAAGCACCTCTCCTGGGTTTACATCAAACCAGCAGTTCCATAAATAAACCAATCTGTAAATTAAGACTACAACTAATGCTATAATGGTCTATTACACGGTAGAATATATTTTGAACTTGGAAATTAAAGCTACACCTAATGCGAATAGCAGAGTTTAGGTACCTGCCCCTTGGGACAAAGGGCTCGCTACTTATTTCCTTTACAAGGCAAATGGAAAATAAGCAGAAATATTTGGAGGATGGTGCCTTGAATGTCAAACAAAACTCTAATTCCCTCTGTACCCATGAGGATGTCTCAGTTCAGGGTAATGCCTGACTTAATATTGGTGCTTTAGCTACTTTACAAATTCACCCTTCCTAAAACTACAGAAATTGTAAATCTTCATGGAAACACCCTCGACCAAATTATCAACACTAACCTCACTACATTAAAGATGAAAGAATTAGGATTGTTCATCCTGGAGAACAGAAGGTTCCAGGGACACCCCAAAGCCCCTTCCAGGGCCTAAAGCGACTCCAGGAGAGCTGGAGAGGGACTGGGGACAAGGGATGGAGGGACAGGACACAGGGAATGGCTCCCACTGCCAGAGGGCAGGGATGGATGGGATATTGGGCAGGAATTGTTCCCTGGCAGGGTGGGCAGGCGCTGGCACAGGGTGCCCAGAGCAGCTGGGGCTGCCCCTGGATCCCTGGCAGTGCCCAAGGCCAGGCTGGACATTGGGGCTTGGAGCAGCCTGGGACAGTGGGAGGTGTCCCTGCCATAGCAGGGGGTGGGACTGGATGGATTTTAAAAGGCCCCTTCCCACCCAGGCCATTCCATGATTCTATGATTAAAGATTTCCCCCACGCCCCAGCCTGACACCCCAGGCCTTGCACCGCAGCCTCGTGACGGAGAGAAGCTCCTTGCCACGATCCCACTGCTTCCTACAAATTCATCACTGCCTCCCTGCAGCATCCACAGGGATTCCTCCGTAAAGCTCTCGGTCTCCACTGCCTGCAGAATGTGACTTTCACAACCATTAAGCCTGTTCAGGTATTGTGCACTTGGAAATCAATTTTACAAATCCTGATGGGATCAATCCTGTTCTCACGGCATGTGCTTTGTGCTTAAATTAATCTACAACATTCCAAAAACAGGGAATAACAGCCACAGGCAGCCAGAGGTTTCATTCCTGCACTGCAATGGCACCTTAGGGCTGCAGCTGTGCAGCAGAACTCAATCCAGTCCAGTAATTACAGACCTTATCTGTGCTGGGATACAGAGCTGCAGCCTCTCAAGGTACTTACAAGTGGCAATTCCAGGCTGGATGTCTGCAACTGTAAGGAGGGGAAAATGGGCTTGTTACAGAGCAACAAAGCACAAATTTCCAGACCTTTACAAGTCAAGTTTCAAATTCAAAACTAAATTTCCAAGGAGCTTGCATCCATAGGTTTTTCCACTCTGAAGCAGAAATTTTTACTTTTTTCCTTGTGAAAAGGAAGGGGACGGAGAGGGAGAGGCAGATGCTTCACCCAGCACATACTCAGTGTTTACCCACAAAACAATGTAGATTCCTGGGAAAACAGTTCCAGGGCAGCACCCAGAGGGGACATCCCAGAGACTGCAGAGGCAAGAAAATAGGAAAATTGCTGTCCATCAGCTCCTAAGCCAATCCCACTCCTAAAAGGATCAGAAACACCACTGGGTCTTTGCTTCCCCAAAGTGTTCCAGCAAAACACTGTACTTATAATAAGCTTTAACAAATAAAAGCCTGATAGAGGAGTAAAGCACAGCTTAATCCCATAAATTTGGCTTGCCAGTCCTCAGGCTGTCCCAGTGTCAGGCAGCTCCTCCCTCAATTCAGAGTGCCATGGAAGTGGAGTGAACAGACCTGTGGGGCTGTTTCACAAGGTCTGAAACATGGTCTGTGTAACAGCCTGAAGGGTTCAGACACAGAAATCAGCAAGGCTCCCCTGGCACTGACAGGACAAGCCATAACAGGACATGGCTTTACCTCATCCCCATCAGCATCCAGAGAGCTGAAGGCAAACTCACAAAAAGCATCAGAAATAATCATAGAATGGTCCATGAAATGTGTCTGGAAGGTACTTCAGGAGGCCTCAGGTCCAGTCTCCTGCCCTGAGCATCTGCATCCAGACAAGGCTGCTCAGGACCTTGCCTATGCCCAGCTGGAATAGCCATGAATTCCCTGCACTTCTCCAGATCCCTATCCCAGTATCCAGTCCTCATTCCCAAGTCAACATGCTTCCATGTGTCCATGCAGGATTTCCCACATGTTCTCCCAGTCCTGTGCCTCACCCTGCCACAAGCAGAGCCAGGCTCTGTCCTCTGTCTCACATCCTCCACCATGGAGCTGTGGGTGTCCCTGTCTCCTCTGCTCCAGCTTCATCCTAGCAGGTCCCAAACCAGACTGATGGCCCAGACAGGGCACCCCAGGGCACTCCTCTGCTGAGCAGAGGGGACAGTCCCTTCCCTCAACACTTCTGTTAACACAGCCAAAGCCACCACTGACTTCTGGTCACTCCTGGTCACCTTCTTGTCCCCAAGACAAGGCTCTGCAAAGCTGATTCCAGCAGCAACCCCAGGGCAGCGCTGGTGCTTGCCTCTGCTGAACACCACAGGGTTCCCACCACCCTGTTGCTCCAGCCTGTCACAGTCCCTCTGAAATCCAGACCTGTGACCTCTGTGCTCCACTTGGCATCACCCACAGCCTGGCTGTGAGCGCACTCACCCGTTAATAACCACATTACACAGCAAATGCTGCAACTAATGAACTGTGATCACAGCTACCAAAAACAAATCAAATTAGATGTACTCCTAATCAATGCCTGAGAGGATACAGCAAACTAGAGCACCACCAGCACCAGCCCAGCTCCCAAAGGGAGTGAGTCCTGCATCTTCTGTACAATTCCAAATGGGAGCTGATAATGTGCCATGTGTGGCCATGTAAATTATGCAGTATTAAGATTATTGTCACCTTTGTACCATCACAAAGTAACTTTTAGTTTGAGCACTCTCTTCCTCCTGCTTATAAAAGTTCCATTCCAGCAGAGATGCAAAGCCAGGAACCTCAAGCAGACTCTTCCCAGCACAGACCACAGAGCCCCAGCTGACAAGGAATGGGAAACTCTGCTGGGATAAAATAAAGCCATGGAGTAGTTCCACCTGACCACGCACTATAAACCTGCAGTGCTTTGTGCTCCACAAGCCCTGCTGGGAAACACTGCAGCGGCAACTTGGGAATAATAAACAGCAAATAAACAGCATCAGTCACAGGAACGTGCGTGCTCAAAAACATTAAAGATGGAAGGTTTCAGTCTTCCAAGAACAAAGGATGGGTCTGCTGGAGAATAGAGCCCTGACACCAGACACCACCTGAGCGCTCCCGGATGGAGTTCTCCATAAAGGGCTTCAAACCAAAGGCTGAAACTTTACACAGAATCATGGAATCTCCTGAGCTGGAAGGGACCCACAAGGATCATCCAGTGCAGCTCCAGGCTCTGCCCAGACCCCCCAACCTCCCCACCCTGGGCATCCCTGGCAGCGCTGTCCAAACGCTCCTGGAGCTCTGGCAGCCTCGGGGCAGTGCCCATTCCCTGGGGAGCCTGGGCAGTGCCAGCACCTCTGGGGGAAGAACCTTTTCCTAAAATCCAACCTAAATCTCCCCTGACAACTTCATTGACTCCTTCATGAGCTGTGGGCACAGCTGCCACCCCCACCTGCTGTGCAGCATCTCCACATCTTAAAGATAAAATCTGCTTCTTTAATTGTGTGGTCTCCACCCCTGCATCGTCCTGGAGAGGAGGGGCATGCCTGTGTCCCACTGCCATGAGCACATCCCAGTCACCCATGTGCATGCTCCAGCCAAATCCACCCAAACTCACCCCATCTTCCAAACTGGGACCGGTGTATTTTTCAAGCGCTTCCAAGAAGAGCCACCACTCCTGACAGTTGCAGAAGACCTGAAAAAAAAAGTTTGTGGAACCACCCCTGTGCATTTCACAGGAAAAGAGAAACTTCAAAAATCGTGAAGATTTCCAGAGCTGGGGAACTAGTTGCCATGGATATTTGCTGCTGTGACAAATACTCTAATTCTGTGCTGGGGTGAGTGACAGGCACAAAGCACCAAGTCAGCTGGGAACAGCAACACGGCGCAGCTGGAACACAGCACACACAGCCCCACATCTCTGGGAGCATCCCTGAGGAAACTAAGCCATGGACCTGAACAGCACCTGGCCAAGTGACTCACCAAAGGAGCTTTGCTCCCATCCAGGCTACCCAGCCCTGCTGTCACATCTGTGGCTGTGCCACGGGAAGGAGAGTTCACTGTTCTTTGAGAGCCCACCCAGCCACAGTTTTTAGGTGTCTGTGCCAACCAACCAGCCTGCAGTGAGATGATCTTACTCACAACAGCAATACACAACCAGCAGGCCCCCAAGGACAACATTTTCCTGCTCTGTTTCTTATAAAGTTCCTAGAAGAAACCTGCTCTAGCTATTAATAACAGATTAAGAATCACTGTTTTGTGTTAAAGAAGGAGAAAGGCACTGACTCCCACTTCACCATATTTACCCCCACATGCATTGCAGAAGCTGCTTTAAACAGCCACGTGTGCCCAGACAGTGCTCTCATCCAGAAAGATTTGGAGAATTAAGACTATTTTTAGGAAGTGAAGCACCTCCCCCTGTGTCACTGCAGGGACATACATCTATCCGGTCGTGATTCAAAGCAGAAATAGCCTTGAAGAGTTAGATAAAAATTTTTTAAAAGCCAGGAAAGTGGTTACTAACACAGCTTGGTGTGAAAAGAAGGGCAGGAAAAACAGAGGTGACAATGGGTTTGGCCACGGTCAACAGTGCTGGCACAGCAGCGGCTCCATCAGTGGCCGTGTCACAATGTGACCTGTGAGCAGCTCCAGCCCCACAGCAATGCTCACAGCGAGAAGCAGCATCACCTGCAGTCAGCACAGGCCAGGTACAAAACAGCACTGCCAGGAGCCCTGGCTTGCAGAGGGGGAAACAAATCCCAAGTGCCTGGAAGGGGACCAAAGAGGAGATTTGCTCCATTTGTTCCACGTTGATGGCAGAGCTCCACTGACACGCAGTCCCACGCTTCCCATCTGCGTGTTTCATTCCAGCGTTGATCCGTTCGCAGCCCGAGGCTCAGCACCGGCCCTGCACACACGGCTGTGAGTCAGCAGCACTGCCCCAGCACCACACACACATCCAGCTCTGTTTTCCTCCAGCTTCAGCTCTGCCTGCCCAGCCCGCAGCCATGGGAATATTATGTCATTAATTATTAAACAAGCATTTTGATCGAAACCAAACAAAGGCTGATGCAAAGTGTAGAAAGATCCCTGCCACAGTGCTGTAGGAACTGCTACAATAATTGAACAGTATAATGAGGACCTGAAGGGATATTTAACACCTCCAGATAGTGCTTCCAAACCTGAGCTATCTTATTTAGGAATAAATCTCCAGGATGCTGCCTGCCCTCCTGACAGAAGGCTGGGACAACTCACATTTCAAGGTGACAACCTGAGCTATTGGCCATCAGCTGAACAGACCTACAGCGAGCAGCGGGCTCTGATATCACTGATAACACTTCAGGCACCTAAAATTACCACGCTGAGTTACCCCGCTACAACAGCTGATACACAAGCACAAACTACAGAGAAGCTCAGTAGTCTGACCTGCTGCAGGATAACTCAACCTACAGATAGTGAATGTCATCATCGTTCAGAGGTGAGTACAGAGCATATTGCACTGATTGGAAACTCCTTTTCAGGGGAAAATGAGGCAGGATACAAGGGATACTGCATGGAAAAGCACAGCAGGTTCTTCAAATACTCCTGACAAGAAGGATCAGTTCCTTTCCCAGTGACTCACTGTGGGTACAGAGGATGACAGGCCATACAAGCACCAACTTAAACCTGTAATTGGAGCAAGCCAAGTCAGAGCTGAATACGTATCTCCCTGGAAAAAGACAGGCAGGGGAGCTGCAGGAAGAGGCAGGTGATGCCAGTCACCTCTGCAGGCAAAGGACAGCCGCCTTGTTTCTGGAGCAACATGATAGCAGACGGACCAAGGGCTTGGCAAGGGTTTTCCAGGGGTGAACACAGCCATGGATGTCCTGGAGCAGGAGCCAGTCCACACCAACCTCTGCTCCTAAAGGTCAGCACAGCCCCTGCTGTCCCACTCCAGCAGAGCTGAGCGAGCTCCAGCACCATGCAGGAGAAATGCAGGGCTGGACAGTGACCCCCCGCCCTTGCCTGGGACAGCAAAGCAGAACTGCACCGGTGTGTGCTCCAGCAATGGAAGCTGGACCAGGAGACACCAGAAAGGGGTAACAGGCACCTCACTCAGGTAAGGACCCAGCCCACAAACACCCTCCATACCTGCAAACAGCTCCAGGAGAAAAAACTGCCATGTGAGCTACCTGAGGGATCTCCATGGGACCAACATGGAGACAGCAGCACAGGCTGCTGTGCTTCCAAACAAATCCAGACTGCTCCACCCCCTCCAAGTTTAGTTCTGCACAAGACAAACCAGTTACTTCTTCTACAATTACATCACGTTAAGTATTTGGCCAGTATGGAGTCATGAAATGGTTTGGGTGGGAAGGGATCTTAAAGGTTCCACTCCTCTGCCACAGACAGGGACCTTTCACAAGATGAGGCTGCTCCAAGCACTGTCCAGCTTGGCCTGGAACACTTGCAGGGATGGGATGAGGGATGATATCAATCCCATCTAGGCAAATGAAGATGATATGGATAGAAATAAAGCAGAAGGATGGTTCATGGCTCTTGTCACAGTTTGCAACCAGCAAACAGAACCAGGCAACAGCTGCAAATCCCCTCACCCAGCACTTATAACCAAGCCATGATGGGAACATCCTTAAGGATAAGATCTGTGCCTCACGCCCTCCTGCAGAGTCAGCAGCAGTTGCTGTTTGGACTCAAGTGAGCCCAGCCTCCTCCACAGCACTAAACTGGGAGCAGAGCAATCCAGGCTGGAACCAGCAGCCCAAAGAGCATCGTTCCCCCCACCCCACAGCACCTCCCAAGTGTCATGTGGACATGCAGCGTCCCCACGGAGCAGTGGCAGCACCGTGTCCCCAGGGACAAAGCACAGCAGAGAGCTGCCTCCAGAATGGGCAAATAACAAGGAGCAACAGCAAAGCACCATATGGATCCAGAGAGTGCCATGGGAAAACAAGCTGACTGGGAACACCAATTATTCATCACTGTTTAAAAACAAGTAGCTCCAAGTCACCAGGAGCTGCAGAGCTGCCCTGGAAACCTGCACACTCCAGCACCCAAAGGGAGACAAACACTCCAGGACCTGTCTGCAGAGGGACAGGATGTCACAAAAATCATTACAAGAGAACATGCTGCCTCATTCTACCATGTACAAACTAAATGTAAGGAAAAGTTTTCCCTTCCAAGGCTGGTCCAACACTGGAAGAGAGGCCTGGAGAGGCTCTGCAAGCTTATACCTTGGAGATTTCAGGGACTGGAGCACAAGTGTGATGAGGAACAGCTGAGGGACCTGGAGGGGCTCAGCAGAGACCTTCTGGCTCTGCACAATTCCCTGACAGGAGGGGGCAGCTCAGGAGGCTCAGGCTCTGCTCCCAGGGAACAGGGACAGAACGAGTGGGAACAGTTGTGCCAGGGAAGGCTCAGGTTGGTTACCAGGAAAATTTCTTCCTGGAAAGGGTGGTCAGGGTGGCACAGCTGCCCAGGACAGTGCTGGAGTCCCCATCCCCTGTGGAGGGATTGAAGAGCCGTGTGGATGTGGCACTTGGGGACATGGGTCAGCGATGGGGGAACAGCTGGATCAGAGGCTCCCAGAGGTCCCTCCTGGCTCCCTCAATCCCCCTACATCTGTACCATCAGCAGTGGTTTTCAAGCTCCTTCCTGAACTCCCCTCCTCAGCTTTCAGAGGAGTCTCAGCACAAGAAACAGAAAAAAACCTCTGGATTGTGCTCAAGCCCTGATGATGCCAACCAAGAGTTAACTGCTGGATAAACAAGAGCTGGTGAAGAATGCTGCTCTGTGAAACATAGCTTTTCCAGGGAAATGAGCTGCAGGATGACCCAGACAAGACAGCTAAAGTGCCCCAGGCACCCATCACTGCTCTGAGAGGGGAGTTAATGCTGCTTGATGGAGAAACCTTTCCCTTCCCAACAATGACATGGTTTTCCCCTCTCTATTTGTCATTGCTTTCATTATTACGCCCCGTGCCCACACAAAGCACTTCTGAAGGCTCTCCAGACACTCAACCCACAGGTACCCAGCTCCAGCCCATCCCACAGAGGAGCCAACACATCCCAGAGCTCTTAGAAAGGTCAAGAAGCTGCTGGGAAAACACGACACCCTTGGAGCATCCATGGTCACATGAGCCAACGCCAACCTTCGATGAATTAATACTCACCTGAAGATCTTCTCTAATCTCCTTGAAAACACTTATCTGTTCAAGGTGATTACATTCTCCCATACAGAGCTGCTAATTATAGACAATGATAAATCTGAGTGGCAGCCTGCAAGAGGAGTTCAGAGAGAGAGTTTGGATCATTAGCAAGTCAAGCAGACTAGTCCTGAATCCCCAAACTGCCTTCCCACGCTGGCATCACTGAATCAGCCAAAAAACTTGGTCAAAAACAACCTAGGAGGAACAATCAAGAGCAAGTAAAATGGTCCAAACGTATCGCTGTGGATTTAGGAACTTCCTAAACCCCCACACCTCACTCCAGAGGAGGGTACTGCACAGCAACTCCTCAAGAATTCCTCAGCAATTGTTATTTTTTACAGGTTCAGAGCAGGGAATACAAAGCAAAGGCACGTGAAGTTTCCCTGGCAGCAAGACTTGATGTCTTCATCGATGCAGCAAAGCTACAGGACGCTTTAAATGCTCCATTTGGGAAAAATGCTGTAATTAGAAGCTTTAATTCAGCAAACTGTCCCTGTGAAACCAATTGGGTAGCAAACAGGCGTCGCTCTTGGCTGCTGAAGCAAACCCCTCAGAACAGCTCCAAAGGATGGCACAGCACCCACCCACGCAGCAGCAGCACCAGGGACACCAAGGGGACACCCGGGATTCCAGGAGCTCAACTCTGCAAACCAAAATCCTCCCAGGCAACGTGACAGGCTGGGGTTTAAAGCTAAAGAGCGAGCGGCAGGAAATCCAAACGGAACAAAAAGCTTCTACCTGGAACAAAATCAATCCACCCAAGGAGGCGGCCTGGGCACCAAGGGGCAGCTTTCCCAGTCTAGATAATTTTAGCAGACAAGCAAAATGAAGTTTCTACAAAGCTACTCCTGAGCAGCCACAGCTACATCAGGTAGGCTGTACAGCTACAAAGATGATAACACGAGGAGCATGCAGCAGTTCACCTGCAAGGGCAGGAAAGGAGACTTCTGGTGTGGATCTGCTGAGCTGGGATGAGCACAAAGAGCCAGCAGAAGGCAAGACCCGTGACTCTCAGAACGCCCAAGACCTCTATAGAATATATATATAGGTAGACAAATACAGATATATGCTCTTTATCAGTGAACAGGCAGCAGCCTGACACCTGCCTGGCTCCTGTCATGGAGCTAGAATTTGTATCAAAACAGAACTGCCAGTTTTTACCCCAGACTGACTCCCAGGAGCCCTCCCAGATGAGCAATTCAAGCTGACACAGCCACTATTTCAGAGCGCTGGTTTTGAAGAGTATCATGGAGGCTTTTCTCCACTTAAGAAAGACTTCACCACGTGTTCTGCACTGTATTTTTGTACTTCTGACTCACAACCAAATTAACTCAGTTGTCATCAAGCCCAGCGATGAAAAGAAGCACAAAACCTTCCAGCATCCCTTTTCCCAAGCAGCTGCTGAAGGTCTGCCCTGCCTGAAAGCTCCACAAAGTTTCAACTCCTTCAAATGCTGCTCAGAATCATTTCCTTGGGTGTTTCTATTTGTTGTTTCAGCCTAAACCAGATCAAATGGTCTTAAAATAAGCTTGGTTGCTCCCATCTAAAATAATTGTTGAAGAAAACCCCTTGTTCACTCATGACAGACTCGGCATCAACACATAAAAATAATATCTTGACATGGTTACAAGTGGGGTGTTAAACTCCAACAGTTTTTTTGAGCAGAGTTAATGCATTCCAAAAAGGATTACAGTAAATTAGCTGAATTACTCAGAGGTAACTACTTTTTTGCGGGGGGAGGTTGTTTGGCTTAAGTTCTTCCAGGGTTTTCAGCAATTCCAAGCAGATAAACACATCATTGATCTGCACTGTTACCTGCTGTGGTCCGACCCCAGGACCCAGGTCTCTCAGAGCTAGAAGAGTTTATATTCACATCTGACAGGGAGCTGGAGCTCTACAATCTGCTTCAGGCTACGTGTCAGCAGCTGGAGCTGAGAGGAAATCAGCTGATGAACTTTATGTCAGGAGGTAAAACAGCTTTGGCATAACCTTCACAGAGAATTCCTGTCTCAGGGGGTTTGGCACTTTAAAGAATTATTATTTTATAAAGTTCAACCATCTCTAATATCCAGGATTGTTTCCGTGTCCTGAAGTACAGCAAACATCTGCTGCACAACACTGAAGGTGACAGAGCACTTGTATTCCAAGTGACTAGAATAAACTTGATTCAAATCACAGAATCCCTGAATGGTCTGGGTGGGAAGGGACCTTAAAGCTCCTCTCGTTCCACCCCCCTGCCATAGACAGGGACACCTTCCTGGAGGATAAAAACACCAACATCCACGTTTGCATTTTCACCACTCAAGTGAGACAAGCAGCACGAGAGAAGCTACAAAGATGACACCGCTTTGGATTCAGCCTCACAGCCTCGGGGTGTCTGGCACGCTCCTCGCCGAGCCCACAGCCCGTCTGCACAAACCCACCGCGTCAGACAGCGCAGAGCGCCAGGCACGGCTCGGAATCACTGCCGGAGCTTCCTTCCGTCCCCCGGGAGCGCAGCCCCCAGCCCGGGCACGGCTCGGAATCACTGCCGGAGCTTCCTTCCATCCCCCGGGAGCGCAGCCCCCAGCCCGGGCCGACTTCCCGAGCACATTCCCAGCACAACGTCCCAGGCCATCCTTGCACCGCCGCCGCAGCGCCCGCAGCCACTGGCACTGCTGTGGGAAGGATCCCCAGGATCTGGCAGGGCACGGCAGCAGCAGGAGCAGGTTACATAGCTAAGGGAGGAGGGTTTGGGGTGTTTGCCTGGAAGGTTGTGATTTGGGCAGTTGTAGCAGCCGGAGCTGCTGCAGCAGGAGCGGAGGGATGGAGAGAGAGAAGGATGGGAGATCCAGGGCGTTCCATCATCCCGGGGCCCCGCTGCCCCACACCGGACCCCGACGCGGCTCTGCACGATCAAAACCCGAGTTTGACTTTAAAAGAGAAAAAAAAAACAAACCCCAAACTAAGCAATACGAGGCGATTTTCGCTGTGCAACAGGGAAGCCCCCGCGGTGCGCCCCCCCCTCCCAGCAGCCCCTGCCCGGCGCCCTGGCCCCGGTACCTGTAGTAGCTGAGCAGTCCATTGCTGAGCACGAACCAGCGACGCTGGTAGCCCTTCAGGTAGTTGGTCCACTTGAAGAGCCACCCCTTGTAGGTGTCGGAGCCCGGGGGGGCGGCAGGCGGCCCCCCAGCCGGGCCCCCGCCGCCGCGGCCGCCCGGCTCGGCGCTCATGGCCGGCAGCTCGTGGCAGGCCAGGCAGGGGACGGCGCTGAGGAGTGAGACCAGCCCGCGGGTGCCGCCGCCGCACAGTGCGGCTGCCTTCCCCATAGACCCCGCGGGGCCCGGCCGAGGCTCCGCCGCTCCCGGGGCGGCCCCGGCCCGTCCGCACCGACCGGGGGCGGCGCCGCCGCCACGTGACCGCCACGGGGAGGGGAGGGTGTGAGCGGAGGGGAGGGAGAGGGAGAAGGGAGGGTATGAGCGGAGGGGGAAGAAGGAGAGGGAGAGGGAAAGGAGAAGGAGAGGGAAAGGAGAAGGAGAGGGAAAGGGGAAGGAGAGGGAAAGGGAGAGGAGAAGGAAAGGGAGAGGAGAGGGAGGGGGTGAGCGGGAGGGGGTGCGGGGGTGAGGGGGTGAGGGCGAGGGTGACGGTGAGGGCGAGGGCGGCGCGCGCCCCCCGGCGGCGGGGCGGGAACAGCGCGCCCCGCCCTCCCCCTCACCCCTCCCCCGCCATTTTGACCCCCCGCCGCCATTTCGTGCCGGGGGGCTGGGGCGGGGGAGAAGGTTGAAAACTGTTCCATGTAAATCTTTCCGTAAAAAATCCTCCAGGGTGCCGCCTGCCTTGCTTGGAAGCTACTGTCCAGCTCACCTGCTCCCTCCAACAGCACACGGGCCTGGATTTTGTGCCTGAGGAGGTACCTGTCCACAGGGCAGTGTGGAGGGCAGTGTGGAGGCCTGTGGCAGGTGCTGCCCAGCCAGGTATCCCCATATCTGCTGAGGGTTCTTCCCTTTCCCCTTTCCCCTTTCTCTTCCCAGCCTTTTTTTCCCTTCCTTGTACCCTCTTCCTTTTTCTCTTCCCTCTCCCCTTCCTTCTTCCCTCTATCATCTCCCCTTCATTCCCATCCCCATCATAGATCATGTCTCACTCATCTGCTTGATCCATTCTGATCCCTCTGATCCCATTATCCTCACCCATCACCTTCCCACACTGTCCCAGCCGTGCCAGGGGCTCAGGAGGCTCTGCCAGCCCTGGGAATTCTTCAGAGGGGGCACTGGGCTCCAGGCCTCAGCATTCAGGCTGGGCAGCTCCATGGGTGAAGGTCACTCCATGTGCTGTTCTGGGCTGAGGTCCTACCCCTTTGGAGCTGGGTGAGCAATTCCTCCCTGGAGAGTCCTTCAGCCAGGGGCACTAGGGACACTGAGACAGCCTGTGGGGCCACTCCTGGGTCTGCAACAGCCTGAGGGTGCTTTGGACTCCAAAGGCTGCTTTTTCAGAGAGCCATGGAATTGGTTGGGATGGAAGGGACCTTCAGGTCCATCCCAGTTCCACTCCCTGCCGTGGGCACAGACACCTTCCAATATCCCAGGTTGCTTCAAACCCTGTCCCTGGCCTTGGACACTTCTGGGATCCAGGGGTAGCCACAGCTTCACTAAGCACCCTGTGCTAGGGCCTCACCACCCTCAAAGTCACCTTCCCAATATCCCATCTAACCCTGCTCTCTGGAAGTGGGAAGCCATATCCCCTTGTCCCAAGTCCCTCTTCCATTCTCCTGGAGGCCCTTCAGGCACTGGAAGGAGCTTTAAGTTCTCACTGGAGGCTGCTGGTGTTTGGGAACTCAAGCCTATCTGGACAGAGAATGTCCTTGATGTAACTACACCCCAAACTATCCACATGGGTACCAACTTCTCAAAGTCTCATGGATCCCAGTATCTCTTGTGGGTGCTAAGAAGGGAACACATCTTCCTTGGCCATGTCTGAGAAGAGAGGGGCCTTACCAGTGCCACCGCTCTCTCCTGGGAAGGGAGGCTGCAAGGAAGGGCCCTAAAGTCAGGAGTGGGCTGTCAAATCCAAACAAGCAGGACGTGACAGGGTATGGGGAAATGGCCTCAAATTGTGCCAGGGGATGTTTATATTAAATATGAACAAAACTTTTTTTCATGGAAAGAGTCCTAAAGCCCTGGGATAGACTGCCAAGGAAAGTGGCAGAGTCACCATCCCTGGAAGTGTTCATAAAGCATGTGGATGTGGCACTTGAGCATGTGGGTTAATGGTGAAAATGCTGGAACTGGCTTGGCTTGATGATCTTAAAAGTCTTCTTCAACCTCAACAATTCAATGCTTTTACCTGGAAGAGCTCAGATACAGCAGCTTTGCCAGGGAGAGAAAAGGGATTTGGGGTTTTATTTCTTGCCCTTGCCCTTGCCCTTGCCTTTCTTCAGTATTGCCTTGTAGATGGACCGCACCAAGTAGCCTTTCCAGAAGGCCTGGATGCAGGTGGCAGCATCATTCCTCCTGGCCTCTTCCCGTGCAGCTTCCTCCTCCTTCTCCTTAAGCATCCTGCGCTCCTCCTCAATCGCGGTATATTCCTGGAGCAGCAGCGCGTGTTTCTCCATCAGCAGGGACAACTGTTCCTTCTCCTCGTTGTAGACAGCCTGGATCTCTTCATATGTGGTCTGGCAGGACAGCAGGGATCAGGGACAGCCGGTCAGCAGCTCCTCCCCACATCCCCAGGTGAGGGTCCTGAAACCCATCCCAAAGCCATGGAACCTCAACTGGTTGGAGCCTTTCCAAAGGGATTCAAGAGGAAGGCGTGTACCCAGTGCCCAGGGAATTTCATGAGATGCTGGGTCCCTGAATGCTCCCACAATGGAAGATTTGGAGAACCAACAATGTGGGGGTGGGTCTGCCTTGACAAATTCTGCCCCAAACATGGGGCTCCTGCCTCTCCACGGACAGGAAACCAAAATAATCCCATTATTAAACACCTGCCTGGGGTATGATTCCATACAATTAGCAGCAGCTTTCAGGCCCCTCCCTGCATTTTGCTCTGTAAGGAAGCCAGCCACTTTTATCCAACCCCATAAATACTGCAAGAACAGGAAAGACATCAGGGCCTTCCCAGAGGCAAGTTTTGGGGGTGCTAATGTGACCCTCAGCCTGTCACGGCTCAGCTGGGAGCAGGCTGTTTGGTTTCTTAACACCCAGCACACATTTCCCAAGGCTTCAGCATGAACAAGAGCAGGATTTGGATACCAGGTAGGGCCATAAGAATTGAGGATTGGAGCAAAACTGAAAAGCCTGTTTCCTGGGATCAGGTGGACATCCCAGACAGAACATGGTGACCCATTTGCCCCCAGATTCTGTGGGATTTAGCAGTGGATGTAATTTTTCCTAAAGCCAAAGCAGCAGAGGACTCCTGGACACACAGGCAGGACAAGGATCCCTTTCCTGTGGTTCACCTGGATGCAGAACTGCCTCTCACTTCCACGGCCTCCTGGGTAACAGCCATGTGTCCCTTTGGACAGGAATGTACCTGAGCAAATCACCTCATAGGAGAGCAAAGCACTGAAAGCCAATACCTGTTTTTCTGACATTTCTATGTCATATTTCTGGACCCATTCGTGAATTTCCCTCTCTGCTTTGCACTTTTCCTGAAACACAAAACAAGATCAGATCCTTGCAGACATCTGAGGCCTGGTAAGAAGGATCCTGAGTGAGAAAACAGGGAAACTTTGAGCCACAGCATCATTATATCTGAGTATTCCACCTCCTCCCTGTGACAAGCTTCCCTCAGCTGACATGTGTGTGGTTTGCCCTAATTTGAGGATTGTCCTGGGACATTCCCAAAGAGCTTTATTTGGTTTACAGCATGGAGCTGGGGGGCTGAACAGCACCTGGAAGTTGCTTTCTGCAGAAGGAAATGAACGTGTCTGATGGAATGTGGCGAGTCATCAACAAACTGAGGCAACCAGCCTGAAACTGAAGCAAGAGAGAACTGCAAAACATGAATGTGGGACAGAAAGTACTCAGTGCCTTTTAAAATATAGATATCTTCCAGGCTGTAAAACAGTTTAGCAGCAGCTGTACTGCTGTAGAAGCTGGGGCAGTTTACCCCCAGCTCTGGATGTGTGCTCTGTGGAATCATTCCTGCTCCATTTCCTATGTGGCACTGCCCCAGGATGTCCCAAGGGCTCCCAGGCCATCACGAGGTACCACCTGAGCTATTTAGACCACAGGTACAACTTGTACTTGCTGAGGAAAGGAGGTCTCTGTGGTCAGTAAATGCATCTGCCACGGTGTTGGAATGAGCTGAGCTCTCCACAAGCAGCCCTGCTGTGGCAGGAACTGCAGCAGGAACTACCTGACACAGCCACTCTGCCAAAAATTTTGGGGGTTGTACTGCAGCTCTGACTTGGGTTTGACATTTTGTCAGTGCCCAGCCCTTCATGCTGTGCCACCCAGTGCAGCAGTGACAGATGCCCCATCACCACATTGGCCTCCTGCCCGTGGGAGGCTGTGCTGGTTTGGAGAGAATACCCAGGATGAGCAAAACGAGAAGGAAAATTCCCTTTTTCCAGTTCTTGATTCTTTGTGTCACCAGTGTGTTCTGCTCAGGGCAGAGCTGTTGATACAGGGACCTGAGCCTGTCTGCTGGTCCCGTTCCTCCTCCTGTATCTTCTCAGCCCTAGGGACAAGGACTTTGGGGTGCTGGTGGGTGAGGTCTGGAACCGCCCCAACCCCAAAACCCCCCTGTCCTGGGCTGAGCCCCAGCGTGGGCAGTGGCTGGGAGGGGATTCTGTCCCTCTGCCCCATTCAGGTGAGACCCCACCTGCAGAGCTGCTCCAAGGGCTGGAGCCAGGCTGGGAGAGCTGGGGGTGTTCACCTGGAGAGGAGAAGCTCCAGGGACACCTCAGAGCCCCTTCCAGGGCCTAAAGGGGCTCCAGGAGAGCTGGAGAGGGACTGGGGACAAGGGATGGAGGGACAGGACACAGGGAATGGCTCCCACTGCCAGAGGGCAGGGATGGATGGGATATTGGGCAGGAATTGTTCCCTGGCAGGGTGGGCAGGCCCTGGCACAGGGTGCCCAGAGCAGCTGGGGCTGCCCCTGGATCCCTGGCAGTGCCCAAGGCCAGGTTGGACACTGGGCTTGGAGCAGCCTGGGACAGTGGAAGGTGTCCCTGCCATGGCAGGGGGTGGGACTGGATGGGCTTTAAGGTCCCTTCCCACCCAAACTATTCTGGGATGATTCTATGAAATCACATTTTGCCTTCATTCAGTCCAGCCTGACTCCTTGGCTTGTCTTCTCTGCCAAGCTGGGCAAAGCAAGACCTGCTGAGCCCTCAGCATCAGCCCCATTCCACCTTGGACACTAAATCAGCTCTAAAAGGTGCCTTCTACCAAGCCAATATTGTTTGTTCTGCTCCCCCAGCAGCAGATCCCTGGTTTCTCACTATCCCACACCTGTCCTGCTCCAGCCTTGTTGCCCTGAGCTCTGCCCAGTGTCACAGCACAGTGTGAAGGTGTTCCCAGAGCCGAGGCAGCCGGCAGGAGCAGGACCTGTGACAGGCTGTGTCCCTGCTGTCGCTGCAGGGCTGCTTTCCACTGGAATCAGCAGAGCATGAGGACAGGGCGGGTGTGCGCTGACAAACACCATGTGCATCCTGCCAGGAATGAGCAGGGACCAAGGAACTCCTTGCAGCAGGCAGCAGCCAGAGCTGACAGCTCTGCAAACAGGCTTAAACCTCCTGTCCCAGAGCTCCCCTCCCCTTTACCTTCATGAGAACCAGCTCTGAGGCTCGATGCTCCAGCACCAGTGCACTGAACTGTACTTCCAGGTGCTGAATGTCCTGCTTCAGCCTGGCACACCTGTCCTGCGAGGCTTTCTCATCCTCTTTTTGCTGCTTTTCCCCTTCCTTCATGATCTGCTGGATCTCAGCCTTGAAGTCCTTGGCCAGAGCTTCCATGCTGGTTTTGAGGTTTTCAATCGTTTTGTCCTTCCTGTTAACCTAGACCAGAAAACAAGAGGAATATCTTTGGGTATTCCTGAGGCATAAGGTGGGCAGGAGAAGAAAAACATTGCAAAGGTGGAGGAGATCCAAGAAGGGGCCCTCAGGGCTGGCTCAGGGAGCACCAAGGACCTGGCACTGCCAGCTGAGGGAAGAGTTAAATTTACACAGGAGCTTTGGAAATCTTCCCCTGGCTCCTCTGGGAACCTGTTAGTAAAGGCACAAAGGAGGACAAAGTGAACAACATCCCAAGCCCCACTGTCACTGCCACCTGAGGATCAGCCAAAACAGATTCTCTGGAGTAGCCCCGTGGCTCCCTCAAGGGCTGGATCAGGCTCAGAGTGACTGTCTGGGGGACACAGCTCAGAGAGGGAAATCCCCAGCTGGGATCAGTGAAACAGATTTATTCACCATGTCCTGGACAAGCTGCCAAATTGTACATAAAGATCTCAATTCCCAGAACTCCAAGGAGCAGAGGAAAAGGGGAAAGCAGGCCCTTGGTTCTGCCAGCAGTGAGTGCAGGTCAAAACCTTCTCATCCAACTCCTCTTGGAGTAGAAAGAGAATCACAGGTAGAAAACAAAGGATTGTTGTAAGGAGCTCTGGGCTTGGCACACAGGCTGGGAAAGTGGCTGGGAAGTGCCCAGTCAATTATCTGCACCACAGCTGCAGATAAAATTAAAGATTCATGTAATTTGTATAATCACTGATTAATCACAAATACTCTGAGGCAGCTGTTAAGAGTCAGGAGTCACAGAAATGTTGGTTTTAAGCAAGAGTGAAGACAGAGCAGATATTAAAAATGGATTTTAATCAGAGCAATCTTTCCCTGCAATGATTTTTCATTCTTTCAGCAGCAGGGAATGAAGCAGCTGGCACTGTCACCCTGCCAGGATACCGCTACAGCAGTTTGTGCCTGTCCTGCCATTCCTCTGGAACTCAGGGATTTAAGTTGTTTATGTTGGCTGGTGACAACAGGTTCAAAACATGTCAAATTCGAGTTAAAAAAAAATCAAGCATGCAATAAGCATTTTTCATTATATTTTACAATAAAAATATTATTTTTAAGTTTGAGATCTGGTTGAGAAGGAATTTCTGGAACTTGCTCTTTACGAGCTGCAGTAAAGGGATAGGGTTTGTAGATACCAAGGTTTTTCCAACACTTGGTTGGAAAACACATTCACACAAGATCGTACCTCCTCATCTCGAGTCTGTATGACTGCTGCCAGCTCTTCCCGTAGAGCTGAGATCGTTTCCATGTTTTTCTCAACCCGGAGGGAAATGCGTTTCATGAATTTAATCTTTTCCTCCTCTTCATCAGGACTGGTCAGGAGCCTCTCAAGCGTGAAATCCCGGAACTCCATAAAGGCTTTGATAAACACATCAGCTGGTAACTCTTTCACTGGAACTTGGTATTTCAGACCATGGTAAAGCAAGGGGTTGGCCAGAAAGAGCCTCAGGATGTTTCTCAGGGAGCATTTCAGGCGTTGCTCCACAGCTCTCACGGGCTCCTCATCTCCAGGGCTGGCAAGCAGGTCCCGTACTGCCATTGAAAGCTTCTGATGCTCCAAAAGGCTGCTCGTGATCTCAGGTCCCAACATCCTAGCATACCTCTCCAGGGATCCAGTAATCCGTGAGATCAACCTGGTGATCTCCAGCTTGACAATGGTCTCATCCAAGACAGTTAGGATTCTTTCTGTCTCCATGCTATCAGGCTTTAACTGGCGTGGATCTAAAGCCTTCATGACACCTGATGGGATCCCTGCCTTCCCTGAAGTTGCCATGCCCTTCACCAAGGTGCTTTGCAGGGATTCTTGGAACGCAGCTGGATCTCCTGTTGCCATGGATTCAGTTAAACACCGGTGGTCTGGGTGGTTTGAGGTCTAGAAAGGACACAGCAGCACTTACACAAGGTGAGACTCTGGAAGAAAATTGAGGTCCCTCTGCTAATCTCCCTTCTTGGATTTTCTCTCTAAAAGGAAAACACGGTGACAGCATTAGAGAAACAATGTAATTTGGGGAAACGTGAGAGTCTGAGATTACCCCGGAGTTCTCTCTGGGTGTGGGCAGGGGGTCAGGACATGGGGTTGTGGATCAGAGCTGGTCTTTGTCCCAGAGCAGCTGTCAAACAGCCATGGGAAGTGGGGGATGGATTCCTGGCTTTGAAGGGTGGTGGGGAGAAAGCTTCCAGCAGCTTCTGAGTAGCAGTGAGGTAGAGCAGCACAAGCCGCAGCTCTGCAGTCCCCAAAAGGGTGTGGAGAGGGGCTTGGAGAGCCCTGGGACCACCCTGGAGGGAAGGGGAGGGTTTTCCGCAATGGGAAACCTCTACCCTTCCAGGCCTGTCCCTGTCAGAGGAAGTGGGAGAGGGGATGTGGCAGGACTGGCAGGGACAGAGGCAAGAGGAGAGAGGGAGGGGATGGGGACAGCATTAGCGGGGAGACCGACAGGGAGTGAAAGGTCCCCTCGGTGTGGGTTTGGGACAGCAGGAGGACCCAGGGACTGGGGAACAGGCAGAGGTGGGGGGGTGGGGGGTGATTCCCGGTGGGGAAGACCCCCGTGTGAAGGGCGGGCGGCTCGGGGGCCGGTGCAGGAGGATCCGGGGGGGTCTGTGGGACCCGCGGCCCTGAGACATCCCGGGCGGAGACGGGGTGTCTCAGGAGTCGGTTACTGGGGGATGCTGGTTCCAGACGGGCTCCACCCCTTGCAGCGTACTCAGTTCCAATTCCGGTCCCGCTCCCGCTCCCGCTCCCGATCCCGATCCCGATCCCGATCCCGATCCCGATCCCGATCCCGATCCCGATCCCGCCGTCTGGCGTCTCCCGTTGCCAGGCGACCCGAGGCCGTTTACAGGTGGTCTGATGGCCCCGCCCCCATTTCTTGATTGACATCTCCGCTGTCCAATGAGGAGTCCCACTGCGGCGTCCGGCAGGCGTCGGGTCTGTCATGGAGCCCGCGGGGCTGCGAGGGGCGAGGGTGTGGGGGTGAGGGGTGTGGGAGTGGGGGTGAGGGTGTGGGGGGTGAAGGTGAAGGTGAAGGTGAAGGTGAAGGTGAAGGTGAAGGTGAAGGTGAAGGTGAAGGTGAAGGTGAAGGTGAGGGAGAAGAGGCATCTCGTGCCCTCTGGGCTGCCCAGATCTGTATTCCTGAGGGCGCAAGTAACCCGAAGAATAGGCTTTATCTCCCCGACGTCACGTCTGCCAGGTGGGGGTCAGCCCAGTGGATGTCCAGGAGCCCCGAGGGGGCTGTTTTGGACATCAGAACAAAATAGAGTTTCCCTAAGCCGCACTGGCTTTATGGGGCCATAAAAGTGATAAAGAACCTCAGCTGATGAAGATGCTGATGTTGTAAAGGCTGACTGCAAAGGACATGCTGGCCCTTGAACTGTGCACACACCTTGAACTTGAACACGCTGCAGCTGTGCCCTCACCCTCTGCTCAGGCAGTGACATGGATGCCCTCGGGTAAGGAGGATCTGGTTTCCAGCAGGAAACACGGCAAAATGCTGATTTCCAGGCCATGCTCACAGTGATGCTCTGTCCCTCGCAGGAGCTGGCACAGCACAGTGGTGGAGTGGCCGTGCTCTCATGGGCAGCCTTGTCCTGGGTTCCAGTCTTACCTGGCCTGAGCAGCTCCTTTATTTCTGTGCAGGGAGTGACCAAGTCCATGAACAAATCTGTAGTGCCCACTGCTCACCCATTCCCAATTGCTTCCCTACACAGAGCAAATAAGGGGCTGGTGGTGGGAGATGTAGTGGGCTCACCAGGGCTGGGCTTTCTGGTGTGGCACTGGTGAGGATGGATGAGGGGACACTTGGCCTTCCTGCCTGGGCATACCAGGTACCATCTCCAGGACCCCCAAGTCATTTTCCTCCAGGCTCGTTAGCTGGAGCAGACCTCCATGCGGGTTCCCTCCTGCCTGAGTGGCTCAGGCAAGGGACTGATTCGAATCAAGAATGGGATTGAGTGTGACAGTGAGTCTGGGTTTGGGTCCACCCCAAGCTGGGACATACCCATCCCACTGTGGGAAGAAGGGGCAGCTGGAACTGCACGTATGGGCTAGGCTGTCCCATAGCCTCCAGGGAAAGCATCAGGCTCTAATTTGGCAACTGGGATCACACTGGATCTAAACCCAGAAGATCCATGATTTCCTGGCTGCACTATGGTTGAGAGCACAGCAGAGCTGTGATTTGAGGCTGCAGAGGGATGTGCTGTCAGTTGGATGTGTCCTCATGGAGCTCATCACAACAGAGAACAGCCCCTGAGACATGCAGAGCTGCTACTTTTCTTGACAAGGACACCAGAAGGGATCCTTGACCCCAATGAAAGGTTGCCACGTGGCCTCCAGATATTTTGGAATTTAATCCATCATGAAAAGAGTGTCTTTCCAAAGTTGAGGAGTTTCTTGATTGCTTTGTTTGAAATGTGCCACTGCTCTCCAAGAAGTGCAGACTTTGACTTGCTGACAGCCGTGATCTGGAGATGGCATCAGCTGGCCAGTGACTGTCACCAGAGTCCCCCTGTGTCCTGGTGTGCACAGTCTGCTTGAAGGGACAGCAAGTCCTTGTGACATCCAGGGAGAGAGGAAGGATAAGGGGTGGAGTCGTGGGTCACATCCAAACCTCCTCTAAAGTAGGGAAGACTGTGGATCACTGCTGCTCTCTCCTGGATCTGGGTAATTACAGACATCTTGCAGGAGGAGATGCAGGTGATGACACATGTCCAGAGCAGCCCTGACTCGCCCTGCAGCTCCACACACTGCTCCAGGCCAGCAGCAGCTCTTCAGCCAGGAAGAAGACCGGGTCACTTTGGGAGCTGGATGAAACATCACCAAATCTGCGTCAATCCCACCTCATTCCAGGATGTAGTGAAGCCTCAGATCTATCCTCAAATAATTCTCTGCACCCAAACTCACCAGACTGCATCACTGCCTGAGCCAGAGGTGCCCAAGAATCCAAATTATGTGGGGCATGTCCGAGCAGGGAAGGGAGGGCTGGGAGCCCCTGGTGCAGCCTGGGCTCACTGTCCCCCCCAGTTTGAGTCCAGCTGTGTTCCAACAGCAGGACTCTGTGACCTGCAGGCCAGAGACTTCCCTGGCCCCCGCTGGCTTCAGCCACCACCCAAACCCCTCTCCAGATGCTGAATCCTGCTCCTCTGCAGCAAAGGGAAGCACAGCTAGAGCGTGGAAGCTGGCTGGCTGATCTGCTCGGAAAACCATGATCCACCCCAGCCTGGTTTGCCCAAATAATTTTCCTGCTCCTGCTACCACCGACCCCTGCGTGGGACCTGGGAAGGGGCATCAAGGAGGGGGATGATTTCAACTGATGGTGAAACAGCAGAAGCCTTGCAATGAAGCCTTGCTGCAGGCAGCAGCACCCCAGCCTGTCACTGCAGGGAGAGGCAGCTCCTGCCATGGTCGTTTGGCTCTAGCCTTACATTGTGCTCTGCTGGGAACATGGAGCTCTGGCAACACACCAAGCCCTGGAGGACTCTACAGGGCCAACTGATCCCTGACCACATCCCTCCTGCAGCTTTGGCTGCTGTTCCCTCATTCCCATGTCATGCTGTAAGTGGGATGATGGCATCCTTATCCTGAACAGGTGGGAAGGAGTTTGCACTTCCCTGCCCCCCAGAGCCTGTCAGGAAGGCCCAGGCAAGGCACAGAGAAACCAGGGAGTCCCTGCAGAGTTTCCTGAAGGAATGAGTGTAGTAATGTGATGTAGGCTCTGAGCTAAAGCGCCCAGTGGGGAAAGCAGTAGGGCTGGAGGTGCTGGGCTGGCTCTGAGCACCAGGCTGGAACTGGGTGGCAGGAGCAGGAGTGCAGAGGGACACAGCCAACTGTGGCACAGGAAAATGTCCCTGGGGGTGTTAGGGCACTGAGACCACAGTGTGTGAGTTTGGTACTAATCTGTCTGCTGAGGCCAAACCTCAAATGCTGTGTCCAGCTCTGGGCCCTCCTGACAAGAGAGCCCTGGAGGGGCTGCAGCGTGTCCAGGGCAGGGAACGGAGCTGGGGAAGGGGCTGGAGCCCCAGGAGCGGCTGAGGGAGCTGGGAAAGGGGCTCAGCCTGGAGAAAAGGAGGCTCAGGGGGCCCTTGTGGCTCTGCACAACTCCCTGCCAGGAGGGGACAGCCGGGGAGGGTCGGGCTCTGCTCCCAGGGAACAGGGACAGGAGGAGAGGGAACGGCCTCAGGCTGGGCCAGGGGAGGCTCAGGTTAGGTTTTGGGAAAATTTCTTCCTGAAAAGGGCAGTCAGACACTGGCACAGCTGCCCAGGGCAGGGGTGGATTCCCATCCCTGGAGGGATTGAACAGCCCTGTGGATGTGGCACTGGGAACATGGGGCAGTGGTGGCCTTGGCAGTGCTGGGAGAATGGTCGGACTTGATGCTCTCAGAGGGCTTTTCCAACTTTAATGATTCTGTGATTCCATGAGTCTGCAGCAAGTCACAACTTCCATCTCCCAGGCAAAAGGCAGCTGCTTCCTGGCTCTGCCGAGTGGGAACACGCAGGGCTCAAACAGCACGGACACCCAGCCCCTGCAGAGCCAGACCCGGGGTGTGCCAACACCCCCAGCCTGCCCGGAGGAGCGCTCCAGCTCCAGCAGCTCCAGAGGCTGGGGAGGGGCAAGGAGAGGGCAGACAGGATCACTCTGGCTTGGGGCTCTTCATCCCAGGGATGGTGACAGGCTCCTCCCAGCACGGGGAGGATGGGGATGGGCTCAGAGGGACTGAGCTCTGTAACCTCCACAGGCAGGAGCCTCGTTAGAGCCCTGCAGCTCCTCTGCCTCCACGGCAAGGAAGTGAACGCTTCCCTCTCTCCCCCTGGGTGCTGCTGCGTGCCAGGAACCACCTGGGGACCCCTCTCCAATGTGCAGGGTGGGTGCTGTTTGCTTCTAAACCACTCCTTTTCCCACAGCATCTTCCCACAAGGAAACCCCAGGAGTGGCCAGCATGGGTCCCCCCTAGGTGACAACTTCCAGGCCCCTCTCTAAAAACTTCTGACATTATTTGCTTTTTGGCATTTCGTTTTTATTCATTTCAATCCATCTCTTCTTGGGTTTCAATCACCAAGCCAGCTGGTGTAGGTGGACACCAGGCTGGCACTGGTGCCTGCATGACCAGAGATGTCCACTGTCTGTCCTGTCCAGCAGTGGTCACAGTGAATCACGGAATGGTTTGGGTTGGAAGGGGCCTTAAAGATCACCCAGTTCATTTGATGAACAGCAAATCCTCATTTTCCTGGACAAACACAGCAGGCAAAAACTGAGATCAAGAAGAAAGGGTCTGTCCATGGAGAGGAAAGGATGCCAGGCAGATTCATCACAGGTGGGAAGAGGAAAGACAAGAACATACCTTAAATACTCTGGAAAAGCAAGATTTGACAGATCTGTGGTTTGAAGCCAATTCAGATGCCAAACCCTGATTTTCCTGCAGTGTTTCTAGAGCCTTGCAGCACCTGAATTAGGTCTATGGAGAGGTTAGGAGAAAGTTTTGTGCTTCCTTAAATAACAGTTTTAGCCATAAATAGAAAATTTATTGCCAAAGCCTGGTGGCTCCTGATTTTTGAGCACTGAGGTGTGACCTGCCTGTGCTGTCCTGGTGTCTGAGCTGTGCCTCTCCCATCAGTTTTGAGAATTCCCTTCAGAACTCCCAGCTGAGGGACACAGATTGAAGGTACTGACCATTTTTCAATCCAGTGAAGGAAAGACTTGATTGAGGATGTGACGTAATTGAGGACATGGAAGCAATCTTCCAAGGTCCAATTATTCCCTCAAGGTCACTGGGAAACATAAAAAATAAGCGGCTTCATTTCAAGCAGAAAAGGTTTGTGTTATGAAATCCAAACACTGCAATGGTGGCTGGAAATCCAGGACACAGAGTCATGGAATATCCTGAGTTAGAAGGGATCCACAAGGGTCATCCAGCCCACCCCTGTCCCTGCCCAGACCCCCCAACATCCCCACCCTGGGCATCCCTGGCAGCGCTGTCCAAACGCTCCTGGAGCTCTGGCAGCCTCGGGGCCGTGCCCATTCCCTGGGCAGTGCCTGGCCAGCCCCAAGGCACGAGCCAAGGGAAAACTCCATCCCTTTCACATCAGTGTCCCACTCCCTCCCAGGAAATCGGTCCCTTGAAGAGATGTTTCACTCCTGCAGCTGCCTCACTGCTCCCTCCCAGCCCAGGCTCTCCAACCACCCCGTTCCCATCGATTTAAAAGGGCAGCAACACCAGTGGGATTGAGCTGGTTTATTGCTGTAAAATGAGCTGTAACTTCCTAAAGTCTCTGCGTGCTGGAAGCCGTGGCCGGAGCCGGGGCATGTCCTGCAGGAGGAGCTCTCTGGACGTGTCTCTCGGCTGTTTTTTTGTCAGCAGCTCCCGCTTGTTCCGAGGGCTCCGCTTCATCCGCAGGCAAACGGGAGGTGGGACCTGGCACCTTCCCACTCCTGCGATCGAACGCTTCCAGGGATTTTTTAAATTGTTCGGCTGTCTTCTTCCTGCACGCCATCTTTCTCTCCTGTTCTTTCAAAAACTGCTGCCGTAATTGTTTGTAGAGACGACGAGTTTTCTTTTTGGCCTTGTCAAAGCTTTTTACCTTTGTGAGAGTAAACATAAGACCTTATTGCCACTCTCTTACCATGGAATAAAGAACTCCAAAGTGGTGCTTGTCTTCAGGAAGAGACAGATCCCACCACATCTCTCACTATGGCCAAGGTGACCTCCAAGCAAAAAGCTCCAATGTGCATAATCACAAAATCACAGAATCACAGAATGGTTTGGGCTAGAAAGGACCTTAAAGCTCATCTTGCTTCAATCCACGGGACACCTTCCACCAGACTAAGTTGCTCCAAGCCCCATCCAGACTGGCCTGGAACACTTCCAGGGATCCAGGGGCAGCCACAGTTCTGGGCACCCTGTGCCAGGGCCTGCCCACCCTCACAGGGAAGGATCTCTTCCCAATATCCCATCTGAACTTATTCTTTTGCAGGGTATCATTGGAACAATGTCTGAGTCCAGGTTAAGTCCATGGCCAATGACACCTGTAGCTTATTCCAATCCACAGATGACCTGGAGATAGGATATGACAGCTGTGTCCTGAGGTTAGGGTGGAGGCACAACCATTCGTGTCAAAGGTGGCCCAAATCCAGCAATTGTCTCTCCCAACCATTGGAGAGAGCCTTGGCACCCCCTCCTGATCCAGCAGGCTGAAGACCTAAAGGCCTCCTTGTGCCACAGTGGGCCATGAGCTTTGTCCCAGGGAAGAGGAAACCTCACCATCTCCTCCAGGAGCTGCAGCTCATGGGCACTGGTGAGGCTGCTGGATGTGGGCAGGGGGTAGTCCAAGTCCAAGTCCCAATCTGCAGGGCTGCTCTGGGTGAGAAAGAGCTTTGTGTCAGAGGCCTACAGACCTGCTCCGAGTGTGAGGGGCCCCCAGCCCGGGGTGAGTGTTTCTCAGCCCAGGGTGAGTGTCCCCCAGCCCCAGGATGGTGTGAGTGTCCCCCAGCCCCAGGATGGTGTGAGTGTCCCCCAGCCCTGCACCGAGGCCTGCCGATCTGCAGGCTCTGGGGTGGTACAAAGATGGTGACACGAGGCCATGTTTGGCCCTGCTCCTCCATGACCCCTTGTCTCCACTGTGGTCAGCTGTTGTCATGGTGACCTTGACAGGCAGCCTGTCATGAGCCACCTCCAAACTCTGCCTCAGTGACACGGTGGGCCCAACAGCTTCTCGTGCCCTTCACCCACTGCACCAGCACCATCCTCAATGTCTGCCTGGAGTAGTGACCAGGCTCCATCCCAACCTGGAGCACCTGTGTCCCCATGATGGGACCCCCAGTGCATCTCCAGCAGCTGTGCTCAGTGACAGCCAGGGTGCACGGCATGGGGACACACAAGGGTGAGTCAGTCCCCTGATGGAGCATCACTCCATGTCCCCTATGGGAACAGAACCATAGAATCATGGACTTGTGGAATCATGGAATGGTTTGGATTGAAAGGGACCTTACAGCTCATCCTGTTCCACCCCCTGCCGTGGGCAGGGACACCTTCCACTATCCCAGAGTGGTCCAAACCTCATCCAACATGGCCTTGGACACTGCCAGGCATGGGGCAGCCACAGCCTCTCTGGGCACCCTGTGCCAGGACCTCCCCACCCTCACAGGGAACGCTTTCTTCAAACTATGCAGTCTAAACCTCCTCTCCTTCAGTTTGAAGCCATTCTTCCTTGTCCTGTCCTTACAGACTCTTGTCCAAAGTCTCTCTCCATCTTTCTTTCTCTGGAAGGCTGTAATTAGGTCACCCTAAAGCTTCTTCTTCTCCAGGCCAAGCTATCCCTATTCCCTCAGCCTTTCCTCACAGCAAAACTGCTCCATCCCTCTGATCATCTTGGTGCCTCCTCTGGACCTGCTCCAGCAGCTCCAGGTCCTTCCTGTGCTGGGCCCCAGGGCTGGTAGAGTCTCACCTGCCTCAGGCAGAGGCGCAGAATCTCCCCTCCCCTGCTGCCCACGCTGAGGGACCAGCCCGGCACACAGTGGCTTTATCCAAGGTCAAATCCTGTCATCCCAACATAGATCCCAACAACAGCTCCTGGCAGCAGGGTCAGGCCTGTGCAAAGTTCAGCATCAGCAGGTCCGGATGCTCAGCTCTCCAGCCGGAATGGTGCTCTGTGTTTGTGGAAATGAAGTAGGAGAAACACTGCTGCTCTGAGTACAAACGAGCTGTTGTGACCTCTTGGCAAGAAATCTAGAGAAAGCCAGCAGCAGTTCTTCCAGATCCATGCTGGAGCACTGAAAATAAACTCACATCTGAGGAGCTGGAACATGAAGCCTGTGCTGCTGCAAGTACAGAGGATTTGAGATACCCCAGTGAGTAGTGAATTTTACTATTAATAAAATCAGCACAGTTTTCACATCTCATTTGTACCAGGGCCTTGACAGGGACTCCGAGAGCACCACGTGCTCAGGGAGTGTTGTTTTATTCCAGCACAAAATGTGCTGCTGAGGCAGGACAGCAGCTTGCTGTGAGTCAGGAGACTTGGAACGTCACCAACACTTGTTTTTCTTAACTGGGATACAGCTTTGGGTTTTGAGACAGCAACTCAAAGTCCCATCATCTGCTGCCTTCCAGAGAGGGAAGGAAGAGCACAGGCTCCAGCATCTCTGGCTGGGAGAGACTCAAAGATCTTCCTCTTTCTCTTCCCCCACTTGATTGCCACAACTCTTTTTCAGGAGATGCCTTGGGAGATCCATGGTTATTGTCCCTGCCCATGGCAGGGTGTTGGAATGAGATGAACTTTAAGGTCCATTCCAACCCAAATTATTCCATGTCTTTTGATTTGAGCAAGATGATCCTTGATCATGAAGAACCCCATTTCTTGGTGGGGTCCCACGGCCCAAACAGATGTGAGGGGTTGGAGCCAGGTGGGGGGGTCAGGCTCTTTTCCCAGGGAACAAGAGACAGGACAAGGGAGATGGCCTCAAGTTGCACTAGGGGAAGTTTAGGTTGGATATTAGAGAAAAATTATTCACAAAAAGGGTGGTAAGGCATTGGAATGGGCTGGGCAGGGCTGTGGTGAAGAACCCATCCCTGTATATGTTCAAAAAATATGAGTATGTGGCACTTGGGGACGTGGGTTAGTGCTGACCTTGCCAGTGCTGGGGGAACAGTTGGACTTGGTGATCCTAGAGAGCATATCCAACCTTAACCATTCCATCTTTCTCTGATTCTAAGACTTTTAAGATGTCTTCAAGCTCCTGTGATTTCATCTTTTAGAAACTCAGCTACTCAGCCAAGAGCCTGCTCAGCACAGGGCAGGGGCCTGTGACATGGAGAGCCAGCAGTGAAACCAGCAATGAAACCAGAAATGAAACCACAGTGAAAGCAGCAATGAAACCAGCAGTGAAACCAGCAGTGAAGCCACCAAATGGTTAAGGACAAAGCCTGGAGGGTATTTTTGGGTGCTGGAGCAGAGGCTGTGGGGCTGGAAGGGAGTCTGAGGAGTCATCCTGTCCATCTCCTGGCCTGCAGTCTCATTTGGACAGCTTCAAATGCCCTCAGCTCTCTGGGCTAGGCTGTCCTACAAGGAAAAAAACCTTCCTACATCGACTCTAAAAAAGGCTTTGCCACAATTCCAGATCCATACCCAGGAAGTCCCTGACACTATTTAAGGCCTGGGATGTGGTAGGTTTGAGAACACAGCCCAGCAGATCCCAGAAGGATATAATTTCCTGGCTCAGGCTCCCCAGCTTAGCAAGTGTCTGTCCCTGCTGCAGATCCCAAATCTTTCTGTGCCAGTGCAGTGAGCTCCCGACAGGCCGCAGGGCAACAGTTAATCCCTGTCCTGAAACAGAGATCATTTCCACCCTGTGCTCCCAGGCACACAGTAAATCCACCCTGGATTTCCTCTCCCTTGCGTGGGCACATGCTGCTCCTGCTCCAGCGACATCCCAGCACATTCCATCACCACTTCCAAGGAAGGGTTCAGCAGTATTTCAGCAGCAGATCCATGAAAAACTGTCAGGCCTGATGTTATAACTACACTGTCCCACTGGACACAGGTTTATTTCTCCCACTTGGAATTTCACACTTCACCTGGAGCTCCCTGATGGAGAGGGAAGGCCGTGGAGCAAGGGCTTGGAGGGACAGGACACAGGGAATGATTTCCAGAGGGCAGGGATGGATGGGATGTTGGGCAGGAATTGTTCCCTGGCAGGGTGGGCAGGCCCTGGCACAGGGTGCCCAGAGCAGCTGGGGCTGCCCCTGGATCCCTGGCAGTGCCCAAGGCCAGGTTGGAGAGGGCTTGAAGCAACCTGGGATAGTGGAAGGTGTTCCTGCCCATGGCAGGGGATGGGATGAGATGACCTTTAAGTTCCCTTCCCACCCAAACCATCTTGTGATTCCATGATTCTTTGTCAGCCAGCACATCCAAACGTGTGCAGGTGCCACCCATCCCTCAGAGCTGTGGCCCCTCCTCACAAAGGGCCATGTGAGGGCTGTGCCTGTTGTTCCCTGCTCCACCTGGGCTGGTCCTGCCCTGTGCCAGGGGCTGCTCTCCAGGAAAGTTGTCCCATCTGCTCCCCCCCTGTAAAACTCCAGGTCTGGGATGCCTTTTCCTCGTCCAGCTTGGCCGGAGCAGCACCGGACTCAGCCCATGGGCAGCTGTCAGTGTGGTGAGAAACCAAATCCTTCCTGGGGCCAGAGCAGAGGGATAACAGCAGGGCTGAGATCATGGCCTGGAATACTCGGAGAGAGGGTCACCACACCCAGCCACACCTCCTGCCACTGCTGGACTTTCCACGGGCATCACAACCCCCAATCCCAGCGGGAATGCTGCCCTTGAGACCCCATGAGCAGCCCGGCCACTGTCACCACTGCACAGGGACACACACCGGCCACGCTCCCGGGAGCTGCAGGGCACCGGGAGCACCACAAGGCACCGAATCCAGGGTGGAAAAGGCAAAGCCACGGATGGAGCCAGGATCCGGGCAGACCCAGTGCCAGCAAACGAGTCAGGGGGCTGGGATAGGCAGGGAGTCCCTGGGGCTGAGCTCCCGAGGCAGCGATGCTGCAGGTGGCAGGTTTGCAGGTTTGCAGGTCTCAGCCCTCCCTTCCAACACCCCCCGCTATGAAAAAGCCTCTGGAACGTGAGCGCAGAAAACAAACAGGCTCCCGGCCAGAGCAGGGCTGATAACTGCGGGGCCTTTGTGTCCTTTTTGGGTGGGCACCTCTCCAGGCACACCTTGGCACAGCTGGGCACGCCCTCACCTTGGGAAGGCGCCGTTCCTCAGGTGCTGCTGCTGGGAGCAGCCTCAAATCACTGCCCTAATAATGGGGAAAAATCGCTGTTTGGAAAAGAGGCAGGGAACCAGTGGGGATTTTCCAGGGGAAGTGGGGTTGTGTTTGTGTCTTCAAGTGAGTCACCAGGCTAGAGAGGGGCGGGACAAGCAACACATGGTGTGACTTTTGGGGCTGTCCTGTGCGAGGCAAGGAGCTGGACTCCATGATCCTTGTGGGTCCATTCCAACCCAGGATACTCCATGATTCCATGACTCAGGGGACAGGATGCTCCAGCGTCATGCCACCCCAGGGCAGGGCAAAGCTCCCAGCCCTCTTCCAGACATTTGTGGTCAGTGACTACTCTCCCTGTCACTGCATCCCTCCCGTGTCCTGTCGGATGTCCCAGTGCCAGCCCCGGGGCTGCCAAATCACAGCTGTCCCTGCTGGAGCTGGAGATGCTCCCCAGGAGCTGGAACATCCTGAGGCATTTCTGTGCCTCAGTTTCCTATCCCTACACTGGGTGATCCTCCCTTCCTTCCTTCTTGGCCAGGAGATCACTGGGAACCGAGGGTGGAGTACAACAAAAATAGAGCTTTATTTTGGGACAAGTGCAATCGGAGCTGGGTCCTTGGGCCCCGGCATGGAGATACAAGTGTGACAACGGCCACCACAGAGCCCAGCAGCGGTGCCAGGCACACACACACTGGGCTGTCCCTTTGCCACCGTCAGCATGTTCTGTGTCACAGCCCAGCACTGTCCTGGAGTGATAGCAGCTGGTCCAGGCTGCTCCCGTCCCCTCGGCTGGGCTCTCACCATCTCTGCCACGGATGCCAGTCTGCAGCGAGCTGGGAGGGATGGGGACAGCTGTGGGGGCTGAGGGGCGTGCTGGGGAAAAAGACAACACTGGCAGCAGCACCGGCAGCCCCGTGGGATTGTCACAACACGGTGGGGATGGGACAGGAGGGGACACGCGCCTGCCCTGTCCTGGGCGTTCGGTTCAGCCACAAGAACCGAGTGTACACAGAGAGCCAGGGGCCACTCCAGCCAGCAGAGCTCAGTAGTGACACACGCACACACACACACACACACACACACACACACACACACGGCTGTTTGCCCAGGTGAGACAGCAGCTGGATGCACAGAGGAGCTGGGCACACACAGCTGTGCATCCAGAGCCAGTCACTGGGTGTGCCCTGTGCACACACACAGGAACCTGCTCACCTGCACAGAGCCCCTGTGCACAGCGGTACCTGCCAGCAGCACACACCTGCACACACTCATGGAGCTGTGCACAGCAGCACGTGTGTCACACAGACACTCAACTGTGGACAGTCTGTAGCGATACACACGTGCCTACAAGCACGAGACCTGCTTGAACATAGAGCCTGTGCACACCAATGTGTGCAGTGTCACACACATCAACACACACGTCCCACACAGAGCCCTGCTCACACCTGCAGAGCCTGTGCACACCCACAAGCACAGAGCTGTGCTCAGACCCACTCACATCCAAGTGTGCAATTCGACACATGTACACACAGCAGTGCACACAACACGTGCACACCAGCACGTCCACGTGCACAGGGCTGTGCACACCAGCACACATGGACACTGCGCAAAGCAGGATGTGCACACTCACATCAGGGCACAACAGAAAACACACGTGCACACAGCCATGCACACCGACACAGGTGTGCACCTCAGCACCTGTGTGTGCACGGAGCCCTGCACACCGGCACAGTCACACACACCGGCACAGACACAGAGTGTGCAGGCTCACACACACACAGGAGCAGCATGTGCAGCTCACACACACACAGACACACACAGACACAGCGTGTGCAGGCTCACACACACCAGCACACACACACACAGACACACACAGACACAGCGTGTGCAGGCTCACACACACACAGACACAGCGTGTGCAGGCTCACACACACACAGACACAGCGTGTGCAGGCTCACACACACACACACACACAGACACAGCGTGTGCAGGCTCACACACACACACACACAGACACAGCGTGTGCAGGCTCACACACACAGGAGCAGTGTGTGCAGCTCACACACACACACACACACACAGACACAGCGTGTGCAGCTCACACACACACAGACACAGCGTGTGCAGGCTCACACACACAGGAGCAGCGTGTGCAGCTCACACACACACACACACACACAGACACAGCGTGTGCAGGCTCACACACACAGGAGCAGTGTGTGCAGCTCACACACACACACACAGACACAGCGTGTGCAGGCTCACACACACACAGGAGCAGTGTGTGCAGCTCACACACACACACACAGACACAGCGTGTGCAGGCTCACACACACAGGAGCAGTGTGTGCAGCTCACACACACACAGACACACACACACACAGACACAGCGTGTGCAGGCTCACACACACACACACAGACACAGCGTGTGCAGGCTCACACACACAGGAGCAGTGTGTGCAGCTCACACACACCAGCACACACGTGCACAGCATTCCCCAGAGCCCTCCTGGCCCCCAGCCCCCCGCGGGTCCCTACTCGTGCCGAGGGTGCCCACGCAGGCCCCAGCAGGCGGCCAGGAGCCGGGGCTGGTGGTACAGCACCATCCCGGCCAGCGTCAGCGCCACGCCGGCGTAGCCCAGCGCGCCCAGCTGTGTGCCGAACAGCAGCCACGACAGCAGCAAGTTGCCCACCACGGTGAGGCTGCCCAGGAGGTGCAGCGTGAGGGCCGAGGTGAGGGACAGGAGGCAGGAGGTGGCCAGGTTGTAGAGGACGGAGCCCAGGCAGCTGAGCAGGACGCAGCCCCAGAGCGCGGCGTCGGGGCGAAGGATGCCCTGCCACGAGGGGCCCAGCTCCAGCGCCACGGCCGCCCCGAACAGCAGCACGAAGCTGGGCAGGGATGTCAGGCCGAGCAGCGACAGCGCGTCCAGACGGTCCTCCTGCAGCAGCACACCTGGGGGGACAGGGGACAGTCAGTGGCACATCCCACGAGAACACCCACCGACACGACACCAAGCAGTAAAGAAATCCCAAATATCACTGGGAAGGGGAAAATGATGGGGGGCTGTTCCTTCCCTGGGCGGGAGTTCCCCAGTTTAGAGAGAAGCAGTAAAATCACAGACAAAGGACTATTTAAAGTCAGGGAGGGTATGTGTCTTATTACGGCAGGGTGGAGTCACCTCTCAAAGACGGGCACGCCCCACCACTGCCCCTCATTCCCTATTTATTCCCTAAAGAATTACATATGCATAGATGACACAATGCACTACACATATTCATTGTCTAACCCCGCCTGTTCTCGCCTCCTATGGCCATGAGCTTCACGCCCCTCTGGGCATGCTCAGTTCTTCTCTTGAAATGGGTCTGGGGTCCTTTTTAATGAAATCTTCTTCTTCGGGCTCGAACTTTTCAACTGTGCCCTGTTGGCAGCTCTCCTGCTCCTCTTGGACATAGTTCAGATTTCCTGCCTGCAGGTGTGCCCACAGTTCCTTTCCACAATAGTCTATTTTTCTTGTCTCCTTCTACAAACACCATTTAGGACAAGTAAGTGATATAGGGTCTTATTCTAATTAAGGTTTAATACAAGCAGAAAAATATATATATCCTTGGTCTCTTCATTTCATCTTGGCAATCGCTATGTATTCCTTCTGCAAGCAGGTGTATAGCCTAACTACACCTAGTAATAATTAACTACTTACATTGCTCTTATCTCTTTCATATTTTTCTTTTACTTTTAATTTCCTTAAGTTACGCTTATTCTAATCTAAATCTTTATTTCTTAGTTTTCTTCACTCAAGAGGTTTCCTGGTTTGGATGTGTCTCTGTTCAGGAGTCCTTCATTTCTGGGACTCCTTGGTTTAGGGGTGCCTTGCTTCAGGGGGTGTCCCACTCTGGGTGCCTGTGTTTGGGGTCAGAGTGCCACAGGGAGGGTTGCACAGGGCAGCTTTCCCAGCCTGGTTTGGAGCATTTGTCCCCATGTCCCCCCCCTCTGGGTCATCCGAGGACAGTGGGGACAGCAGGCACAGCAGGGCTGGTGCCACACACAGACATGTCCCTGCCCTCCCCAGGGCCACTGTCCATGTCCCACATGGAGTGGGGGTGGAAAGGTGACAGGGCAGTGGCACAATGGCCAGTGGTGTCCCTTGGGGGGCCACAGCACCCCAGCACAGCCACAAGGACCTTGGGGTGGGCACAGGGCCCCAAGCCAGAGCCCATCCCCACACTGCCCCAGTCACAGGCTCCGGAGGAAACGCTCCTTTCCCAGCCAAAAGCATTCCAGCCGGCTCCTCGCTGCCGTCCGCCAAGGACAGCATGGCCCGAGTGCCACCAGAGTCCCCAGGAAGGGGGGACTCACAGGAAGTCCAGCAGCCCACAGGGCTGGGACAGCCTGGGTGACCCTGTGCCAAGCAAGGGCACTTCCACCCCCCGTGGCACAGGGACAGCAACAGGGACACAAAAGGTGTCATCAATGACAAACTACAGTCGTGTCACCTCAGGGCCACAAGCACGACACAGCCCTGAGAGAAGCAAGGGTGGCTGTGGGGTGGCACCAGAAACAAGAGTGAGCAAGGGGTGGCACCAGGGCCAACAGGGACAGGGGGTGGCACCGGGGCTGGGGTGAAACTGGGAGCCAGGGTGCCACCACCGTTAGGGTGATGCTGCGGCCAGGGTGGACAAGGAGTGTCACCAGCACAAAGGTGGCACCGGGGTGACACCAGCGATAGGGTGGGGTGGCATTAGGGCTGGGGTGACACCAGGGTGCACAGCGGGCAGCAGAGCGAGCAGGGAGAACCCCGAGCAGGGGGTGGCACCGAGGTGACACCGGCACCTCTTCCCAGAGGGCAGGCAGACATGCAGGAGAGGGACAGGGACAAGCGGCACTTACTCTGCTGGATGGACTTGAGGGCGCGGAGCACGGTGGCGGCCAGAAGGAAGCCGCAGCCGGGCTGGGAGAAGCAGAGCCCGCCGGCGATGCTGCAGGCGGCCCCGGCACACACCGGCCCCATGGCCCAGAACTGCAGCGGGTGCGGCCGCCGGCCCCCCAGCACCCCCAGCACCAGCGTCACCAGCGGCGTGGTGGTGGCCACGGCCTGGGCCACGTCCAGCTGCACGTAGCTCAGGCCCAGGTTGCCCAGGGCCACGCTGGTGCAGAAGGTGAGGCTGAGCAGGTAGATCCTGGCGCGGGGCCGGGGGCCCGGTGCCCGTGCCCAGCCCAGCGGGTAACCCACGGCCACGCCGGACAGCATGTGCAGCGCCGACAGCAGCAGCGGGTAGCGGAACCCGTGCGCCGCGAAGATCCACTTGTTGAGGCCGGCCATGGTGGTGCCGGTGCCCAGCCAGGCCAGCACGCTGAGGGTGAGCGGCAGCGCCGGTCCCGGCCGCCCCCCGCCCGCCTGGCCCGGGTCGGGCTTCCAGGGCCGCACGGTGCCCCCGCCCGCCGCGCTCATCGCGGCCTCATCGCCCCGCCGCCACGGCGGGCACATGGGCACCGGCTCCGCTGCCTCCGGCCGCCCCTCGCCGCTCTGCCCCGTCCTCCCGAGAGCCCCGCCTTGGGTGCCGGAGGCGGCGGCGCTGGCGCGGTGGCGGCCGCGCTGTCCCCGCTCCCCGCGCGCTCCGGCCGGGGCTGCTGCCGCCGCTCAGCGCCGCGGTGGCGGGGCCATGTGCCGGGGAGGAGGCGACCGGGGCCGGCGCAAAGTTTGGTGATGGCGGGAGCGGAGGGCGGAGGCTCCTCCCGGCGAGGCCAGCGCGTCACTGCCGGGCGGGCGGGGCACGACGGGCACCGGGAACGCACCCGGCTGTCACCGACCCGCGCTGGCTCCCTGCGGACAGCGGGACCGCCCCAAGCCCCCGCCCGGCTCCCGGCCCCAAACCGCCTCTGCCCCGGTGATTTTGGGGAGCGGATTAAACTCCCGGGGGAATCACGCAGATTTGGGCACACCCTTGGGTCCCCCTCGGGCAGCGCGGTCCCCTGGACCCCCTGGGACAGTGGGGGCTCAGTACCCCCCAGAGGGTTACAGAGGAGGAGGATCCCATCTCGCACCTTGCTGAGGATGAACAGCACCGACTCAGACTCCCCAAATCTTTGGCCGTCCCAAAAAGGCTTTGGACACCCCAAAAACGGCTGCTCCCAGCAGCTGCCAGCCCCATTCCCACGTGGGACCAGGACTGGAGGAGCTGCTGGTTTTGGTGCTCCGGTCCCACTGCACCTGTAGGACACAGGGCATCGCGTGTGTCCCCTCCTCCTGCCCCTGGCAGTTTTGGGGGGCTGGCCCAGGGAAAGCAGGAGGCAGGCAGCCAGAAGGTCCTGTGCCACAGTGGGTGTTTCATTGTCATCACCCCCCACCCTCTACCACTCGCTGAGGCGCAGGATGAGGGTCTCCCCATCTTGGGGTCTGTAGTCAGCGATACCTGTGGACAGAGGGACAATGGTTTGGGGTGAGGCAGCAGCCAAGGGGCTGTGGGGAACCTCTGCCACCTCCCCAGGAGCCCTCACCCACAACTCACCCATCTGCAGGGGGGTGTTGGGCGCGGTCAGGAGCTGCCAGTAGTTCCGCTTCTCCTGCCGGGCCTCCAGTCCCAGCACCTGGGTCAGGAAGGGGCCCTGGGGGGTGTCCTGGGTGTGGAACCTGGGGGGTGGGACAGTGGGGTCAGGGGGGTGAGGGTCCGGCCTCGGCACTGCTGCACAGAGCTGCTCCCGAGGGAGCTGTGTGGTGGGAACCAGGGTGAGCCCGGTGCAGGGCACAGGCGCAGGACACACGGCCACCACAGCGTGACCCCCACGCACCTGAAGTCATGGGGTTCCAGCGCAGCAGCCGCCTGGAGCACGCCCAGGAGGGAGGCGGCGGCGGGCACGAGAACGGGGCGGTCATAGAGCCGGAGGTCGTAGCACCAGGGCAGGGGACACTCCACCACCAGCTGCACCGTCTTGTTCCCCGGCACCTCAGCCAGGGGCTCCATGTCCAGGGGTGTCAGCGTGTCTGCGAGAAGCCACCACAGATCTGGTGACACCCAGCCAATGTGGGGACACCAGCGCTGACCCCAGTCCTGTTGCCCCCTGCTCCCACCTGGCTCCTCCTGGCAGTGCATGGAGGCGATGTCCAGGTAGGAGTGGCCGTGCAGCACCGGCAGCACCTGGGCCATGGTGGCGGCGGTGCCAAAGGCTTCCAGGTTCTCCAGCAGCGCAGCCATGGCCTGGACAAACGCCGGCTCCGTCTGGCACGCACCTGTGGCCAGGAACACCTGGGACAGGGAGGGATGGAGGTGGTGGGAAGAAGAAGGAGGGTTGGTTACCTGGGCACTGCACTGCTGAGCATCACCTGCCCGGGGGCAGCTGCCCCTGCCTGGGCACCCACATCTACATCTGCACCCACATCTGCACCCCACATCTGCACCCCACATCTGCAGCCTCACTTCCCACCGTGCCCATTGCCAGTGGCAGCTCAGATGTCCCCTCAGGTGACACCCACCTGCAGGGCCCATGGGGTGCTGTAGATGTTGCCAATGATGCCGTCGGGGCCCTGGGCCTCGGCCATGCTCCTGCTGGCCCCGTGTGCGGCTGCCCGGAGCTCGGCCGCCAGCTCAGTCCCCACCAACTTCCTCCGCTCCAGACAAGTGAAAGCCAGAGCCACCACGGCCTCGGTGTCTGCAGGGACACCTCGGTGTCACCCCGGGGTCACACACCGCCGGGGCGCCACCACCTGTGCCCGTGGGTCCTTACCCACAGCATTGCCCCCGTGCCCGAGCCTTCCATGGTGCTGGGCCGCCAGGAGCCGCCGGATCACCTCCTCCCGCACCCGCTTGTGGTGCACACACAGCGCCAGCACGCCCAGCCCGTACTGGTAGTAACTGGTGAGGGGGTGGCCGTGCCGCCGGGAGCCTGGGGACAGCGGGCGGTGTCACCGGGGCGAGCCGGTGCCTCACAGCTGGACGTGCAGGCGGGAACCCGGCCCGCAGGGACGCTCTCACCTGTCCAGTCCTCCTCCAGGTGGTACTTGAGCCATGTCACCAGCGAGCGATGGGGACTGGGCGGGGGACAGGTGGCCTGCAGCCCCAGCAGGTACAGCGCCAGCCGCCCCGTCTGCGGGGGCTCCGCCGCGCTCCTGCAAGGCAGCGGTCACTGCCAGGACACCGCCAGGGCTGTCACCTGCCCCGAGGGGACCCCGGGACACCCACACGTACGTGCTGTGCTCAGCGTCCCACCGGGAGCGGCCGTGGGCCTGCAGGCTCCTGCGGGGACAGGGCGTCAGCGTGGGCCGCAGGGGCGGCCCCAAAGAACCGTGGGGGACCCCCGGGACCCACCTGCCGTAGGGCTGCTGGAAGGTGTCCTGCAGGCGCTCCAGGTAGCGCTGCTCCAGGCGCGGGTCGTGCTCGCGGGCCAGGCGCAGGGCCAGGTACGCGGCGGGGTCGGGGTCCCGGCCGGGGTCCCCCGCCAGCCCCAGCAGCCGCGCACTCAGCGCCCGCACGGCGCCCGCCGAGCCCTCCGGGGGCTCTGCCCCGGCCCGGGAGAGGCAGCGCAGGTCAGGGGGAACGAGAGGGCCGAGACTCCCCCCCGGCACGGCCCTGCAGCTCCACAGCCCCCCCAGAGCCGTGTGGGGCCGCGGTGGGGAGCGACCCCCGGCACCCACCCCTCCATGCACCCCAAAGCCTCCGCGTCCCCCCCGCACCCCCTGAGCTCCGGATTTCCCACCAAAACAAAGAGGAAGGAACGAAGAGACGTGACATGGAGCAGGAGCACAGAGAACCCGAGCAGGGGCAGGGGGCTGGGGTGACACTCCTGTTCCCAGGGACCCCTGGGGGGCTGGCCCCGGGCAGGGGAAGGGGTTATACGGGTTGGGTTGGGGGAAACTGAGCCCCGGAGAATTTGTCACCGAGGGCTGCCACGAGGCGCCGTCCGAGGCTCCGGAGATGGGGCTCATCACCCCCAGCGCCGCTCCTCGGGGACCCCCCGAGCTCAGGGCGAGGCCCCGGCCAGGGGGGTCCGGGGCAGGTTTGGGGGCCGGAGCCGCACTCACCGCAGCACCGGGCGGGCAGGACCGCGGGCAGCAGCAGCAGCAGGACCAGCGGCAGCTCCATGCGGGAGCGGGACAGGGGACACGGGGGTGACAGCGCTCGGCACAGCCCCGGGAGCGGCAGGACGAGCCGGGCCGGGAGCGGGGACAGCAGGGGAAGGTGTGGCGAGGGGCCGTTTCCGCACGCTGGGGCCGAGTCAGCACAAACGGGGCAGAACTTTGGCTGAGGAGCGGCCGAGGGGAGCGGGGGCAGCCCCGGGCAGCCCGGGACACCCTGCCCGGGACACCCTGCCCGGGACAGCCTGACCCGAGGTGCCGCTGCTCGGGTCAACACCGGCGCTCACAGCCCGAAAATAAACACGGGTGAAACCCGGCCACATCCGGCGCCCTTGGAAACGAGAATTCCCATGCTCGCCTCGAACGATTTAATTGAGAAAACGGAGACTGAACGGCCTCACCCTGGAGCCGAGGGACAGGCGGGCACGAACCCCAGAATTAACCCCTAAAGCCGGAGGGTCCTGAGCCCCAGGGGGTGAAACCCCCCCGCCGGGGGGCCGTGGAGTCCTGAGCAGCACAAGCGAATCCCCGAGCCCAGAAGGGGATCTCGGGGCAGCGCTGGGGCTCGGTCCCGTTAGCCTGGGGTCCCCCGAGCACGGGGACCGGGCCTGGGGGTCCCCGGCCACCGAGACCCCCCGTGCCCGAGTGTTCCTCAAACATCCGTCCCGCTGTGGGCCCCGCAGGCCGGGCACCCCCGGGCTGGTGCCTGCGGTCGGTGCTGCGGTGCCAGGGACCACAGGATGGCAACGGGACCCGCAGGTCCGGGCAGCGACCGGAGGCCGCGATCCCGGTTGGGGGCCCGGCACCCGGCACCCGTCCCCCGCGCCCCGGTATATCCCGGCATGCCCCGCGCCATCCCTGCCTCGCTATATCCCGGCATGCCCCGCGCCACTAAGCCTCGGTATATCCCGGCATTCCTCGCGCCACTAAGCCTCGGTATATCCCGGCATGCTTCGCGCCACATCTGCCTCGCTATATCCCGGCATGCCCTGCGCGCCGCCGCAATATCCCAGTGTGCATCGCGCCTCAGGACCCCGCCCCCCCGCCAGGGCTCTGGGCTGCCCGAGGCGCGCCTGACCGAGCCCCGTTCTGCCGCCTGTCCCGGCCCGCCCGCTCGCTCTGCCCGCTCGCTGCTCTGCCTGCGCTGTTCCCGGTGCCCGCGCTGCCCTCGTACCCAGAGCGGGCCCGCTCCGGTGTGCGCAGGCAGGGCAGTAGGCTCAGGCAGGGCGCGGGCAGCGCGGGGTCCTGCGTTGCGCGGGCGCACGTGGCTGCTGTGGCGGCGGTGGTGGCGGAGGGGCCATGGGTGGGCTGGAGAAGAAGAAGGTACCAAGCCCTTCCCGGCCCCTCCTTTCGGCCGCGGTCACGCTCCCGGGGCCTGTGCTCACCGCCCGGTGCCTTTTCGTGCCGTTCCTTCCCCCCTGCCCTCTCCGTGTCCCCCGGTGTCGGTCCGTGGCTGCTGCCCCCGTTCCGGTGCCGGTGACGCCCCTCCGGCAGTGTCGTGTCCCTGGTAGCGGTGCTCGCCCCCTCTCCCGGCTCCCGATCCGCTCCTGCTCCCGCACTGCCCTCCCTCGCTGCCCCCTTCCAGCCCCCCCATCCCCCGGTTCCCGTTTCTGCTCCCTCTCCGTTCCCAGGGGTCCCGGTGGCCCCGGGGCGGTTCCGGGGTTCCCCTCAGCCCCCCCGAGCTTCCCCCGACGGCCTTGTCTCTCCCCAGTACGAGCGCGGAGCCGTCACCAACTACATCACCCGGAACCGGGCACGGAAGAAGCTGCAGCTGAGCCTGCCCGACTTCAGGTGCGTCCGGGACCCCCGAACTCCCCGGACCCCCTTCCGCTGCCCCCTACTCCCATCCCTCCAAACCTCCGGTCCCCTTGAACTCCCCCGGTCCCCACCCAGGGAAACGATGGGAGATGGAGCCTGTGGTGGGTGCGTGGGGTGGCCCCGGGTTCCCCTAAACCTCTCCCCCGGGATCCTCGGTGCCTCTGAACTCCCTCCCAACCCCCCTGAAGCCCCCAGGCACCCCTGAACTGCCCTCAGTGCCCTACCCCCGATCCCCAGAACCCCTCCGGGACCCCTGAACTGCCCTCAGAGCCCAGAGCCCAGACCCCCTTGAGGCTCCCCATAACTCCTGAACTCTGCCCATCCAGACCCCACTGATCACCCCCAGTTCCCCTTGGGGCAGCAGAGGGACTCAGGTCTGTGCTGGGTGTGTGGGGTGGCCCTTAGGGTGGCCTTTTCCCTCAGTGTCATGGAGCGGTGTCCTCTGTGTCCTGGGTTTCAGGGGTTCCCCCCTCCAAGGGAAGGTTCTGAGGTGTCCCAGGGGACACAGGGGTGCTGTGGCCCCCCTTTCCCAGCCCTCTCCCTGTCCCCAGGCGCCTCTGCATCCTCAAGGGGATTTACCCCCACGAACCCAAACACAAGAAGAAGGTGAACAAGGGCTCCACGGCCCCCAGGACCTTCTACCTGCTCAAGGACATCAAATTCCTGCTCCATGAGCCCATTGTGAACAAATTTCGGGAATACAAGGTATTTATGCCACCCAAGGGGCCCCTGGGGCTCGTCCTGTGCCACAGAGCTCCCACATGCCCCTGTCCCCCCAGGTGTTTGTCCGGAAGCTCCGGAAGGCATACGGGAAGAGCGAGTGGGGCACTGTAGAACGGCTGAAGGACAACAAACCCACCTACAAACTCGACCACATCGTCAAGGAGAGGTGAGGCAGCCCTGGCAGAGCCGCCTGGAGCATCCACCTCTGGGGGCCTGCACAGGAGGGACCTGGAGCTGCTGGAGCCAGTCCAGAGGAGGCCACGGAGCTGCTCCAAGGGCTGGAGCCAGGCTGGGAGAGCTGGGGGTGCTCACCTGGAGAGGAGAAGGCTCCAGGGACACCTCAGAGCCCCTTCCAGGGCCTAAAGGGGCTCCAGGAGAACTGGAGAGGGACTGGGGACAAGGGATGGAGGGACAGGACACAGGGAATGGCTTCCCACTGCCAGAGGGCAGGGATGGATGGGATATTGGGCAGGAATTGTTCCCTGGCAGGGTGGGCAGGCCCTGGCACAGGGTGCCCAGAGCAGCTGGGGCTGCCCCTGGATTCCTGGCAGTGTCCAAGGCCAGGCTGGCCAGGGCTTGGAGCAGCCTGGGATAGTGGGAAGCATCCCTGCTCATGGCAGGAGTGGCCCTGGATGATCTGTAAGCTCCCTGCTAACCCAAACTATCCTGGGTTTCTTTGGTCGTTCACCACATCCGTCCCTCTCTGGGAATCCACCTCATGCACAATTTCTGGAGTTTTTGATGGAGTTTTTTGTTTCTGGGCTGGAGAAGTAGGAATGAGAGAGCAGGGAATGCCCAGCCATCCTGGGTGGCTCCAGGGGAACACAGGGAACTCCCCTGCTCTCCCTGTGGGGCATTTTCCTCAGAGGGCTGGTGAAGGGTTAATGCTGCCGAGGCTTTGATGAGTTTGCTGACAGTGAGAAAAGAGGGGGACAGAGGAGGGAGGAAACCCCGTAAGTCTGATGGGTCCTTTCCTAAATGAGGATATTCCATTGTTCTCTGACTGGTTCTGCTGGGATGTGCCAGTGGGTGCTCCCCAGTTCCCATTCCTTTCTCACTCAGGGTCTCCCCCAGCCCCAGCAGCTTTTGCAGGGCTCTGGGGCTGGGTGTGACCCCTCCCCCTTGTCCCTCACCTGGGCACAGGTACCCCACGTTCATCGATGCCCTGCGGGACCTGGACGATGCCCTGTCCATGTGTTTCCTGTTCTCCACCTTCCCCCGCACCGGCAAGTGCCACGTCCAGACCATCCAGCTGTGCCGGCGCCTGGCCGTGGAGTTCCAGAACTACGTCATCGCCTCGCGCTCCCTGCGCAAGGTGGGGGCTGTGGGGAGCTGCCTTTGGGCACTGGGAGCCACTGGGATGTCAGATCATGGATCCCACTGGGATCTGGCGCTCCCTGAGGAGCCTCCTGCCGAGGGAAGGGGTGACAGTGACAGGGACACAGCGATCTTCCTCTGCTCTGTCTGCCAGGTGTTCCTCTCCATCAAGGGCATCTACTACCAGGCAGAGGTGCTGGGGCAGCCGATCACCTGGATCACCCCCTACACCTTCGCCCACGACGTGAGTGCCTGGGACGAGCCTGGGGGATCTCCAGGGAAGGGCTGAGGGACCGGCCCCTGGCAGATGAGGCTGTGCCCAGCCTGTGGTGAGAGCACAGGGCCTGGCTGCAGAGGCACGTGGGGACACAGCCCTCTGTCACCTCGGGATCCCCGGGGCTGCCTGTACCAGTCTCCGCAGCTCCCCGTGTCCTCGATCATCAATGCGCTCCTTTATCAGCCATTAAAGATTAACCTGCGGGAGCGACTGAAGTGGAGGGCAGGGATGAGTCAGATCTGCAGCCTCCCCAAGGGGATTCTGCTGTCTCCCCCAGGCAGCAGGGCAAGGGGAGGTCCCCACTGGTCTGGGACAACTTCCCCTGAGCCTTGGCAGGAGGTCACAGGCACGGCAGGGCCCTCTCCATTCACTCACAGGATTTCCAGGCCTGGGCACGGTTGGGTTGAGGCTTTGTGGTTTTATGGTTCTGAATCATAGAACCCTGGAATGTTTTCAGTTGGAAGGAATCTTACACTCCATCTCATTCCACCCCTGCCATGGACAGGGACACCTTCCATTGGACCAGGTGGCTCCAAGCCCCATCCAAGCTGGCCTTGAACACTTCAGGGATCCAGGGGCAGCCACAGTTTCTCTGGGCACCCTGTGCCAAGGCCTTATCATCCTCACAGGGAGGGATTCCTTCCCAATATCCCATTTATCCCTGCCTTCTGTCAGGGGGAAGCCATTGCCCCTTGTCCTTGTCCTGCTCTTGTCCAGCTCTGCCATACCCTGTACTCTTCACCTTGAAGAGTTGGAGTTCCTGGACCAAACCCCAAGGTCCACATGGATGATGGGATGAAGTGTTCCATGAATCCAAGCATAGAGGGGTGGCAGCAGGACCCTGGGGGAAGCCTGCAGAGTTCTCCCTGCCCACAGTCAGGCAGTGGCTGTGGCATCTCTGCAATTGGGGCATGTTTAGGCTGGAGATCAGGGCAAGGTTCTTCCCCCAGAGGTGCTGGCACTGCCCAGGCTCCCCAGGGAATGGGCACGGCCCCGAGGCTGCCAGAGCTCCAGGAGCGTTTGGACAGCGCTGCCAGGGATGCCCAGGGTGGGGTTGCTGCGGGGTCTGGGCAGGACAGGAGGATCCTGTGAGTTCCTTTCTAAATGGGGATATTATGTGATCCTTCTCCCTGTGGGTGGGGTGGGCCCCTGTAGAGGGACGTCCTTTTATCCCTGTGTCCCCCCATCCTGTGTGCTGGCAGCACCCCACAGATGTGGATTACCGGGTCATGGCCACCTTCACCGAGTTCTACACCACCCTCCTGGGCTTCGTCAACTTCCGCCTCTACCACTCCCTGAACCTGCAGTACCCCCCCAAGGTGAGGCCACCACCCTGGGGTCACCGTGTCCCACCCTGGGGTGGCAGCAATGCGGAGTGGTGGGAGGGAGGGTGGACATGAGGGATTTTTGGGATCTCTGTTTTTGGGAACTGCTTCCACACTGTTTTTCCTCCCCAGATTGACAGCCAGGCTGAGGATGAGCTGAAGCCTGCGGAGGGCAAGGAGTATGCAATGGATTCAGAGAGCTACCTGGAGGTGAGGGACACTGCTGGCACTGTGACCCACGGGGATGCTGTGTGGCCTTTGTGTCCTGCCCACAGCCCTCCTGGTATGGCACTGAGAGACAGAGGCACATCACTGCAGGGTGGAGGGGGCTGATCCCAAACTCCCTGTTCGTGTAAGGCAGAGCTGGGCTCAGCCTCAGGCACCAGTGGCCTCCCCCTGCATGGCCAGGGACACCCCCAAGTCCCATGCTGGGGACAGTGCCTGGAGGAGGCTGAATTCTGTACAGGCCCTGGCTCTTCTGGCCTCTTGCTCTGAGAAATCCCATTCTCCCATGGGGCTGCCCCTTTTCCCACCCCCTGGATGTGACTCTGTGTCCTCTCCCTGCAGAGGCTCTCAGCTCTGAGCGCCAGCCTGGCCCGGGTGGTGGCTCCAACCCACGAGGATGAGGTGGAGATTGATGAATTCCCAGTAGAGGGGGTAAGATCCTGGTGGGGGGCTCATCCCTGGCCTGGCTGAGGAGAGGGGATCCTGTTCTGTGCCCAGGCTGGCGGTTTGGGACAGCTCCTGAGAGCCCCCTTTGCCAAGGGGGGCTTGGCAAGGGCTGTGTGTGAGGAGGAGGCTGAGGGCTTTGCTCTGAGCAGGAGACAGCAGAGCTGATGGACGCCAAGAAGAAGGAGCAGGAGGCTCTGGAGAAGCACAAGAAGCTCTTTGAGGGACTGCGCTTCTTCCTCAACAGGGAGGTGCCCCGGGAGCCGCTGGCCTTTGTCATCCGGTGCGTGGTGGGCACGAGACCCTCGGCAGCCCTGGCCTCCCCCTCTGGCAGGACTTTTGGGACCCACCCACCTGATGTCCTGTGGGTGGGGTGACCCTGAGGCTCCCACCTGCCCCCCTGACTCCTCAAGGCATTGTCCACAGGAGCTTTGGTGGCCAGGTGTCCTGGGACAAGTCCCTGTGCATCGGTGCCACCTACGACGCCGCCGACCCGTCCATCACCCACCACATCATCGACCGGCCCCGCGTGGACAAGCAGGTGGTTGGCAGGTGGGTGAGGCAGGGGTGCCCTCCCCACAACAGCCATCCCAGAGCTGTCCCATGGGCACCCGAGCCTGAGGTGGGACCCCTCTGCCTCGCCCAGGTACTACCTGCAGCCCCAGTGGGTTTTTGACTCGGTCAACGCCAAGCTGTGCCTGCCCGTGGCTGATTATTTCCCCGGGGTCCTGCTGCCCCCGCACCTCTCGCCCTTCGTGACAGAGAAGGAGGGTGACTATATCCCTCCTGAGAAGCTGAAGCTGCTGGCCCTGCAGAGGGGAGAGAATCCAGGTGCTGGGAGCCCTCAGAGGAGTTTGGGAGCTGGGCTGTGCCTGCTGCAGAGCATCCCAAGGGTAATGGTGGTGTCTCCTTGTAGATGAAGAGAGTGAAGAGGAGGAGGAGGAGGAGGAAGAGGAAGGTGGCAATGACAAAGAAGAGGAAGAGGAAGATGAGTCTGAAAAAGAAGAGGAATTGAAATTACAGAAGATGGAAGAGCAAAGGATGGAAGAGCAGAAGACTCAGAGCACTGAGAACAAAAAGGTGGGAGCCCATGGAGGCAACTCTGGTGTCACTGTCCCTGCTGAGGGGTTGTCCCTGTCCTGGGACCGCTGGGACACTCAGTCATGGAATGGTTTGGCTTGGGAGGGGCCTTAAAGCTTATCTTGCTCTGCCATGGACAGGGACACCTCCCACTGCCCCAGGTTGCTCCAAACCCTGTCCAGCCTGGCCTGGAACACTTCCAGGGGTGCTCTTGGCCCCACATTCAAGAGCTGCAGCTCCCATCCCTGTCAGGGCCTGCTGCAGGTCCAGAGGGAGCTGTGGCTGTCCCTGTCTCACAGTGAATGGGCTGGAAATGCCTGTCCCTGTGGAAGGAGGGTGGGTTCCCTGTATCCTGAGCTCCCTGGCTCCCCACAGGTGCTTCCTGTGAAGGTGACAGCAGGGAAGGTGTGGGTGGAGGACAAGCAGCGCCTGGAGCAGGAGCAGCAGAGCGAGGAGAAGCGCTTGGCCATCATGATGATGAAGAAGAGGGAGAAGTACCTCTACAAGAAGATCATGTTCGGGAAGAAGCGCAAAATCCGCGAGGTATGGAGACTGGGCCCCTCACCTACATCCTGGGACGGGCTCTTCCCAAACCCACTTGTTCTTTCCACTCCTCCCTGTCCCTGGTGAAGGTCCCTCCCAGTGTCCCCAGGCTGCCTCATGGTGGGCCAGAGCTCCGTGTGCCCCCTCACGGCTGTGGCTCCTGCAGCCACTTTCCATATCCCATCCCTGATCCCTGTGCTGTGGGGTCCATCCTCCACGTGCAGCTGGAGCTGTGGTGGGACCAGGGGGCTGCAGCCCCTGTCCTGCTCTGACTGAGGGTCTCGGGGGTCTCTCCCCAGGCCAACAAACTGGCTGAGAAGAGGAAAGCCCACGATGCAGCCCTCAAGGAGCAGAAGAAGAAGAGCAAGAAGGCGCGACAGGCGTGACCGGGCCAGGGGCTCCTGGATGGTTTTCCACTGCTACTTTTGGGTGGAAAGCCCTTGGCTTTGCTCCTGGGACAGAAAGGCTGGGTTTGAAATGTATCCCATCTGTAAATACACCTGCTGCTCTGCTGTTCCCTTGGTGCCCTCTGCAGAATGGGTGTTACAAGGACTGTTGTCTCCATGCTAGTGCCACCTCTGCGTGAGGAAGAGGAGGCCAAGAGGAGCTCTGGGATTGTTCCGTGTGAATTTGCACAGCCCTGGGTGCTGGAGCCTGGCTCCCAGGAGCACCCCAGGGCAGAGGGAGCGTGGAGCCCAGATCTGCTTCCCAGTATCCACACAGAACCATATTCCCTTGTATTTTTATTTTTAATTAAAGAAGGTGACACTTTCCTGGTGGTGTTTGTTGTCTGCTCCTTCTGCCTGGGCAGACATCAGGGGGTGATGTGGATGGATGTGGAGATCCATGGCTGATGCCAGGGTTGCTGATCCTTCTGAATGTGTTTGTGACAGCAGTGTTCCATCAATCCTCAGTTTTCCCTGCAAAACACCTTAGAAACACTACAGCTGGGGACAAGCTCATGGGGTTTATGGACACACCTTTGCCCCCAAATGTGGTGAAGGCTGTGTCTCACTCTGAGGAATTTTTGGAGGACACCCCTGGCACTGCTGTGGAGACACAGAGAGGATCCAGGGAGTGACAGCCCCAGGAAGGGAGTGAGCTCAGATGGGGAACAGCTGGGAATAGCCAGCTCAAAGGACTTTCAGATTTTGTTTCCTTTCCTAGATTTTTTTTTTCCCAATTTTTTTCTTTTTTTTTTTTCTTTTCAATTTGGTTTAAGTTCTTTTTTCTTTTCACCATTTCCATTCTCCTCTTTATTTTCCATTTTTTTCCAGTTTTCTCTTTTTTCATTTTTTCTGTCTTTCCATTTCCTTTTTCCTATTCTTTTTATTTTTATTGTTTCATTTTTATTTATTTTTCCCCTTCACTCATTCCCCCTCTTTTGCTCTGTTGTCCCTCCCATTTTTTTCCCCCCGTTTTTTTATTTTTCCCCCCTTTCCAGAGGGTTGGAAGGCTTTTCCGTTTCTTATGTTTTTATCCTTGCTTTCCCCTTCCATTCCCCTCTCCCAAGAGGAGCAGGAGTGATCCCAGGGCCGGGGCTCCCCTCAGGGCGGGAGAACCTGAACAAGGCCTCAACCCCTGGGAGCCGCCGATTCCCACCCAACCCAAACAAACAAACCCCAGCTTCCGAAAACCTCATCTCCAAACAAGCCCCAGCTCCCAAAATCCCTGCTCCCAACAAACCCAGCTCCCAAAATCCCTGCTCCAAACAAGCAAGCCCTGGTTCCAAGCACACGGCTGCAGGCCTCCCTCCCAAGGCCTGGCTGAGGGCCTGGGCTGGCCGGGCAAGGCCGGTGCTGGTGGCCACAGGCCGCTCTGGCTCCCCGGGGCCTCTCTGCCTGATAAAAGTGTGTGTCCAGCCAAGTGTTGACCCCTCAGTGTTACCTCCCCCTCACCCAATCCCTCAGGATCCCCTGCTCCCCTGGGATCCACAGCTCCGGCCATCGCAGCTTTCAGTGAGTGCTGCTTTGTACCCCCACCCGGGCTCATCCCGGGGGGGATGAGCTGGTGGAGCCCTCCTGGGCTCCCCCTGTGGGATGTGGGACATGGTGGATGCGGGACATGGGGTGTTGTGGCTTCCCAGCTCCATCACATCCGTCCCCAGGCTATCAGTGTTCCGTGGCTGAGTTGCCACATACTGGCCACTGCAGCGCTCTTGTGGATGGAAACCCTTTACCCCTTCCCAAAAAAACAGGAAACCTGGGAACACTGTGTGACCCATTCCAAAATCAAAAAAAGGGAGAGTGGAAATTGGAAAACCTTCGCAATCCATCCCCCCCAAAAAAACCACAGGGGAATCCTGGAATCCCTTCATAACCCACCACCAAAAAGGGGAGAAACTTGGAATCCTTTTGTGACCATCCCAAAAAAGAGGTAGAAACCTGGAATTAGGAGAGGTATAGGCAGAGAAGGGGTGGGACAACTCATTGCTCCCACGCACCAATTCCACAGCAAACCCTGTGACTGTGATTACTTGTCTTCACCCCTCCTCTTGCAATGATGATGATGATGACAATGATAATGATGATGATGGAAACAGAGCTGTTCTGGCTTTTCCTGATCCTGGAGGGCTGTGCAGGTCACCCTGGTGAGGTCAGGCAGGATGGGGGCAGCTGTCAGAGATGAGGCAAGAGCTGCCAGCTCACTGCAAGGTGATGTCTGTAAATCCTGTGGGGGCAAGCTCTGAACCCCAGACACTGATGGTGAATCCCAGGCGTGGTCACCCCTTGTTTGGGGACCCAAGGCCGACATCACCCCCTTTAGGGACAGAGACCCAGATCTGAGGGCAGCGGGAAGAGGCTGGATCCAGGAGCACAAGAGCCCCTTTTTCACCCTGCCAAATGCAGGGTGATGGACCAGCGACAGGGCTGAGCCCTCCTGGTGTGCCCAGGGCACCCTCTGGCCACCCAGTCGGCTGCCATGACTGGAGGAGGGTGGAAAGACTGGCGGCTCCATGGCTGCTCCACAGTTGTCACCCCAAGGCTGGATTTGTCAGAATATTGCTGTCATTAAGGCCATAAATCCATGGAAACATAGTGGGAGGAGGGAGGAAGGAGGGCGGGGAAGCTGTGGGAGAATGAAAAGGAGCTGATGGTGTGTGGCCAGGGTGCCCCGGGGAGCAGGCAGCTGGGACAGGGTGCAGGAGCGAGCTCCCCAAACCCAGGTGAGCTCTGGATGCGGGAGGTGATGGCCAGGCCATGAGCTGCCCCGTGGGACGAGGAGGACGGTGGCTGGCGAGAAGTGGGTGCTACCGCCCAGGGACAGCCGTCGTCACCCGGGGCTGTGGGGCCCAGCCAGGCTGGTGGCGGGGAGCCGAGGGGCCGGCAGTGGGGCCAGCGGGGACAATGTCCCCGTTGAGGCCACGGTCGCAGATGGAGACAAATGTCCCCGTTGTTCCCGGCGCGGGCTGAATGGCTCCTCTGTGCCCCGGCAGTGGGTGGGGGCCGGGTGGCTCGCGGTGGCCGCAGGCACCCAGGGCCGGCCCCGGGGAGCCGGGCAGTGCCCGGCCGCAGCCCCGCGTCCCCGGCCGGCCGCTCCCACTCCCGTCCCGTCCCCCCTTCCCAGGCCGGCGACCCAAGGCCGCGATCCCGGTGATGCCATAAACACCGCGGTGCAGTGGGGAGGCTTTGGAAAAGCCGGCATTTGCGGGGTGCTGCCCGGGAAAAACTTATTCCATGTCGGAGCAGCATCGGCACCCCCGCCCCGCTCCCCTGGCACCCCGCTCCGCGCAGGAGAGCAGAGGCACGGCCCAGCGCCAGCGGTGCAGGCAGAGGAAAAGGTGATAGATACCGGGGGCCTGGAGGGGTCGAGATGCTCAGGGGAGGTGGTGGGGTGCTTGATAAGGGGTAAGGGGGCAGCGGCATGTTTGTTGGGTTGCTTGGGAGGCCGTGGAATGCTGGGGAGGGCAGCAGGATGATGAGGAGGTAGTGGGATGCTTTGAGGGGGTGTTGGGATGCCTGGAGGGTGTTGGGATGCTGGGGGCAGTGGGATGCTCAGGAAGAAGCTCTGTGGGGCAGGATGATGGGGGGAATTGTGTACACATGGGGCACAGAGGTGATGGAGGGGTGGGAAGCACCGTGCCTGTGTGGGATGGGGCCTGTGGAAAACTATGTCCATGGATTTGTGGGATCAGGAGAAAGCAGGTGCATGCACCCTGTGTATGGCAGGGCCTTGGCCCTAAAAAAATTTGATCCTGTGGAGAAAACCCAAAAGCAGAGTCTGGGATGCCCCCAGGGAGATGGGGAGCTGCTGGGCACGGAGATGGGGCTGCAGAGCTGCGTGGCCTGGCCTGGCCCGGGGGTAACTGGAGGAAATGGCGGGTGCAGGGGGGTGCTCCAGCTGGGCATCTCAACCAGCTGGTGCCACAGCCCCCCCAGCCGTGGGAGCCTCAGGAGAACACCCAGCGCACCGAGTTTCTCCTAACGAGCTATTAATAATTAAACTGCTCACTGAAGGCAAAGTCAATAGAGTATTTGGCTGGGAAGTACTTGCCAGAACCACCCCAGGGAGGCAGACAGGGTGGAGCAAGGCATCTCCTTGGCATTCCAGAGCTCCGGAATGGAGTGCTGTGTGGTCCTGGGGGCCTGGTGGGGACCCATAGGGATCTATCAGCACCCATTGGGACCCATCTGGACTCACTGGGATCCCCTGAGACTCATCAGAGGGGTTCATGGTGCCATTTCACTCACTCTATGGAGCTGGTGCCAGCTCCACTCTTGCCTGGCAGCACCAACTAAAGTGTGTCCCTTCAGCCCTCTTCAGTGGCTTTTCCAGGTGGTGACTGTGATAAAATCACAGCCACCGTGTAAAACCGAACTCAGCTGCTCCTGGGCACATGGAGCCCTGTGGCATTCCTACCCACACGGTGGTTTTGGGATGTAGTCAGAACCACCTGCTCCCCCCCTGGTGACACCGTGCACCCCCACACCCACGTGAAAGCCACTCGGGAAGAGGCTGGATGCACCAGCCCTGCCTGATCCAGTGGTCCTGGCTCCAGGGGAAGTGGTGGGGACTTGGATGAGCTTTTCGGGTGCTCCAGGTGCCCTCTCGCAGCTCCCCCCCTGTCCGCGGCGCTGTGCCCAGCACCCGGCCGCAGCCCGGGGCTCCGGTTGCATTTTCCATTCATTATTCATCGAGCTGGAAATCTCGGCAGCACGAGGCGATCCGAGCCGGGGGGGCCGGAGCGGGGGAGCGGCGGCAGCAGCGGCACCCCGGGATCGCCGCGGTGCTGGGGGTGAGCCGGGAACCGGGGGGGCTTTGCCTCGGGGGCCGGGGGGAGCGATGTGCCGGGCTGAGATTTCATCCTGCCGGAATTGCCGCGGGGGCTCTGAGGAGCTGAGGGGGTGATGCGAGGAGGGGATGAGAGCCCGGGGGTATTTCTGGGGGTGTTGTTCAGTGGGAGCGCAGCCAGCCTTGGCCGAAGGATTCCCGAGGATGTGGAGCTGCGGGAGCATCGGGAGCTGGGGCAGGCAGGCGATGCTGCTCCCTCCGCTAAATGGGGGTGCAGGGCGGGGGGTGTCAGCCCCCAGCTCGGGGGGGGCTCCCGGGCACGGAGCTGTGCTGTGGAGGGCTGCGGTCACGGGTGCCGTGTCCCCGTGTCCCCGTGTCCCCGTGTCCTGCCGCAGGGGACAGCCTTGCTGCAATGCGGTGTCACAGTGAGGGTGACCCCCGTGTCCCGGGAGGAGGGAAGGGACAGGGATGGGGGCCACGGGGGGAGCGCTAGGGAGGGGGCAGGGGGCACAGGGGCTCTGTGTGTGTGTGTGTGTGTGTGTGTGTGTGTGTGTACAAGTGTGTGTATGGGCACGACTGATGTGTGTGCACATTTTATGTGCACCTGTGTGTGTGTGTGTGTGTACAAACATGCATTGATGTATGTGTGTCCTGGTGCACACACGGGCACACGAGGGGATGGGGTGTGTGCCCTTGTGTGTGCCCTGTGTGAGTGTGTTCTGTGTGTTTGGGGGTGTCTGTGTGTGCCCTCTGTGTGTTCTGTGTGTTTGGGAGTGTCTGTGTGTGTGTGTGTGTGTGTGTGTGTGTGTGTGTGTTTGGGGGTGTCTGTGTGTGCCCTGTGTATGTGTGTGTGTATGTTCTGTGTGTTGCCATCCTGGCTGCACCCCTCTGTCCCCAGATCTGTTCCTGGCCCCCACCCTGGGCCAGTCTGAGCTGTCACAGCCAGAGAGCCAGAGGGGGCCCCCGAGCCCCCCACTGCTGCTGGCAGGGCCGGAGGGGCCACACTGGGAGGGTATTGCAGCACCCAGACCACCATGAGCTGCTGCAGCTCCGGCTCTGACCTGCAGATTTTCCTTGGAAAATGGATCCTGGCACCCTCAGGGAGCTCCTGCTGGTGCTGCTGGTGTCCCAGTGGAGAATGGCCACTCTGTCCCTCAGTTGCCCACTCTGCCCCTGGGCTGTCCATAGCCCAGCTCCCCCTTCCCCCACTCCCAGCCCTGTGTCCTCTCCCGCCGGGCCTGGGAGTCACTCAGTTTTCCCAAGGCGGGCAAAGGTTGGCTGGATGGGCAGGGCCGCTGGGCCTGGGCCATGGATCTGCTGTGCCCATGGCTGGGTCATGCCAGGCGCCAGTGAGATGCTTGTCTGGGAATTGCCATGCCCATGAAATGTCCACGTGCCTCGTTCAAGCCACACACCCCCGAGTCCCCATGTCCCTGGCACCAAGGTCTCTCCTCTCTGGCTGCAGGTGACCAGGATGCTGTGGCATGGGAAGCCCTGGAGGTCCATGTGCAAGGGGCTGGTCCTGGGGACCCTCCTGACCAGCTTCATGTTGCTGCTCTACTCCTACGCCGTCCCCCCGCTGCAAGTCAGCGTCACTGAGTGAGTCTGGGGTCCCTGTGTGTCCCTCCCGCTTCAGCTCAGCCTCCCTGTTCCACACAGGAACCCCCAGCTGTAGATGGGGGACATGTAGATGGCCCTGGGGCTTTCCAGGCCCTGGTGGCTTCACCCCAGGATGTCCCCTTCCTGCTGGAGGCTGCACCCTGTCCCAAAGCCAGGGGGGAGGTGGTCCCCAACTCCCCATGGGGATGGGGACACACCCTGGGGCACTCACTGCTCCTGGGTGGAGAGGAGAGGGAGAGGGAGAGGGAGAGGGAGAGGGAGAGGGAGAGGGAGAGGAGAGGACTCAAGTCTCTGGTTCTTTCACTGCCAGAGCTCCGCGGTGCTGAGCTCCTGGCCATGTCACCTGTGATGAAATTAATCTCCAAGCTTGTAAACAAGGTTCACGTGCCTCACAAGCCTGGTGCTGTTGGATGGGATCCTTATCAAGGATCAGTTTGGCGAGTTCATTACAGGTGTCCAAAGTCACTCGACTGTGTGGGCTCTGCGTGCTGCCCCAGGCATCTCAGATAATGTCCCATGTGTCCTAGTGTGCTCCTCCAGGGCCCATGAACTCATCTGTGGGGCCAGGCTCTGGAATTATTTCCCTCTTTGCTGGGGGCTGAATCCTTCATGGATCCCACAAGGTGTTGAGGGGTCCCAGACCTCCACAGATCCTATGAGAGGTTTGTGACTCCTGTAAGGGGTTGAGAGTTCCCAGACCTCTTCCATGGATCCCATGAGGAGTTAGTGACTCTTATAAGGGGTTGAGAGGTCCCTGGCCTCCTCCATGGACCCTACAAAAAGCTGAGAGCTCCAGGCCTCCTCCATAGATCCTACAGAGGGTTGAGAGCTCTCATACCCCATAAAAATGATGTCAGCTCCTCTCCATGGATTTGTGAGGATGGAGAGCTCCCCTTAATGCACTTTTTGGCGTCACTTCCACCAGGACCACCGTGGCCATGCCCATGGAGACCCTCTGCTCTATTTCCATTTCCAGCACCTATTCCCATTTCCAGAACCCATTCCCAGGTCCAACACCTGTCCCCAGGTCCAACACCCATTCCCAGGTTCAGCATATATTCCCAAGGTCCAGCACCTATTCCCAGGTCCAGAACCCATCCCCAGATCCAGCTCCTCCAGCACAGAATATCCCTAAGCCTTCAAAGTGCCACTGCCATTCTCACCATGGTGCTCCACCTCTTCTGTCACCCAGGATCCCCGTCCCCTTCTCCTGCTCCTCCCACCTGTCCCCCGTCCAGGCTCTGTCCCCATCCAACGGCACAGGCAGCACCTCGGGGTGGAGCTGCCGGCCCAAGCTCAATGTCATGTTCATGAAGACCCACAAGACTGCCAGCAGCACCATCCTCAACATCCTCTTCCGCTTCGGGGAGAAGCATCGCCTGAAATTCGCCTTCCCCAACGGCCGCAACGACTTCTACTACCCGTCCTTCTTCGAGCGCAGCCAGGTGCAGCACTACCGGCCTGGGGTGTGCTTCAACATCATCTGCAACCACATGCGCTTCCACTACGAGGAGGTGCGCAAGCTCCTGCCGCCCGACACCACCTTTGTCACAGTGCTGCGGGACCCCGCGTACCTCTTCGAGTCCTCCTTCCACTACTTCGGTCCCATCATCCCCCTCACCTGGAAGATCACGGGGGAGGATAAGCTGGATGAGTTCCTCCGGGACCCCCAGCACTACTACGACCCCAATGGGTTCAACGCTCACTACCTCCAAAACCTCCTGTTCTTCGACTTTGGCTACGACAGCAGCATGGACGCCAACAGCCCGCTGGTGGAGGAGCACATCCAGGAGATCGACCGCCGCTTCCACCTCGTCATGTTGCTTGAGTACTTTGATGAGTCGCTGGTGCTGCTCAAGGACCTGCTGTGTTGGCAGCTGGAGGACGTCCTCTACTTCAAGCTCAACGCCCGCAAGGGCTCCACTGTGTCCCGCTTGACCCCTGAGCTGTATGAGCAGGCGACTGCCTGGAACCTCATCGACGCCAAGCTCTACCGCTACTTCAATGCCACCTTTTGGCGCAAGGTGGAGGCCTACGGGAGGGAGAGGATGGCCAGGGATGTGGCCGAGCTGCAGAGGGAGAACGAGAAGATGACCAGCATCTGCATTGATGGGGGACATGCCGTGGATGCCAGCGCCATCCAGGAGTCCTCCATGCAGCCCTGGCAGCCCCTGGGGGAGAAGACCATCCTGGGGTACAACTTGAAGAAGAAGATCAGCAAGAAGCACCAGAAGCTGTGCCGCAAGATGCTGACGCCCGAAATCCAGTACCTGACTGACCTGGGGGCCAACCTCTGGATCACCAAGCTGTGGAGCCACGTGCGGGACTTCCTCAAGTGGTAGGGGCTGGCAGGTGCCCCGCTTCCCTGGGGAAGAACCAGGTGCTTTTGTTTTTCTTACTTACGGTTCTCTTGGTTTGGAACTGGCTGGAGGCTCTGAAGCCTGGGAACTTTTGGGGAGATCCTCCATCACCTTCCTGCAGAGCCCCAGTGTGGGCAGGAGAGCAGAGACTCTGCCTCCATCAGCAAGGTCAAAAACTGGGGGCTCAGGGGTGGTGTTTTCCTGCAGGATCCACTTCTTCCTTCCCCATGGAAAAGCTGGAGGAATAATTTATGAAGGATGTGGCCTTGTCACAGCAGGAGCAGGATATCCATCACCAGGTTGCTGGATGTGCTGGGACAGCAGTGGTAGAGGGTCTCCTTTGCCCGGGGTGGGCAGAGATGCCCACAGGGAACCCAGCCCTCCAGGGGCTCCCCAAATCACCCTGCTGAGCCCTGGTTTTGGGGTGTGGGGATGTCAGAAGCTGCTGCAGTGCCTCAGCCCATGGGTGTGATGAGTGCAGCAGGTTTTCAGCCCACCCACAGCCGTCACTCCATGCCAGGCTGTGACCCGGAGCCACACGGAGCCATTTGGAGATTGGAAAACCCACCCCAAAAGCCTCGGCCTTTATCAACAGGTCCCCGTGGCAAAGGGCACCCCCTCCATGCCCCCCATCATCCCAGTTAGAGGGCCCCATGGCCCTGGTCCCCACAGGGGACATCCCAAAAAGTCAACAGGGTCTGGTGACAACTGGCATGGGGAGGAGATGGGAGTGGGTGCAGTGGGACTTGTCCCCGTGATGCCATCCTGAGCACGGTGGGGATGCTGAAGGCAGGGGCCATCCCCAGTCCCCACCTGCCTCAGGGACAAACCTCGTGCATCCCAGCTGGGCTGGATGACACTGGTGACATGACATCCCACCGAGAGTAGCCCTACCTGGGCACAGAGGTGGCACCTGTGGCTGAGCCACCCCCCAGCAAAGGGACCCCACCTTGTGTTCAGCTCCTTCTGTAAAGACCAGAAATAAAAAAAGCAATTTACTTTTTTAATATGATTTTGTATTTGGTAGTTTTTGATATAAGGATGGTCCAGCTGCTCTCCAGCCATCTCCTTCTTCTCCGGGATGGGATGGATGAGGTGAGGATGTTCTTACAGGCACAGCAGGATGCTCAGCCAGTCCCTGCTCCTTCTGGGAGCTCTCCAGGGTCCTGGCACCACTGTCCCCATCAGTCCTGGGGGTGGGGGGCCCCGTGTCCCCCAGGCAGTGCAGAGGAATGAGAGCCTCAGTGTGAGTGGGATGCCTGGGTCTGTCCCCTATGTCCCTGTTGGGTGCTGCTGGGGGACAGCCCCATGGTGTGCAGGTGCCCCCAGGAAGGTCTGCTGGCTTCACAGGGACACCAGAGCCATGGGACCAGCCATCGCTGGTGACACAAACCACTTGAGCCACTGCATTCCAGCTTTGCTGCTGATGGGGAGCACCCAGTTTCTGGGGTCGCCATGGGACTTGCACTGGGATTTCTCTACCCTCCCTGTCCCTCAGTGCCCGGGCCACCAGGTCAGACCACTCAGAGGAGGCCTGTGGTGGAGTGTTGGGGCTGTGATGGGGACACCTGAGACAGGCAGGACCCAGGGACACAAACACTTCACTAGGTCTCTGTCCTGGCTATGACCAAAGTGCTGCTCCCAGGTGGGCTCCCTCTCCAGCAGAGCTGTGATGGGACAAGGAGGGATGCTGGGGACTGGGACTCTCTGGTGGGACTGGGATCAGCCATGCGATCATGACAGTGGTGGGGTCAAAACTGTGGTGAGCTTAGGAACCATGGGGTGGGACCAGGGACATCCAAGGGACCAAGGCTGAGTGATGGGACCAAGCCATGTGGTGAACTGGGATCAGGGCAAAGTGTTTGGATCAGGACCATGTGCAGGAGTAAAAGGATGTAGTGGGAGCAGCACCATGCACAGGACCAGGACATGGTGGGCACGGGACCTTGCTGAGGACCAGGACCACAACAGTGACATGGGAGGCCCAGCATCGCACCTGGGAACAGGACTGATTGGTGAGCATGGGACCAGAACTTACTGGTGGGTATGGGATCATGCTCAGGACCACCTGCAGGACCAGTCTGAGTGGTGGCACTGGGACTGTGGGATGGAACGGGGACTGGAAGATGAGCACAAGCTCTTGTGGTGGGACTGGGAAGGTGTAAGGGGTAGGACCAGCCCCAGGTGTGGGGCTGCTGATGGCTGCAGAGTCCGAGCAAAGCCCCCAGCCCCATCAGTACCAGCTGGGGCCCATTGACACCCAGCCCCAAGCCCTTAAAGACCCCCAGCTGTTGTGGGGATGCTGCTTACAGGGGATGGAGCTGTGCTTGTTGGTGCTGCTGTGTGGGGCTGTGCTGGGGGTGGCAGGTGAGTGGGGCTGGGATCTCCCTTCAGTTCTCCCACTGGTTGTACTGGGGGAGGTGGAGGTGGGTGCCTTTGCCCTTTGCTTTACCCACTGCTGGTTCCTGAAGGTCACCTGGGAGCTGTCCTGGTGGAGAGAAGCCTTCCTAAAATGTTCCCAAGCTCTGAGGGTTGGGACAAGGGGCTGCCAGGAGCTCCCCCAAGGTCCCAGCAGGGCTGGTGGGACCTGTTTGGGGCGGGGGGATCAGAGGCACTGATGACACCAGGGGGTCTGTGGCTGCTGACAGTGGTGTCCCACCCCATGAGCAGCTCCTGGTCTGTCCCCAGCCCTGGGCAGGGTCAGGGTGCTGGGAAGGCTCCTGGTGTATTCCTGTAGTGCTGGGGACAGAAGAGCCCATGATGTGCTCCTGAGTGCTCTCCTTGCCTTTGTGCTGCTGCCACCTGTCCCCAACAAGTCCTGGGGACACCTGAGGATGTGGATGTCCTTGCTGTGTTTGGGACATGCTCAGCCCTCCCCTTGCAGGGACCCCTATGGCTCCAGTTGCCTCAGAGCCCCCTGGTCACACGGTGACAGCTCCAGCAATGTCCTCAGGAGTGGGGACAGGGAAGGTTCCTGCTCACCCCCACTCTGAGGACCCCATCATGAACTTCACCTTGAGGCTCCTGGATGGTGAGTGCTCTGGGGGTGCTGCAGGAAAAAGCTGAGGGTTGAGACCATGGGGTGGGTCCAGCTAAGACCCTTGGGCTCAGCCAGCAGCAGTCAGTGCCTTCTCCTGGCTGGCATTAGGACCACCAGGAGAGGTGGCTGTCCCTGCAGGAACCCCCCCTTGTGGAGGGTGCTGGGCTCTGAGATGTTCCCAGTCCTGTGCTTGATACCACAGTGGGGTTTGGGGGTCAGCTCTGCCCCTGATGGGTGACATGGTCCCTCAGCTCCATGGGCAGCCCAGGAAGGTGCTGCTCTGGAGAGCAGGGAAGGCAGGCCAGGGGGGCAGAGCCAGGACAGGGGATGGGCTCTGGAAGGGGAAAGCTGGTGGGGATGAGGGCCAAGATACTGGTGGTCTGGGATGTGTCTGGTGCCCCCAGCTCTGGTGGGATAGGTTTGGGGGTGTCACACTAAACATACACACTTCTCAGAGGACTCCAGTGCCACTCCAGAGAAGCTGCCAGTGCTCAGCCCCGGCTCTGTGATCCACCTGGAAGCCAGTGTCCGCTTCAGTCCCAGCATCTCCATGAAGATCCATGTGGATCAGTGCTACAGGACCACCACGGAGCAGCCAGGACACTCCAGGAGGGTCTCCATGGTGGTGAACAGCCATGGGTCAGTGCTGGTGGGATGGGAAGTAGGGGTTCCTTCTCCAGCTACCCTGGGGTCCTGTAGGACCTCCTGCTGGAAAGGGATGTCCAGAGTCTGGAGACAGCTCTGGAATGTCCTTTGTCACTCTCCTACCATAGATGCCTGCATGGGGAGAAGCTGGGGAATGTGTCTGTCCAGCACCAGAGAGGGGAATCTGTCCTCCAGCTCTCCATCCTGGCCCCCACACTGGAGGGTGAGGCTGAGGAAGAGCAGGTGAGGCGGGGATGGTGTCCTTGGTGGTGGAATGGAGGTCCCAGGGAGGGGGATGACCTGGGTGTCCCAAACCACTGTCCATCCTGAGACAGGCTGGGGTGGCCTCAGCCCCACAGGGTTGTGTGGAAGGAGAGCAGGGTCCCTGAGGAAGGACGTGGTGTCTCAGCAGGTCTACGTGCACTGCCTGTTGATGGCATGGGGACAAGGACATGCCACCAGGTCCTGCTTCTACAGCCACACCACAGCCAGGTATGCTGGGTGCCTGGGGACATGAGCACCCCATGGGTGTGCTGGGGGTGGAACCCACCTCTGGGAAGACCAAGTCACCCCACTGTGGTCTGGATGTCACCTCTTATTCAATGGCAGCTGGTGGCATCACCACAGGTTCCAGCTCCCTCATGCTGCAGATGTGTTGGGGAGGTGTTTGGAGACATCTCTGGGGAGGCACCATGTGGGTCTTGTGGTGGAGTCTGAGGACCCCCGGAGCTTCCTCCCCTCAGTTGTGCCCTCTCCTCTCCCAGCTGGCATAACGCAGAAGACCCTGTCCAGAGCAGCCCGTGCCACTGCTGTGACACCGGCTGTCCTGCTGCTGACACCCTCCGTGGAGACATGCCAGGTACCAGGGGTGGGACAGGGTTGGGCCCATGTTGTTCTGGGGTCTTGGGAGGCTCCTGGACCTGGACTGGACCACATTGGACATATCCTCCCATAGCATTCCCAGGAGAGGGGACATTCCATTGGGAGACAGTTGGGCCAGTGCTGGTGAAGGAGAAGGTGCCATGGTACAAAGGTGAGGGACACCCCAACCCTCTCCCATGTCCCCAAAACCCTCACCCCTTGTGCTGAACCCCCCTCTGACCCCCAGGTGTGTTTTTTGCCATTCCCAGCAGTGTGCCAGACGTTGAAGAGGTTCCTGCTGGCTGGGCTGGCCCTGGTGGGCAGTGCTGTGCTGCTGGTCACTGTGCTGGGACTGGCTCTGACCACCCGGCGCCTGGGCAGAGCCCGGCAGAGACAGCGGCCACCGAGGCAGAGGTGTCCCTTCCAGGCTGAGCTTCAGAGTGTGGTGGGGGCCCTGGTCCTCAGGGAGATGGAGAAACAGGGCGAGATGGGTCCAGAGCCTCTTTCTCAGCAATAAATGTAGCTTTGCTTTCTCTAAAGTGTCTTCTGGTTGGTAGTGTGTGGATGCCACCAAGGGATGGAGATGTGCCCCTACACTGGCAAGCCACATCTCCAGGTCTCTCCAGGTCTCTCCAGGTCTCTCCAGGTCTCTCCAGGTCTCTCCAGGTCTCTCCAGGTCTCTCCAGGTCTCTCCAGGTCTCTCCAGGTCTCTCCAGGTCTCTCCAGGTCTCTCCAGGTCTCTCCAGGTCTCTCCAGGTACCTGGAGATGTGGCTTCCAGGTGTTGTGACACTGTCCCAGCCTGTGACTCCTGGGTGGGTGGATTTTGTGTCCTTGGAGACCATGGACATGGTGGCAGGTCCTTGGGGACAGTCCCCAGGATGTCCCATGAGGCTGTAGAGATGGAGATGTTCCATGGTAGGGACAGCAGGGCTGCTCAGGGCAGGCAGAGACCTCCTCTCCCAGCTGGAGTTCCCTGAGCTTTTGGGACCCACCCAGACCCATGTGTCCCCCAGGAGAAGACATCACCTGGCCATGGTGGCACCCCAGCATCACCCATCGGGGTCATGTTTGAAATGGTTTATTAGGACCAGTGTGGGGCAGGGTGGCCACTCTGGGGGTCACCAGAGTGAGGGGTCACAGTAGGTGGGTCAGAGCAGCATGCCTCAGTTTCCCCAGAGCGCGTGGGGCGGTGCTCAGTGGGACGTCGGGGGCTCTCCTGGTGTCCTGTAAAGCTTGCGGAGGCTGGAATCCATCAGGAAATCCACAGTCCTGCGGCAGGAGAGAGTGTCAGGGGGTCCCGGGGGTGTGTCTCTGGGGCAGTGGATGTGATGTGGGATGGGTGGGGCTGTCCTTAATATCCCCTGAGACACCAGCACCACCAAAACCAGGTTTAGCACAGCCTCACTGCGCTAATCCCGGCTCAGCTCCGGATAATCCCCATCCTGGCAGGGACATGTCCTGGCTGGACCCCAGCAAAGCCCCTTTGGAGCGGAGACATCCCATCACCACCCCCTGCTCCCAGCTCCAAGCCCAGATTGGGCCTTGTCTCCAAGGAGACAAATGTGCTCCATCCCTCTGGGCTGTGGGAATGAGGTGCTGGCACCCGTCTGTCCCCCTGCCCCAGGGGTGTCCTGTTACCTGTCAATGGGGGTGATGATGAGGGGGATGGCAGCCAGCCCCAGGGCAGTGGTGGTCCAGCGGCGCACGGGCAGGGGCCAGCGGGTGAGGGACCCCAGCAGGGCCAGTGAGGCAGCACAGAGCCGGTTGATGGTGAAGCCGGGGATGGCCACCGAGGCCAGGCTCTGCCACACGAAGGTGTCCACCACGGCCACCCCCACACGTGTGGGGTCCTGCCCGTGGGCCTGGGGGGATACAGGGGTCAGTAGAAGGGTGGGGATGGGGAGGCTGGGGGGTGAGGAGGGGTGGCACTCACAGCAGCAGCTTTCCGACCCTTGTCGATGGCGTCGGCGGTCACGTAGGCAGTGGCCACGCCGTAGCTGGCCCACACCACCGGTACTGGCACCAGTGGGCGGAAGGACTCACCCACTTCGTTGGCGTAACCTGAGGGGATGGTAGGGTCAGGGACTGTCCCCATGTCACCTCTCCAGGGTGTCCCAATGTCACTGGATGGATGTTGCACAGCGGGTGTTTGGAGTGCCTGTGTCTCCTTGGACTCACTGCCAGCAGGACAGCTGGGCTGGGGGTGCTGCCAGTGCTGCTGTGACTGCCCAGTGCTAGTGACAGTGTTCTGGTACCTGTGTCTGTGCCCAGTGCTAGTGACAGTGTTCTGGTACCTGTGTCTGTGCCCAGAACTGGTCCTGCTCTCCGGTGTCTGTGCACGGTGCTGGGGGATGATGGCACTAGCTAGTGTCGGTGCTGGTGACAGGTACCAGGTGCTGGTGTGCAGTGCTGTCACCCTGTGCCAGGGCCTGCTGTGAGGTGCTGATAGCCGGTACCAGAACCCCGCAGTGCCCGGCGCAGTGTGCAGTACTTGGTGCCGTGTGCCCAGTACCATGAACCCGGTGCACTCTGTGGTGCCAGTGCTGGGTGCCAGTGCCCACCAGCACCACGGGCAGTGCCTGGTGCGTGGTGCTGGTGCCCGACACAGTGTGCGCTGTCACGTTCCTAAAGCATTCCTAGCGCCAGTGCCTGGTTCCTGCTGTGGCGCCTGATGTTGGTACCCGGTATCAGCGTCCGGTGCTGTGCTCAGTGCCCAATACCGCTGCCCGGTTCCGGAGGTCAGCACCCACTGTCAATGCCCAGTTCCCGGTGTCGGTACCCTGTGACAGGGGCCGGTGCCCAGTATCACTGCGCCATTTGTACAGCCGGTACCCGATGTCAGTGCCCAGGTCCCGGTGGTGGTATTTAATGTTGGTGCTCAGTATCAGCGCCCAGAGCCCCGTGCCTGTACCCGGTGTCGGTGCCCGGTGCTGCTACCCGGTACCCGATGTCAATACCCGGTTCCCGGCGTCAGTGCCCGCCTTCCGGTGTCAGCTATCAATGTCAGTGCCCGGTGCCGGTACCCGCTTCCCGGGGTCAGCGCTCAATGTCAGTGCCCGGTTCCCGGGGTCAGCGCTCAGTGTCAGTGCCCGGTGCCGATACCCGGTTCCCGGTGCTCACCCAGGTATCGGACCCACGTGTCCCGGTACAGGTCGGGCTCCTTCTGCCCCATGGCGCGCGCCACCGCTCCCGCCGCATGCCCCGCCCCCTGCCCGACGTCACAGAACCACGCCCACATCGGGTTCTGATTTGCATGACCCCGCCCTTCGGGGAATCGCGGGATGGCGGCGGGGGCGGGGCCTGAACGCACACGTGACCCCGCGGCGTCACCTCCCCTGGGGGGACAGTGGTGGGGCTGGCGGGCAGCCGGGCTGGTTATGGTCCTGGGGGCAGTTATGGGGCTGAGGGGGCAGCAGGGGCAGTTCTGGGCCTGGGTGGGTGATTGTGGGAGCGGGGGCAGAGTTATGGGGCTGGGGGGGGCAGTGGTGGGGCTGGGGGGGGCAGTGGTGGGGCTGGGGGGGCAGTTGTGGGGCTGGGAAGGGCAGTGATGGGGCTGTGGTGGCTGTGGTGGCAGTTGTGGGGCTGTGGTGGCAGTTGTGGGGCTGGGAAGGGCAGTTGTGGGGCTGGGAAGGGCAGTTGTGGGGCTGGGGGGGCAGTTGTGGGGCTGGGAAGGGCAGTGATGGGGCTGGGAAGGGCAGTGATGGGGCTGGGAAGGGCAGTGATGGGGCTGGGAAGGGCAGTTGTGGGGCTGGGAAGGGCAGTGATGGGGCTGGGAAGGGCAGTTGTGGGGCTGGGAAGGGCAGTGATGGGGCTGGGAAGGGCAGTTGTGGGGCTGGGGGGGCAGTTGTGGGGCAGGGAAGGGCAGTTGGGCGGGTTGTGGGGCTGGGTTGGAGGGCAGCAGGGGCAGTTGTGGGGCCGGGGAGCCACAAAGCGGAGCAGACCCCGCTCAGTCCATCCCTTTACTCCCCAGCCAGGCAGCAGCAGCGGTGGGTGCGGACCCACGTAAGGCACAGAGTTTGGGGGGGCTCGGCCCCGTCCGGCCCCCGCCTCAGTCCAGCAGCTCCGGGGCTCGGCCCCGGCTCCATCTTCCTGCGGGGCCATCCTGGGGGCGCGGTGCAGCCCGGAGGGCTCAGGGGCTGTGGTTGGGGGACTCCCCCTGGATCTGCTGGGCGGAGGCGGTGTCGGGCAGCAGCACCTCCACGCTGTAGCTCACCTTCTTGGAGTGGAGGAAGCTGTAGGTGTTGTCGAAGCGCAGGACATCTGCGGGGACACGGGAGGGGTCAGGGACACGGGGGACACCCCGGGGGTCCCCGCAGCGCCCCGGGGAGGGCTCGGCACTCACAAATGCCGGGGGTGGTGCAGGTGAGGGAGCCGTCCTCGGGCACCATGTGTGCGTTGTAGCGCTGGTTCGGGAGCACCTCGGTCATGTCGGCCGCCCGCTGCCGCTCGCCAACCTTGGTCTTCAGGTACACCCCGAAGCCGATGTCAGCACCCTCGGAGCGGAACTGCCACCTGCACGGAGGAGGGGCGGTGCTGCGGCCGGCTGGGGACACTGCGGCTGTCACCCGCTGTGGGGCTGGGGACACTGCGGCTGTCACCCGTGCCACAGAGCTGCCGCTCACCTGAGAACGCAGCCGGGGAAGAGGATCTCATACTCGACCTGGTGGGACGAGCCCCGGTTGACCACCACCGAGTGTTCATACTTCTGTGCCAGCTGGTCCCGCACGTAGTAATGCTGGGGCACGTCCCCCCCGTAGTTTATCTGGAAGGGATGGAGGATGTGGGGGTGAGGGAACTGCCCAGCAGCCCTAGAGAACCCAGGGGGGGACCCTCCTACCTTGCTGGAGCACTTGGGGTCCCCGTCAGGGTCTGTCAGCGTCCCCCCGTACTCCACCGGGATCTGCGCGGGGTCGATGTACTTCTGCAGGACCTCCTTCCAGTTGGCTGGGGGGGATGACACCGGGTTTGGGGGGGACTGTGAGTTGGAGTATCCCCCCTGGGTGGGGTAATAGCAGAGCGGGGACCCATTTGGGACACCTCGGGGAGGGTCAGGACTCACATCCCAGCACCACGACCTTCTTGCGCGTGTCCTCGCTCAGGAAGTGCTTGACCAGGTTGTAGGCCACGGGGAAGAGCTTGGGGGCTGGGGGCAGAAGGGGGCATTAGGGGGGTGTCAGCACCTGAATAAGGGGAGCAGGACCCCGGGGCCGAACTCACCCTTCACAATAAAGAGGCGCTTGAGAGACTCAGGGTAATTCTCTTCAAACATGGACAGGATCTGTAGGGCGGGGGGAGCTCAGGTCACCCATGCCATGCACCCACCAGGACCCCACCCAGAACACTGGGGGGTGCAGGGCACTGCAGGGATCAGGCCAGACCCCTGTGGGCCAGCAGGAAGGGGGGTGGGCAGGAGCCCTCACCTCCCCATACGTGTCCACAGCTGGCTTCCAGAGGTGCTTCAGGCCCAGGCCCTCACAGTCGTACACCATCATCACCATCTCAATCTTCTTGCCCAGCTGGGACAGGAGGATGGGGGGATCAGGCAGGACCCATGGGGAGGTCCAGGGATGGGGTGGCCCAACAGGCTGGTCACCCCAGCCAGAGCCTCCAGCCAAGTGTTGGTGTAGGGAGAAGGGGCATCATGGGAGCTGGGTCAGGGATTTGGGTTAAGGGACAGCAGGAACGTGGAGAGATGGGGATGGGCAGGATGCAGAGTTGTGGGGTGGGAGGATGAACCAGAGATGGACATATGGGGTTGGCAGGGACACAGTCCATGGTGAGGTGGACAGGACATGGATTTGTGAGGTTGAGGGAGATGAACTGGACATGGACCTGTAGGGCTGGTGAATGAGGCCATTGGCTGGAGAGATGGACCAGAGATGGACATATGGGGCTGGGGAGGACATTGGGTGGTGGGGATTGCTGGGACAAGGGCTGGCAGGGACACAGGCTGAGGGGGATGGACAGGACGTGGACCTATAAGATAAATAGGGCTGTCAAGGACATTGCCTGGTAGGGATGGACCAGAGATGGACACGCGGGGAGGACTTTGAGTCCTTTGATGGACATGGACTTATGGGGCTGGCAGGGATCTGTAGGGCTGGGGAAGATGATAACTGGTAGGGGCAGACCAGATGTGGACACATGGAGCTGGCAGGGACATGATCCCACAGGTCTGTTGGGGCCAGCAGAGCGTGGGCAGGTTCCCACCTTTTCACTCTGCTGGTCACACGCGTGCCGGAGCAGTTCACAGTCCCGGAACTTGTTCTTGATCAGGTCCTGCTTGGAGGCGGAGAACAGCAGCCCCTTGGCGTCCAGCGGCCCGATGATCTCGTACCACACCGGGCTGCCCTCCCGGTCGTAGCCGCACATCCCGCCGGACATGTACTTCCGAATCACCTGCGGGAGCGTGGGGGGCTCAGGGCACCTCACACACACCCCAGGGCACTCAGGGGGACGGGTCCCCTCCAGGGCCACCCCCAGGAAGCCAGGGACGCTCACCTCAGGCGGCTCCCAGGTGATGATATTGTCGGCATCCATGTGCTTGCGGACCTCGATGTGCTGCAGCGGGGCAGAGCAGGCCAGGGTGAGATTTGGGACAAGGTGAACCCCACGGGTGAGTCTCCCTTGGGGGTGGTGGTTCAGGGCAGGGGGTCCCACGCCAGGTATGTCCTGGCACAGTGGGGTCCCCCCAAAAGCAGGGTGCCCCTCTCACCTTGCGGAGCATCGCCTCTGCCTTGGGCAGGTCGAAGGAGCGCGCTGCAAGAGAGCAGAGATCTCAGACCCCCACCAGCCCCACGGGGGCTCCTGCCCCACCAAGGCTGTTCCCCACTTTGGGGTTACCTCGGAGCCATTTCAGGAGGAAATAGTCGTCCTGGGAGGGGAGGGAGGGCAGCACGTCCTGCAGCTTCTCCCGGAACTGCGGGGACAAGAGGGACAGTTGGTGAAGGGATCCCTGATCCTCCCCAAAAACCTCAAGGCTGGAGGTTTGTCCCTTCTTTGTCTCCCCAAAAACATGCCAACTGGGACTGGGACATTTCCAGGGGAGAAGGGTCACTCTGTGTCCCCTCCCTGCCCCACATGCAGCCAGGATCAGCGGTCACCTGGCAGGGGACTGTCCCCAGGCTGGCTGCCAAGCTCTGGGTGTCCCCCAGCACAAGGTGTCCCCAAGCCCTTGCATAAGGTGTGATTCTGGACTGTCACCACCCCGCTCCTTCCAGGGTGTCCCACAGGGACTGGTGCACCCCCTCCAGGGGATCCTTTGGGATGGATGGAGGTGGTCACTGTGTACCCCTGCTCCACTGACACCCCAGTGGGTCACAGCCCCCCTGGCAGAGGCAGGAGGGTGTCAGGGTGCAGGACTGGGGGGGTTGGAAAAGCTGGGGCCCTTCAGAGGGGTCCTGCAGGCACCAGGCAGACCAGACCCCACCAATGGCACCCTTGGGTTGAAGCCTGTCACCAGCAGATCATCACATGTCCCCCCGTTTCAGTGACGCTCCAGTGGGTCACAGCCCCGTGACACAAGCAGGAGGGTGTTGGGGTGTAGGACTGGGGGATTTGGGGTCCCCTAAGGGAATGTGCTCCACTACAGGGAGGGACCAAGCAGACCAGACCCCACCAGTGGCATCCTTTGGGATGGTGCTGGTCACTGTGTTCCCTGCTGTTTGTGACCCCCCCAATGGGTCACAGTCCCCCAGCACAGGCAGGAGGGTGTTGGGGTGCAGAACTGGGAGGTTTGGGGGACTCAGGGTCCCCTCTGCACGTGGCCCTGCTCACCCCAACGAGGCTACGGCTCAAATCTCCGTACCAGCCGAGGCCCTCCCCTTAATGAGCCTGATTAGCTTATCTCCCGCTGAATTTAGGGGTAATTAAACCCGGGATTAGCTCCTTCACCCTGAGACAAAGCCGGTGGTGGTGGACGAACGGGTTCGGCCACTCATCTCCCCCACCCGCCCAGGGCACGGCTGGCACCGGGCACGGTTTGGGCTCCGTGCCCCACGCCAGCCCCTGCCCCCCGTGCTGGCACCCGGCGGGGTCATCGCCCGCCCGTGGAATTTGGCTGGGTCTGAAAGGCAGCGATAAGATAAAGGCACAGGGGTGCGCTGAACCCCGATAACGGCTGGCACCAAACACGAGGGGTGGCAGAGGTGGCCGTGGTGGGTGACAATCACCGGTGCTGGGTGTCCCCAGGCCGCAATCCCGGCGGTGAGAGGAGGAAGTTTTCCAGTCCCATGGGAAGGGTGGAAGAAGAATATTGGGGTTCGGCGGGGCCCAGTCTGGTGGGACAGGCGGGATGGTCCTTCCCAGGTGGGCAGCACCACGGGGAGCTCAGCCCGGGGGCTCGGGGTCCAGGGTGGGATGGGGGTGGCAGGAGACTGCCGTCCCAAGGGCCCTGCAGTGAGGCAGGAGGATCCCGAGCCCCGGGGAGGATGGGAGAGCGACGGGGCCCCACCAGCGGGACGGTCCAGCCAGCGGGAGCCTCAGGAGCCAGCCAGGACGGTCCTGCCCTGGTGGGCAGTGCCACAGTGGGGCTCGGCCCGGCTCTTTGGGGTCCGGGATGAGGGATGGAGGCAGCGGGAGCCTCCCGGGGCCGGATTTAGGGGGTGGGGTGGAGCCTGAAGGCGATGGGATGTCCCAGGGGCCAGGAATCGGGGTGAAGCCGGTAGTTCTGGGCTGCGGAGCCCTGCGGAGCTCGGAGCGGGGGAGATGCGGTGGGTTTGGAGTCCGGGATGGGGGGGCTGGAGGAGGCGGTAGGAGCCCCCCGGGGCCGGGACTGGAGGCGATGCCGGTGGGTTTGGGGTGAATGGGGGGCTGTGGAGCCCCCCGGGGCCGGAAGCAGAAATGCTGCCGGTGGGTTTGGGGTGCGGGTGCTGCCGGTCCCGCGGCGGATGCGAGCGCACATCGGGGAGGACAGCCCGGGCCTGGGCCTGGGCCTGGCCCCGGTCCCCCCGCAGCCCCCCGGCCCCTCCGTCCCAGCTCACCTGGGCCAGCACCTCCGCCTGCCGCGGGCTCAGGTCCCCGGCGCGGCCGCTCATGGTGCGCTGCGGGCGGCTCTGCCCGGCCCCGGCCACCGGGAAGGCTCCGAGCACCTCCCCGGGCCCGCCCCCCGCCCCGCCCGGCCCGGCCCGGCCCGGCCCCCCGCCCACCCCCGCGGCCTTGGACCCTGCCCGACCCCTGCCCGCCCGGTCAGCGCCCGCCGCCGCCCCGGGATCGGGCACGGGGCGTGATGGAGGCATAGGGGATATGGGGGCACAGAGGGGCTTGGGGGCTGTAGGGGGGTATGGGAGACTTGGGGGTTTATGGGAGCTATGGGGAATTTGGGGTCACAGGGAGACACGGGGGATATGGGGAGCACGTGGGAAATGGAGGGCTAGAGGGGTATGGGGGCTATAGGGGTGTGGGGGCGTGAGGAGGGCCAGGGGGGCTTGGGGACTTGAGCAGGGGAGTGTGGGGGCTATAAGTGATGTGGGAGCATGGAGGATGTGGGAGGGTATGGGGCCCATAGGGGATATGGGGGCATGAGAAGGCTTAGGGGTTATGGGGAGTATTGGGGCTACTGGAGATATGGGGGCACAGAGGGCCTGGGGGGTATGAGGGGCTTGGGGGGTGTGGGGGATATGGGAGCAAGGGGACTGGGAGACTGTAGGGGTGAGACATGTGGGGTAGGGGTGCACGGGGAACAGGGGGTATGGGGGCACAGGGGACCTTGGGGAACATCGGGATTTGGGGGGGCAAGGGAGAGATGAGTGTAGGGGGGCTCCGGGGGTTCGGGAGTGTACAGAAGGGTGGAGGCCCTATGAGAGTTTGGGCAACACTGGGGTAGAGGGGGTGTGAGAGCACATTGGGGTATGGAGGGAGATGTGGCCGTGGGATGGGAGATGGTGATATGGGACAGGTGTCAGGGAGAGGGGACAGTGACAGGGATGGGAGGTGGAGCAAGGACAGGGTGTGAGTGGAGGGGGCAGGGACTGGGGCAGGGACAGGGATGGGAGATGGGGACAGATTGAGGGCTCGGGTGCAGTGATTGGAAGATGGGGATCAGGAGCAGGATGCCCACAGGGCTGTGTGTGTCCCGTGAAGCCGTGGATGTCCCATGGGTGTCCTATGAAGTTACACATGTCCATGGATAACCCATGGAAACATCCCATGAAACCATACATGTCCCTTGGGGCTGTGGATGTCACACAGAGCCACCTGTGTCCCATCTGTGCATGTTCCAAGGAGCCATTCATGTGCCATGGAGTCGTATGTGTCCCTTGGAACTGGGACCCATAGATGTCCCATGGAGCCACCCATGTTCTGTGGACCCATAAGTGTCCCCTGGAGCTGCAGATGTCCAGGAACCCAACCATATCCCATGAACCTATGGATGCTCCATGGGGCCATTCACACCCCTCACGTGTCCCCTCCATGGGGCAGCTCTGGCAGCAGGCGTCCCCAGGCCCCATTTTGGTGTTCCCCCGAATCCACACAGTCCCCCACCTCCGTGCTCTCCGTTCCAGGCTGGTTCCCAAGCCAGCTGTGCTCCTGGCTGTTGTTTATGGCACATCCAGACCCGTTGCAATCGGGATGTTTCACCGTGTGGTTAAACCGGCTCTGGCTGTGGCCGTGGGAGGAGAGACCGTGCCCACCCTGTGATTACACCCCCACACTTACAACATGGATGGGGACAAGAGGGACACAGGGACACGCCCAGATCCGGCCCACAGCACCCTGCAGCCATGGGAACTGGGTCCCACGGCCCCGAGTCCCGTCCCCGACGTGGCCCCTGCCAAAAGCAGGTCAGCCTGGGCCCATGCTGCGGCTAATCCAGCTGACAAATCCCCCAGAGGCACATGTGCTGGGCACACGTGGCCAGAGTAGGGCCAGGATGTGGCACTCAGGGGTCAGGATGTGGCACTGGAGGCTGCCTGGCACCCACCAGGCTGGGGGTGTTGAGGGGTGTCTGGTGCAGGGGCAGTTGAGTTTTGGGGTGTTGGTGTGTGTCCACGTCACCCAGCTGTGCCTTGGGGGTGTGCCCGTGTCCCTGTGTCCCCATGTGTCCCTGTAGCAACACATGTGGTGGACATGGTATCTGTGGTATCTGTGTCCCCATGCCTGTTCCTGTCCCTGTCACTCTTCTGGTGACAGTTTCCTGGTTCCTGCGTCCATCCCTGTCCTACTGTTGCTGCTGGTTCCCATTCCAGTCCCAGACTTTATCCCTGTCTTACTCCCATTCCTAGTCCCTGTCCCATCTCTCTCCTGATTCCCGTTCTCATAGTCCCTCTCCCAGTTCCCATCCTGGTCCTGGTCCTGGCCTTTGTCCCTGTGTTGGTCCCACTCCCTGTTCTTCCAGTGCCTGTCCTTGTTCCTGTTTCCCACCTGGTTCCTGCTTCTGTCCCCATGCCAATCTCATCCTTGTCCTTATCCCTGCTCCACCCCTGTCCCAGTGCTGGTTCCCATCCCAGTCTCAGCCCTTGTCCCTGTCTCGATCTCCATCCTAGTCCCCATTCCTTGTCCCTGTTCCTCTTTTGGTCCCTGTCCTTTTCCCGGTCTCCATCCCGGTCCCTGTCCTCGTCACCTTCTTCGTCCTTGCTGTGTCCCCGTGTCCAGCTTGGTCGTGGTTGTTGCTCCTGTCTCAGTCTCGGTCCCCACTCCGTGTCAGTGTACTTCTCCTGCTCTCTGTCCTCATCCCCATCTCCATCCCTGTATCCCTGTCCCCTGTCCTTATTCCGACCCTTGTCCTGGTCCCAGTCCCTTTTCCTGTCCTGTCCCCGTCCGTGTCCCTTTCCCTGTCCCTGTCCCCATCCCTGTCACTTTCCCGGTCCCTTTCCCTGTCCCTGTCCTCATCCCCATCCCTGTCCCTGTCCCCATCGCTTTCCCGGTCCCGGTCCCGGTGCGGGCTCTCGGGCTCCCGCTGCGGGCGGTGGGGGGCACGGCGGGTCCTCCCGTCCGGCAGGGGGCGCTGCGTGGCGCGGTGCGCGCAGCCATGGCGGCGGTGCGGGCGGCCCTGCTCGCCCCGCTGCTGGCGCTCGGCCGGGCCGGCTCGGGGCCCGCGACCCCCGCGCGGGTCGAGGTGGCCGTGTCGGGGCCCGGGGCGGCGGGGCCGGCCGGGGCCGGGGCCGGCAGCGGGGCCGCGGGGCCCGGCGGCTCGTACACGCTGCGCGGGGCCGTGCTGGGAGCGGGGGGCGGCCGGGCCGGGCCGGGCCGGGGGGGCCCGCGGGAGGAGCGGGAGGAGATGGAGATCCAAGGCCGCCTGGTGCTGGTGAGCGCGGGGAGACGGGGAATGGGGCTGGAGGGGCTGTTGGCACTGGCGAGGTGGAGCCCGAGGGCACTGGGAGATACTGGGTAGGGCAGGGAGCAGTAAGAGAGGGAGGGAGGGGAACACTGGAGACTGACGGGGCGCTGGGAGACATTGAGGGGCTGCTCGGTTTGGGGCTGGGGACGGGGGTGCTGGTGGCAGTGATGAGGGAGAATCAGTGGGAACTGGGAGATACCGAGACCAGTGGGCATTGGCAGGGCAGTGGTCAGTGTGGGAGGAGGGGTCGGTGGGCACTGGGACATGAATGAGGCAGGGGAGAAGTGGGAACTGAAGGGCACTGGGAGGCACTGGGTGATTGGTGGGGACGCCTGGGACACTGGGGGCTGACCAGGACAGGTAGCGCTGCTCGGGTGTGGCCAGCAGCAGAGAGGAGGTGCAGGGAGGGGCACAGAGATAGCGGGGGCCAGGCCGTGTTCCCTGTGTTACCCCAGCTGCTGTCCCTGTCCCCATACAGTGCCTGGCTCCCCAGGACCCCTGGGGACATGGAGGTGCTTTGGGGATGCCCTGAACCTTGGGATCCATTGCAGCTCTCCCTCTCCTTGCCATGTCCCCAGGTGGGTGACGTGGAGCCGGAGCTGGGCGCTGCGGACAGCTGGATCGGGGTGGTGCCCGTGGGCACAGAGGAGCCGGCCGAGGGCCCCCGGGGTGCCAAGGAGGAGTCCTTCACCACCGCCGTTGTCACCAAGGTGACCCTCTGCCTGGCCCTGTCCCCTCTGCCTGGCCCTGTCCCCTCTGCCTGACCCTGTCCCCTCTGCCTGGCCCTGTCCCCTGCCTGGCTTGAGGGCTGCTGTGGTGTTTGCAGGTCACAAAACTGCAGAGGTGTCACCTGGGGTGTCTCCTGGCCAGATCCAGGGGGTCCTGATCTGTGCTTGGTGGCCAAGGGGGTCTCTGACAGCTTCTGTCCTCTCTTGGGTCCCTTGTGACCCTTCACCCTGGCAAAGAGGTGCTGGGTGCTTCCTGCAGCAGGACAGGAGCTTGTTGGGGACACAGCCCCGCTGTCCCCTGATCGTGTCCCCTCTGTCCCTGCAGATGAAGCGGGCCCTGGTGCTGGGGGCCTCTGCCCTGCTCATCCTGGCGCTGAACCAGAACGCCATCCGTGAGGTAGGACAGTGCCGGCGGTGGGGCCGGGCGGGGATCGTGCCCCGCTGACGGCTCCGCTTCCCTCCCGGTACAGCTGGACGTGTCCCAGCTGCTCGCCAAGCCCGTCATCGTCATCCAGTCCTCGGACAACGTCACCAGGCTGCTGGGAGCACTGCTGCGGTACGGGCTGGGGTGTGGGAGGGGCTGAACCCTGCCTGGTCACTGCCTGGTCACTGCCTTGTCCCTCTGCAGGCTATGACACCCAGGGACCACCCTGGGGGTTTCTCACGCAGCCCATGGTGTTTGCTGGGGTGGTGTTGTGCCATGCCAAGGCCAGCTGGGGCCGAGATGTGTTTCCAGGGGACATCTGGGTCAGATCCAGCCCTTCCCCAAGGCTGTAGCCCTTCCAGGTTCCCCATGTGGTAGCACGTGTGACAGTGGCCTCACCCAAGAGCTTTAGGACTCTCAGTAGAAATCATTGAGACCAGTTATTTCTTGTGGCACCAGCATCCCCACAACCTCCATGGGTGTTTGTTCTCACCACCAGCAGCAGTGGGACTCTGTCAATCCTCCTGACATGTGGGACATTGGGATTGCTGCCATGGTGTCACACATGGGGAAACTGAGGCATGAGGTTGGGAGGAAGAGCTCTCTGCAGGATCACTGAGGGCTGGGCACAGCTGGGGAGGAAGTGTCTTGTTGTCACCTCCCTTGTCTGTTCGTCTGGTCCCCCTTGGTGGCTGTCTGGCTGTGTGGGGAGGGGATGCCCCTGGCACTGGAGAGCTGTGCCTGGATCCTGCTGTGTCCATGGAATGGACACTTTCTTTTTGCTCACAGTGGGCTCCGGGCTACGGCAAAGATCACGTACCAGGCAGTGCTTCTAGAGAACCTGGTATGTTTGTGTGTCCTCCTCTTCCTCATTCTGCCAGTGGGAGGGCATGACTGCCCAGCCAAACTTCTCTTATCTATGGCAAGCAGCTGCAGGGAGCAGGGAAGGGAAGGGATCCAGTGGGAACAGAGCAGCCGGCAGCACCAGCGTTCCTCTTCCCAGGACACGTGTGCTGGCACTGCTGGACACTGCTGTGGCCATCAGCAATGCCATGTCCTGCCTTGCAGGGAGTGACCCTCACGCTGTGGTCAACCTGCGGCCTGTCCCGAGGGGGCCTCTACGGGGAGTGGCAGGGGGTCATCTGCCCCGGGGAGAGCAGCTCGCAGGTGCAGGTACGGCGCTGGGGTTTGGGTGGGGCTGGGAGTGGGGCTGGGCTCTCTGGCTGCCATCCCCACCGTGCTGTCCCCACAGAAGTACCTGCAGCAGCTGTGGAACACCATCCTGCTGATCGCCCTGCTGCTCTGCACCGGCGTCATGGTGCAGGCGCAGCGCCAGTCGCGGCAGGACCTGTCGGAGCGGGACGCCGAGGTGGGAATGTGGGAACATCTCCGCTGTGCTCCGTGCCGGGGGTTGTGGGGTGGGCTCTGACCCTCGGCTCTGTCCCGGCAGCTGGACCTGAAGCGGCACATCCGGCGGCGGCTGTTGGCGCTGAAAACCCGGCGGTACCATCCCGGGAAGCCGCCCCGGAGCCGGGCCTGCGAGATCGACAGCTGTGCTGTCTGCCTGGACCAGTTCCACAAGAGCCAGGTGGGACTGGGAGGACTGGAGCCCACCCTGGGCCGAGCCTCCAGTCACTGGCTGGGACCAGGGTGTCCCTGCCAGGGTCTGGGCTGTGTCCCTGCCACCCGGCTGTGCTCACATGTGCCCTCACTTCCCTGCTGGCAGTGGCTGCGGGTGCTGCCCTGCTCCCATGAGTTCCACCGGGACTGTGTGGATCCCTGGCTCCTGCTGCAGCAGACCTGCCCTCTCTGCAAGCGCAACATCCTGGGTGAGAACCGCCCTGGCACCCAGCTGAGCCCCCGCTGGCCCTGGGGAACGGGCTGGGGAGGGCCTGGAGCCTGCCAGGCTCCCTGTGCCAAGGCTCTCTGTCCTCCCTTGCAGGGAACTGCTGCACGGACAGCTAGCTGGCCCGAGGACACACTCCAAGGACAGACCACGGCCGCTCCAGGGACAGGGAGGGGTCAGGGGGTGCCTGGTGAGCGGCACTTGCTGCCAGAGCAGGGTTGGTGTGGCTGTGCCCGGCACAGTGCCCAGACTTTGGAGAGGGAAGGGCTCAGGGCTCTCCTGCTGGGTGTGAGTACAGGGGTGGGGGTCCAGATGGGCAGTGTTGGGGAGGGATGATTTGGGGCACCCATGGGTGTATCGGGGTGGGAGCTAGGGCAGGGAGAGCCCTGTTCCTGCTGTGCTCTTGCCCTGCTCACAGCAATTTTTCTAAGTCTTGGGTTTTTTGTCTATTTGCTGGTGGCCGTGGCAGGGTAGGCAGAGCCTGGCTGCGGTGCTGGCCCCTCTGGGAGGTGGGTGACAGACCTGCCAGGGCTGGGGCTGACAGGGCTGTGGGGAGACTCACAGCCTCAGTGTGGGAGGGCAGGGGTCAGACACTTTATTTATAATAACTTATTAGAAAGGATGGCACGAGTCGGCTGCAGAGCCAACACAGGGCTTGGCTCACCCAGCATGGTGACTGGGGACCTGCTGTGAGCCCTGCCTGGGTTCTGCCCCACGGGCTGCAACATGGCACGTATCCATCCCTATTAAACATGGAGCAAGGCTGGCTGTGTGGTTTGTGTGGGGCTTGCACGGTGCTCAAAGTGCTGGGGAGGCAGCTCAGAGGTCAGGGCCAGCCTGCACCAGTGACTCCCAGTGACTTCCAGCCCCTCTGGGTGTTCATGGAGGGGGGAATGATTTTCCCAGGTTGTGGCTGTGCTGGTGGGCTAAGGGTGACTCAGACTCCTCTCATCCCAGGCCAGCTCTGCTTTCCTCTTCCAAGTGTGGCCACATCCCAGTCCCCTCTTGGGAATGGTTCCTGGCAGGAGTTAGCACATGCTGTGTCCTGCCCAGGACTCTTTTGGGGACTGCAGCAGTGGCACAGCCATGGGTGACTGAGCTCCAGTGCCCAGGAACATCCCTGGAGCAGCTCCCCAAGGAACCTGGCAGAGCCCAGGTTTCCCAAGGGAATGCACCTTCCTAATACACAAAGAACTGGTAACGAGGTCCCCTGGGCAGGGCAGGTGGCTGCTGGTGGAACACAATTTCTCTGTTGGGAAGTTCAGACTGATCTGTGTTTATTTGTGGTGAGCCCCAGTGTGGTATGAGGGGGGGCCCAGCCCCAGGCGTCGCACTGAGAGCGTTAGGCAGGGTTTGGCCTGGGATGTGGGCTCTGCCTGGAGTTGTTTGGAGTTGTGGCTGCTGGCAGCTCCATGCCAGGCCTTGTCTGTGCATCCTGGCGTCCCTGTGCTGTCCCTGCTGCTTCCACTGCTGAGCCGCCTGTGGGGTGGGAGCAGTTAAAGGGGAAGAAGAGCAGGGAACACACCCCCAGCCTCTTCCTCTGGGTTCCTACTCACCCAGGGTTCTGCCTGCCAGCCTCCCTGTGGAGCTGGGACCCCAGCTGGGCCTCTGGGACAAGCTGGGGAAGGGAAGAGGAGGTGAAATTTCCCACCACCAGCTTCAGCTCTAATCACATCCCTTGGCCACTACAGCTGGTGGTCAGTGATGGGAAGGAGCTGGAACCAACCCAGGCAACACCAGTTAAACCAGAGCGACCTTCCAGCAGCATGTGCAGCCTGGGCTTGGCCCTCACAGGGTCCTCAGAGGGTGTCTGGGGGCCACGGGGTGGTTTTGGGGTACACAGCACCCACCCCTGTGGCACCCAGCTCACCTTGAGCACGCCCTGCTCAGCTGCTGCCTTCACCTTGGCGAGCAGAGCCTCGAGCTGTGCGTTCTCCCGCTCCAGCACCTCGATCCGGATGGTGTTGGCCTGGAGCTGACTCTCCATGTCCTCTGTCAAGTTCCCGCTGCCTGCAAACAAAATCCAAGAGAGCCCAGCTTGCAGCTGCTGCCTGCCTGCTCAGAGGTGTGGCCAGCCCTCCTGCCTCCCAAGGAAAGGAGCCTGCCCTGGGCAGGGAGCACCGGCACAGCCTGGGAAGTGGCAGCTGGGACCCCAAGCCCTGTGGGCAGAGGAAGCTCTGCCATGTCCTGGTCCTGCTGTGTATCCTGGCCCAAAATGTGGGATGCACAGCACCCATGCAGGGATGGTCACAGCTTTGCACAGGCTCTGAGCCCTTCCTGGCTATCAGTGGGACAGCAGGATCCCCCGAGAGCTCTGGAGACCCCAAGGCACAAACACACTCGGCTGCCATCTGCTCCCTTACTCTCAAACTGCGTCTCAGTGGGGATGTGGAGATCGGGGAAGAACACCAGGAGCCTTTCCCGCTCCCTCAGCTCCTGTGCCTGTTCCTGCAGTTGGGATGTGTTTGCCTGCAGCTCCAGGATGGACTGCTCCAGTGCCAGCTTCTCCTGCTGCAGCGTGTCCAGCAGCTCCTGCATGGCACAGGGGGGAGGAGATGAAGTTGCAAGAGTGAGGACTCAGCCCCTCATGGAAAGCTCCCACCCTTCCCTGATGTGTGGATGTCCTGTGGCACTGGGGACAGTGACAATGTGCAGGGTTTTAGCTGTGAAATCCCTGTGTGTGCTGGAAGCAGGAGCACCAACTGTGAAGTGTGCAGCATGTCCAGGTGTCCAAGAACAGAAGACGAGATGTGGAAGCACCTCAAGATGTCCCTTCCTGCTGCTCCCGTCTGCCCTGACTCCACCAGAGACTTGTCTGGCACAGGGTGGAGGGAGAGGGCTCTTCCCCAGGGAATCCCATGAGGACGTGACCATGTGACAGTGTCACCCTAGGCCCCAGAGTATCTCTCCTGGGAAAACTGGCTGTGGGACAGGGCAGTGAGTGGCTCCTGACAGCCCTATGGCACAGCCTGTGTCCCACACCTGGGTACCAGCACTCACCTGCTGTGCTTGGAGCTGTTTCCCACTCTGCTCCTGGCTCTGCTCCAGCTGCTCCGCCAGCCGGGTGTTCTCCTCCTCAGCCTCTGCCAGACTGGTCTGCAGCTCCTCGCGCTCCTGGTCCAGGCTGTCCAGCTGCTGCAGCAGGGTCCTCTGCTTAGCCTGCAGGGACTGTGGTGGTGGGGGTGAGCCTGTGTGGGGCTGTGGCACCCATTCCCCACAGCCCTGACACCGAGCAGCAGCTCAGCCATCCGCTCCAGAGCCGGCTGTACCTCCTCGTGCTGGAACATGCTCTCCACACGAACCTTCTCCTTCTCCAGCTGCACCCTGGTGGCACTCAGCTCCTGGTGCAGGCTGTCCCTCTGGCCTATAAGCACCTGCACCTTCTCCTCCAGCTCCAGCACCTGGCTCCGGGCCACCATTGTGGTCATCCTTTCCAGCAAGGTGGTCTTGGAGAGCTCTGGGAAGACACAGCCACCATGGCCCAGGCTGGGTAGGGGCGAGATGCTGGAGGACCATGGAGGTGATGAGAGGGATGGGGGTGTTCAGTCTGAAGAAAAGAAGGCTCCAGGGAGAACTTAAGAACCTTTCCCAGTGCCTAGAGGGGTTCCAAAAGAGCTGGAGAAGGGCTTGGGACAAGGGATGGAGGGACAGGACACAGGGAATGGCTTCCCACTGCCAGAAGGCAGGGATAGATGGGGTAGGGGAAAGAGATTATTCCCTGGGAGGATGGGGAGGCCCTGGCACAGGGTGCCCAGAGCAGCTGGGGCTGCCCCTGGATCCCTGGCAGTGCCCAAGGCCAGGCTGGATGGGGCTTGGAGCAGCCTGGGACAGTGGGAGGTGTCCCTGCCCGTGGTGGGGGAGGTGAAATGGGATGGGCTTTAATGTCCCTGCTCATCCAAACCAGTCCATGATTCTGTGTTTCAGGGGCACCTCATGCCCTCCACAGGCCCTGGCAAAGGGAGACAGGTCTGACAGAAGGCCTGTGGCCCCCCTCAAACCTCCACCAGCATCAGCCCACTCTGGCACTGGGTGATGTTGAGGTGCTGCTGTGAAGGAGGCCCATTCTCTGCCCATCCCCACCATCCCCACAGCGCAGTCTGGGGGTGCTGGGGGCTCCGTGGGTGTGAAACACTCAAGAGACCAGGGTGAGAGGGGAGAGGTGTGAGCTGAGTGAACCCCTGGATGAGCCCCTTACCCAGCTCCTGCACAGCCACCTGCTTCGCTGCCAGCTCCTCCTTCAGGGCTGAGAGTCGCTCCTCCAGCAGAGCAGCTCCTAAACCAGCAAGAAAACTCTCTCATTAATCAGTTCCTCAAAAAAAGCCACCTAAACCAAGGGGAAGCAAACAGCCACACCAAAGTGTTTTTGTCAAGTGATCGTGTTGTGCTATCAGGGAAGAGGTAATAGGACACCAACTCCCAGTGCCTGGGATTAGCCTCACAGCAGGGAAAATCCCCCAGCAGCTACAAAAAGCCCTGCTGGTTGTGGTGGGGCCAAAATTTGCCCATGGACTCTGTTCTTCTCCTGAAAATGCCCCCAGGCGTGGGAGGGGATGCTAGGAACAGCTCTGTACCTCTCCGGAGGTTGTCCTTGTCCTGCTCCAGCCTGGCCACAGCCTCGGAATGCTCCTTGTCCTTGGCTTTCAGGCTCTGCTCAGCCTTCCTCTGCTGCTCTGTTCGGGCGTCCTTCTCTGCCTGCAGCTTCCTGGAAAAGTCCTCAACCTGTTTCTGCAGCTTCTCCTCCTGTTTGCCCATCTCTTCCAGCTCAGCCTTCAGGGGGTTCACCTGCTGCAGCAGCCCCTGGAGGTGTTTATTGATCCGGGAGAGGGCCTTGCTCTGCTCCGAGGCCCAGTAGCTCATGTCTGTTGCAGAGAGGTTCCTTCTCTCTGCGCTGTCCTTCAGCACCTCCTGGAATTTGCTGAGAGCAGAGGGGATGTTCTGGCTCTGGCAGATGCTGGTGATGGCTCTGCTCACCTCGTGGAGGCTGGCCTGGGTGCTGGAGCAGGTGTCACAGGAGCCCAGGGGTGACCCTGGAGTCTGCGTGGGGACACTGCGGGTGCTCGGAGCCAGGCTGGGGCCAGCCCTGGGCTGGGAGCTGTCTGAGCTGGCCGGCACATGGACACTTGGACATGGGCACACAGATGACTGGGCAGCCTCTGGGGCAGTTCCTGACTCCAAAACATCCGGCAAGAGGCATTTAAGGTGCTCCTTCTGATATTTCCCAGCCTGGGGAGCAGAAGGTGGAGTGGATTGCTGTGTGGGGATCTCCCGCTTGCAAACCTTCTCCTGAGGGACAGAGCACAGAATAAAACTGGGGCCCAGATCAAAGTGGAGATGACCCATAAAAGCCTAAATCAGGTGTGGAGATAGGACAGCAACTCCCAACTCCCCAACTCCCCACCATCCCTTCTTTCCCACCCCCTGCACTGCCTCCTGGTTTTGCCACATGGATTGTTGTGAGACTTTTCCATGAGACAGATCATTTTGGGGAAAATGAAATGCAGGAGAGGTTGTTTTTACCACCAATTATTTAACTGTCTTGGGGAAGCTCAGATCCACAGTGGGATCAGCAGAGCTGCAACATTTTGGCAGTAGGAGAATATTTTCCAAGCTCTAGAGGCAGGCCAGCTCACCCATCCTGAGATCCTAGAACAGGATGGATGCATTGGCATAGCTGGGAGCGCTGGAGGGAAGGGGCTTAGGCTGGGAGGGAACAGATGTGTGACAGAGAGGCCAGCACTCAAAGGGTGCACACACATCTGGCGTGGCCACAGGGTGTTGAGAAGGGCCACGATCCAAATCCTGCAGAGAGGGGAGTGACTCAGCTCATGGGACATCCCCAGGTGTCCCACCTCATCCTGGAGCTGCTGGCAGAAGGCCCCAAGTTTGAGCATGGTGCTCCAGAAGGTCCTGGCCGTGAGCCCCGCAGACATGCAGGGCCCCAGGCCCCGCGCCAGCGGCACCGCTCGCCCGCTCAGCAGCGTCTCGGCATAGCCAGTGAAGCTCTGCAGCAGCAGCAGCAGCCTGTGCCGAGGGAAAAACAACTTGGAGCAGCTGGGAATGTGAGCTGGGGCACGGAGGTCGGCCCACTCCCATCACCCAGCAAAGCTGGTGTGAGGCAGGAGGGTGGGATTGTTACTCCCGGGACTCCCCAGGCATGGATCCCTTCATGGAGCAGCCACTTCCAAGAGGCTGTGGTTAAGCTCCCCCCACTGATTTGGGGCACCCATGCTGCTGCAAATCCTGACTTTTAGGGCCAACAGCTCAGTGGGAATGGCTCATCTTTTAAAGCAGAGTTGTATTTATTTCATCCAGACTGCAGAAGGGGCTTTGGCCTCCCAAGGCTGTCGATGCAGCTGTGTCCTAGTGTTTCCAAAAAATTGCAAAAATGCTGAAGTGTTTCAGTTATGCTCTGGGAGGCAGTTTAACAAGCCTGTCCCATCTGCTCCACCTCAGCTACTGGGTGGATCATGCTCTGCTTCTTCGTGGCCAGTTTGTGCTGGGAGCTCTAAGCAGGGAAAGGAGCTGGGTTTTAAAGCTCAGCAGGGCATGAGGCCGAGGTGCTGGCACTGCTCATCGTGGAAATACATGGGGAACAAAGCATCCAAAAAACTTCATGAAATCACGGGATATCCTGAACTGCAAGGGACCCATGGATCATCAAGCCCAGCTCCTGGCCCTGCACAGATACCCCAACAATCCCACCCTGTGCCTGAGAGCATTGTCCAAAGGCTCCTGGAGCTCTGGCAGCCTTGGGGCCGTGATGTGGCACTTGGTGCCGTTGTTTAATCGATAAGGTGGTGTTATGTCATAGCGTGGACTTGATGATCTCCAAGGTCTTTTCTAGCTTAGCTGATTCTGTGATCATTCCCTGGGGAACCTCTTCAGTGCCCGAGCACCTTCTGAGGGAAGAACCTTTTCCTGATATGCAGCCTAAACTTCTGTGGCACAGCTCGAGCCATTCATTTGAATCCCATCCCCGGTCACAGAGATCAGAGCTGTTCCCCAGCAGGAGCTGCAGCCCCGGTGAGGTCTGACCTCAGTCTTCTCTGTTCCAGCTGAACAGACCAAGTGCTGTCACCCTCAGCCCTTCACCACCCTCTCAGCCCGCATTTGGACACTCTCTAACAGCTTGAAGTTTTTTCTGTGCCGAGGTGCCCAAAACTTGGATAAGTTCAGACACACAACTCCCTGTCCTGCCCGGGGCAGGAGCCGCCCCGGGGTGCTGGTGCCTCTCACCTGTCTATGAGCAGCTCCAGCAGCACCACGTGTGCGTGCTGGCTGAACTGGGGCTCGCTGTCGCTGTGCCTGTAGCGCTGCAGCAGCACCGACATGTCCAGCTCGCAGGACACCTTGTCGGGGAACTTCCAGGAGGGGAAGCGCACGGCGCCGGTCCGGGAGGACACGTCGGCGATGGCGGCCTGCAGGTCCCGCAGGTCGGCCCGCAGGCTCTCCATGCAGCCGCGGTGGCCCAGGAGGTGCGCCATGGTGTGGGACACGGCCCGGGAACAACGGGGCCACCAGGCCAGGAAGAGATGGGGTCAGCAAGCCTGGGATGGAGGGAACGCCCTACTGGGACAGGCTGCTGGAGAGAGACCGGCACGCTGGCCCCCGGGCGCGGCGGTCTCCAGGAGTGCTGGGGAACCGGAGGAATCAGTAGCAAGAGCGGAGAAGAAACGCCGGGCCCGGGTCCTGTGCTAGGCCTCGGCGTCCCAGTCCTGTGGCCATGACAACCACGCCCCTCCCGCGCCGCATTGGTGCATTCCTGCTTGGGACCCCCCGCTCGGGGCGCTAGTGGTACATCCCACAGCGGGCGCGCACATCCCAGCAATCTGCGCCTGCGCTTCCGGGGGTGTCACGTCATTTCCGGCGCGCACGCGCGGCACAGCGCCCGCCGCCGCCATTTCGCCCCAGTTGGTGCCGGCGCCGCGTCTGGTCCGGACCGAGCCTCGCCCGCCCCTCGATCGGCTCCGGCCGCCCCTCGATCGGCCCCGCCCGGCGCGGACACCCCGGCCCCGGCAGCGCCATGCCCGCCGGACCCGTGCAGGCTGTGCCTCCGGCTCAGCCCGCGCCCCCCGCCGAGAGCAAACCGGTGCGGGCCGGGGAGGGGGGGCGGTGAGGGAGTGGAGCGGGGAATGGCGCAAACCGCGGGGTTTGGGATTGTGGCCCTCACGAGCTGGGCTGGGCTGGGCTGGGGGGAGCTGCAATTTCTTCCGGAGCGCGGCACTGCCCCCTGTGCCCGCTCAGGTGAGACCCCACCTGCAGAGCTGCCCCAGCCCTGGGGCCCTGCACAGGAGGGACCTGGAGCTGCTGGAGCCAGTCCAGAGGAGGCCATGGAGCTGCTCCAAGGGCTGGAGCCAGGCTGGGAGAGCTGGGGATGCTCACCTGGAGAGGAGAAGCTCCAGGGGGGACACCTCAGAGTCCCTTCCAGGGCCTAAAGGGGCTCCAGGAGAGCTGGAGATGGACAAGGGATGGAGGGACAGGACACAGGGAATGGCTCCCACTGCCAGAGGGCAGGGATGGATGGGATATTGGGCAGGAATTGTTCCCTGGCACAGGGTGCCCAGAGCAGCTGTGGCTGCCCCTGGATCCCTGGCAGTGCCCAAGGCCAGGAGCCAGGATAGTGGGAGGTGTCCCTGTCCATGGCACGGGGTGGGATGAGATGAGCTTTAGGTTGCCTTCCCGCCCAGATCATTCCAGGATTCCTTTGAGACAGCAGCATCCTGCTGGGGCTGGGCAGGAACTGAGCACTTCCCTGGCAGTGCCCCAGGGCTGTGATTGCAGTGAGTATTGGGGGTTGCCAGGAGCTGTGGGAGCCACCCGAGCTCCAGGCATGATGTGTGGAAGGATTGAAAGTCTGATAGAGCGTGGCAGTGCTGTGTTTCCCAGTAGCCTCCCAGGTGGCAGTGCTGTGTTTCCCAGTAGCCTCCCAGATCCTTTCTCTCTTGGCCATATTCATGTTCTTTGCAGCTTTCCTGAGATGGGAATCCAGCTGCCACTGAGCTGGAGCTGTTGTCCTGATTCTTACAGAGCAGCATCAGCACTCTTGGAGCTGACAGGGAGCTGATCTCACTGAGAACCTGGGAAAATTGTGATTCTCCCCCAAAAACCCGGTGACTTTTATGCACAGATGTTACCAAGGCAACTCAGCATCACTGTTAAATAAGATATCTCAAGTGTAGTGTTGCCTCATCCTTCAGCTCATCAAGATGATGTTCTGAGGGAGTGGGAATAAAAACTAAAAATATTCATGATGCCTTTCTCTTAACACACTTTATTAAGGTTGTATTTTATGGAATGGTTTGCATTTGAAGGGACCTTTAAGCCCATCTCATCCCACCCCCTGCCAGGGCAGGGACATGTTCCCCTATCCCAGGGTGTTCCAAGCCTTGTCCAGCCTGGCCTTGGACACTTGCAGGGATCAGTTTGACTTGAGAACATTTTCTGACTTGGATTCTCCATGGATTTGGCAGAGCTGGGAGCTTTACCTTGATTTTAAGTTATCCCTGGTTGTCTCTGTTAGGATCAAACATTTCCAGCTGATCTGTCCTGGTTTATAACACTTTTTCCTGGAAGCTTCTTGGTGAGGAAAGAGAAACAGCATCTTTAGTATCCTGCAAAAGCAGCTTCTGGTTTTACTGGAATACAGAGCCATCCACAAGGAGGGTTCTGGGATTTTAGTTTGGATCCTCCTGTAACATGAGTGAGAAAAACACTCTGTTGGAGATTTTCTCTTCAAAACAGCTTCTGTTGCAACTACAACATTAAAGCAGTGTTTTCTTTAACGTGGAGGTAATAACTCAGGTCCCACAGGCCCCTAGGAACATTCAGAACTGCCACACCTGGTGAGGAATGATGAATTATTTCTGGAAATGTTAGTGGAGCCTCTTGGCTCAGCATTTAAAAACATACTTGGAGTCAAGGCTGCAAATTGTGAAAATTGTTTTGGTTCTCATGGAGCCACCTTCCTTTGTTTCCTGCTGTCCCTGCCCCTGCAGCAGGTGCCCCTGAGGGGCAGAAAAAGGTTGTCTCTCACTCTGAGAAACCAAGGAATTGGTGAGATGGATGATCCAGGTTGTTCAGCCAATTCAGTGATTGAGGGGCTGAGGAGGAAGATGAGTAAATGTGTGCTGTCGGAATTGTGTTTGGAGTGCCCAATCCTGACACCCCTTCACCTTTTGTAATGAAACAATCTTTATTACAGCCAGAAGAGGAGCCTAAAGAGGAAGCAGCACCAGCCAAGCCTGTGGTGGGAATTATTTACCCTCCTCCAGAGGTCAGGAATATTGTGGACAAGACTGCCAGCTTTGTAGCCAGGTGAGTGACATGGTGGTGTCTCTTTTTTCCTGGGATTTTCATGCTTCTGCTGTTCAGTGCAGCTCTGGAAACTGAGCTTTTGTGGTTTTGCATGAGGGATTTTAAGGATTGAGGCTGTACCAGTGAGACTGGCAAAGAAACAATATTCTGCTGAAGAGGGTGTGAGACACCCTTTGCTAGGGAAACTGGTAATAAATAGATGAAGTCCTTGTTCAAATGTGCAGTGGGTGCTGCAATAACTGGGTAACAGGTCCTGATCTGAGGGGGAACCCAAGTTCCAGGTGCAAAGGAAGCCTTGTACAGGAGTCATGGTTGTGTTTTAGTGCTAAATGTGGTGGGTTTTGGTTTCAGAGAATTACTAGATGCTGCTCCAGTAAAACCCTTATTTTGTAACTCATCTCTAAAGTGCTGCCAAGGAGTGTTGGCTCCTTCTGAACATAAGGAAGGGGCTGTGTTTATCCTTTGGGATTGTAGAGACCTCCTCTTTTGGAGGAGGTGGAATGTTGAAATGAGACTGGGAGCTATCCAGAGAATATGAAGAGGAACACCCTGTGGCAGCTGGGAATTTTCTCAAAGTGCCCTGAAATAACTGGCTCGTGCTTTAGGTGGGAGGAGGGGATGTTACCTGGACTTGGGGCTCCTAAAAGCAGCACTGTGGGCTGGTCAGTCCCTGCACAGGTTGATGGTTACCTGCTTTTTTTCCTTATATGATCATTCTGGAACTGAAATTAATCTTGAAAACTTGTAAATAGAGCAGATAAAATTGATGTAGTGAGTAACTTGTAAACTTCAGTCAGTGGTGGAAATGACCTTTGAGTGCAGGCAGATGTGACTGTGGAACACTTGTGAGGGTAAATTTTTAATATTCACATTAAAGACAAAATTAGGGAGAGAATTGCCTCTAACTTGTGTGTGTCCAGCTGGGTGTGAGCTATTGAGGAAAAAACTCCTCCCATGTGAGACAGAAAATGATCTTCCAAGGGGCTGATGCCTCAACATGTCCTAGTCTGAAAGAGACTTTTACACTTGAGTTGATGACCTAAACAATTTTTCTCATTGCTCCCCAGAAATGGTCCAGAATTTGAAGCCCGAATTCGTCAGAATGAAATAAATAACCCCAAGTTCAACTTCTTGAACCCAAACGACCCTTACCATGCCTACTACCGGCACAAGGTCACCGAGTTCAAGGAGGGCAAAGCCCAGGAGCCCTCAGCTGCCATCCCCAAGGTCATGCAGCAGCAGCAGAGTGCCCAGCAGCAGCTCCCACAGAAAGTGAGTGGTCCTTTTCATCGCTTTGGGGAAGAATTTGGCCACTTTGGAGTGGTGGCGTAGCCTGGGATTGAGAGGATGGAAGCTCCAAAGTCAGGAAGGAGCAGTTTGTTATACATTTGTCAAAATGCCAGCACTGTCAGGCTTGGAGTTGGGTGTCTGGGGTTTTGTTTTGATGCAGATGTGCATCTGCCAGGTGCTGGTAACTTAAAGTTGTTAGAAACTGCCAACAGTTTAATTGGTCCATTTTAATTAAGTTTAGCTCTGTATTGACTGATAAAGTCACAAAGGATCACTTGGACTAGGATGTGGCAGAGGCAAGCCTTGGAAATCCCTTGGAGTTCTGCTTGGCCTTGTTCCATGCACTGTTTTGTAGAAACTTTTCCTGCGAGAAGGATCAACCTGCCATTAAAACATTGTGTACAAAATGGTGCTCACCTTGTTCAGCTGTGTCATTAAACATATGGCGTGGGAAGAGGGCATGGAGTGAATCCAGAGCTTTGCCACGCTTGGCATGGCCAGCAGCCACACCGTGGTGTTGGTGGTCCTGGAGGGCTCTAGCAAAGTCCTCATACTTTCCAGATTTGTTTGCTGTTCAAACAACATTTTTAATAGTATTGAATTATACCTGATGGATTCTTATCCTGCCGGGATGGCAACTACCATTGCTTTCCCACAGCAGCTGGAGGGAAAAAAAAGGATTCTCTTGAGTGTTTGGTGAGTGTTCCTTGCAAGAAGTCACTGAGCTGTGTCCATTCTCCTGCAGGTGCAGGCCCAGGTGATCCAGGAGACGGTGGTTCCGAAGGAGCCCCCACCCGAGTTCGAGTTCATCGCGGACCCTCCGTCCATCTCGGCCTTCGACCTGGATGTGGTGAAGCTCACAGCGCAGTTCGTGGCCCGCAATGGGAGGCAGTTCCTCACCCAGCTCATGCAGAAGGAGCAGAGGAATTACCAGTTTGATTTCCTTCGCCCCCAGCACAGCCTGTTCAACTACTTCACCAAGCTGGTGGAGCAGTACACAAAGGTACTTCGGGCAGGGTGATTCCTTCCACAGCAGGAATCCATTTGGAGCACTGATGAAGCCTTACAAACCTGGCTGGAAATGCAGCCCCAGGAATTCATCCTTTAAATCCTGCTCTTCAGAGTACTGAACACAGTGGGCTGTCACCTAAATGTACCACACACTATTGTAATCTCAGTTAAGATTTGTTTCCTTTTCAATCCAGAAGATAATTAGAAGGCCACAAGTGAATATTTTGAAGTGCAGGGATGAGCAGTAAGTAGTAGTGAGAGGGCTGCAGCAGAATAAATGGGATATAGCCCTAGGGGTCTGCTGGTATTTTTAGCAATGTGAAAAGAAATAATTGCTCTGAAATAGGCTTTGGCACAATGAATTGTCACTAACTGTCATGCAAAATGTGTTTCAGATCTTGATCCCACCGAAGGGCTTACTCCTCAAGCTCAAGAAGGAGGCTGAAAATCCTAAGGAAGTCCTGGATCAGGTATCCAGAAAAAAATTGCAAAAATGCTAAAGTGTTTCAGTTATGTTTTGAATTATTTTCTCTTTGCATGTTTTTGGCTTGTTGGCAGCAAATAGAGAATAAAAGGGATGTGTCACTTGCTGTCACTCGAGTACAGGGGCTCAAAGTTGCTTTAAACTGCAGCTGGTGTTTGTGTTGGGGGTAGTTTGTGGCAGCACAGAGATACTGCCCAACCCCATTTCCAAGTGCTTACAAAGTGGAATCCTGGAATATCCTGAATGGGAAGGATCCCACCATCCAGTGCAGCTCCAGGCCCTGCCCAGACCCCCCAACAACCCCACCCTGGGCATCCCTGGCAGCGCTGTCCAAACGCTCCTGGAGCTCTGGCAGCCTCGGGGCCGTGCCCATTCCCTGGGGAGCCTGGGCAGTGCCAGCACCTCTGGGGGAAGAACCTTGCCCTGATCTGCAGCCTGACACTTCTCCAGCTGCTCTTCCTTTCATTTGCAAAGCAGCAGTGAGATGGCTGTGCTGTTCCTTGTGTGACACTGTGCTCTGCCTGCTCCTGCAGGTCTATTACAGAGTGGAGTGGGCCAAGTTCCAGGAGCGAGAGAGAAAGAAGGAAGAGGAGGAGAAGGAGAAGGAGCGTGTTGCTTATGCCCAGATTGACTGGCATGACTTTGTGGTTGTGGAAACAGTCGACTTCCAGCCCAATGAACAAGGTACTGATGTTAAATGTTGTCACCTGTAAGAAACTGCCCCCTTTGTGCAGAAAATGTGTCCTGAAGTGCCATTTTTAGGCAGACATTGGGGTTTACAGCCTTTATCCTCCAGAGTTGAAGGGAAAAGCTTTACAGTGATATTTTGCGAGGCTGTTGTTTTTTTTTCTGGAGTCACTGATGTTCTCCTTGAAGGAGGTCCAGGTCCACTTTGCCACAGCAGAGCTTGTCACACTTTCTAGTAGTGCTTCCATTTTTAAGTCTCTTTATCTTCATTTGTCATGCTAGTGTTTGTACAGACTCCATCCATTCCCTTCCATATCCTCTGTCTGCCAAGGATTTTGTTGCCACTGCTTTTTGTTGAAGAATTGGCGTTTCTGTCAGTGTGTGTTGAGTAATGAAATGGGATAGAGAAACAGAAGCTCTGTTTTTTGCATTGTAGGGAATTTCCCTCCTCCCACCACTCCAGAAGAGCTGGGAGCTCGAATCCTGATCCAAGAGCGTTACGAGAAGTTTGGAGAAAGTGAGGAGGTGGAGATGGAGGTGGAATCAGATGAGGAAGATGAAAAGCAAGAGAAAACAGATGAGCCTCCAGTCCAGCTGGATCAGGACACACAAGTGCAAGATATGGATGAGGTAATTGGACAATAGGATTTTGTCCCCTAAGGTTCATGTGGTTTATGATGGTCCCCATTTTCACTGTAAATAGTTCTTCAGTTTCTTGAGGAAATGAAATTTCCCTTTGATGAAATCTCCAAACAACCTGTTACTGCTGGTACATGGTTGTTTTTTTTAATGTTTTCCATGACAATGCAAGTTCCAAGAGACAAATCCAGTAATTTTGGCACCCAGTGGTGTGGATTTTATATTTCTGTGGTTCTAAGTCTTTCAGGCTTTTTTGTGCCCAGAGTCTGGAGCACCGAAAGATGACTCATCTTAGGCTCTGCCCACTGTAAGCTGCTTTTCTGGTAACAGGGAACAAGAGTGTGGTTAACTGTAAGCCCCTGCATGCAAGGCTGCTGTAATGTGGAAGCTGAGGGATATTTGCTTCCTCTTCTGGGGCTGCCGAATTCCTGAATTGTGGTACAGAGGAACCACTCTGCCATAGGTGTCCAAAACAGCTCCCTTGCTTTGAAGCTGCATAATCCATTCTTCCAGCACAGTGTAGGATTTTATGTCTCTTTCAAAGGAATTTGACCATTGGAACTTGGTTATGATTTTTGTTTCCTTTTCAATAAGGGGTCAGATGATGAAGATGAAGGTCAGAAGGTTCCTCCTCCTCCAGAAACCCCGATGCCACCCCCACTCCCTCCCACACCAGATCAGGTCATTGTGCGGAAAGATTACGATCCCAAAGGTAAATCAAATAAAAAAAACACCTTTGTTTCTTCCTGAAAAATCCCAAACCATTTGTTCCTAGACTGAGACAACACTGTGGTTTTGTTCTCCTAGCCTCAAAACCGTTACCACCTGCCCCGGCTCCTGATGAGTACCTTGTGTCTCCCATCACTGGAGAAAAGATTCCCGCCAGTAAAATGCAGGAGCACATGAGGATTGGGCTCCTGGATCCACGGTGGCTGGAGCAGCGGGATCGATCCATCCGCGAGAAGCAGAGTGATGATGAAGTCTATGCCCCAGGTCAGCTTTGAGCATTGATTGCACAGCCCCTCACTGCCCCCACTGATCAGGACCATGTGAAATGTAGCTCTGTGTGATGCCCTTTGTGTGATAATGAGATGGGTATGTTTGTCAGCTGTTGCTGGCCAGTATCTTTCCAAAAAAACACAGAAAGGGGACAGGAGTTGTACTTTGGTGGTCCTTGTGGTCCCTTCCAACTCAGAATATTCTGTGTAAAAAGAGCATCAATCAGCCACTAGGTATCAAATAATAGATGAGTAAGAGGCTTGGTTATATTCTTTGAGATAGTAATTGCTCTTTTTCCCTCAGGTTTGGATATTGAGAGCAGCCTGAAGCAGCTGGCAGAACGTCGTACTGATATCTTTGGTGTAGAAGAGACTGCCATTGGTAAAAAGATTGGAGAAGAAGAGATCCAGAAACCAGAGGAAAAGGTAGAGTAGAAATTGGGAATTTTTGTTTGATTGGTGGGGGTTTGTGTTTTTTTGTGATAGGTCCCTGTAGCATTGTGAATGCTCAGAGACACAAGAGTCTTGAATTTTTTCTTACTATCAAGCTGCTTTCTGGATTTCTTTGCAGTCTGGCCAAGTTTTGTTAATCTGATGTATTTTACTCTCTCAGGTGACCTGGGATGGCCACTCAGGCAGCATGGCCCGCACACAGCAGGCTGCTCAGGCCAATATCACTCTGCAAGAGCAAATTGAAGCCATCCACAAGGCCAAGGGACTGGTGCCAGAGGATGACAGCAAGGAGAAGATTGGGCCCAGCAAACCCAATGAGATACCCCAGCCACCCCCTCCTTCCTCAGCCTCCAACCCCCCTGCCAGCGCCCAGCCCATCACATCCGTACCTCGTCCACCCACCGTGAGTGTTTGGGCTCTCAGAAGCCAATTACTGGGATTGTAGTTAATTAGGAGGGGTCCTGATGGAGGGCAAAGGTGCTGGCATGGAAGAGGATTTTTTGGGAAATTTGTGGTTTAAGAGTAGTTTGGAAATATTAGAAGAACCTTATTGAACTCGCTGTTAAAAATGGAATATAATACTTAGGTGGAGTTTTTACGTTAGAGATATCAAAAAGACTGGGATCAGCTGGGCAGTGGGATCTTGGAGGCAGAGAATATGGCTAAGAAAGGGATGGCTGGGGGCCTTTGTAGGTGCAGGGTGATGTTGGACAAAAGCAGCCCAAGGTAAGAAGGGATCTGCTCTGAGTCCCAAACAGCAATCTAGCAAAGGAACTAAGTGCCTGGAGGTCTGATCCCAAAGTGGGGAGGGAAGGAGGACCCATTTAATCTGTTAATGAGGCTTCTGTGCCTGTTCAGAGCAGCTTGGCTTGTCCATATGGTGGGGCCACTTAGGCTCCCTTCAAGTCTTTGGGCAGCAGAACCCGTGGTTCTGTTTCCCTGTTATTTTAATGAGGATTGTGGCCAGCCCTGGGCATTCTTGCTAAGGAAATTCACCTTCTCTCCCCAGATGCCTCCTCCCGTCCGCGCTGCCGTGGTTTCTGCAGTTCCGGTCATGCCTCGTCCCCCCATGACCTCCGTGGTCCGGCTGCCCCCAGGATCCGTCATAGCCACCCCCATGCCTCCCATAATCCACACCCCACGGATCAATGTGGTGCCCATGCCCCCCTCTGCTCCCCCCATCATGAGCCCCCGCCCGCCCCCCATGATAGTCCCCACAGGTCAGTGACTTCAGCTTTTCCTGGGGAATTGTCGGATAATTCCTTTGTAGTGGGTTTCAGCTTGGAGTCTTTTTCCTCCTGTGCTCCAATACTGGTGTGTAACTGGAACTGCAAGCCCTAGGTTGAGTTGTTAAGAGTTTAGGGGTATCTAGTCCTGTTTTTGGGCTCTTCCTACACCATAAAATGCAGGGAATCCTGTGGCCCCAGGAGCCTGCCCAGGCGAAAATTAAGAATGCAGGGTAAAGAAAAGCTGCCAGCACCTCAGTGGGGGTTACAGCTCCTTACAGAAGCTGCTGCTGCTGGGGGAAAAGCTGTTTGCTGGCCCTTTTTCTCATTAGGTGCTTTGAAGTTAAAAAGCATGATGTAAGAAGCAATTCTTCCCTTTTTTTCCATCTTCTTTTCTTCCCTAACTGGAGGAGCTGGCACCGCTGCCTGCCAAACCGAGAGTGTGTTCTTTTTTTGCAAGATCTGCAGGAAGCTCTCATGCCTTGTTATCTCTTCCTGGAATGCTTCCCAATATAAGAGCTCTGTGAATGTTTGAAGTTTGCATGTTGCTGTTGGTTGTAACTTCCTCCCATGTATTGTGGCGTTTATTTTCAGCCTGTGTTGCTCTGCTCAAAGTGTTTTTGTTGTGAGGGGGTGTTTGCTGTGCACTCAGGGGGTGACTGTGAGTTTTGTTGTGTGTCCCCAATCCATTCCAGCCTTTGTCCCTGCTCCTCCCGTGGCTCCGGTCCCGTCCCCGGCGCCGATGCCTCCCGTTCACCCCCCACCACCCATGGAGGATGAGCCAGTCTCCAAGAAACTGAAGAGTGAGGACAGCCTGATTCCAGAGGAGGAATTTCTGCGCAGGAACAAGGTACATGTGTGGGTCAGAGTCCTGGGCTGCTCCACTCCAGCTCCAAAGGGACTGGAAAGCCAATACCCTGCACAGAGGGGCAAAAATATCTGGCAAGAAAGGGACTTCCTGAGGTATCTCCTTTCTTTTGTCGTTCCTGAGCAAACCAAATTCCTTTGTCTCTTACTGGGAAGAGTTACGCAGAGTGGGATAGTGCTCTTCTGTAATTAAGGGCAGTGAGAGGTAGGTTATAATGCAAAGAACTCAAGTTGCTAATGAGATTTTAAGGAGAGGAGGGCTAAGCTGGAGTTGCAAAGGGATTAGAGTATCAATGCCAGCATGATAGTAGGGTAATGTGGTGTATTCTGTAACAAGGTGAGCTGAATGTGAGCCTCAGTTCCTTCCTGAGGAGTGCCAGTCACAGGAGGAGTTTTAAATCCTTAGGAATGGTTGTATGGTTTTTCTGGGAATATTTAAAGAGATTTAGATGGGATACTGGGAAGGAATTGTTCCCTGGGAGGATGGAGAGGCCCTGGCACAGGGTGCATAGAGAACCTTTGGCTGCCCTGTCCTTGGAAGTGTCCAAGGCCAGGTTGGATGGGACTTGGAGCACCCTGGGCTAGTTGATGGTGTCCTCTGCCTGTGACAGAGGGTGGGACAGGATGGACTTTAAGGTACTTTCCAAACCAAACCAATGTGTGATTCTGTGACTTCATGTGCACAGAGAAGCTGTCTCCTGTTGAGTGCTTCACACCTTCACCCTGTGACACCATCAGTCTATGTGCTGCTAGATAGATGGCACGCAAAAGGAGGAGAAATCCAACTAAATGTTTTATTTTGGGAGCAGTGGGGTAACTTGTAAACACATTTCAGTGTGTTTACTGAGGAGACAAGATATGGAAATAAATACTTAGTCTGGTGCTGTATTACCACAGCCCTGAGAGTCTTTATCTATGTTTTCCCATAGGGCCCAGTCACAGTCAAAGTCCAGGTTCCCAACATGCAGGACAAGACAGAATGGAAGCTGAATGGCCAAGTGCTGGTGTTCACCCTGCCCCTCTCAGACCAGGCATGGCTCATCCCTCTGCCCTGCTCCTGTGCTTCTCAGCCTGCTCTCCACACTGCAGCTCCACGGGGCTGGGGAGCAGGACTGGGACAGAAGCACTGAAGGAGCCCTTTGATCCTCCCCAGGTGTCTGTTATAAAGGTTAAGATCCACGAGGCCACAGGGATGCCAGCTGGGAAGCAGAAGCTGCAGTACGAGGTGGGTATAAGCCCTTCAAATGCTGGTTGTTTCTTCAGTGCATTCTCTCACACGACTTTTTTTACAAATAAAAATGATGATGTATAATTTAATGCATGGTGAGATACTGGAAGAGCAAAGGGAATGTTTCTCCTGCCTGCACAGCACAGCTGTGACAGAGCTGCCCTCTGTTACAGCAGGACAGGCTTTTAGTAGGCAATTAATCAGTGGATTTTCACATTGTTGCTGCTGCAGATGAGTCCTCCAAACTTGATGTGGCTTTCTCTGAAATCAGCCTCTTGTTGTATTAGAGTTGTTTTTTTTTTTGACATTTAACTGCAGCAGCCTGCTCCCACAGCTCTGCTGTGTGCTCTGGGAGGTGGGCGAGTGTGCTTTGGATCCCTGGCAGCTCGGGGAAGGCTTTCTCCAAAACAGAGAAGGGAAGAGCTCACTCTCTCTTCTCTCTCTTCCTCTAGAAGCTAGAGCTGTGAGAAAGGCCCCATTCCTTTTTAATGACTTATTTCCAGTCATGCATGTGCCTGGGCAGGCACAACCTGCTGCCTAAGCAGTGAACTTTGTGCACTTAGCTCCTCAGAGTTCATCTGTGGGCAGATACTCTGTTAACCCTTAATGAGAACAGGAGCTGAACTGATTATTTTTAAGGGAGAAAAAAAAATCTGAGGGGAGAGTGGAGCCTGAATAACTTCCCTTGTGTGTTATAGGAGCCACATTGTCTATATTGGTTGGTCTGGTGGAAAGTGTCCCTGCCCATGGTGAGGGGGCTGGAATGGGGGAATCTTCAGGGTCCCTTCAACCCAAGCCAATCTAGGATTCTGTACCCACCTCCAGTGTCCATCTTGGACTCTGGAATCTCTTTGGGGTCTTCAAAGCCTGCAGAGTTCTGCCATCTCCCTGCTCCGAGTGTACAGCCAGGAGGGACCTGGGTGGGATTCTGTGGGAAGGCAACACTGAGGTTTGTGCTCTGACTGCTCTTTCGTGGTTTTTTGGTTTTTTTTTTCCTTCTCCCCTTAGGGCATCTTCATCAAGGATTCCAACTCCCTGGCTTATTACAACATGACAAGTGGCTCTCTGATTCACCTGGCACTCAAAGAGAGAGGAGGCAGGAAGAAATAGGAGACATGGAGACCTGAGACGTAATGTGTCCGTGTTGTAACCCCAACCCTCCCAATCCCATTTCCATTCTGGCCTTTTTGGGGCTGCATCCACTGCCCCCTAGCAGTAGTTTGAAGAGAGAGACTCTGACCCCCACTGATAGAAGAGAAGCTGATGGAGCCCCAAAATGTGTCAGTGTAGTGAGTAGTCAGTAGTGATCAATGCTTCGCTTGAGTGCAGGCTCTCCCTTGAATCCCCTCAGGAAAAGACATCAAGGTCATGCCCAGCTTAGTTTAGATCCATCTTTGAAGGATTTATGTTGGCCAGGAGCATCATCTGTCTGCCCTCAGCACTCACTGCTTCATTTAACCTCCTGCTAATGAAAACTTCTTCTCCACACACTTATTAACCCCCTTGTTCTTGTTCTTTCCCTGACTTTGATCTTGTACTGACCCTGACTTGGAGGTTTTTCCTCCCTTGGCATGAGCTTGTGTTGTTGTTCCTGTGATAAAGGAGGTCTGGGTCTGCTCTGGACAGCCCATGATTTGTTTTAATAAACATGCAGTTCTTCTTCCTTGGATTTGGGGTTTTTAATGGAGATGTGCCTGGTTTCGGAGCACTCGGATGGGGAAATACATCAGGATTTGTAATTAAGCAGTTTACAATAGGAAATCCTCTTATTTTCTGGGAAAAGCTACAAGGGGCTTGAAGGGGGTTGAAGTTTCCCTGGAGCTCCTCAGTCATTCCTGAAGGAATGCTTATGTCTGGGGGGGGGAAAATCTGAACTTAGCAAGAATTTTATTGGAAAATGTGATTTACAATTATATCTTGCAGCTGGAATCTCTTGGTCATGGAGAGCATCTGGGTCTGGAAAACAGATGACTCCTGGGCCTTCAGTCAGTTTGACAGAAACACAACACAGCAAAGTTAATCTACGGAGTTAGGTGCCCAGGAAGAGGCAGGTGTCTGGGTACCTCTGGTGTTTTGGGTAACCCAAAGCCCTAGATTTATTATTACATATCTTTTTAGTCGTGGTCAGGCAGTGCAGGAACATCCTGTTTACCTGATTCCATGTTTAGGAGAGGAGAGAGGGATGAAGCAGGAGGGAAGAGCCGGCATCCTCCTGCCTGTGGTGTGCTCCCCTGGGATCTGGAGGAAGCTCTGTGGCTGTGGGGAAGGTGGCTGGCGCTGGCCCAGCCCAGGTGGCTGGTGTTCCCTGGCCAGTGTGTCCAGCTGTTGTCTCTGACAGGTCCCCACACGTCCCTGTCACAGCCTGCTCCCCTCCCTGCTGCAGGAATCCGGAGCGTGAGGCTGGTGGGTGCAGGGTGCTCCTGCCCCGCAGGAAGGCGGGATAATCACTTCCCTTTGCTCTTCAAAACCAGACAATAGGTACAATCCTGGAGAAAACAGGCAGTGAGTGAGTGAGTGGGGTTTTCCAGAGCGGATAGAAAAAACTGCCAGGAGAACTCTGAAATGGAGAAGTTGTGTTTGTATCCGGGGCCAGGCTGGCTGTGTTCAAGGTCACCCTGTGTTCCTCCTCCTGCTGTGCTTGGAGCCTGGTGCCCACGGAGCTTCCCTGTGGGAGCTGTTCCCTCTCTTCCCTCGGTAACATTTTCAGCCAGACCCCTTTATGGGCACTCCAGCAAGAGAACTTCCCCCTGGAAATCACTTGCATGGAGCCTTGCCAGCCTGTTTCCATCTAAATCCGAGGGACGAATGCTGCAACAGACTGTGTGTGGAGATCTGGTGCAAAACAAGCACCATCAGAGCCTTCCTCTTCAGTGGCAAGGACTGGCAGGGCCTGGCTGCCAGAAAAATCTGGAAGTAGGTTGAGTTGCTGATTTTAAGGAGCCTCATTCCCTCTTCCTTTGGCATGGTACCACCTTGAGAGGGACCCTTCCAATAAACTCCTGTTCTGTGCTGTAAAAGGGAGGAAATGGAGTGCTGGGCTCTGGAGAAGAGTCTGGAGGTGGGATGGACCTACCCCTGGAAGGCTTTATCTGGGACAGGTCCCAGCACATCCCAATCTCCTACAGATCCTTTGGTGTGTTATTTTTGGGAGAGCTGGGCTGATTTTACGTGTCTGGGGTGCTGTGGATGGGGACTTGGGGGTGACACAGTGGGGGTCTTGCTGTGGGATCTGCAGGGCAGGGACAGCTTTGGAGAGGGAAACACATTCTACCACTGCCTCATGCTGGTGTGTGTCCCAGTGCTTCCCAGCACAATCCTCCTGCAGTCCCAGTATCCAGCCTTCCTGGAGTGCCAGTGCCATCCCAGCCCCACTGTGGCTCAGTCTGGTCCCACTACAGCTCTGCTATGCCCCATACTGGTCCCAGCATAGCCCATTTTATCTCACACTGGCCCTACTGTATCTCATCCACATCCCAGTACAGCTGTGTTGTGTCTCATACAGATCCCAGTACAGTGTGTTATGGCCACTACTGCTCCCAGTACAGCTCATTATGGCTCATCCTGCTCCCAACAACTCGTTACATCTCGTGCAAAACCTAGTACGACCCCTTTCTATCTCATACTGGTCCCAGTACCTCCCGTTCTGTCTCATACTGGTCCCAGTACCTCCCGTTCTGTCTCATACTGGTCCCAGTACCTCCCAGCCCAGCCCTGCCCCACTGCCGGTGCACGGAGCTCCGCCCCTCGCCGACACCCGCCGGCGCTTGACGGACAGCTTCCCCCCGTCCTTCTGACCAATCAACTGCGGGGGCGGACTCTCCTTACCTCAATCCTGGCGGCTGATTGGCTGGGTCTCTGCTCCCTCCCAATGGCGGTGCAGGGAGGGGGCGGGGCCGGGCCGGGGCGTGGCCGCCGCCGTGTCCCGGCATGGCGGAGCGGCCGCGCCGCCGCTGAGGCGCCGCCATGGCCAAGAGCCGCGGGGGTGGCGGGCCCAGCTCGCCCGGCGGGCGCAGCCTGGCGGGCACCCGCGAGAGCCTCGCCGACCCTGGCGGCGATGAGCTTAGTTCGCTCGGCTCCGACTCTGAGATCAACGGCGGCGGCCCCGAGGAGCGACGCGTCGATAAGTTCGGCTTCATCGTGGGCAGCCGCGGCGCCGAGGGGACGTGAGTGGGGGCCGTGAGGGGGGGCCGGGCCCGGGGCCGTGAGGGGGTGCTGTGGACGCTGGGGGCACCGAGGAACAGAGGAGCCGGCCCAGGCCCGGCCCGGTCCGCTCCGGCCGCTCGGCCCCCGCAGGGCCGGGCCTGGGGCTGGGCCGGGCCGGCCGCGGCTCTCCCCGCCCCATGGGGGGTTTGTCCCCGCCGCCCCCGGGCTGGGCGCGGGGCCGCTGTCAGGCATCGTTCGTGCCCGTAGCGGAGGCCGCAGCAGCCGGAATGTGAACAACGGAGTGAGGCTGGGAGACCTGCGGATTTTCAGCCTAGGGAAGAGAAGGCTCCGAGCAGAGCTTAGAACCCTTTCACAGTGCCTAAGGGGCTGCAAGGGGAGCTGGACTCTTGCCTTTGGACAAGGACCTGGAGTGACAGGATAAGGAGGAACGGTTTCCTTCTATCAGAGGACAGGGTTAGATGGGATACTGGGGAGAAATCCTTCCCTGTGAGGGTAGGGAGGCCCTGGCACAGGCTGCCCAGAGAAGCTGTGGCTGCCCCTGGATCCCTGGCAGTGTCTGAGGCCAGGCTGGACATTGGGGCTTGGAGCAACCTGGGACAGTGGGAGGTGTCCCTGCCCATGGCAGGGGGTGGCACTGGATGAGCTTTAAGGTCCTTTCCACCCCAGACTATTCCTTGATATGATGGCTTTGTAAAGAGCCCCAAAAGCTGTTCCAGCTGTCCCATCTCCCTCTGAAGAGGGGGAATGGCTGGGAAGTGGTGTCCGCCCCATTTAGGATCTGGGAGCTGTCAGCACACCGAGGTCAGTGTCTGCTCAGCTCCAGGTGCTGATTCCAGTGGACTTTTGGCCTCTGTCAAGCCAAGGAGGCCAGGCCATGGTGTCCTTCCAAGGATCCCTTGTTGGTAGTGCTGGCAAAGGCACCGTGATTACCCTGCTCTGTGGAGGAAGCCCTTGGAGGAAGTGAAGCTAACCCGAGGCACTGGGCCCCAGGGCGGTGCTGACACCCAGGAATGTGCTGTTGCTGTTGAGCTGGTTCGGCAGCGTGTTTGGTGTTTGTCTTCTTGGCCCTGCTTTCACAACAACGCCCAGAGAAAGTCAGGATGACAGTGGGGACAACGCGTGGCAGCCAGCTCCTCTTCTGCTGGGACATCTCCTGGAGCGGGCTCCCTGGGTTTTGCCCACCTGAGTGCTCTGCTGCCAGCTGTGCCTCAGTTTCCCTGTTTCCTCCTCCTATGAGGAGCAGAGTGTTCACGCCCCATAGTCTGTGGGTGTTACGGGGTGGGTCTGTGGGGTGAAAAGGAGGTTGGAATGTTGGCTCTGGGCAAGGTGCATCTCTCTGGGTGATAAACCTTGTCCCTCGGCACTGTGGGAATGGTGTGACCTCTCCTTCCCGTGGTGCTGCACTCTGTCCTGGCCCACACGTCACATTTAGGGGACACCTGTTCTGGCTGTCATTCCCTGAGGTGGGTGTCCTTATCTGTGCAGCAGGCAGCAGCAACTCTGGATGAAGGTCGTGGTGCTGGAGGCTGCTCCCAAGGGTGCTGACAGTGTGGTGGCTGCAGTCACTAGGGACTGAGCCTCCTGCAGAACCCCACAGATGTGCTGGGGCCCAGTCCTGCCCTGCTCCAGGGCTTTATTGGCTCACTGTCTGTCCAGGAGCGGATGAAGGGGAATACATGACCTGCTACTGTGGCTGGCAGAGTTGGGATTGCCCTACTGGGACGGGAAGCAGAGGAAGGACAGGCAGGGTATCCCAGCATCCATGGTCTGAGGGCAGTGCAAAGGGCTGAGCTGTGGGGATGTCACCCACAGTATGGATGCAGAGGAGCTCTTTTCTGGCATAGGGCATCCCGTCACTTCCCTGCCTGGAGTGCCCCCACCCTCCCGCCTGGGCCATATGAAATGCAGCCGGTCCTCGCTCCCTGCCCGCTGCCAAGCAGCCATCAGCTGGGAACAGCTTCCAGTCTGTGCTGGCGAGGTTCCAGCAGGCTCACAGCCAGCTCCTGTATCCAGCAGCCGCACTCCCGAGCTTCCCACGCCTCGTGGAGCCCCGGCTGGAGGCCAGCACTGCCTCCATCCCCATGCCGGGCTGGGGAGCTGCCGGCCATGCCTGGCCGCGCTGGGGAGGGTGGGGAGCCAAGCAAAGCAGACCCTTTGGGAGCAGATTTGCTCTCAGAACAATCGCGCTCACCCCGTCCGACCCACTGTGCTGGGTGGGACTCGGCAGGGAAGGGCTGGGCAGGGCGCAGGGCAGCGCTGCCAGCTGGATGTGGCCCTGGACTCGCCGTGCCGCTCACTTTCCCGCTCGGAATGTGGAGAGAGGAGGCAGGGCCTGCAAGTCCTATAGTGGGGCTGGGTGCTGGAGGATGCTCAGCACCAGGCCACTGTCCTCGGGTTCTCAGGAAGGATCTGACTTTTCCTGAGATTGGCATGGCCACAGGACAGTGTGGAGCAGAGCCTGGGAAGGCATTGAGACTTCACTGATGGCTTGAAGGAGCATCTGCTCTCCTTGGATGTCCCTGCCTGGGCCTGCCCGAGCTGCCCGTCACCCATCTCTGCACAGATGCGGTGCCATGGGGGGTTGGAGGCCTTAGTGCCAGCTTCAGCATTGCAGCAGCTTCCCCCCTGCCTCAGCAGGGTTAAATCAGATTCCCTGGCTAGGCTGAGGCGTTTCTGGAAAACACTCCCCTCTCTCCTAAGGGACCCTGGTCTGGGCTCGGCGCCGGGCCTGGAGCAGTGCCAGGCATTGGGAGCGCAGTGTGGCTGGAGCTGTGTGGATGACACGATGCTTATGGCCCCGGCTCTCTCCGTGTGCAGCTGGCCCCTGCTACAGGGATCAGGTCTTGCTCATCCCTCACCTTCCTGGCGTGTCCCTGGGGATGCTGCGGCGCATGGTGTGTGCAGTGCAGGCTGCTCCTGAGAGGTTTGAGCTGCTGTGCTGGCACAGTGACTTCAGTCACGGGTGGCAAGCACTTCCGGCAGCTGCCGAAGCGCCAGCGCTGCCAAGCGTGTCCTGAGCCCTGCGCCCTGAGGGGTGCAGCCACCTGGGCATGGGGGGCACCCAGGGTGCTCGGGAAGCCAGGGGGCTCAGCACCGTATGGAGGGCCGGGCACCCACTGACCGGCCTCTTCCTCCCGGTCCCACAGGCTGGAGGAGGTGCCCTTGGAGGTGCTTCGGCAGCGGGAGTCCAAGTGGCTGGATATGCTCAACAACTGGGACAAGTGGATGGCCAAGAAACACAAGAAGGTAAGTGACAGCCGTGTCCCCTGTGGGAGGTGGCAGCGAGGGACAGCCAGGCACAGCGGTGTCCCCTTGGGGCAGCTTGGTGTCACTGGTTCCCTGCAGACAGGCGTCTGTGTGCCTTTGGATGATGCTGTTGGCTTGAATGGGCTGTTCATTCCCCTTGGAAACTGGATATGGAGTGGTCCCGAGCCAGCCCACTTCTGCCTCCAACTCTTCCCTGCCGGGCTGGAGCTTTCCTAGGGCTTCTTTGGCTGCCTGCAGGCAGCCATGGGAATTGTTTGCTCATGGAAACTTCTGTTCTGAGCATCTTGCAGACCAAAAAAAGCTCCGTGTAGGAAATGTTTGAGCCTGATGCGCGTGACACTGGTCTGTGGACTGGGATCCCTGGGAGACTCCTGGTGTGCTGGCTCCATGGCTTGGTTTGCTGGTGCTCCCTGATCCCCTGAGCCTGCAAATGAGGTGGCAGTTGGGATGCAGCAAGTCCAGGGTTGCTGCTGTGTGTCTGCTGGGAGCAGTGAGGCTGCTGGCATGGGACAGCAGTGCCAGAAGGTGGCCAAAGGGCCTTCTCCTCCTCATGCTGGTAGAGTCTCCTGGCACTCCTCAGTGTGCCTGGAGTGCTGTCCCTACTCAGTGCCTGGTGAACTACACCGGAATCCCTCATCTGTTTCTTGGCTGCTCTTAAAGGATTTGGGAGAGTTTTCTGGGCCACGGCAGGCGGGTGCTTTGTTCCACGGGCAATTTCCGCCACTCTCCGGCTGTGTGCCACAGGGTGCCCTTCGGGATGGGGTGAGTGCTCCAGCAGCCCTGTGCCTGGCACAGCAGCTCCCTTGTGCTTGAACCGAGCCTCTGGGAGTCTCTGTGGGGCTGATGTGCCGTATAGTCTGTCCTGCAGCAAAAATCCATGCCTGGAGCTTTGGAGAGGCTGCTCCAGAATGCTGCTCTGTGCCTGGATCCCTGGGGCTGCTCAGGGAAGGCTGCCAGGCCTGGCCTTGGATGCTGTCAACTATCTTTGGTCTGGCAAGAGCCTGCTTGGTGCAGGTCCCTGCTGCTCTGGGGGAGCTCCCTAAGCCTCTGAAAAACCCCAGTACTTTTCTGGCTGCCTCACCAGGGTTGGCAGGCAGCCCAGGGATCCCTGGGCCAGCTCCTGATGGGCTTGCTCACACCTGCACTGCTCCAGCATCCCAAAATGCTCCTTGCCTGGCCCCAATCCCAGCGGAGCCTGACCCCACATCCTTCACAGTGCTGAGCTGTGCCAACACTGTGTGCTAGGAAGGCACACCTGTGGGTGGGCAGCACTCCCACCTCACCTCACTTTCAGCATCCCTCAGCCCAGACACACTCCCTGTCCCTGGAAAATCACAGTGGGATTGGGGGGTTGATGGCAAGACCCCATGTGGGACCAAGGGGATGAGCTGCTCAGCCATGGTGGTGCTGGCCTGGCCAGCTGAAGGGGCTGCTGAACCAAAACCCAGTGAGGTGGTTTCCTTCCTGGCAGCTCAGTCAGCAGGAAGGGGAGCTGCCTGGAAATGGGAGCTGTCAGCAGCCTTGGAGCTGCCCACAGCAGCCCTGGGCATCATCTACTGTGTTTCCTGCCGGCACAAAAGGACCTGCCCATGTAAACAACCAGTGAGGGAGCAACAAACCCCCTGGGGAGGTGATGGTACTGTGCTTGGAAACAACCATCTGTTCCCCAGTTGTTCCAGCAAACAGGGAAACACATCTCTGGGCAAGCAGGAGGGGCCTAGGGGGAATTTGGGAGCTGTTGGCCACTTCTCTCAGAGCCATGGTTGCATGTGCCACCCAAGCAGGGACATGAAGAGTGGAGGCTGTGCTGGGGCTTTGCAGAGTGTTATGGGGGGTGACTGTGCTGAAAGCACCAGGCTTGTGGGGCCCACCTTGCTGCAGGCTCTGGCTGAGGACTGTGGGGAGAAGGACACATAAGGATGTGGAGCTGCTGGAGCCAGTCCAGAGGAGGCCATGGAGATGCTCCACGGGCTGGAGCCCCTCTACTCTGGAGCCAGGCTGGGAGAGCTGGGGGTGTTCACCTGAAGAGGAGAAGACTCCAGGGACACCTCAGAGCCCCTTCCAGGACCTAAAGGGCCTCCAGGAGAGCTGGAGGGGGACTGGGGACAAGGGATGGAGGGACAGGACACAGGGAATGGCTTCCCACTGCCAGAGGGCAGGGATGGATGGGATATTGGGCAGGAATTGTTCCCTGGCAGGGTGGGCAGGCCCTGGCACAGGGTGCCCAGAGCAGCTGGGGCTGCCCCTGGATCCCTGGCAGTGCCCAAGGCCAGGCTGGACACTGGGGCTTGGAGCAGCCTGGGACAGTGGGAGGTGTCCCTGCCCATGGAATGAGATGGTCTTTATTGTCCCTGCCAATCCAGACCATGTCACAATTCTGTGATTTGGAGCTGCTGCTGTGTTGAGGACTTGGAGTGGGATGCTGGGGGCTCTGTTTTGGTCCCAACTGGTGCAGGCAGCACCAGGGCTAAGCTGGCTCAGCTCCCCACACAGGATAGGCACTGACTGCCTTGCATGGACTTTGGTCCTGGCTGGTGCCCAGTGCCAAGGAACAGGAAACTGTGGGCATGGAGCTGGCCCCAGGGGCCTCAGGATTTGGCCATGTGTGGAGATAGGACCAGACCTGCCCTTCTGCCTAGGATGAGCAGATGGAAAGGCTGAGACACTCGTCAGGGTGCACATCCCTGCTTTCCATGGCCCCATGGGGCAGTGGGGGGCTGGACTGGGGGCTGGGAAGCCTCCCCTGTGTCCTCAGCGCTTCCCATGTGGACAGAGCCACCCGCTCCCCACCTTGGCTCCAATGTTTGCTTTTCCAGCTCCCAGCAGGATTTGGCTTTGAGGCAGTGCCAGGCTTGTTTGGAGCTGTTTGCAAGCCACAGAGGCTCTGCTGGGCCTCTGGCAGCTCCCCCGTGCTGCTGGTGCAGCCCTGACTGCTGTTCCAGCTGGCATCTCTGCATCTCAGGGGCACTTCTCCTTGTTTGGGAGGCAGCAGGGGATCAGCCTGTGGCCGTGGTGCTGGCCTGGCTCCCACCTTGCCCCAGGAGTCTCTTTGTTTCCCAGTGCTCCGTGATTTTCCCGTGACAGCTTTGTCTCTCCCGCAGATCCGGCTGCGGTGCCAGAAGGGGATCCCTCCCTCGCTGCGGGGCCGTGCCTGGCAGTACCTCTCTGGGAGCAAGGTCAAACTGGAGCAGAACATGGGCAAGTTTGATGTGAGTCCTGCCAGGGACCATCCTGCACCACCAGGGAGATGGCGGTGCTGGGGCTGCTCCTGCTTGGGCTTGGGTGTGTGTTGGGATCTCAGACGTCTTGCGCGGGAGTCAAGGGTGTTGCTTACCCCAGTCTTCCCCTCCCCAGGAACTGGACCTCCTCACAGGAGATCCCAAGTGGCTGGATGTGATCGAGCGGGATCTCCATCGGCAGTTCCCCTTCCATGAGATGTTTGTCTCACGTGGAGGCCATGGGTATGTGGAGCTACTACTGTGTGTCCAGCCCTCAGCAGCCATGGATGGGGTGGGCACTGTCTGTCCCAGCTCATGGAGCCACACTTCTGTCCCCAGTGTCCTCCCCATTCCTCCAGCATTCCCTATACTCCCACAGTCATAGGACATCCAGTGACTGAAAACAGGATGGCTCAGACCAGCTCTGACACCCAGTGGGTGGGAACTGCCATGACAGGAGGGCAGAGGGAGGAGGTGGCAGCCCGCGGCCTCCGTTTCACCAGGAAAATGCTGCTCCCAATGTGTTGGGGAGCATCTGTGCCCCTGTGCCTGCAGCTGGGTCCCCTGCTGTGGGTCCCCTGGGTCTGTGGCTTGCTTTGGGCCACGTGGTTGTCTCCATACCTCAAATCGCAGATCCAGGCAGGATCTGTGGGCAGCACTTGCCAGGGTTTGTGTGGAAAGGGGATCCCAGGGGGGGACTGACCCAGGCTGGTGCGTGGGATGCATGGGGGAGGCTGTGTGCCGTGTGTGCATGCCGGTGTGTCCGCAGGCAGCAGGACCTGTTCCGGGTGCTGAAGGCGTACACGCTGTACCGCCCGGAGGAGGGGTACTGCCAGGCCCAGGCGCCCATCGCCGCCGTCCTGCTCATGCACATGCCGGCCGAGGTACGGGCACGCGGCTCAGGGGACAGAGCTGGGACCTCCTGGAGGGTGTGGGGCCCTTTGGGGGGTGCTGATGAGTGGGTGCCTGGCTCAGGGCAACTCAAAGTGCCCCAGGGATGCTTTGCTGCTTCCCACCCTCTCCCGTGGTCCCTGGGAGAAGGGAGGGGGCCACAGGGAGGTCCTCTGGGATCTCACCCTCTGTCCTTTGGCTTGCAGCAAGCATTCTGGTGCCTGGTGCAGATCTGTGAGAAGTACCTCCCTGGCTACTACAGCGAGAAACTGGTGAGTAAAGGGTTCATGGTGCTTTCAGCAGTGGCAGGGACCTGCAAGGTGCTGCACCTGGATTGGGGTGCAAGGATCAATCTGGGCAGGGGATGAAGGGATCAAGAGCAGCCCTGGGGAGAAGGACTCGGGGATGCTGGTTGGTGAGGAATGGCCATGCCCTGGCTGTGTGTCCTGCCTGGGCAGCAGGGGAGGGGGGATTCTGCCCCTGCGCCCTGCCCAGGTGAGACCCCACCTGCAGAGCTGCTCCAGCCCTGGGGTTCCCAACATCAGAAGGATGTGGAGCTGCTGGAGCCAGTCCAGAGGAAACCATGAAGCTGCTCCAAGGGCTGTAGCCTGCCTGCTCTGGAGGCAGGCTGGGAGAGCCGGGGGTGCTCACCTGGAGAACAGAAGGCTTCAGAGAGACCTCAGAGCCCCTTCCAGGACCTAAACGGGCTCCAGGAGAGCTGAAGAGGGACTTGGGACAAGGGCCTGGAGTGTCAGAACAAGGGGTAATGGCTTCCCACTGCCAGAGGGCATGGCTAGATGGGACATTGGGAAGGAATTGTTCCCTGGGAGGGAGGGGAGGCCCTGGCACAGGTGCCCAGAGCAGTTGTGGCCACCCTATCCCTGGAAGTGTTCCAGGCCAAATTAGACAGGGCTTGGAGCGACCTGGGATAGTGGAAGGTGCCATATGGCAATGGAGTGGAATGAGGTGAATTTTAAGGTCCACTCCAACCCAAACCATTCCATGATTCTGTATCTCCAGGCCAAAAACTTGTCCAGCTCCTCACCATGGGTAAAGAAGGGGTCTGGGGAGGTACTGGGTATTCCCACAGTCTCCCTGTTGTGCTATGGTTCCCAGAAGCATTCCACATTCAGGGATGGGGTCTCAGTGGAGTATCCATGGGACACAGCTCTGCTCTCCTATCAGGTGTAGAGGGTTGGCTGCCCCTGCCGGGGCCAGGCACTGGTGGCTGATCTCAGGGCTGGAGTATTCACTGGGATCCTGGTCCCTGTCCCTGCAGGAAGCCATCCAGCTGGATGGACAGATCCTCTTCTCACTGCTGCACAAGGTCTCACCTGTGGCCTACAAGCACCTGAGCAAGCAGAAGATTGACCCCATCCTGTACATGACAGAGTGGTTCATGTGCGCCTTCTCCCGCACGCTGCCCTGGAGCTCCGTGCTGCGCGTCTGGGACATGTTCTTCTGTGAAGGTAGGAGCTCCCCAGCATCCTCCCCACGGCCATGGGACCTGCAGCAGGGCAGGTTTGGGGCAGCCACATGCCTGGGGTGTGCACATGGGCTGTTTTCCTGGGGGTTAGGAGGCATGTACATCCCAAATTCACCCTCCTGTTAGTGGGACTGGGATCTGCTGCCCCACTGCATTTGAGGGACATGGTGGCAGTGTCACCCTGTCCTGCCTGGCACTCACTGCCTCACGTCTCCTCTTGCAGGAGTGAAGATCATCTTCCGGGTGGGCCTGGTGCTGCTCAAACACACCCTGGGCTCCTCGGACAAGCTCAAATCCTGCCAGGGCCAGTATGAGACCATGGAGAGGCTGAGGGCCCTCAGCCCCAAAATCATGCAGGAGGCCTTCCTGGTGCAGGAGGTGAGGTGCTGGGGGCCCAGTGCTGCCACACTGGGCTGTCTCTGGGTGGGCGGAGCAGCCCCCAAAAGGCTTGGTTAGCGTTACCTCTGCCGTGAGAGGGATGTCACTGTCGCTGATGGCACAAGTGTCCCCACAGGTCATCGAGCTGCCGGTGACGGAGCGTCAGATCGAGCGGGAGCACCTGATCCAGTTGAAGAAGTGGCGGGAGACGCACGGGGAGCTGCAGTGCAAGTCCCCCCCGCGCCTGCACGGCGCCAAGGCCATCAGCGAGGCGGAGCCCGCCCCTCGCAAAGCGCTGGAGCCCGTCCCCCCCATCATCGTCTCCCCCGGGCCCGCCCCCGTGCCCAAGGCCCGCAAGAGCAAGGAGAAGAGCCGGGAAAAGGGCCCGGCCAGTCCTGCCAACGGCCCCGGGGCCGAGGGCAACGGGGCGCCCGGCACGACCCGGGAGCTGCTGCACCCCCAGGTCTCCCCCCACCACCAGTCCAAGGAGAGCCTGAGCTCCCGGGAGAGCGAGGACACGTACTTGTAGGGCCCGGCCCACACCCCGGGCAGCCGGGCTCAGCGGGGCTGCGCACGGACCCGGGCGCAAGGACACCGAGGGGGACCCCTGGCACCCGGCGCTGGGGGCTCTGAGCTGGAGGGATGGGACGGGGGGGCCGTGCGGCTCCTTGAGAACAGCGTGGCCCTCTCGGGGCATCCGTGGAGCTTGGCCAGGTGTGGTGACCAAAGGGGACACCGTGGGTCTGCGCTGGGTGCCCACCCCGCAGGGTGCTGGCACCACGAGCGGTGGGAGCCCGGGCAGGGGGTGGCTGAGCCACCCGAGCTCCCTCCCCACACTGGGGGGGCTGGGCTGCCTCTCAGGCCCTTCTCCCCGTCCCAGAGCCCCTGGACCCATCACCCCCTGGGTCCCTCCCGTAGCCCCCACCCTGCGCCAGCCGGGCAGCCCCAGCCCCGGTTCCTGAGCACTTGGGCCTGGCGCAGGGCACTGGGGGTACGCGAGGAGCCGGGGGACCCCTCGCCCCCCTCTTATCTAGTGAGGATATATCAAGCTGTAGCCCTATATGTAGTACCCAACTTACCTACTCACTGAGCCTATTTATTATTCCTCCAAGGCAGGACAGGGACCGAGGCAGGATGCGCTAGAGGCAGCGGGATTTGATGCCGAGTTTCGGGGCTAAAGCCCCCCCATCCCATCCCATCCCCTTCCATCCCCAAGCTCCCCACAGCTCAGGGGGAGTGTTTACCCTGCCAGGGCTCACCCCACCACTGCCGCCCCCCCCAGGCCCCAGCACAGGTGAGACGGGGTGGGTGAGCAGCAGCCAGGTGCTCCCTGGTTGTGGGGTCCCCTCTGCCCCCCCTGCCCTCCCCAAGGGCGGGTGGTGGGTTTGTAAAATAAAGCGGGAAAAGCAGTTTTGTACAAAGGGGTCAATAAAGCGAGTGTGTAAAGGCGCAGCCCTGGCTCCCACCTCTCTTGTCCTGGGATGGGGGGTTGAGGGTGGCAGGAGGCAAAGGTACCAGTACCAGCTTTGGGGGGGGTACCCTGACCTGGACCCTGCCCATGGTTCTCTGTCCATGGGGAGCACCCTTCCCTGCAGTGGTCACTGAGCCTGACCCCTTCCCTGGGTCCCACCTCCCCTGGCTGCCCTTGTCCTGGGGGGCAGGTGCTGGGCAGTGTCCTGGGATGGGCCATGCTCCTGTCACTGCTCTGTCACTGCTCTGTCACCACAGAGGGTGGCCCAGCCCCACTGTCTCAGTCAGCCTTGGGGCTGCCCGTTTGAAGTGGAATGGGAGGAGGCTGAGACCTGCCCCAGCTTGTGATAGTGGTGGCTGCCAGGCCCTGGTGGGTGCCATTGGGTGCACTCCCATCCCAGCCTTTCCCCCCTCTCTCACTGTCACAGCTCTTGTGGCTGAACAGAGCCAGGGGACCCTTAATTAATCCCATGACACCCCAGAGCTCAGCTTTCCATCCCAAAATGATGCCCAGACCATTTCTCTCCTGCTTCCTGCAGGCAGGAATTCTTCCCAAACCTCCATTCCTCCCTCCAGAAACCCCCTTTTCCTGGCAGTGGCCCTGGTTTGGTGAATCCCCTTTCCAGGCCTGGTGTTGGGGCTGAGCGTGTGGGACCCGGTTGGGTGCTGGGGTAGGGTGGCGTTGGCAGTGGCTCCCAGAGCGTCACCCTTGGCTGGGCACCCCCAGGGCTGTGGTTTGGGCACCCCCAGGGCTGCAGTTCGGCGGTAACCCGGGACTCTTGAGTTGGAGCTGCTCCAGGCACCACGGGGCGCTGAATTTGGGCTGCTTTGGGCCCCATGGAGCTCTGTATTGGGGCTGGCTCCGAGGCTCCGGTGCGGCTACCCCGGGTCTCCAGTGCGGGCATCCCGGGGTTCGGACCTGAGGCTGCTCCCGGAGCGCCGGGCCCGGGTCGTTGCCTTTTCCGCGGTGCGGGGCGGTGCCGGGGTTGTGCCGGCTCGGTGCCGGCTCGGGGCCCGAAGCGATGCGGAGCGGCCCCGGGGCCAGGCAGGCGCTCACAGGGCGGTCCCAGCGAGATGCGGGGCGTTCCCGGGTCGGTCCCTGGGCGATGAGGGCGGTGACAGGGCGTTGACGAAGACATGCGGGGCGGTTCCGGAGCGGTCCCGGGGCGATGCGGGGCGGTCCTGGGCCGGTCCCGGGGCGGTCCCGTGTCTGCCCTTATAGCGGCGGCGGCGGCGGGTCCCGGGGCGGCGCGGCCGCCATGGACCTGCACATCCTGGAGCACCGGGTGCGGGTGCTGAGCCTGGCCCGCCGCGGGCTCTGGCTCTACACCCACCCGCTGCTCAAGCTGCTCTTCCTGCCCCAGCGCTGCCGGTACCGGCCTTTTTCCACCCCCACCACCCTTCTCCTTCTCCTTCTCCTTCTCCTTCTCCTTCTCCTTCTCCTTCTCCTTCTCCTTCTCCTTCTCCTTCTCCTTCTCCTTCTCCTTCTCCTTCTCCTTCTCCTTCTCCTTCTCCTTCTCCTTCTCCTTCTCCTTCTCCTTCTCCTCCTTCTCCTTCTCCTCCTCCTTTCCCCGACTCGCGGCCCCGGGAAACGGCGTCGGTTTTGGGATCAGCAGCACTGATTTCTTCTCCTTCAGATGCAAGTTCTTCAGTCTGACGGAGACCCCCGAGGACTACACGGTCATGCTGGACGAGGAGGGCTTCAAAGGTACCGAGCGGTGGCCTCCTGGCAGGGCGGGCTGGCACCGCAGGCAGGAGCTGTGCGCGTCCCCAGCCCGGCTCCACGCCTGGGCCGCAGGGAGCGAGTCCCGGCTTGTGCTCGGCTCCCTCGGAACGTGCCCATCCCGTCCCCTCGGCGCCTGCGCCGGGGATGTACCGGCTTGCCCGGCAGAGGCTCTCCCGGCGTGGCTGCCCTCGCTCCTTCCGGGCAGAGCTGCCACCAGGCTGCGGAGAGCCCGGTGCCAGCCCGAAGCAGGGCGCAGGGACCTCCCGGGATGGCCGCGGGCAGCGCTCCAGGCTCTGGCAGCCCTCCTGTCATCATTCCCGTGTCTAATTTCATCCCGTCCCTCTGCCCGGTGAGGGCCAGCTGGAGCTTTGGCAGGGCAGGGCAAAGCACAGGGCCAGCCAGGCTGGCAGGGGTGAGCCCTGTCCGGCAGCGGGGTCCAGGTTTTGGGGTGTCCTGGGGAGGTTTGATCCCTTCCAAGCCAGTCTCTCTCTCCCAGGGATGTGTCATTTGGTGACGTCCCCACCGCTGGTGCCCCGGCGTGTGCCGTGCATCACCCTCACCACCGGTCCTGCCGGGGGTACCGGCCCAGCGGGCTGAGCCGGAGGGTCCGGATCCGGCCCGGCTTCCCACGCCCAAACCTTCCTGCCGAGGCCGCAGGAACCGGGGGCAGCGGATCCTTGGCCGTGACCCAAGGAACGAGGGTCGGTGCTGCGGCCACTCAGGACCAGGTCGCAGGCTCACCTCCTTTTGCTGCGGGACGGGACCGCGTCCGGGCTCTCCCGGAGCCAGAGCTGTTCCCCATGTATTGTTTTATTTCGGGGCCTTCGGACAAATATTCCTCAATCCCGAGGGGAGGGCGGGAAGTGCTGAACAATGGCGCTGCGAGCCCGCGGCCCCGCAGTGCCCTGTGAGCCCCCCTGTGCTGGGGGCTGCCGGTGTCCCCCCGCTGCCGGGGGACCCCCAGCCGAGGAGAGCTGCACCCCCTCTTCCCCTGGGGATCAGGGTTAAGCCTTGGGCTGGGTGACACGGGGACAGATGGGTCCCCTCGCATTCAGCCTCGCCCAGGGTGGTGTTGAAAAGCAATTAAACATTGAGCTCTGGGACAGGTCCCCATGTCCCCGAGTCCCCGTCCCGCCCCCCTGTTCCCAGCACTGGGCCCTGGGCCCGAGCCGAGGCTGTTCTGGCGCTTCCTGCACAGGAACCGGCGCTGGGAACACCCGCCGAGGCCCTGGATCCGGCCCCGCTCCCGCCCTGCCCCGGGCCGGGTTTGGGAGAGGGGTACAGAGCCTGTCCCCTGCTGGGGTCCCCCTCCGTGGGTGGGGACCCTCCCCCGTGCGACCTCCGCCTCCAGCACTGGTGTGATGAGTTCGGGGTCTCGGCGGGGCTTGGGCACTGGGGGCCGGGGATTGTGTGATCTCCCGTGGGAGCTGCTCCCACCTTTCCTGGATGGGAGGAGTGGATTGGAGACCCCTTGGGTGCCCTGGCCCGTCCCTCGCTGGGAAAGGGAGCCCAGAGAGGAGGGGACAGCCTGGCTGAGTGGTGCCAGCCCCTCTCCTGGGCAGGAGGGTGGCAGCGAGGGGGGTGGGAGGCAGGAGCATCTGGCATGTGCCCACCCTGCCAACACCAGCAGAGTTTTGGGAAGCAGCTGTGGCCCTCTGCCAGCCTGGGCTCTCTCCACCAGGCAGACACCAGGTGGGACCCCCAGGACAGAAGGAGGACCCTCCCCTTGTCTCCTCCAGTGCCCCATGTGCATCTCTGGCGGTGGGAGCTGTGCTGGGGGCTCCTGGGGTGCAGAGGATGAGCTGGGCAGCCCCAGGGCCCTGGTGGTGCTGTTTTTTGGGGTGCAGGGCCAACACCCCCATGTACCCAGCCTGGGGTGCTGGCACAGGGAGGAGAGACACATCTTGGGGTTTGTGGGAGCTGTAGCCTTGGCCCCCCTCATCCCTATGGTCAAATCCCATTGTGGAGCAGCTGAGCCCCGTCTGGCTCCTTCCCCCTGTGGATGGAGCTCATCTGCACCCCCAAACCAGTATCCCCACACCTGGCACTGATCCTGCCTTGGGTCTGCTCATCACCCGGGGACAGCGTGACACGCAGTGCCCGAGCTGGCACCGCCTCTGTGCCGAGCCCTGTGGAGCCGCCTGCCTCAGTGTCCCTTGTCCCTCGCAGAGCTGCCGCCCTCCGAGTTCATGCAGGTGGCAGATTCCACGTGGCTGGTGCTCAGCGTCGTCTCCAACGGGCGGGAGGCCCCCGGCTGCCAGGCCACCGGTGTCACCAAGATCGCGCGCTCCGTCATCGCGCCGCTGGCCGAGCACCACGTCTCGGTGCTGATGCTCTCCACGTACCAGACCGACTTCATCCTGGTGAGTGACGGTCCCTGTGTGCCCTGCGGGAGGGGTGGCAGTGCAGGCCCTGATCCCACGTCCTGGAGCAGGTGCGGGAGCGGGACCTGCCCGTGGTGATCCACACGCTGGCCGGGGAGTTCGACATCTACAGGGAGGAGAGTGGCGAGTGTGTCCCTGTCACCTGCGATGACGTGAGCAATGGCTTCCTCAAGCCCAAGCCACGTGAGTGACACTGTGCTCTGTGTCCCCTGGGGCCACCCATTCCCACCCAGATGCTCCAGCTACAGCTGGTGGTGCCCATATCCGTGAGGGACCTCCAGTCCCCACCGACATGATCCAGTTCCCACCAGCGGAACCCACATCTCTGGGGGATCTCCAAGGCCACCCTGTCCCCAGGCCACACTGTCCCAGAGCCATCCGGTCCCTGCCAAGATGCTGCTCCCATGGGTGGTTCCTGCATCCTGGGGGATCCCCATGGTCACCCTGTCCCCAGGACCACCCAAGTCCCTGCCAAGGTGCTCCTGCTCCCACCAGCGGTAGTTACGTCTTTGGGGGACCCCCCCAAGATGCTCCAGTTCCCACTGGAGATGCCCATCTGGGGCCACCCAGGGCCACCCAGTCCCTGCTGAGATGCTGCAGCTCCCACTGGTGACATCCACATCCTTTGGGACCCCCGGGCCAGCCCTCTGCGCCCCGAGAGACTCCGGGCTGTGGGCGCGGTGGCCACGGGGTGGCACTGCGGGACTGTCCCCGAGCTGTCCCCAGGCCTGACGCGCGGCCGTTCCCCTGGCAGCCGCCAGCCCCACGCTGCACCCGGTGCAGAGCCCCCAGACCCGCTTCTGTGTCCTGACGGTGGCCCCCGACACGCTGCCCGCCATCGCCACCATGCTCATCGATGTCCTCTTCTACTCCCACAGGTGAGTCCATGGGGGTGGCCCATTGCCTGGTGCCACCTGACCTGCGGTGACATTGGTCCCAGCCATTGGTCCCAGCCGTTGGTCCCAGTGGGTTTTCAGGCTCCGGATGGGTTTTCCAAACCGGTTTTGCTTTCCCGGGAGCTGCACTGTGAGGGGTGGGAACCCCGAGGTGACACAAGGGACAAAGCCAGCATTGTACCGAGTCCCAGGGGGGAGACTGTAAAGCAGGAGGGGATGGGTTTGGAAAAGGCAGTGGGGATGGTGCTGGGGGAAGGGAACGCTCCTGGTTGGGTCCTCCCGTGTCCCCTGGGATGGGGTCCCTTCTGGTGACATGCTCCTGCTCAGAGTGACCGTGGCCTTTTGAGAATGCCCCAAAACCTGGTGTCACCTGTGAGCTGCAGACCCTGTGGGGACCACCTGCTCCTGTCCCCTCTCCTCCCACCCTGCAGCACCCCAGCATGATGCTCAGACACCCAATGCCACCACCAAGCCCTTCTCCTCCCCATTTTGAGGGTTGTGACCCCTGCCTGTGTCCCCTCCCCCTCAGCAGCCCCCCGTGGGATGCAGCCACCAGCAGCCAGGACCTCGACTCCATCACCTTCTTCTCCTTCTCCCTCATCGAGGGCTACATCTCCATCGTGATGGATGCCGAGACCCAGAAGCGGTAGGTGCCATCCCGGGGCTGTCTGTCCCTCCGTCCCTGGGTCTGGGGGCTCAGGGAGGGGGTGACACTTGGTTTCATCCCCCTCAGCTTCCCCAGTGACCTCCTGCTGACCAGCTCGACGGGGGAGCTGTGGCGGATGGTGCGGATTGGGGGACAGCCCCTTGGCTTCGGTGAGTGTGGCCGTGGTGGCCGTGTCCCCTCTTGTGCCACTGCCACCCAGGGGGTGCTCTAGGGCACTGCTGTCCCTGGATGTCCCCATGGCAGTGGCCTGAGACCCCCTGTGCCCCCAGACGAGTGTGGCATCGTGGCGCAGATCGCGGAGCCGCTGGCGGCCGCTGACATCTCGGCCTATTACATCAGCACCTTCAACTTTGATCATGCCTTGGTGAGCCCCTGCCCCTCCCCAGGGACCCCTGCCAGCCCCGGGGTGTCCCCTGAGGCTGACACCCCCTCTGTCCCCCACAGGTCCCCGAGGAGGGCATTGCTGAGGTCATCCAGCTGCTGCAGCAGCGGCAGGAGAGTGGCAGATAGCGGCTGGCTGTCCCCACGCTGACTGTCCCAGCGTGGTGTCTCCTCCTCCCCACCCCTGTTCATTCAGTTTTCATTTGAATGGTCCCCCAGCACAGGACAGAGCACAGCATCGCTCCCTCTGTGCTGGGGATGGGGTGGCTTTGGGGACATGGTGGCCTTGTGGCAGTGGGCACTGGCCCACAGAAGTGGGGTCAGTCCCTGTGTGCCATCCTGTCCCTCTCGCCTGGCCTGTGCAGGGTGGGTGGCAGGGTGGGTGTGTCCAGGTGGAGGGGACACAGGGTGGAGGGACAAAGAGCAGTGATGTGCCACCATGGTGCTATAGGGGACAGCCTGGGGCTGATGGGATGTGTCCCCTTCAGAAGGGAGGGGTGGCCACGAGGCTCAGGGTCACCCCTGGACCAGCCCCATGGAGGGGAGAGCATTCCCGGAGCTGGGGTTACCCCTGGCACCCCAAAAATCTCCAAGGGGGCAGTGGGGCTCTGGTTCAGCACCAGCACTGGCTGTTACCTGTCCCAGCCCCTCACAAGTTGTATTTTCACAGTTTTTGATAAGTCAATAAAATTCTTATTATTTTTATTCCTGTGCAGCCCAGGGAGGTTGCCCAGAGCTGGTCCCTGTGTTGGTGGCAGGGGCTGGCATGGGACAGGGGGACAGAGTCCCACTGTGAAGTGACTGGGACACGGTCACTTTCTCTGCTCGGTATTTTGGGTGAAAAAACAGGTTAAAGCTTTAGCCCACAGTAAATCACGGCCCTGGGGAAACCCAAGCCCACATTTATGTCCTCCCCCTGACCCACACTGGGCCAGACTGGGGAGGAACTGAGGCAGGAGCTTGACCCCGGGCTTGGGGATGTCCCTGTCACACTGCCACTGTGTCCCCACATCCTCTTCCCTTGCTGGCAGCATGGCGAAGTGGGATACACGGGGTGGGGGCTGTGCCTTCCTGGGGATGCTGCAGCCAGTGGGGGCCCCCAGGGGGTCCTGGTCCTCAGCCAGACCCAGCAGGAGCATGCTGGGAACCTCTGCTCCCATCCTGTCCCCAAAATCCATCCCCTGCTCTCCCACGTTCCGAGAAGGTCAGTGCCCCGCCGCTGGCACAGCTTGCCCACGTCAGCCCCACACTCTTGCAGCCAGCAGCTTCCTGCGGCTCTCCGGGCACTCTCCTTCCTGTCTCGGTCCCTTCTCCGAGTCATGGGATGCTGGTGACGTGCTCCCGCTGATGAAGAAATTGCCGCTGGCCCATGCGGTCACCGGCGCTATTTTTGTCCCTGTTGGGTATTGCACAGTCGTGGCCACCTGCTGCCATCCCCGAGTGGCACCACTGCAGTGTCCTGAGGGCAGGGGAGAGCTGAGGGTTGGGACCCTGATCACCCTCAGGGAAGGGCATGGATGGATGGATGAGAGTGGAACAGGAAGAAGGAGATGTGGAGGATGGATGGATGATGGATGGATGATGGATGATGGATGGATGGATGGATGGATGGATGGATGGATGGATGGATGATGGATGATGGATGGATGGATGGATGGATGGATGGATGGATGATGGATGGATGATGGATGGATGATGGATGGATGATGGATGGATGATGGATGGATGGATGATGGATGGATGGATGGATGGATGGATGGATGGATGGATGATGGATGATGGATGGATGGATGGATGGATGATGGATGGATGATGGATGGATGGATGATGGATGGATGGATGATGGATGGATGATGGATGGATGATGGATGGATGATGGATGATGGATGGATGGATGATGGATGGATGGATGATGGATGGATGATGGATGGATGGATGGATGGATGGATGATGGATGGATGATGGATGATGGATGGATGATGGATGGATGATGGATGGATGGATGATGGATGGATGGATGGATGGATGGATGATGGATGGATGGATGGATGGATGGATGGATGATGGATGGATGATGGATGGATGATGGATGGATGATGGATGGATGATGGATGGATGGATGATGGATGGATGGATGGATGGATGGATGGATGGATGATGGATGATGGATGGATGGATGGATGGATGATGGATGGATGATGGATGGATGGATGATGGATGGATGGATGATGGATGGATGATGGATGGATGATGGATGGATGATGGATGATGGATGGATGGATGATGGATGGATGGATGATGGATGGATGATGGATGGATGGATGGATGGATGGATGATGGATGGATGATGGATGATGGATGGATGATGGATGGATGATGGATGGATGGATGGATGATGGATGGATGGATGGATGATGGATGATGGATGATGGATGATGAATGGATGGATGATGGATGGATGGATGATGGATGGATGGATGGATGATGGATGGATGGATGGATGGATGGATGGATGGATGGATGGATGATGGATGGATGATGGATGGATGGATGGATGATGGATGGATGATGGATGGATGATGGATGGATGGATGGATGGATGATGGATGGATGGATGGATGGATGATGGATGGATGATGGATGATGGATGGATGGATGGATGGATGGATGGATGGATGGATGGATGATGGATGGATGGATGGGTGACACAGGGGCAGTGAGGTGGAACAGCCTGTCTGGGCAGCCTGAGGAGGGATGGACAAACTGCTGTGGAGCGAGCAAGATCTGGTTTCTCCACATCTCCAGGACTGCCCTGGGCACAGCCCTGCCCACCCCAGCCCCACAGAGCCCACCCCAGCCACCACCTCTGCCGGGGACGCCCCGGGAAGGAGGAAGAGGAGGAGTCCTCAGAGGCGGTTGGGGAGGAAGCAGACCGTGCAAGTCGTGGCGCGGTCAGGGGCAGGGAAATTTTGGGAAAATAAAGCACTTGTAAAAGTGAGTCACCGCCGCATCCTTCCTCCTGGAAGGAGCTGTTAATTTCTAATCTGTCCCTCTGTGCCAAACTCTCCAAATGCGTAAATTCAGCGACGGTCACCAAAATCAACGGGATTGCGACACACCCCGGAACGGAGACATCCATCTCTAAGGAATGGGAAACCCCCCGCGGGTGCCGGGCTCCTCCCGCCAGGAAGGGGAGCCCGGGGGGACAGCGGGGGTGCCCTGGCTGCTGCTGCCGGTGCCGAGGCTGTGCCAGCCCCAGGGCGGTGCCGGTGGGGCCGTGCCGAGCCCCAGGGCTCTCCCAAGGCAGCGCTGCCTTGGGCACCACCCGGTGCCCTCGGTGTTCCCGTGGCTGCTGCCGGGCACAGAGGCTAAGCCTGATGTCTCCCACTTGGTTCAGCACCCAAATTTGTCACCCGGAGGTGCAGGTGGGTGTGAGCAGGAGGACAGAGAATCCCTCAGAGCATCAGGCCGTGCTGGTATGCTCTGCACTTCCCTCACCTCCACTTCCCTCCTTGCCAGGGTAGATTTTTGCCTTCCACAGCTGGATTTGGGACGCGAAACACCCCGTGGTGGCACACGGGTGACATCCCTGTCCCCGCTGTCAGCCGCCACTGCCCTCTTTTGCATTGGGGTTTCAGGGCAGCCGGCGCTGGTTTCAGTTCAACCTGTTGGCTGCTGAGCGGTGACACCGGCGTGAATCAAAAAGTCTCTTTCCCAAGAAGCCAGGACTGGGGGGTCCTGCCAGATCCGGGATGAGCCGTGGGACCGCGGCCTCGCAGGCTGGACCCACCCGGACTCCCTCGAGGAACTGACTCGAAGAACATCCCCATCGTCCTGCCGGCCCCATTTCCTCCCGCCTCTGCTCTCACCCTGCTCATTGGGCCCCGGGCCATGCCTTCACTTCTCGCTGCCTTCCGTTGGGTCCGGGTGCCTCCTTCGGAGGTGGGGGTGACTCGGGTGCGCTTTAAAAGCCGAGCTTCCCCATCGCCGAGCACTTAAGGAAGTGGCTTGCGCGCCCGGCAGCCCCGGGCGGACACCCTGCCCCGGCCATGCGGTGCGACGGGCGGCCCTGGGGTGTGCTGGCAGGTACGTGTGTCCCCGTGTCCCCGTGTCCCCGTGTCCCCGTGTCCCCGTGTCCCCTCGCGCTGCCCCGGCCGCTCCGGTGCCCCGGGAGCCGCGGAGGGAGCGCGGCCGCGGGGCCCCCATGGCGGCTGAGTCAGCGGAGCGGCGGCAGATGGCACCGAGGCTGTGCCACCGCAGTGTCACCTCCCTCGGGGGCTGGAGGGGACAGGGACGTTCCCCGCTGTGGCACATGGGGAGCACTGGGGGTGGGCAGCCTGAGAGAGAGGGGACGCTGGGAGGGGCAGGCAGGAGGGGACACTTTGGGGACCAGCGGCAGAAGGTCAGGGGTCAGCTTGCCCAAAGGGACAGAGGCTGTGTGTGAGCCCAGTGCCATACCCAAAGTCCTGAGGGTGACAGCGGGACTGGGACAGTGTCTGGCCAGAGCTGGACAGCGGGACTGGATCAGGAGCATCGTTGCTGTCCCCTCTTTTGTGGTGGCCCGCGCTGGGAGGTGGAGCTGCTGGAGCAGCTGCTGTGGTGGTTCTGCACATCCTGGCTGCTCCAGAGCATCCCCAGCACCGTCATCCTCCTCCCCACCGGGTGCCCAGCAGCTTTTTGTCGCGGGGCTGGGTCATCCCTGGAGCGGGGACAGGGCTGGGGTGCAGGCAGCATTCCTGGCGCGGGGGTAGGGTTGTGAGAGAGGGCTGTCCCTGCACCCATCAGTGCCCCTGACTCCCTCCTCTTCCTCCCCAGCTGTCGCCAAAGGGCTCCTCATCCTCTGGGCAGTGCCGGGCCAGGGGGGCAGGTCCCCGCTGGCCCCCACCGTGCAGCAGACCCAGGCGCTGGTGAGGCTCATGGCCGAGGATGCGCGGGAGCTCTTCACCTTCTACGTGAGTTCCCTTCCCCGGGCCGAGGGGTCACGCCCGTCCCCTCCACGGGGCAGTGGGGGGCGGTCCCCGTGCTGCTTCCACGTCCCTGATCTTTCTCTCCAATATCTGGGCAGGAGAAGGAGCAGCACCTGACCATCCACAACATCTGCCGCACCAGCAACACCCCCGAGTGGCTGCAGAGGCCGGCCAAGGGGCCCTGGGGGCTGCGGAGGCTGCGGAGGCCCATGATCCACATGGACCAGGCGCTGCAGGACATCATCCGGCACCAGCGCAACCTTTACCACCCCGAGGCCGAAATCCTTCGCCGCTTGAGCAGGACCCACCGAAAGGTGCGAGCGCTCCTCAATAACCTGGCGGGGCTCTTCCCGGCCTCCAGCCCCCGGCCCGGCCGCCGGCCCCTCCCCAGCCCCGCGCCATCCCTCAGCATCTTCCGACAGAAGCTGCAGGGCTGCCAGATCCTCTGGAGCTACGCCCGCTTCATGGCCGAGCGCAGCGCCGAGCTGGAGGCCGGGAGCCGCCGGAGCCGCCGGGAGAAGGGGAGATCGCGCAGGGGCTCGGGGCTGCCCGCACACCCCTAGGGCAGCTCCGCCGGCACCGGAGTTCCCGTCTGCATCTCCATCATCTCCATCATCTCCACCATCTCCATCCCATGTGACGCGATCCCAGCCCCGTTTTCAGGATGGAGATGCCAGGATGGCCGGGGAGCACCACGGAGCCCCCTCACGGCACCGACCCTGCGCTCCCCGTGCCAGCACTCGGCTGCAGGACAGCCCTGCTTGGCTCTCGCACATCCTGCCCCACTTTCATTGGATCCAGGTAGCCCCGGTGCAGCCGGGTGTCCCCCGGGTGCGCGGCTGTTCCCTGTCCCCGAGCCCTGCCGGGTTTTCCAGTGATTCAATGGGTCGGGTGACACAGCCTGACTAAGAGCTGCTCGCCCAGCACCCCCCACCGGGCGCACGGAGAGCGCTGCTGCCACCGGCGACTGTCACCGGTGTTGTCACCCCTGCCTGCCCTGCGCCAGCTCCGCTCCCAGAGAGCAGCTGGCGTGTCCTGTGTCCCTCTGTGCTCGGTGTCCCCAAGCTCGGTGTCCCTTTGCACATCCCTGTCCTCATCCCTGTGCTCTCAGTGTCCCCCGGGAGCGCACTGGCTGTTCCCATCCTCCCAGCATCCCTGTCCCCTCCGTGTCCCCCCTGAGCCTCCCAGGCCGTGCCACCACAGCCCAGCACTGTGACAGTGGGTGACAGCCCCCACTGCCTCCCCCCTAATTTATACATCAATATTTGTGTGTTTATTGTATTTATTGATTGTTAGGGTTAATTTAACTCCTGCAGCTTGCAGAAGTATTTAAGGACATTTCTAATATATAAATATCTATTTTTATTATATTTTTGTACGGTGTTAAACTATGAACATCACAAGGATTTATTTATGTATATTGGTATTTTTGGTACACATAGAAGGGCAGTGCCCTCACCCACGTGGCATTTCTTTATTTTTGTACAATGGCAAAAGGAAATAAAATGCTGACTTTGGCCCATGGGCCACTGAGACATCATGTCCCTGTGTCCCTTTGTCCCTGTGTCTGTCCTGGCGGCTGTGGGCAGGGAGGAGCTGTATTCTGGTGGCCAGGTTGTGCCTGATGTCCTTTCCAGGACACACGGGATGTGGCACACGGTGTGACACACGGCATGGCACATGCTGGGATGTGGCCAGTGGCATGGCACAGAACGTGGCACACGGCACAGGGTGGCACAGGGTGGCACAGGGTGACACAGGATGGCATAGGGTGGCACAGGGTGACACAGGATGGCACAGTGTGGCACAGGGCATGTGACATGACAGGGCCTGGCACCACCAGGAGTGTGCCACGGCACGGCATGGGCCACACGACACCTTGTGCCACACGTCACAGCCACGCTGAGTGCAGCATCCTGCAGTCTGGCCAGGGCCACCGTGGGGACCGGGCCACCCACTGCCACCAGTCCCTCTGAGTCAAAAATCCTAAGACCTGGTCATGTGTCCCCTGGAGTCACTTGTTCCCCGCGGGTGCCGTGTGCGGAGCCGCCGGCAGTGCCTGAGTCAGTCCCGGGAGCTTCGCCACCAGGACGGCCACCACGGCCATCTGGGGACACTCAGGTGGGACAATGTCACCATGAAGCAGCCCCGGCCAGCTTGGAGTGCTGTGGGTGACCGTGACAGTGACCGTGACTGTGCCACCACCGAGCTGCCCACCCGGCTCTGGACAGGGCTGCAGAGGGGACGGTGCAGGTACGTGACCCCCCGGGACCGTGGGGAGGGCTGGGGGACCCCAAAAGTGGGGTGACACCAGATGAGTGTCACTGAAGAGATGGTGGCTTCTTTGGTGTCCCCAAGAGGACCCCAGTGCCCACTCGTGGGAAAAGCCTGTGGGTGACACCTGTGGGTGACACCTGTGGGTGGCACCGGTGGGGCACAGGGACAGGGCTGAGGCAGCCCCGGCAGGGCCCCATCGTGAGTCAAAGGGGAATTCGGTGCCCTCCGTTATTCAGCTCTGGGTTTCCCCGGGACAGGAGCTCCCGCCTCGCTCAGCCCTTGCTCAGCCCCCTGGGAGAGCCCCCCGATCCCACCAGAGCCTCATCCCCACACCTGGGGGACACCCGGGGCTTTTGGTGACCCTGGAATCTGAGTGTCCCCCATGCACGGGGACACCGCGGGATGGGGACTTGGAGGGGAGCCGGAGGGGGAGAAGGATGGGGTGTGGGGGCAGTTCTGGAGGGGTTGGGGCAGTTCTGGAGGGGTTGGGGCAGTGGGGGGACAATGATAGGATGGGGAAGGGCAGGAAGGGACAGCTGCTGGCTGGGGAGAGGAGAGGTCTGGGGTGGGGAAGGGGCAGGAGGCAGCTCCGGAACAGGGATGGGGACAGGTCGGTTCTGAGTTGGGATGGGGCAGCGGGGGCAATTTTGGGATGGGGAGAGGCCAGTTCTGGGCTGGGGCAGCAGGGGGCAGCACGGGGACAGGGATGGGGACAGGGATGGGGACAGGGATGAGCGGGAATGGAACAGGAATGGGGAGGGGGCAGCATAGGGACAGGGAAGGGGGAGCAGAAGGGGCAGGGATGCGGCAGAGAGGGATCCTGGGGACAGGGAAGGGGACAGGGACGGGGTGCGGTGTCTGCGGTGGAGCTGAGGACAGTTACGGGCAGGGATGCTCAGACTGGACCGCTCGGAGGGACACAGAGCAGCAGCGTGGCACTGGTGGCCTTGGAACACCCTGGGCTTGTCCTCGTGTCCCTGGGGAGGTCGGCGGTGGGGATGGGGACAGGGGGGACAAGGGGGGAGAGAGGGGACAGCTGTCTCCTGACCAACCTCCCCCAAACCCCACAGGTCCCCGACCCTCAGTCTCTTCTGACGGGGGGGCTGGCTCCCCCCGTTCCTGCTTCCCGCTCCCCCCTGGGACACGCTGGGACCCCCCGCTCCTGTCACGGTCTCCTCACGCTCCTGCATCCCCGTTCTGGCTGCCCGCTCACAGGGCATCCGCAGGAATCCGTGCGGGAATGGGAAAGGGGATATTGCTGGGCACCATGTCCCATCCTGGTACCTCCCATCTCCCATTCTGCCATCTCCCTATCCCGCCTGTCTGGACCAGGAATTCGGGTTTTCCCAGCCGAGCATCCCCCTCCTGCAGAGATCCGCGGGTTTGTCTTTCTTCCCAAACAAAACCCATCCTTTAATCCTGACACTTTTGCCTAAGGGCTGAGCTGCAGGTGGGGACACCGGTGCCACCTTGATGATCTCACCATGACCAGGGGTCTCACACCCCTCCGGGGACACTAAAGCCCAGCTCAGCTCCAGCTTGGACTCAGTTGCTCCTGGGAAATCCAAAGGGAAATCCATGTCAAGCCCTGCACACAACGCCTCCAGGACGTTCCCTACGCTAATAATTAAGTGCTATAAATTCCTCAGCTAATTAAGCGCGTCAGGTCATCAGATGTCCATCAATACGTGATGTGCTGCTCCCCATATCCCAAAAAGACTGGGATGAGGCTGCAGGGCGGGAGATGAAGCTCATCGTCCCCGCCCTCCACAGTCCCCAGCTCATTCCCGATGTCCCACTAAGACCAGACTGGGCTAAACTGGGCATCAAACCAGGCTGGTCCTTGCGTGGGGAAACTGAGGCAAGCAGCAGCTACGGCCCAGCCCCGCCAACACGGGGGGGTCTCGGTGTCCCCCCTCGCCGTGTCCCCCTTGCCAAGGGAGGACAGCCGGGGTCGTGGTGGCTCTTGCATCACCGTTCCTGGACTGTCACCGCCGGTTCACCTGCCGGGGCACAAACTTGCTAAACCTGATTAAAGTTTCAGTTCGACCCCGGTGAGAAAAAAAAAAAAGAAAAATACAGAGAAGGACAAAAAAAAAATCCATTTAACCTGTTTTTCACCCAAATAGTGCAGCGAGCAGCTCCGCAGTGTCCTGATCCCATGGGATCCCCACGAGACGCTGACCCAGCGCCCTCCTGCCTGCTCCGGGCAGGGGACAGCTCCGCCGAGGGAAGGGTTAACCCTGGGGGGGCCGGTCCGGCCTCTCCCCCTGGGTGGGTTTGTCCTTTTTTCCTGCAGAAAACCCACCCTTTACTGATAAAACTTTTGCCCAAAGGGATGAGCCAGCGGCGGGCTGGGGGACACCGCTGCCATCCCACCGTGACCGAGGAGCACGGCACCCCCACCACCGCTTCCCCGCGCCTTCCATCCCTCCAAAACCCCAAAAAAACCCCAAACCAAACTTTTTAACCTCCTTCATTTTATTGCCTGCTCCGGCAGCCAGCGGGGAAGCCCCGGGCCGGGGAGGGGGACCCGGGGGTGAAAGTGCTTGCGGCTCCTGAGTCACAGCACCGCGCGTTCGCCACCGCGCCTCGACACCCCCGAACCCCACGTGCGCCTCCCTTGGGGGGGCTTCAATTCATCCTTCCCAGCCCACCCACTTTCCCGAGCCCGCGCGTGAAACAAAAGGCGACACAAAATTCCGTGTGACATCAACTTTTTTAAGAAGTTTATTTCTAAGAATCATTCATGATTTCCAAACCCTCCGACTTCCTGATTTCCAGTTTCAATAGAAGTAACGATAGCGGGTGATTCTCCCCCCCCCCCCCCCCGCCCCCCCTCCCCTCTTCTTACAACACAGGCTGGCTGCCGGACCGGTATATAAACCCCGAGAAGTCCCCCAGTATGAACATGAATTTCTGAAAACTTCCTCTGCCAACACCAATCCCTATTAAGTCGCTCCCGGGACGCGGCTCACAATGAAGTTCGTGCCGGCAGGTAAAAAAAAAAAAAAAAAAAATTCTACTTTGGGGATACTATTTCCCCTTCTCCCCCTCCCCCTTTTTTCCTCCCCCTCGCCTCCTTTTGCCGGTGATGCTCGGGTGCAGGCGGGTCCCGCTTGGATGCCGCCGCTGGAGCCGGGACGAGGCTCCCGCCGCGCTGGGTCCCCCCCGGGATGAGCATCTCTGGGAATTGGCAGCGGGAGCGGAGCGCGGCGCTGGCGCGGTGCAGCCAACATCTGGACACTTATATAACTGGAAATGCTTCCAAGGGGAAAAAAATATCTCAAGGAGGGGGGGATTTTTTTTATTTTTTTTTTACTTTTAAACACTTTTTTTTCCCCCTCCTGCTTTTCCTCCTTCTGGGTCTCCCTATGCCGCGAGCCGCTGCCGTGTCGGGAGCGCTGGGAGGATGGGGAGGCGGCCAAATGCAGGAGGGGGGTTGGAGGGAGCAACCCCCACCCCAGAAGCCGTTCTGGGGGGTCCCACGGGGGCAGCACCCACCCGGGACCCCCCACCCGCCCAGCCCCTGGCACACGTGGGTGCCGAGCCTCTCCCTGCCCAGCTGTGAAAGGGGCAGGAGCAGCGGCCGGGGGGACACAGAGAGAGGGGCTCGGAGGGCTCAGGGGGTCTGCGTCCCGTGGGAACAGCCGGGGCCCCGGGGAAGGCAGGGTTCCCCCGTCCCGTGCGGGAGGGGAGCGGCGGGTCAGGGATCGGAACACGCCCAGGTAAGTCCTTTCCCACCTGGGCAGGGTAAATAAATCGAGGCTTGGATTACCCGGCACCGGCGGCACGTCCGAGGCGCTGACAAGTGCGGGCGGCTCCGGCGCTCGTCCGGCCCGGGGACTTCGCCTGGCGACAGCCCCGCGGTGGGGCACGGGACCCCCACCCTGGCGGGGCCCTGCTGGTGGCATCCAGGTCACCCAGCAGCGGGGACAGCCGGGCCACCCTCACCGAGGATGCCCAGAGCATGCCAGGGCTCCAGAGGCGGTCTGGCCTCCCCGAGCAGGGATGGATCCCGGTTTGGGGGAGTCCCAGAGGATTGGGGGCCGCAGCGCCCCGCTCTCAGGAGCGGACGCCGGGGCGACCCAGCTGCCGGAGGCTCAAGGGTCCCCTTGTTCCGCATCCAGGGATTTCCTGGCTGGAGTCTCTGGCAGCTGCATCGTCTCTCCCCAGGGCTCCTCGGCGCTGCGCCCACTCCTCGGACGGGGAAACTGAGGCAGGCGGTGGGGCCGGGGGCGGGAGGGAGGAGGGAGGGCACGCCGAGAGCAGGTTTCCTTGCGGGAGCCCCGCTGAGTCAGCCGGGCCGGGGTGGGGCCTTGCTCCCGAAGCGCCCGGACCAGGATAACGGAGGAAAAAGCGCCTTGCACGTTTGATTAAACCCGCCAGGTCGCCACCGGGCCGGTTACGAAATGTGGGAATGCTGCGGGGCCCCCCGCCGGGAAGGGAAGCGGGGGAGCGCCGGCCGGGGGGCAGGTGAGGGGGACGGCAGCGGGATGGGAGCTGCGGCAGAGTGGGGGGTCCGGGGGTTCCAGCTGGGCTGGGCACACACCCAAGCGGGACGAGTCCCCGCTCCAGCTGGACACTCTCCCTTCGGGTGCCTGTAGCTGCGGTCACCCTCGGTGGATTCTCCGCATCAGCGGCAGCGCGGTCCCCATGGGCCACCTCCTGCTCCTGTCCCCGCCGTGACACCGGCCTCTCTCCCCACACAGGTGTCGTGCCCTTCGTGGCCCTGCTCCTGCTGCAGCGGCGGCCCGTGGCCGGCCGGGCGCTGCTGCTGAGCGGCTCCGGCTGCCCCAGCCACGGCTTGTGCCGCTCCACCGTGCAGGAGCAGACCCGCAGGCAGGTGGCCGTGCTCAACGCCACCGCCCAGGAGCTCTTCAGCCTCTACGTGAGTGGAGCTTGGGGACGGCCACGGGCCACGGGGGGGTTCGAGCCACAAGCGCACGAAGGGGGAGGGTTGGGGGCGCCGCGGGGACGGTGACGGGGGGGACACAGGGGACACGTGGTGATGTTCCCCTCTCGTCCCAGCTGAAGTGCCAGGGAGAACCGTTCAGCAGCGAGAGTGACAAACTCTGCAACCCCGCCGGTATCTTCTTCCCCGCCTTCCGCGTCAACCGGACGAGCGAGAGGAAGGAGGTGATGGTGGCCATGTACAAGCTCTTCGCCTTCCTCAACGCCTCGCTGGGAAACATCACACGAGACCAGGAGGAGCTCAACCCCATGGCCAAAGAGCTCCTCGAGCGGCTCCACAACACCACCAAGACCACCCGAGGCCTCATCTCCAACCTCACCTGCCTCCTCTGCAAGAACTACAACATCTTCCAGGTGGACGTCAGGTACGGGGACAGCTCCAAGGGCAAGAGCGCCTTCAAGAAGAAGCAGCAGGGCTGCCAGGTGCTCAGGAAGTACGTGCAGGTCATTGGCCAGGCAGCACGTGTCCTCCTACCTCATCTCAGCCCCTCATGAGCGCCCAGCCCGCCTACGCTGCCTCTCTGCTGCCTTCCGGATTCCCGCTTTCCTATTTATTACCCGGACCCTGCGCTGGCCCCGTCTGCCCTCCGGTAATTTATTGCCCCTTGAGGGGGTGAACGCTGAGCCCGGAGTGTCCCGGGCGGAGCAGAGGCAGCATCCAGCAGGACGGGGCAGCGCATCCCCGAGGAGATGCCGGGGCACGGGCTGGTCCCAGGATGTGCCTCAGCCATCCTCGTGCTGCTGTGGCGTGCGAGGAGCTGTGGGAGCTGGCAGCAGGGCAGGACTCTGTCCCCCACGGACGGTGTCATCATGGAGAGCAACGGGACAGGTGTCCTTGAGCACCGTCTGAAAGCTGTCACTTCCCTGGAAAAAGGACTCTGAGGAAGGACACTGGGATGCAGTGGCTGGCAGGGACGTGGGGACACGGGGACACGCTCCCCCTGCACATTTTAAGGCTGCAAGGAGCCAAGCTGAGGGTACCGGTGGCTGTGCTGGCTGGGGCTGGGTCCCACCGTCTGGGACAAGGCCACCCGTGTGGGACAGTCACCCCACAGCGGAGCATCATCCCCCCGCGCGGGCACGGCGGGGCACGGAACGTCCTCTCCTTCGGAAAAGCGCTTTTCCCATTGGAAGAGCTCTGAATGTACTGACGGCTACGAGCTGGGCTTTGCACGGCTGAGCACAGCCCTGGCATGGGGACACGGGGACATGGGGACATGGGACACGGGGACATATGGGTGAGGGATATGGGGACACGGGGATGTGGGGACACAGGGACGGGCCCCAGGCCGGTGGCAGGTGGCGCTGGCTCGCTCCTGGCACCAGAGCGGGCTTTGATGGTTATTTATTGCCTCCATGGAAAGCCCAGCGT